>NC_077239.1:0-658000 GCF_947179165.1 Solanum dulcamara
TATTTGCAACACAATAGGAATTAGGCGATTTTCCAGTTTTCGTGTTTGTTAGCCACAGATGTTTTAGGTGTCGTGGTTCCGGGTCGAATTTTCTTGGATTCTTCCATAGTAGCGTCCGTAACGACCTAGGGAATGACTTTAGTAGCCCCAGCGATGCTTTAGAAGGGATTATGAGCATTTTATTGGCGACCCAATAAGAATTAGGTAATTTTACCAGTTTTTCATGTGTGTTAGCCTACTAATTTTTTAGGTGTGGGGGTCCTGGTCCAATTTTCTTGGATTCTTCCATAGTATCGTCCGTAAATACCTGGGTAACGACTCTAGTCACCCCGGAGGCGCTTTAGAGGGGTTTAGGAGCATTTTATTGCAATGAAATAGGAATTAGGCAATTTTGCCAGTTTTTCGTGTGTGTTAGCCCACGGATTTTTTAGGTGTCGGGGGTTCAGGTTGAATTTTCTTGGATTCTTCCATAGTAGCGCCCATAACGACCTAGGGAATGACTTCAGTAGCCTCGACGACTCTTTAGAAGGATTTAAGAGCATTTTATTGGCGACATAATAGGAATTAGGCGATTTTGCTAATTTTTTATGTGTGTTAGCCACAGATTTTTAGGTACTGTGGGTTCGGGTTGAATTTGCTTGAATTTTTCCATTGTAGCATCCGTAACGAACTAGGGAACGACTCCATTAGACCAGGCGGCGCTTTAGAGGGGTTTAGATGCATTTTATTGGCTACGCAATAGGAATTAGGCGATTTTGCTAGTTTTTCGTGTGTGTTAACCCACATAATTTTTAGGTGCCGGGGGTCCGGGTTGAATTTTCTTGGATTCTTCCATCGTAGCATCCGTAACGACCTATGGAACGACTATAGTAGCCCCGTCAGTGCTTTGGAGGGGTTTAGGAGCATTTTATTTGCAACACAATAGGAATTAGGCGATTTTCCAGTTTTTCGTGTTTGTTAGCCCACAGATTTTTTAGGTGTCGTGGTTCCGGGTCGAATTTTCTTGGATTCTTCCATAGTAGCGTCCGTGACGACCTAGGGAATGACTTTAGTAGCCCCAGCGATGCTTTAGAAGGGATTATGAGCATTTTATTGGCGACCCAATAAGAATTAGGTAATTTTACCAGTTTTTCATGTGTGTTAGCCTACTAATTTTTTAGGTGTGGGGGTCCTGGTCCAATTTTCTTGGATTCTTCCATAGTATCGTCCGTAAATATCTGGGTAACGACTCTAGTCACCCCGAAGGCGCTTTAGAGGGGTTTAGGAGCATTTTATTGCAATGAAATAGGAATTAGGCAATTTTGCCAGTTTTTCGTGTGTGTTAGCCCACGGATTTTTTAGGTGTCGGGGGTTCAGGTTGAATTTTCTTAGATTCTTCCATAGTAGCGCCCATAACGACCTAGGGAATGACTTCAGTAGCCTCGGCGACTCTTTAGAAGGGTTTAAGAGCATTTTATTGGCGACATAATAGGAATTAGGCGATTTTGCTAATTTTTTATGTGTGTTAGCCACAGATTTTTAGGTACTGTGGGTTCGGGTTGAATTTGCTTGAATTTTTCCATTGTAGCATCCGTAACGAACTAGGGAACGACTCCATTAGACCAGGCGGCGCTTTAGAGGGGTTTAGATGCATTTTATTGGCTACGCAATAGGAATTAGGCGATTTTGCTAGTTTTTCGTGTGTGTTAACCCACATAATTTTTAGGTGCCGGGGGTCCGGGTTGAATTTTCTTGGATTCTTCCATCGTAGCATCCGTAACGACCTATGGAACGACTATAGTAGCCCCGTCAGTGCTTTGGAGGGGTTTAGGAGCATTTTATTTGCAACACAATAGGAATTAGGCGATTTTCCAGTTTTTCGTGTTTGTTAGCCCACAGATTTTTTAGGTGTCGTGGTTCCGGGTCGAATTTTCTTGGATTCTTCCATAGTAGCATCCGTAACGACCTAGGGAATGACTTTAGTAGCCCAGCGATGCTTTAGAAGGGATTATGAGCATTTTATTGGCGACCCAATAAGAATTAGGTAATTTTACCAGTTTTTCATGTGTGTTAGCCTACTAATTTTTTAGGTGTGGGGGTCCTGGTCCAATTTTCTTGGATTCTTCCATAGTATCGTCCGTAAATACCTGGGTAACGACTCTAGTCACCCCGAAGGCGCTTTAGAGGGGTTTAGGAGCATTTTATTGCAATGAAATAGGAATTAGGCAATTTTGCCAGTTTTTCGTGTGTGTTAGCCCACGGATTTTTTAGGTGTCGGGGGTTCAGGTTGAATTTTCTTGGATTCTTCCATAGTAGCGCCCATAACGACCTAGGGAATGACTTTAGTAGCCTCGGCGACTCTTTAGAAGGGTTTAAGAGCATTTTATTGGCGACATAATAGGAATTAGGCGATTTTGCTAATTTTTTATGTGTGTTAGCCACAGATTTTTAGGTACTGTGGGTTCGGGTTGAATTTGCTTGAATTTTTCCATTGTAGCATCCGTAACGAACTAGGGAACGACTCCATTAGACCAGGCGGCGCTTTAGAGGGGTTTAGAAGCATTTTATTGGCTACGCAATAGGAATTAGGCGATTTTGCTAGTTTTTCGTGTGTGTTAACCCATAGATTTTTTAGGTGCCGGGGGTCCGGGTTGAATTTTATTGAATTCTTCCATAATAGCGTCCGTAATGACCTATGTAACGACTATAGTAGCCCCGTCAGTGCTTTGGAGGGGTTTAGGAGCATTTTATTTGCAACATAATAGGAATTAGGCGATTTTCCAGTTTTTCGTGTTTGTTAGCCCACAGAATTTTTAGGTGTCGTGGTTCCGGGTCGAATTTTCTTGGATTCTTCCATAGTAGCGTCCGTAACGACCTAGGGAATGACTTTAGTAGCCCAGCGATGCTTTAGAAGGGATTATGAGCATTTTATTGGCGACCCAATAAGAATTAGGTAATTTTACCAGTTTTTCATGTGTGTTAGCCTACTAATTTTTTAGGTGTGGGGGTCCTGGTCCAATTTTCTTGGATTCTTCCATAGTATCGTCCGTAAATACCTGGGTAACGACTCTAGTCACCCCGAAGGCGCTTTAGAGGGGTTTAGGAGCATTTTATTGCAATGAAATAGGAATTAGGCAATTTTGCCAGTTTTTCGTGTGTGTTAGCCCACGGATTTTTTAGGTGTCGGGGGTTCAGGTTGAATTTTCTTGGATTCTTCCATAGTAGCGCCCATAACGACCTAGGGAATGACTTCAGTAGCCTCGGCGACTCTTTAGAAGGGTTTAAGAGCATTTTATTGGCGACATAATAGGAATTAGGCGATTTTGCTAATTTTTTATGTGTGTTAGCCACAGATTTTTAGGTACTGTGGGTTCGGGTTGAATTTGCTTGAATTTTTCCATTGTAGCATCCGTAACGAACTAGGAAACGACTCCATTAGACCAGGCGGCGCTTTAGAGGGGTTTAGATGCATTTTATTGGCTACGCAATAGGAATTAGGCGATTTTGCTAGTTTTTCGTGTGTGTTAACCCACATAATTTTTAGGTGCCGGGGGTCCGGGTTGAATTTTCTTGGATTCTTCCATCGTAGCATCCGTAACGACCTATGGAACGACTATAGTAGCCCCATCAGTGCTTTGGAGGGGTTTAGGAGCATTTTATTTGCAACACAATAGGAATTAGGCGATTTTCCAGTTTTTCGTGTTTGTTAGCCCACAGATGTTTTAGGTGTCGTGGTTCCGGGTCGAATTTTCTTGGATTCTTCCATAGTAGCGTCCGTAATGACCTAGGGAATGACTTTAGTAGCCCCAGCGATGCTTTAGAAGGGATTATGAGCATTTTATTGGCGACCCAATAAGAATTAGGTAATTTTACCAGTTTTTCATGTGTGTTAGCCTACTAATTTTTTAGGTGTGGGGGTCCTGGTCCAATTTTCTTGGATTCTTCCATAGTATCGTCCGTAAATACCTGGGTAACGACTCTAGTCACCCCGGAGGCGCTTTAGAGGGGTTTAGGAGCATTTTATTGCAATGAAATAGGAATTAGGCAATTTTGCCAGTTTTTCGTGTGTGTTAGCCCACGGATTTTTTAGGTGTCGGGGGTTCAGGTTGAATTTTCTTGGATTCTTCCATAGTAGCGCCCATAACGACCTAGGGAATGACTTCAGTAGCCTCGACGACTCTTTAGAAGGATTTAAGAGCATTTTATTGGCGACATAATAGGAATTAGGCGATTTTGCTAATTTTTTATGTGTGTTAGCCACAGATTTTTAGGTACTGTGGGTTCGGGTTGAATTTGCTTGAATTTTTCCATTGTAGCATCCGTAACGAACTAGGGAACGACTCCATTAGACCAGGCGGCGCTTTAGAGGGGTTTAGATGCATTTTATTGGCTACGCAATAGGAATTAGGCGATTTTGCTAGTTTTTCGTGTGTGTTAACCCACATAATTTTTAGGTGCCGGGGGTCCGGGTTGAATTTTCTTGGATTCTTCCATCGTAGCATCCGTAACGACCTATGGAACGACTATAGTAGCCCCGTCAGTGCTTTGGAGGGGTTTAGGAGCATTTTATTTGCAACACAATAGGAATTAGGCGATTTTCCAGTTTTTCGTGTTTGTTAGCCCACAGATTTTTTAGGTGTCGTGGTTCCGGGTCGAATTTTCTTGGATTCTTCCATAGTAGCGTCCGTGACGACCTAGGGAATGACTTTAGTAGCCCCAGCGATGCTTTAGAAGGGATTATGAGCATTTTATTGGCGACCCAATAAGAATTAGGTAATTTTACCAGTTTTTCATGTGTGTTAGCCTACTAATTTTTTAGGTGTGGGGGTCCTGGTCCAATTTTCTTGGATTCTTCCATAGTATCGTCCATAAATATCTGGGTAACGACTCTAGTCACCCCGAAGGCGCTTTAGAGGGGTTTAGGAGCATTTTATTGCAATGAAATAGGAATTAGGCAATTTTGCCAGTTTTTCGTGTGTGTTAGCCCACGGATTTTTTAGGTGTCGGGGGTTCAGGTTGAATTTTCTTAGATTCTTCCATAGTAGCGCCCATAACGACCTAGGGAATGACTTCAGTAGCCTCGGCGACTCTTTAGAAGGGTTTAAGAGCATTTTATTGGCGACATAATAGGAATTAGGCGATTTTGCTAATTTTTTATGTGTGTTAGCCACAGATTTTTAGGTACTGTGGGTTCGGGTTGAATTTGCTTGAATTTTTCCATTGTAGCATCCGTAACGAACTAGGGAACGACTCCATTAGACCAGGCGGCGCTTTAGAGGGGTTTAGATGCATTTTATTGGCTACGCAATAGGAATTAGGCGATTTTGCTAGTTTTTCGTGTGTGTTAACCCACATAATTTTTAGGTGCCGGGGGTCCGGGTTGAATTTTCTTGGATTCTTCCATCGTAGCATCCGTAACGACCTATGGAACGACTATAGTAGCCCCGTCAGTGCTTTGGAGGGGTTTAGGAGCATTTTATTTGCAACATAATAGGAATTAGGCGATTTTCCAGTTTTTCGTGTTTGTTAGCCCACAGATTTTTTAGGTGTCGTGGTTCCGGGTCGAATTTTCTTGGATTCTTCCATAGTAGCATCCGTAACGACCTAGGGAATGACTTTAGTAGCCCAGCGATGCTTTAGAAGGGATTATGAGCATTTTATTGGCGACCCAATAAGAATTAGGTAATTTTACCAGTTTTTCATGTGTGTTAGCCTACTAATTTTTTAGGTGTGGGGGTCCTGGTCCAATTTTCTTGGATTCTTCCATAGTATCGTCCGTAAATACCTGGGTAACGACTCTAGTCACCCCGAAGGCGCTTTAGAGGGGTTTAGGAGCATTTTATTGCAATGAAATAGGAATTAGGCAATTTTGCCAGTTTTTCGTGTGTGTTAGCCCACGGATTTTTTAGGTGTCGGGGGTTCAGGTTGAATTTTCTTGGATTCTTCCATAGTAGCGCCCATAACGACCTAGGGAATGACTTTAGTAGCCTCGGCGACTCTTTAGAAGGGTTTAAGAGCATTTTATTGGCGACATAATAGGAATTAGGCGATTTTGCTAATTTTTTATGTGTGTTAGCCACAGATTTTTAGGTACTGTGGGTTCGGGTTGAATTTGCTTGAATTTTTCCATTGTAGCATCCGTAACGAACTAGGAAACGACTCCATTAGACCAGGCGGCGCTTTAGAGGGGTTTAGATGCATTTTATTGGCTACGCAATAGGAATTAGGCGATTTTGCTAGTTTTTCGTGTGTGTTAACCCACATATTTTTTAGGTGCCGGGGGTCCGGGTTGAATTTTATTGGATTCTTCCATCGTAGCATCCGTAACGACCTATGGAACGACTATAGTAGCCCCGTCAGTGCTTTGGAGGGGTTTAGGAGCATTTTATTTGCAACATAATAGGAATTAGGCGATTTTCCAGTTTTTCGTGTTTGTTAGCCCACAGAATTTTTAGGTGTCGTGGTTCCGGGTCGAATTTTCTTGGATTCTTCCATAGTAGCGTCCGTAACGACCTAGGGAATGACTTTAGTAGCCCAGCGATGCTTTAGAAGGGATTATGAGCATTTTATTGGCGACCCAATAAGAATTAGGTAATTTTACCAGTTTTTCATGTGTGTTAGCCTACTAATTTTTTAGGTGTGGGGGTCCTGGTCCAATTTTCTTGGATTCTTCCATAGTATCGTCCGTAAATACCTGGGTAACGACTCTAGTCACCCCGAAGGCGCTTTAGAGGGGTTTAGGAGCATTTTATTGCAATGAAATAGGAATTAGGCAATTTTGCCAGTTTTTCGTGTGTGTTAGCCCACGGATTTTTTAGGTGTCGGGGGTTCAGGTTGAATTTTCTTGGATTCTTCCATAGTAGCGCCCATAACGACCTAGGGAATGACTTCAGTAGCCTCGGCGACTCTTTAGAAGGGTTTAAGAGCATTTTATTGGCGACATAATAGGAATTAGGCGATTTTGCTAATTTTTTATGTGTGTTAGCCACAGATTTTTAGGTACTGTGGGTTCGGGTTGAATTTGCTTGAATTTTTCCATTGTAGCATCCGTAACGAACTAGGAAACGACTCCATTAGACCAGGCGGCGCTTTAGAGGGGTTTAGATGCATTTTATTGGCTACGCAATAGGAATTAGGCGATTTTGCTAGTTTTTCGTGTGTGTTAACCCATATAATTTTTAGGTGCCGGGGGTCCGGGTTGAATTTTCTTGGATTCTTCCATCGTAGCATCCGTAACGACCTATGGAACGACTATAGTAGCCCCATCAGTGCTTTGGAGGGGTTTAGGAGCATTTTATTTGCAACACAATAGGAATTAGGCGATTTTCCAGTTTTTCGTGTTTGTTAGCCCACAGATGTTTTAGGTGTCGTGGTTCCGGGTCGAATTTTCTTGGATTCTTCCATAGTAGCGTCCGTAACGACCTAGGGAATGACTTTAGTAGCCCCAGCGATGCTTTAGAAGGGATTATGAGCATTTTATTGGCGACCCAATAAGAATTAGGTAATTTTACCAGTTTTTCATGTGTGTTAGCCTACTAATTTTTTAGGTGTGGGGGTCCTGGTCCAATTTTTTTGGATTCTTCCATAGTATCGTCCGTAAATACCTGGGTAACGACTCTAGTCACCCCGAAGGCGCTTTAGAGGGGTTTAGGAGCATTTTATTGCAATGAAATAGGAATTAGGCAATTTTGCCAGTTTTTCGTGTGTGTTAGCCCACGGATTTTTTAGGTGTCGGGGGTTCAGGTTGAATTTTCTTGGATTCTTCCATAGTAGCGCCCATAACGACCTAGGGAATGACTTTAGTAGCCTCGGCGACTCTTTAGAAGGGTTTAAGAGCATTTTATTGGCGACATAATAGGAATTAGGCGATTTTGCTAATTTTTTATGTGTGTTAGCCACAGATTTTTAGGTACTGTGGGTTCGGGTTGAATTTGCTTGAATTTTTCCATTGTAGCATCCGTAACGAACTAGGGAACGACTCCATTAGACCAGGCGGCGCTTTAGAGGGGTTTAGATGCATTTTATTGGCTACGCAATAGGAATTAGGCGATTTTGCTAGTTTTTCGTGTGTGTTAACCCACATATTTTTTAGGTGCCGGGGGTCCGGGTTGAATTTTCTTGGATTCTTCCATCGTAGCATCCGTAACGACCTATGGAACGACTATAGTAGCCCCGTCAGTGCTTTGGAGGGGTTTAGGAGCATTTTATTTGCAACATAATAGGAATTAGGCGATTTTCCAGTTTTTCGTGTTTGTTAGCCCACAGAATTTTTAGGTGTCGTGGTTCCGGGTCGAATTTTCTTGGATTCTTCCATAGTAGCGTCCGTAACGACCTAGGGAATGACTTTAGTAGCCCAGCGATGCTTTAGAAGGGATTATGAGCATTTTATTGGCGACCCAATAAGAATTAGGTAATTTTACCAGTTTTTCATGTGTGTTAGCCTACTAATTTTTTAGGTGTGGGGGTCCTGGTCCAATTTTCTTGGATTCTTCCATAGTATCGTCCGTAAATACCTGGGTAACGACTCTAGTCACCCCGAAGGCGCTTTAGAGGGGTTTAGGAGCATTTTATTGCAATGAAATAGGAATTAGGCAATTTTGCCAGTTTTTCGTGTGTGTTAGCCCACGGATTTTTTAGGTGTCGGGGGTTCAGGTTGAATTTTCTTGGATTCTTCCATAGTAGCGCCCATAACGACCTAGGGAATGACTTCAGTAGCCTCGGCGACTCTTTAGAAGGGTTTAAGAGCATTTTATTGGCGACATAATAGGAATTAGGCGATTTTGCTAATTTTTTATGTGTGTTAGCCACAGATTTTTAGGTACTGTGGGTTTGGGTTGAATTTTCTTGGATTCTTCCATTGTAGCATCCGTAACGATCTAGGGAACGACTCTAGTAGCCCCGACGCCGCTTTTGAGGAGTTTAGGAGCATTTTATTTGCAATGCAATAGGAATTAGGCGATTTTGCCAGTTTTTCGTGTTTATTATCCCACAAAATTTTTAGGTGCTGGCGGTCCGGGCTGAATTTTCTTAGATTCTTCTATAGTAGTGTCCGTAACAACCTAGAGAACGAATCTAGTAGCCCCGGAGGCTCTTTAGAGGAGTTTAGGAGCATTTTATTGGCGACGCAATAGAAATTAGGCAATTTTGCCAGTTTTTCGTATGTGTTAGCCCACAGAATTTTTAGGTGCCGGGGGTCTGGGTTGAATTTTCTTGGATTCTTCCATTTTAGCATCCGTAACGACCTAGGGAATGACTCCAGTATCCCTGACCATGCTTTAGAGGAGTTTAGGATCATTTTACTGGCGACGCAATAGGAATTAGAAGATTTTGCCAGTTTTTCATTTGTGTTAGCGCACGGATTTTTTGTTGCATGGGTTCCGGGTCGAAATTTCTTAGAATCTTCAATAGTAACATCCGTAACAACCTAGGGAACGACTCCATTAGCCCCGGCAGCACTCTAGAAAGGTTTAGTAATATTTTATTAGCGACGCGATAGGAATTAGGCAATTTTGCCAATTTTTTGTGTGTATTAGCCCATAGATTTTTTGGGTGCCGGAAGTACGGGCCAAATTTTATTGGATTCTTACATAGTAGCATCCGTAACGACCTGGAGAACGAATCTAGTAGCCACGGAGGCTCTTTAGAGGGGTTTAGGATCATTTTATTGGCAATAAAATAGGATTTAGGCTATTTTGCCAGTTTTTCGTGTGTGTTAGCACACAGATTTTTTAGGTGCCGGGGGTCCGGGTTGCATTTTCTTGGATTCTTTAATATTAGCATCCTTAACGACCTAGGGAACGACTCTAGTAGCCCCGGTGGCGATTTAGAGGAGTTTAGGAGCATTTTATTGGCGACACACTAGGAATTAGGCGATTTTGCCAGTTTTTCATGTATGTTAACCCACGGATTTTTTTAGGTGCCGGGGGTCTGGGTCGAATTTTCTTTGATTCTTTCATAGTAACGTCCGTAACGACCTAGGGAATGATTCAGTAGCCCCGGCGGCGCTTTAGAGGGGTTTAGGATCATTTTATTGGCGACGCAATAGGAATTAGGCAATTTTGCCAGTTTTTCGTGTGTGTTAGCCCATGGATTTTTTAGGTGCCGGGGGTCCAGGTCGAATTTTCTAAGATTATTTTGTAGTAGCATCCGTAACGATTTAGGGAATGAATCCAGTAGCCCAGCGGTGTTTTAGAAGGGTTTAGGAGCATTGTGTTAGCGACGCAATAAAAATTAGGCGATTTTGTCTGTTTTTCGTGGGTGTTAGCCCACAAATTTTTTAGGTGCGGGGGTCCAGGTTGAATTTTCTTGGATTCTTCCATTGTAGCATCCATAACGACCTAGGGATCGACTTCTGTATCCCCAGCAGTGCTTTAGAATGGTTTAGAAACATTTTATAGGCGATGCAATAGGTATTAGGCAATTTTGCCAATTTTTCGTGTATGTTAGCGACAGATTATTTAGGTGTCAGGGGTGCGGGTTGAATTTTATTGGATTCTTCCATAGTAGCATCTGTAACGACCTAGGGAACGATTCTAGTAGCCCCGGCGGCGCTTTAGAAGGGTTTAGGAGCATTTTATTGGCGACGCAATAGAAATTAGGCGATTTTGTCAGTTTTTCGTGAGTGTTAACCCACAGACTTTTTAGGTGCCGGGGGTCTGGGCCTAATTTTCTTGGATTCTTCCATAGTAGCGTCCGTAAAGACCTAGGTAATGACTCTAGTAGCCCTGACGACGCTTTAGAAGGGTTTAGGAGCATTCTATTGGCGACGCAATAAGAATTAGGCAATTTTACCATTTGTTTGTGTGTGTTAGCCTACTGATTTTTTAGGTGTGGGGGTCCGGGTCGAATTTTCTTGGATTCTTCCATAGTAGCATCCGTAACGACCTGGGGAACGACTTTAGTAGCCCCGAAGGCGCTTTAGAGGGGTTAAGGATCATTTTATTGGCAATAAAATAGGATTTAGGCTATTTTGCCAGTTTTTCGTGTGTGTTAGCACACAGATTTTTTAGGTGCCGGGGGTCCGGGTTGCATTTTCTTGGATTTTTTAATATTAGCATCCTTAACGACCTAGGGAACGACTCTAGTAGCCCCGGTGGCGATTTAGAGGAGTTTAGGAGCATTTTATTGGCGACATACTAGGAATTAGGCGATTTTGCCAGTTTTTCATGTATGTTAACCCACGGATTTTTTTAGGTGCCGGGGGTCCGGGTCGAATTTTCTTTGATTCTTTCATAGTAACGTCCGTAACGACCTAGGGAATGATTCAGTAGCCCCGGCGGCGCTTTAGAGGGGTTTAGGATCATTTTATTGGCGACGCAATAGGAATTAGGCAATTTTGCTAGTTTTTCGTGTGTGTTAGCCCATGGATTTTTTAGGTGCCGGGGGTCCAGGTCGAATTTTCTAAGATTATTTTGTAGTAGCATCCGTAACGACCTAGGGAATGAATCCAGTAGCCCCGGCGGCGCTTTAGAGGGGTTTAGGATCATTTTATTGGCGACCCAATAGGAATTAGGCAATTTTGCTAGTTTTTCGTGTGTGTTAGCCCATGGATTTTTTAGGTGCCGGGGGTCCGGGTCGAATTTTCTAAAATTATTTTGTAGTAGCATCCGTAATGACCTAGGGAACGACCTCAGTAGCACCGACGGCGATTTAGAAGGGTTTAGAAGCATTTTATTGGCGACGCAATAAAAATTAGGCGATTTTGTCAGTTTTTTGTGTGTGTTAAACCACAGACTTTTTAGGTGCCGGGGTCTGGGCCTAAATTTCTTGGATTCTTTCATAGTAGCGTCCGTAAATACCTAGGTAATGACTCTAGTAGCCCTGACGACACTTTAGAAGGGTTTAGGAGCATTCTATTGGCGACGCAATAAGAATTAGGCAATTTTACCATTTTTTTGTGTGTGTTAGCCTACTAATTTTTTAGGTGTGGGGGTCCGGGTCGAATTTTCTTGGATTCTTCCATAGTAGCATCCGTAACGACCTGGGGAACGACTCTAGTAGCCCCAAAGGCGCTTTAGAGGGGTTTAGGAGCATTTTATTGGCAATAAATAGGAATCAGGCAATTTTGCCAGTTTTTCGTGTGTGTTAGCACACAGATTTCTTAGGTGCCGGGGGTACGGGTTGAATGTTCTTGGATTCTTCCATAGTTGCATCTATAACAACTTAGGGAACGATTCTAGTAGCCCCGACGGTGCTTTAGAAGGGTTTAGGAGCATTTTATTGGCGACGCAATAGAAGTTAGGCAATTTTACTAGTTTTTCGTATGTGTTAGCCCATAGATTTTTTAGGTGCCGGGGGTAAGGGTCGAATTTTCTTGGATTCTTCCATAGAAGCATCCATAACGACCTAGAAAATGACTACAATAGCCCCGACGACTCTTTAGAAGGGTATAGGAGCATTTTATTAGCGACGCAATCGGAATTAGGTAATTTTGCAAGTTTTTCGTGTGTGTTAGCCCACAAATGTTTTAGGTGCCATGGGTCCAGGTTGAATTTTCTTGGATTCTTCCATTGTAGAATCCGTAACGACCTAGGGAACGACTCTAGTAGCCCCGGCGGCTCTTTGGAAGGGTTTAGGAGCATTTTATTTGCAATGCAATAGGAATTAGGCGATTTTGCCAGTTTTTTGTGTTTATTAGCCCACAGATTCTTTAGGTGCCGGGGGTCCAGGCTGAATTTTCTAAGATAATTTTGTAGTAGCATCCGTAACGATCTAGGGAATGACTTCAGTAGCCCCAGCAGTGCTTTAGAAGGGTTTAGGAGCATTTTATTGGCGACACAATAGGAATTAGGCGATTTTGCCAGTTTTACGTGTCTGTTAGCCCATGGATTTTTTAGGTGCCGGGGGTCCGGGGCGCATTTTCTTGGATGCATCCATAGTAGCATCCGTAACTACCTAGGGAACGAATCTAGTAGACCCGACGATGCTTTAGAGTGGTGTAGAAGCATTTTATTAGCGACGCAATAGAAATTAGGCAATTTTGCAAGTTTTTCGTGTGTGTTAGCCCACAAATTTTTTAGGTGCCATGAATCCGAGTTGAATTTTCTTGGATTCTTCCATTGTAGCATCCGTAACGACCTAGGGAACGACTCTAGTAGCCTCGACAGAGCTTTAGAGGGGTTTAGAAGCATTTTATTTGCAACGCAATAGAAATTAGGCGATTTTGCTAGTTTTTTGTATTTATTAGCCCATAGATTTTTTAGGTGTCGGGGTTCCGGGTCAAATTTTCTTGTATTCTTCAATAGTAGCATCCGTAACGACCTAGGGAATGACTCTAATAGCCCCGGCGGTGCTTTAGAAGGGTTTGGGAGCATTTTATTGACGACGCAATAGGAATTAGGCGATTATGTTAGTTTTTCATGAGTGTTAGCCCACGGATTTTTTATGTGCCGGGGTCTGAGTCGATTTTTATTGTATTTTTCCATAGTAGCATCCGTAACTACCTAGGGAATTACTCTAGTAGCCCCGACGGTGCTTTAGAAGGGATTAGGAGCATTTTATTGGCGACACAATAAGAATTAGGAAATTTTACCAGTTTTTGGTGTGTGTTAGCCCACTGGTTTTTTAGGTGTGGGGGTTCGGGTCTAACTTTTGAGGATTCTTCCATAGTGGCATCCGTAATGACCTGGGGAACGATTCTAGTAGCCCCATAGGTGCTTTAGAGGGGTTTAGGAGCATTTTATTGGCAAAGAAATAGGAATTAGGCAATTTTGCTAGTTTTTCGTGTGTATTAGCCCACGAATTTTTTAGTTACCAGGGTCCGGTCGAATTTTCTTAGATTCTTCCATAGTAGCGTCTGTAACGACCTAGGTAATGACTCTAGTAGCCTCGATGGCGCTTTAGAAGGGTTTAGGAGCATTTTATTAGCGACGCAATAAGAATTAGGCAATTCTACTAGTTTTTCATGTGTGTTAGCCCACTCATTTTTTAAGTGTGGGGGTCCGGGTCGAACTTTCTTGGATTCTTCCTTAGTAGCATCCATAACGACCTAGGGAACGACTCTAGTAGCCCTGGAGGCGCTTTAGAGGGGTTTAGAAGCATTTTATTGGCAATGAAATAGAATTAGGCAATTTTGCCAGTTTTCGTTTGTTAGCGCACTCATTTTTTAGGTGCTGGGGGTCCTAGTCGAATTTTCTTGGATTATTCTAGAGTAGCGTCTGTAACGACCTAGAGAACAACTTTAGTAGCCCCGACAATGCTTTAGAAGGGTTTAGGAGCATTTTATTGGCGACGCAATAGGAATTTGGCAATTTTACAAGTTTTTCTTGTGTGTTAGCCCACAGATTTTTTGGGTGCCATAGGTCCGGGTGGAATTTTCTTAGATTCTTCCATTGTAGCATCCGTAACGACCTAGGGAACAACTTTAGTAGCCCCGATGACGCTTTAGAGGGGTTTAGGAGAATTTTATCTGCGATGCAATAGGAATTAGGCAATTTTGCCAGTTTTTCATGTGTGTTAGCCTACTAATTTTTTAGGTGTAGAGGTCCTGGTCGAATTTTCTTGGATTCTTCCATAGTAGCGTCCGTAAAGACCCGGGGAACGACTCTAGTCACCTCGGAGGCACTTTAGAGGGGTTTAGGAGCATTTTATTGCAATGAAATAGGAATTAGGCAATTTTGCCAGTTTTCATGTGTGTTAGCCCACGGATTTTTTAGGTGCTAGGGCTACGGGTCGAATTTTCTTAGATTCTTCCATAGTAGAGTATGTAACGACCTAGGGAACAACTTTAGTAGCCCCGACAGTGTTTTAGAAGGGTTTAGGAGCATTTTATTGGCGACGCAATAGGAATTTGGCAATTTTACTAGTTTTTCGTGTGTGTTAGCCCACAGATTTTTTAGGTGCCATGGGTCCGGGTTAAATTTTCGTGGATTCTTCCATTTTAGCATCCGTAACAACCTAGGGAATGACTTCACTAGCCCCTGCGGCGCTTTAGAGGGGTTTAGGAGGATTTTATTGGCGATACAATAGGAATTAGGCGATTTTGCCAGTTTTTCGTGTGTGTTAGCCCACAATTTTTTTAGGTGCCAGGGGTCCGGGTTGAATTTTCTTGGATTCTTCCATTGTAGCATCTGTAATGACCTAGGGAACAACTCTAGTAACCCGGCGACACTTTAGAGGGGTTTAGGAGCATTTTATTGGTAATGCAATAGGAATTAGGCGATTTTGCTAATTTTTCGTGTGTGTTAGCCTACAGATTTTTTAGGTGTCGGGGTTCCGGGTCAAATTTTCTTATATTCTTCCATAGTAGCGTCCGTAAAGACCTGGGGAATGACTTCAGTAGACCCGGCAGCGCTTTATAAGGGTTTGGGAGCATTTTATTGGCGACGCAATAGAAATTAGATGATTTTGCCAGTTTTTCGTGTGTGTTAGCCCACAGATTTTTTAGGTGCCGGGGTTCCTGGTTGAATTTTCTTGGATTCTTCCATAGTAGCATCTATAACAACCTAGGGAACAACTTCAGTAGCCCCGACAGTGCTTTAGAAGGGTTTAGGAGCATTTTATTGGCGACACAATAGGAATTTGGCAATTTTGCCAGTTTTTCGTGTGTGTTAGCCCACAGATTTTTTAGGTGCCATGTGTCCGGGTTGAATTTTCTTGGATTCTTCCATTTTAGCATCCGTAACGACTTAGGGAACGACTTTAGTAGCCCTGGCGGCGCTTTAGAGGGGTTTAGGAGCATTTTATTTGCAACGCAATAGGAATTAGGCGATTTTGCCAGTTTTTCGTGTTTGTTAGCCTACAGATTTTTTAGGTGTCGTGGTTCTGGGTCGAATTTTCTTGGATTCTTCCATAGTAGCGTCCGTAACGACCTAGGGAATGAGTCCAGTAGCCCCAGCGATGCTTTAGAAGGGATTATGAGCATTTTATTAGCGACCCAATAAGAATTAGGTAATTTTACCAGTTTTTCATGTGTGTTAGCCTACTAATTTTTTAGGTGTGGGGGTCCTGGTCGAATTTTCTTGGATTCTTCCATAGTATCGTCCGTAAATACCTGGGGAACGACTCTAGTCACCCCAGAGGCGCTTTAGAGGGGTTTAGGAGCATTTTATTGCAATGAAATAGGAATTAGGCAATTTTGCCAGTTTTTCGTGTGTGTTAGCCCACAGATTTTTTAGGTGTCGGGGGTTCAGGTTGAATTTTCTTGGATTCTTCCATAGTAGCGCCCATAACGACCTAGGGAATGACTTCAATAGCCTCGGCGACTCTTTAGAAGGGTTTAAGAGCATTTTATTGGCGACATAATAGGAATTAGGCAATTTTGCTAGTTTTTTATGTGTGTTAGCCACAGATTTTTAGGTACTGTGGGTAGGGTTGAATTTGCTTGAATTTTTCCATTGTAGCATCCGTAACGAACTAGGGAACGACTCCATTAGACCAGGCGGCACTTTAGAGGGGTTTAGATGTATTTTATTGGCTACGCAATAGGAATTAGGCGATTTTGCCAGTTTTTCGTGTGTGTTAACCCACGGATTTTTTAGGTGCCGGGGGTCTGGGTTGAATTTTCTTGGATTCTTCCATTGTAGCATCCGTAACGACCTAGGGAACGACTCTAGTAGCCCCGACGGCGCTTTGGAGGGGTTTAGGAGCATTTTATTTGCAACGCAATAGGAATTAGGCGATTTTCCAGTTTTTCGTGTTTGTTAGCCCACATATTTTTTAGGTGCCATGGTTCCGGGTCGAATTTTCTTGGATTCTTCAATAGTAGCGTCCGTAACGACCTAGGGAATGACTCCAGTAACCCCAGCGATGCTTTAGAAGGGATTATGAGCATTTGATTGGCGACCCAATAAGAATTAGGTAATTTTACCAGTTTTTCATGTATGTTAGCCTACTAATTTTTTAGGTGTAGGGGTCCTGGTCGAATTTTCTTGGATTCTTCCATAGTAGCGTCCGTAAAGACCTAGGGAACGACTCTAGTTGCCTCGGAGGTGCTTTAGAGGGGTTTAGGAGCATTTTATTGCAATGAAATAGGAATTAGGCAATTTTGCTAGTTTTTCGTGTGTGTTAGCCCACAGATTTTTTAGGTGCCGGGGGTACAGATTGAATTTTCTTGGATACTTCCATAGTAGCATCTATAACGACCTAGGGAATGAATCCAGTAGCCCCGGCGGCTCTTTAGAAGGGATTATGAGCATTTTATTGGCGACCCAATAAGAATTAGGTAATTTTACCAGTTTTTCATGTGTGTTAGCCTACTAATTTTTTAGGTGTGGGGGTCCTGGTCGAATTTTCTTGGATTCTTCCATAGTAGCGTCCGTAACGACCTAGGTAACAACTTCAGTAGCCCCGGCGATGCTTTAGAGTGGTTTAGGTGAATTTTATCTGCGATGCAATAGGAATTAGGCGATTTTGCCAGTTTTTCATGTGTGTTAGCCCACAGATTTTTTAGGTGCCAGGGGTCCGGGTCGAATTTTCTTGGATTCCTCCATAGTAGTGTCTGTAACGACCTAGGGAACAACTTCAGTAGCCCCGACAATGCTTTAGAAGGGTTTAGGAGCATTTTATTGGCAATGAAATATAATTAGGGGATTTTGCCAATTTTACATGTGTGTTAGCCCATAGATCTTTTTGGTACCAGGGTCCGGGTCAAATTTTCTTGGATTCTTCTATAGTAGCATCCGTAACGACCTAAGGAACGACTTCACTAGACCCGGCGGCGCTTTATAGGGGTTTAGGAGGATTTTATTAGTGATGCAATAGGAATTAGACGATTTTGCCAGTTTTTCGTGTGTGTTAGCCCCCAGATTTTTTAGGTGCCGGGGGTCTGGGTTGAATTTTCTTGGATTCTTCCATTGTAGCATTTATAATGACCTAGGGAACGACTCTAGTAGCCCGGCGACACTTTAGAGGGGTTTAGGAGCATTTTATTGGTGATGCAATAGGAATTAGGCAATTTTGCCAGTTTTTCATTTGTGTTAGCCCACAAATTTTTTAGGTGTCGGGGTTCCGGGTCGAATCTTCTTGGATTCTTCCATAGTAGCGTCCGTAACGACCTGGGGAACGACTCCAATAGCCTCGGCGGCGATTTAGAAGGGATTGGGAGCATTTTATTGGCGACGCAATAGGAATTAGGCGATTTTACCAGTTTTTCATGTGTGTTAGCCCATAGATTTTTTAGGTGCCGGGGTTTTTGGTTGAATTTTCTTGGATTCTTCCATAGTAGCATCCGTAACGACCTAGGGAATGACTCTAGTAGCTCCGGCGGCACTTTAGAAAGGTTTTGGAGCATTTTATTGTAAACACAATAGGAATTAGGCGATTTTGCCAGTTTTTCGTGTGTGTTAAACCATAGAATTTTTAGGTGCCGGGAGTCCGGGTTGAATTTAATAGATTCTTCCATTGTAGCATCCGTAACGACGTAGGGAACGACTTCTGTAGCCCCAGCGGTTATTTAGAAGGGTTTAGGAATATATTTTATAGGCGACGCAATAGGAATTAGGTGTTTTTGCAAGTTTTTCGTGTATGTTAGCCCACAGATTTTCTTGGTGTCGGGGGTTCGGGTCGAATTTACTTGGATTCTTCAATAGTAGCATCTGTAACAACCTAGGACACGACTTCAGTAGCCCCGACAGAGCTTTATAGGGGTTTAGAAGCATTTTATTGGCGACGCAATAGGAATTAGGCGATTTTGCTAGTTTTTCGTGTGTGTTAGCCCACTGATATTTTAGGTGCCTGGCTCCGGGTCAAATTTTATTGGATTTTTCCATAGTAGCGTCTGTAAAGACCTAGGGAATGACTCTAGTAGCCCCGACGGTGCTTTAGAAGGGTTTAGGAGCATTTTATTGACGACGCAATAAGAATTAGGCAAGTTTACCAGTTTTTGGTGTGTGTTAGCCCACTAATTTTTTAGGTGTCGGGGTTTCGGGTCGAATTTTCTTGGATTCTTCCATAGTAGCGTCCGTAATGACTGGACAACGACTCTAGTAAGACCGGCGGCGCTTTAGAAGGGATTGGGAGCATTTTATTGGCGACGCAATAGGAATTAGGCGATTTTGCCAGTTTTTCGTGTGTGTTAGCCCACAGATTGTTTAGGTGCCGGGGTTCTTGGTTGAAATTTCTTGGATTCTTCCATAGTAGCATCCGTAACGACCTAGGGAATGACTCCAATAGCTCCGGTGGCACTTTAGAAAGGTTTTGGAGCATTTTATTGTTAACGCAATAGGAATTAGGCGATTTTGCCAGTTTTTCGTGTGTGTTAACCCACAGAATTTTTAGATGCTGGGAGTCTGGGTTGAATTTCATGGATTATTCCATTGTAGCATCCGTAACGACCTAGGGAACGACTTCTGTAGCCCCAGCGGTTCTTTAGAAGGGTTTAGGAATATTTTATAGGCGACGCAATAGGAATTAGGTGTTTTTGCAAGTTTTTCGTGTATGTTAGCCCACAGATTTTTTAGGTGTCGGGGGTTCGGGTCGAATTTACTTGGATTCTTCTATAGTGGCATCCATAACGACCTAGGAAACAACCTCAGTAGCCCCTGTAGAGCTTTAAAAGGGTTTAGAAGAATTTTATTGGCGACGCAATAGGAATTAGGCGATTTTGCTAGTTTTTCGTGTGTGTTAGCCCACTGATATTTTAGGTGCCGGGCTCCGGGTCGAATTTTCTTGGATTCTTCTATAGTAGCATCCGTAAAGACCTAGGGAATGACTCTAGTAGCCTCGTCGGCGCTTTAGAAGGGTTTAGGAGCATTTTATTGGCGATGCCATAAGAATTAGGCAATTTTACCAGTTTTTGGAATGTGTTAGCCCACTGTTTTTTTAGGTGTTGGGGTTCCGGGTTGAATTTTCTTGGATTCTTCCTTAGTAGCATCCGTAACGACCTGGGGAACGACTCTAGTAGCCCCGGCGGTGCTTTAGAAGGGATTGGGAGCATTTTATTGGCGATGCAATAGGAATTAGACGATTTTGCCAGTTTTTCATGTGTGTTAGCCCATAGAATTTTTAGGTGCCGGGTTTCTGGTTGAATTTTCTTGGATTCTTCCATAGTAGCATCCGTAACGACCTAGGGATTGACTCCAGTAGCTCTGGTGGCACTTTAGAAAGATTTTGGAGCATTTTATTGGCAACGCAATAGGAATTAGACGATTTTGCCAATTTTTCGTGTGTGTTAACCCACAGAATTTTTAAGTGCCGGGAGTCCGGGTTGAATTTCATGTATTATTCCAATGTAGCATCCGTAACGACCTAGGGAACGACTTCTGTAGCCCCAGCGGTTCTTTAGAAGGGTTTAGGAACATTTTATAGGCGACGCAATAGGAATTAGATTTTTTTTTTCGAGTTTTCCGTGTATGTTAGCCCACAGATTTTTTAGGTGTCGGGGGTTCGGATCGAATTTTCTTGGATTCTTCCATAGTAGCGTCCGTAAAGACCTAGGGAATGACTCTAGTAGCCCCGACGGTGCTTTAGAAGGGTTTAGGAGCATTTAATTGGAGACGCAATAGGAATTAGGCAATTTTGCCAGTTTTTTGTGTGTGTTAGCCCATAGAATATTTAGGTGTCGGGGTTTCGGGTCGAATTTTCTTGGACTCTTCCATAATAGCATCCGCAACGACCTGTAGAACGACTCCAGTAGACTCGTCGGTGCTTTAGAAGGGATTGGGAGCATTTTATTGACGACGCAATAGGAATTAGGTGATTTTACCAGTTTTTTGTGTGTGTTAGCCCACAGATATTTTAGGTGCCGGGGTTCCTGGTTGAATTTTCTTGGATTCTTCCATTGTAGCATCCGTAACAACCTAGGGAATGACTCCAGTAGCTCCGACGGCACTTTCGAAAGGTTTTGGAGCATTTTATTGGCAACACAATAGTAATTAGGCGATTTTACCAGTTTTTTGTGTGTACCCACAGAATTTTTAGGTGCCGGGAGTCCGGGTTGAATTTAATGGATTATTCCATTGTAGAATCCGTAACGAACTAGGGAACGACTTCTATAGCCCCGGCGGCGCTTTAGAAGGAATTGGGAGCATTTTTTAGGCGACGCAATAGGAATTAGGTATTTTTGCAAGTTTTTCGTGTATGTTAGCCCACAGATTTTTTAGGTGTCGGGGGTTCGGGTCGAATTTACTTGGATTCTTCCACTGTAGAATCCGTAACGACCTAGGAAACGCCTTCAGTAGCCTCGTCAGAGCTTTAAAAGGGTTTAGAAGCATTTTATTGGCGACGCAATAGGAATTAGGCGATTTTGCTAGTTTTTCATGTGTGTTAGCCCACTGATATTTTAGGTGCCGGGCTCAAGGTCAAATTTTCTTGGATTCTTCCATAGTAGCGTCCGTAAAGACCTAGGGAATGAATCTAGTAGCCCCGATAGCGCTTTAGAAGGGTTTAGGAGCATTTTATTAGCGACGCAATAGGAATTAGGCAATTTTGCTAGTTTTTCGTGTGTTAGCCCACTGATTTTTTAGGTGTCGGGGTTCCGGGTCAATTTTTCTTAGATTCTTCCATAGTAGCATCCGTAACGACCTAGGGAACGACCTTAGTAGCTCCGGCGCCGCTTTCGAAGGGTTTAGGAGCATTTTATTGGCTATGCAATAGAAATTAAGCAATTTTGCCAGTTTTTCGTGTGTGTTAGCCCATAGATTTTTTAGGTGCCAGGGGTTCAGGGTTAATTTTCTTGGATTCTTCCATAGTAGCATCCGTAACGACCTAGGGAATGACTCTAGTAGCTCCGGCGGCACTTTAGAAAGGTTTTGGAGCATTTTATTGGCAACGCAATATGAATTAGGCGATTTTGCCAGTTTTTAGTGTGTGTTAACCCACATAATTTTTAGGTGCCGGGAGTCCAGGTTAAATTTCATGTATTCTTCCATTGTAGCATTCGTAACTACCTAGGGAATGACTTTTGTAGCCCCAACGGTGCTTTAGAAGGGTTTAGGAACATTTTATAGACGACGCAATACGAACTAGGTGATTTTGTGAGTTTTCCGTGTATGTTAGTCCAAACATTTTTTGGGTGTCGGGGGTTTAGGTCAAATTTACTTGGATTTTTCCATAGTAGCATCCGTAACGACCTAGGAAATGACCTCGGTAACCCCGACAGAGCTTTACAAGGGTTTAGAAGCATTTTATTGGCGACACAATAGGAATTAGGTGATTTTGCTTGTTTTTCGTGTGTGTTAGCTCACTGATATTTTAGGTGCCGGGCTCCGGGTCGAATTTTCTTGGATTCTTCTATATTTGCATCCGTAAAGACCTAGGGAATGAATCTAGTAGCCCCGACGGTGCTTTAGAAGGGTTTAGGAGCATTTTATTGGCGACGCAATAAGAATTAGGCAATTTTACCAGTTTTTGGTGTGTGTTAGCCCACTAATTTTTTAGGTATCGGGGTTCCGGGTTGAATTTTCTTGGATTCTTACATAGTAGCGTCCGTAACGACCTGTGGAACGACTCCAGTAACCCCGACGGCGATTTAGAAGGGATTGGGAGCATTTTATTGGCGATGCAATAGGAATTAGATGATTTTGCCAGTTTTTCGTGTGTGTGAGCCCATAGATTTTTTAGGTGCCGGGGTTCTTGGTTGAATTTTCTTGGATTCTTCCATAGAAGCATCCGTAACGACCTAGGGAATGACTCCAGTAGCTCCGGCGGTACTTTAGAAAGGTTTTGGAGCATTTTATTGGCAATGCAATAGGAATTAGGTGATTTTGCCAGTTTTTCGTGTGTGTTAACCCACAGATTTTTTAGGTGTCGGGGGTTCGGGTCGAATATCATGTATTCTTCCAGTTTAGCATCCGTAACAAACTAGGGAATGACTTCTGTAGCCCCGGTAGAGCTTTAAAAGGGTTTAGGAGCATTTTATAGGCGACGCAATAGGAATTAGGCGATTTTCTGAGTTTTCCATGTATGTTAGCCCACAGATATTTTAGGTGTCGGGGGTTCGGGTGGAATTTTCTAGGATTCTTCCATAGTAGCATCCATAACGACCTAGGGAACGACTTCAGTAGCCCCAACGGCTCTTTAGAAGGGTTGAGGAGCATTTTATTAGCGACGCAATTGGAATTAGGCAATTTTACTAGTTTGTCGTATGTGTTAGCCCACTGATTTTTTAGGTGTCGGGGTTCCGGGTCGAATTTTCTTGGATTCTTCCATAGTAGCGTCCGTAACAACCTGGGGAACGACTTCAGTAGCCCCAGCAGCACTTTAGAAGGGTTTAGGAACATTTCATTGGCGACACAATAGAAATTAGGCGATTTTGCCAGTTTTTTGTGGTGTGTTAGCCCAAAGATTTTCCAGGTGTTGGGGGTCCTGGTTGAATTTTCTTGGATTATTCCATTGTAGCATCCGTAACGACCTAGGGAATGACTCCAGTAGCTTCGGCGGCACTTTAGAAAGGTTTTGGAGTATTTTATTGGCAACGCAATAGGAATTAGGCGATTTTGCCAGTTTTTCGTGTGTGTTAACCCACAGAATTTTTAGGTGCCGGGACTACGGGTTGAATTTCATGTATTATTCCATTGTAGCATTTGTAACGACCTAGTAAATAACTTGTGTAGCCCCAGCGGTGCTTTAAAAGGGTTTAGGAACATTTTATAAGCAACGCAATAGGAATTAGGTGATTTTGCGAGTTTTCCGTGTATGTTAGCCCACAGATTTTTTAGGTGTCGGGGGTTCGGGTCGAATTTACTTGGATTCTTCCATAGTAGCATCCGTAACGACCTAGGAAATGACCTCAGTAGCCCCGGAAGAGCTTTAAAAGGGTTTAGAAGCATTTTATTGGCGACGCAATAGGAATTAGGCGATTTTGCTAGTTTTTCGTGTGTGTTAGCCCACTGATATTTTAGGTGCCAGGCTCAAGGTCGAATTTTCTTGGATTCTTCTATAGTAGCGTCCGTAAAGACCTAGGGAATGAATCTAGTAGCCCCGACGGTGCTTTAGAAGGGTTTAGGAGCATTTTCTTGGCAACGCAATAGTAATTAGGCGATTTTGCCTATTTTTGCCCACAGATTTTTTAGGTGTCGGGGGTTCGGGTTGAATTTCATGTATTCTTCCCTTGTAGCATCCGTAACGACCTAGGGAACGACTTCTGTAGCCCCGACAGAGCTTTAGAAGGGTTTAGGAGCATTTTATAGGCGACGCAATAGGAATTAGGCAATCTTTCGAGTTTTCCGTGTATGTTAGCCCACAGATATTTTAGGTGTCAGGGGTTCGGGTAGATTTTTCTTGGATTCTTCCATAGTAGCATCCATAACGACCTAGGGAATGATTTCAGTAGCTCCGACGATGCTTTAGAAGAGTTGAGGAGCATTTTATTGGCGACGCAATTGGAATTAGGAAATTTTACCAGTTTTTCGTGTGTGTTAACCCACTGATTTTTTAGGTGTCGGGATTCCAGGTCGAATTTTCTTGGATTCTTCCATAGTAGCGTCTGTAACGACCTGGGGAATGACTCCAGTAGCCCCGGCAGCATTTTAGAAGGGTTTAGGAATATTTAATTGGCGATGCAATAGGAATTAGGCGATTTTGCCAGTTTTTCGTGTGTGTTAGCCCAAAGATTTTCCAGGTGTTGGGGGTCCTGGTTGAATTTTTTTGGATTCTTCCATTGTAGCATCCGTAACAACCTAGGGAATGACTCCAATAGCTTCGGTGGCACTTAGAAAGGTTTTGGAGCATTTTATTTGCAACGCAATAGGAATTAGGTGATTTTGCCAGTTGTTCGTGTGTGTTAACCCACAGAATTTTTAGGTGCCAGGAGTCTGGGTTGAATTTCATATATTCTTGCATTGTAGCATCTGTAACGACTTATGGAATGACTTCTGTAGCCCCAGCGGTGCTTTAGAAGGGTTTAGGAACATTTTATAGGCGACGCAATAAGAATTAGGTGATTTTGCGAGTTTTCCGTGTATGTTAGCCCACAGATTTTTTAGGTGTTGGGGGTTTGGGATAATTTACTTGGATTCTTCCATAGTAGCATCCGTAATGACCTAGGAAATGACCTCAGTAGCCCCGACAGAGCTTTAAAAGGGTTTAGGAGCATTTTATTGGCGACGCAATAGGAATTAGGCGATTTTGCTAGTTTTTCGTGTGTGTTAGCCCACTTATATTTTAGGTGCCGGGCTCCGGGTCAAATTTTCTTGGATTCTTCTATAGTAGCGTCCGTAAAGACCTAGGGAATGACTCTAGTAGCCCCAACGTCACTTTAGAAGGGTTTAGGAGCATTTCATTGGCGACGCAATAACAATTAGGCAATTTTACCAGTTTTTAGTGTGTGTTAGCCCACTAATTTTTTAGGTGTCGGGGTTCCGGGTTGAATTTTCTTGGATTCTTCCATTGTAGCATCCGTAACGACCTAGGGAACGACTCTAGTAGCCCCGGCGGCGCTTTGGAGGGGTTTAGGAGCATTTTATTTGCAACGCAATAGGAATTAGGCGATTTTCCAGTTTTTCGTGTTTGTTAGCCCACAGATTTTTTAGGTGCCGTGGTTCCGGGTCGAATTTTCTTGGATTCTTCCATAGTAGCGTCCGTAACGACCTAGGGAATGACTCCAGTAGCTCTGGAGGCACTTTAGAAAGGTTTTGGAGCATTTTATTGGCAATGCAATAGGAATTAGGTGATTTTGCTAGTTTTTCGTGTGTGTTAACCCACAGATTTTTTAAGTGTCGGGGGTTCGGGTCGAATTTCATGTATTCTTCCATTTTAGCATCTGTAACGAACTAGGGAATGACTTCTGTAGCCTCGGCAGAGCTTTAGAAGGGTTTAGGAGTATTTTATAGGCGACGCAATAGGAATTAGGCGATTTTCCGAGTTTTCCGTGTATGTTAGCCCACAGATATTTTAGGTGTCGGGGGTTCGGGTGGAATTTTCTAGGATTCTTCCATAGTAGCATCCATAACGACCTAGGGAACGACTTCAGTAGCCCCAACGACTCTTTAGAAGGGTTGAGGAGTATTTTATTAGCGACGCAATTGGAATTAGGCAATTTTACTAGTTTGTCGTATGTGTTAGCCCACTGATTTTTTAGGTGTCGGGGTTCCGGGTCGAATTTTCTTGGATTCTTCCATAGTAGCGTCCGTAACGACCTGGGGAACGACTCCAGTAGCCCCAGCAGCACTTTAGAAGGGTTTAGGAACATTTCATTGGCGATGCAATAGAAATTAGGTAATTTTGCCAGTTTTTTGTGTGTGTTAGCCCAAAGATTTTCCAGGTGTTAGGGGTCCTGGTTGAATTTTCTTGGATTCTTCCATTGTAGAATCTGTAACGACCTAGGGAATGACTCCAATAGCTTCGGCGGCACTTTAGAAAGGTTTTGGAGTATTTTATTGGCAACGCAATAGGAATTAGGCAATTTTGCCAGTTTTTCTTGTGTGTTAACCCACAGAATTTTTAGGTGCCGGGAGTACGGGTTGAATTTCATGTATTCTTCCATAGTAGCGTCCGTAAAGACCTGGGGAACGACTCCAGTAGCCCCGGCGGCGCTTTAGAAGGGATTGGGATCATTTTATTGGCAACGCAATAGGAATTAGGTGATTTTGCCAGTTTTTCATGTGTGTTAGCCCACAGATATTTTCGGTGCCGGGGTTCCTGGTTGAATTTTCTTGGATTTTTCCATAGTATCATTCGTAACGACCTAGGGAATGACTCCAGTAGCTCCGGCGGCACTTTAGAAAGGTTTAGGAGCATTTTATTGGCGACACAGTAGGAATTAGGCAATTTTGCTAGTTTTTCATGTGTGTTAGCCACAAATTTTTAGGTGTCGTAGGTCCGGGTTGTATTTTCTTGAATTCTTCCATTTTAGCATCCATAACGACCTAGGGCACGACTCCATTAGACCCGTCCGCGCTTTAGAAGGGTTTAGGAGCATTTTATTGGCAACGCAATAGAAATTAGGTGATTTTGCCAGTTTTTCATGTGTGTTAACCACAAATTTTTTTGGTGCCTGGGGTCTGGGTCGAATTTTCTTGGACTCTTCCATAGTTACATCCGTAACGACCTAGGGAATGACTTCAGTAGCTCCGGTGGCGCTTTAGAGGGGTTAAGGAGCATTTTATTGGCGACGCAATAGGAATTAGGCAATTTTGTCAGTTTTTCGTGTGTCTTAGCCTACGGATTTTTTAGATGCCGGGGGTCCGGGTGGAATTTTTTTGGATTCTTCCATAGTAACGTCCGTATCGATCTAGGAAATGACTTCAGTAGCCCAGCGGCGCTTTAGAGGGGTTTAGGAGCATTTTATTGTCGACGCAATAGGAATTAGAAAGTTTTGCTAGTTTTTCGTGTGTGTTAGCCCACGGATTTTTTAGGTGCCGGGGGTCCGAGTCACATTTTCTTGGATTCTTCCATAGTAGTGTCCGTAATGACCTAGGGAACGACTCTAGTAGCCCCGGCAGAGCTTTAGAGGGTTTAGGAGCATTTTATTTGCGACGCAATAGAAATTAGGCGATTTTGCCAGTTTTTCGTGTGTCTTAGCCCACAGATTTTTTAGGTGCCGGGGGTCCGGGTCACATTTTCTTGGATTCTTCCATAGTAGCGTCCATAACGACCTAGTGAACAACCTCAATAGCCCTGGAAGCTCTTTAAAAGTGTTTAGAAGCATGTAATTGGCAACGCAATAGGAATTAGGTGATTTTGCCAGTTTTTTGTGTGTGTTAGCCCATGGATTTTTTAGGTGCCGGGGTCCGTGTTGAATTTTCTTGGATTTTTCAATAGCAGCGTCTGTAACGACCTAGGGAATGTCTCCAGTAGCCCCGATGGCGCTTTAGAAGGGTTTAGGAGCATTTTATTGGCGACGCAATAAGAATTAGGTAATTTTACCAGTTTTTCATGTGTGTTAGCCCACTAATTTTTTAGGTATGGGGATCCGGGTCAAATTTTCTTGGATTCTTACATAGTAGCGTCTTTAACGACCTGGAAATTGACTCTAATAGCCGCAGAGGCGCTTTAGAGGGGTTTAGGAGCATTTTATTGGCAATGAAATAGGAATTAGGCAATTTTGCCAGTTTTTCGTGTGTGTTAGCTCAAGGATTTTTTAGGTGCCGGGGGTCCGGGTCGAAGTTTCTTGGATTCTTCCATAGTAGCGTTTGTAACGACCTAGGGAAAGAATCCAGTAGCCCCGGCGGTGCTTTAGAAGGGTTTAGGAGCATTTTATTGGCGACACAATAGAAATTAGGCAATTTTACCAGTTTTTCGTATGTGATAGCCCATAGATTTTTTTGCTGCCGGTAGTATGGGTTGAATTTTCTTGGATTCTTCCATTGTTGCATCCGTAACGACTTAGGGAACGACTTCTGTAGTCCCATCGGTGCTTTAGAAGGGTTTAGGAACATTTTATAAGCGACGCAATAGGAATTAGGCGATTTTGCCAATATTTCGTGTATGTTAGCCCAAGGATTTTTAGGTGTCGTGGGTCAGGTCGAATTTTCTTGGATTCTACTATAGTAGAGTCTGTAACAACCTAGGGAATGATTCCAGTAGCCTCGGCGGTGCTTTAGAAGGGTTTAGGAGCATTTTATTGGCGACGCAATAGAAATTAGGCGATTTTACCACTTTTTTGTGTGTGTTAGCCTAAAGAGTTTTTAGGTGCTGGGGGTCCGGTTCGAATTTTCTTGGATTCTTCTATAGTAACATCCGTAACGACCTAGGGAACTACTTCAGTAGCCCCGAAGGCGCTTTAGAGGGATTTAGGAGCATTTTATTATCGATGCAATTGGAATTAGGCAATTTTGCCAGTTTTTCGTGTGTGTTAGCCCATGAATTTTTTAGGTGCTGGGGGTCGGGGTCGAATTTTCCTGGAATCTTCCATAGTAGCATCCGTAACGACCTAGGGAAAAACTCCAGTAGCCCCGGCAGCACTTTAGAAGGGTTTAGGAACATTTTATTGGCGACGCAATAGGAATTAGCTGATTTTGTCAGTTTTTAGTGTGTATTAGCCCACAAATTTTTTAGGTGCCGGGGGTCTGGGCTGAATTTTCTTGGATTCTTCTATAGTAGCATCCGTAACGACCTGGACAATGAAGCTAGTAGCTCCGGAAGCTCTTTAGAGGGGTTTAGGAGCACTTTATTGGCGACGCAATAGAAATTAGGCGATTTTGCCAGTTTTTCGTGTGTGTTAGCCCATAGAATTTTTAGGTGCTGGGGGTCCGGGTTGAATTTTCTTGGATTCTTCTATTTTGGCATCCGTAACGACCTAGGGAATGACTTCAGTAGCCTAGTGACACTTTAGAGGGGTTTTGGAGCATTTTATTGGCAACGCAATAGGAATAAGGCAATTTTGCCAGTTTTTCGTGTGAGTTAATCCACAGATTTTTTAGGTACCGGGGGTACAGGTCGAATTTTTTTGGATTCTTCCATATTATCGTCCGCAATGACCTAGGGAATGACTTCAGTAGCCCTAGCGGCGCTTTAAAGGAGTTTAGGAGCATTTTATTGGCGACTAAATAGGAATTAGGCATTTTTGCTAGTTTTTCGTATGTGTTAGCCCATGGATATTTTAGATGCCGGGGGTCCAGGTTTAATTTTCTTGGATTCTTCTATTGTAGCATCTATAACAACCTAGGGAATGACTCTAGTAGCCCCGATGACGCTTTAGAGGGGTTTAGGAGCATTTTATTAGCGACACAATAGGAATTAGACAATTTTGCTAGTTTTTCGTGTGTGTTAGCCCATAGATTCTTTAGATGCCGGGGGTTCGGGTCGCATTTTCTTGGATACTTCAATAGTAGCATCCATAACGACCCAGGGAACGACCTCGGTAGCACCGGCGGTGCTTTAGAAGGGTTTAGAAGCATTTTATTGGCAACGCAATAGGAATTAGGCGATTTTGTCAGTTTTTCGTGTGTGTTAACCCACAGACTTTTTAGGTGCCGGGGGTCTGGGCCTAATTTTCTTGGATTCTTCTATAGTAGCGTCCGTAACGACCTAGGTAATGACTCTAGTAGCCCTGACGGCGCTTAAGAAGGGTTTAGGAGCATTCTATTGGCGACGCAATAAGAATTAGGCAATTTTACCATTTTTTCGTGTGTTAGCCTACTGATTTTTTAGGTGTGGGGGTTCGGGTCGAATTTTCTTGGATTCTTCCATATTAGCATCCGTAACGACCTAGGGATCGACTTCTGTAGCCCCAGCGGTGCTTTAGAAGGGTTTAGAAACATATTATAGGTGACGCAATTTTGCCAATTTTTCGTGTATGTTAGCGACAGATTATTTAGGTGTCAGGGGTGCGGGTTGAATTTTATTGGATTCTTCCATAGTAGAATCCTGTAACGACCTAGGGAACGATTCTAGTAGCCCCGGTGGAGCTTTAGAAGGGTTTAGGAGCATTTTATTGGCGACACAATAGAAATTAGGCGATTTTGCCAATTTTTCGTGTGTGTTAGCCCACAGAATTTTTAGGTGCCGAGGTTCCTGGTTGAATTTTCTTGGATTCTTCTATAGTAGCATCCATAACGACCTAGGGAACGACCTCAGTAGTACCGACGGCGATTTAGAAGGGTTTAGAAGCATTTTATTGGCGACACAATAGAAATTAGGCGATTTTGGTAGTTTTTCGTGTGTGTTAACCCACAGACTTTTTAGGTGCCGGGGGTCTGCGCCTAAAATTCTTGGATTCTTCCATACTAGCATCCGCAATGACTTAGGTAATGGCTCTAGTAGCCCTGACGGCGCTTTAGAAGGGTTTAGGAGCATTCTATTGGCGACGCAATAAGAATTAGGCAATTTTACCATTTTTCGTATGTGTTAGCCTACTGATTTTTTAGGTGCGGGAGTACGGGTCAAATGTTCTTGGATTGTTCCATATTAGCATCCATAACGACCTGGGGAACGACTCTAGTAGCCCCAAAGGTGCTTTAGAGGGGTTTAGGAGCATTTTATTGGCAATAAAATAGGAATCAGGCAATTTTGTCAGTTTTTCGTGTGTGTTAGCCCACAGTTGTTTTAGGTGCCGGAGGTACGGGTTGAATTTTCTTGGATTCTTCCATAGTTACGTCTGTAGCGACCTAGGGAACGATTCTAGTAGCCCCAACAGCGCTTTAGAAGGGTTTAGGAGCATTTTATTGGAGACGCAATAGAAGTTAGGCAATTTTGCTAATTTTTCGTGTGTTAGCCCACAGATTTTTTAGGTGCCGGGGTTCCTGGTTGAATTTTCTTGGATTCTTCTATAGCAGCATCCGTAACGACCTAGAAAATGACTCCAGTAGCCCCGGCGAATCTTTAGAAGGGTATAGCAGCATTTTATTAGCGATGCAATAGGAATTAGGTAATTTTGCAAGTTTTTCGTGTGTGTTAGCCCACAAATTTTTTAAGTGCCATGGGTCCGGGTTGAATTTTCTTGGATTCTTCCATAGCAGCATCCGTAACGACCTAGGAAATGACTCCAGTAGCCCCGACGACTCTTTAGAAGGGTATAGAAGCATTTTATTAGCGACGCAATAGGAATTAGGCAATTTTGCAAGTTTTTCGTGCGTGTTAGCCCACAAATATTTTAGGTTCCATGGGTCCGGGTTGAATTTTCTTGGATTCTTCCATAGCAGCATCCGTAACGACCTAGGAAATGACTCCAGTAGCCCCGACGACTCTTTAGAAGGGTATAGAAGCATTTTATTAGCGACGCAATAGGAATTAGGCAATTTTGCAAGTTTTTCGTGCGTGTTAGCCCACAAATATTTTAGGTTCCATGGGTCCGGGTTGAATTTTCTTGGATTCTTCCATTGTAGCATCTCTAACGACCTACGGAACGACTCTAGTAGCCCCGGCGGTGCTTTGGAGGGGTTTAAGAGCATTTTATTTGCAATCCAATAGAAATTAGGCGATTTTGCCAGTTTTTCATATTTATTAGCCCACAGATTTTTTAGGTGCCGGGGGTCTGGGCTGAATTTTCTTAGATTATTCAATAGTAGCGTCCGTAACAACCTAGGGAATGACTCCACTAGCCCCGGCGGTACTTTAGAAGGGTTTGGGAGCATTTTATTGGCGACGCAATAGAAATTAGGCGATTTTGCTAGTTTTTCGTGTGTGTTAACCCACAGAATTTTTAGGTGCCGGGGGTACGGGTTGAATTTCATGGATTCTTCCATTGTAGTATCCTTAACGACCTAGGTAACGACTTTTGTATCCCCAACATTGCTTTAGAAGGGTTTAGGAATATTTATAGGCAACGCAATAGGAATTAGGTGATTTTGTGAGTTTTTCGTCTATGTTAGCCCATAGATTTTTTAGGTGTCGGGGGTTTGGGTTGAATTTTCTTTGATTCTTCCATAGTAGCGTCCGTAACGACCTAGGAAATGACTTCAGTAGCCCTGGCGATGCTTTAGAAGGGTTTAGGAGCATTTTATTGGCGACACAATAGGAATTAGGCCATTTTGCTAGTTTTTCATGTGTGTTAGCCACAGATTTTTAGGTGCCGTGGGTCAGGGTTGAATTTTATTGAATTCTTCCATTTTAGCATCCATAACGACCTAGGGAACGACTACATTAGACCCGGCGGCGCTTTAGAGGGGTTTTAGAGCACTTTATTGGCAACGCAATAGGAATTAGGCGATTTTGCCAGTTTTTCGTGTATGTTAACCCACATATTTTTTAGGTGCCGGGGGTCCTGGTCGAATTTTCTTGGATTCTTCCATATTAACGTCCGTAACGACCTAGGGAACGACTCTAGTAGCCCTGGCGATGCTTTAGAGGGGTTTAGGAGCATTTTATTGGCGACGCAATAGGAATTAGGCAATTTTGCCAGTTTTTCGTGTGTCTTAGCCTATAGATTTTTTAGGTGCCGGGGGTACGGGTCGCATTTTCTTGGATGCATCCATAGTAGCATCCGTAACGACCTAGTAAACGACCTCAGTAGCCCTGGAAGCGCTTTAAAAGGGTTTAGAAGCATTTTATTGGCAACACAATAGGAATTAGCTGATTTTGTCAGTTTTTCGTGTGTGTTAGCCCATGGATTTTTTAGGTGCCGGGGTCCGGGTCGAATTTTCTTGGATTCTTCAATAGTAGAGTCCGTAACGACCTAGGGAATGACTCCAGTAGCCCGAACGACGCTTTAGAAGGGTTTAGGAGCATTTTATTTGCGACGCAATAAGAATTAGGCAATTTTACCAATTTTTCGTATGTGTTAGCCTACTGATTTTTTAGGGGTGGGGATCCGGGTCAAATTTTCTTGTATTATTACATAGTAGCGTCTGTAACGACCTGGAGAACGACTCTAATAGCCCCGGAGGTGCTTTAGAGGGGTTTAGGAGCATTTTATTTGCAATGAAATAGGAATTAGGCAATTTTGCCAGTTTTTCGTGTGTGTTAGCTCACGGATTTTTTAGGTGCCAGGGGTCTGGGTTGAATTTTCTTTGATTCTTCCATAGTAGCGTCTGTAACGACCTAGGGAACGATTCCAGTAGCCCCAGTGGTGATTTAGAAGGGTTTAGGAGCATTTTATTGGCGACATAATAGAAATTAGGCGAGTTTACCTGTTTTTCGTGTGTGTTAGCCCATTGATTTTTTAGGTGTGGGGGTCTGGGTCGAATTTTCATGGATTCTTCCATTGTAGCATCCATAACGACCTAGGGAATGACTCCAGTAGACCCGGCGGTGCTTTAGAGAGGTGTAGAAGGATTTTATTGGCAACACAACAGGAATTAGGCGATTTTGCCAGTTTTTCATGTGTGTTAACCCACAGATTTTTTAGGAGCCGGGGGTTCGATTCAAATTTTCTTGGATTTCTCTATAGTAACGTCCGTAACGACCTAGGAAACTACTTCAGTAGCCCCGACGGTGCTTTAGAGGAGTTTAGGAGCATTTTATTATCGACGCAATTGGAATTAGGCAATTTTGCTAGTTTTTCGTGTGTTAGCCCATGAATTTTTTAGGTGCCAGAGGTCGGGGTCGCATTTTTCTGGAATCTTCCATAGTAGCATCCGTAACGACCTAGGAAACGACTCCAGTAGCTCCGACAGCACTTTAGAAGGGTTTAGGAACAATTTATTGGCGACACAATAGGAATTAGGCGATTTTGTTAGTTTTTAGTGTGTATTAGCCCACAGATTTTTTAGGTGCCGGGGGTCTGCGCTGAATTTTCTTGGATTCTTCTATAGTAGCATCTGTAATGACCTGGACAACGAAGCTAGTAGCCCCGGAGGCTCTTTAGAGGGTTTAGGAGCATTTTATTGGCAACTCAATAGAAATTAGGCAATTTTGTCAGATTTTCGTGTGAACACCCACAGAATTTTTAGGTGCTGGGGTCCGGGTTGAGCTTTCTTGGATTCTTCTATTTTGGCATCCGTAACGACCTAGGGAATGACTCCAGTAGCCTCGGCTGCGCTTTAGAGGAGTTTAGGATCATTTTACTGGCGACACAATAGAAATTAGGCGATTTTGCCAAATTTTCGTGTGAACACCCACACATTTATTAGGTGCCGGGAGTCAGGGTTGAATTTTCTTGGATTCTTCCATAGTAGCATCCGTAACGACCTAGGGAACGACTTTTGTAGCCCCGGTGGTGCTTTATAGGAGTTTAGGAGAATATTATTGGCGATGCAATAGGAATTAGGCGATTTTGCCAGTGTTTCGTGTGTGTTAGCCACATAATTTTTAGGTGTCGGGGGTATGGGTTGAATTTTCTTGGATTCTTCAATTGTAGCATCCATAATTACCTAGGGAACGATCTTGTAGCCTCGGCGGCGCTTTGGAGGGGTTTAGGAGAATTTTATTGGCAACGCAATAGGAATTAGGCGATTTTGCCAGTTTTTCATGTGTGTTAACCCACAGATTTTTTAGGTGATGGGGGTCCAGTTCTAATTTTCTTAGATTCTTCCATAGTAACATCCGTAACAACTTAGGGAACTACTTCAGTAGCCCCAACAACGCTTTAGAAAGGTTTAGGAGCATTTTATTATCGACGCAATTAGAATTAGGCAATTTTGCCAGTTTTTCGTGTATGTTAGCCCATGGATTTTTTAGGTGACGGGGGTCCGGGTCGAATTTTCTTGGAATCTTCCATAGTAGCAACTGTAATGATCTAGGGAACGCTTCCAGTAGCCCGACAGCACTTTAGAAGGGTTTAGGAATATTTTATTGGCGACGCAATAGGAATTAAGTGATTTTGCCAGTTTTTCGTGTGTATTAGCCCACAGATATTTTAGGTGCCGGGGGTCCGGGCTGAATTTTCTTAGATTCTTCCAAAGTAGCGTCCGTAATGACCTGGAGAACGAATCTAGTAGCCTCGGAGGCGCTTTAGAGGGGTTTAAGAGCATTTTATTGGCGACACAATAGAAATTAGGAGATTTTGCCAGTTTTTCGTATGTGTTAGCCCACAGAATTTTTAGGTGCCGGGGGCCCGGGTTGAATTTTCTTGGATTCTTCCATTTTAGCATCCGTAATGACCTAGGGAATGACTCCAGTAGCCCCGGCCACACTTTAGAGGATTTAGGATCATTTTACTGGCGAAGCAATAGTAATTAGGCGATATTGCCAGTTTTTCGTGTTTGTTAACCCATAGTTTTTTTAGGTGCCAGGGTCCGGGTCAAATTTTCTTGGATTCTTCCATAGTAGCATTCGTAACGACCTAGGGATTGACTATAGTAGCCCCGACGGTGCTTTAGAAGGGTTTAGGAGCATTTTATTGGTGACGCAATAAGAATTATGCAATTTTACCAGTTTTTTATTTGTGTTAGCCTACTGATTTTTTAGATGTGGGGATCCGGGCTGAATTTTCTGGGATTTTTACATAGTAGCGTCCGTAACGACCTGGAGAACAAATCTAGTAGCCCCGGAGGCGCTTTAGAGGGGTTTAGGAGCATTTTATTGGCGATGCAATAGAAATTAGGCAACTTTGCCAGTTTTTCGTGTGTGTTAGCCCACAAAATTTTTAGGTGCTGGGGTCCCGGGTCGAATTTTCGTGGATTCTTCAATAGTAGCATCCATAATGACGTAGGAAATGACTCCAATAGCCGTGACAGCGCTTTAGAAGGGCTTAGGAATATTTTATTAGCGACGCAATAGGAATTAGGCGATTTTGCCAGGTTTTCGTGTGTATTAGCCCACAGATTTTTTAGGTGCCGGGGGTTCGTGCCGAATATTCTTGTATTTTTCCATAGTATCGTCCATAACAACCTGGAGAACTAATCAAGTAGACCCAAAGGTGATTTAGAAGGGTTTAGGAGCATTTTATATGCAATAAAATAGGAATTAAGCGATTTTGCCAGTTTTCGTGTGTGTCAGCCCACGGGTTTTTTAGGTGCCAGGGGTTCGGATTTAATTTTCTTGGATTCTTCCATAGTAGCGTCCGTAACGATTTAGGGAATGACTCCAGCAGCCCGACGACACTTTAGAGGGGTTTAGGAGCATTTTATTGGCAACAGAATAGGAATTAGGCGATTTTTCCAGTTTTTCGTGTGTGCTAACCCACGGATTTTTAGGTGCTAGGGGTCTGGGTCAAATTTTCTTGGATTCTTCCATAGTAACGTCCGTAACGACCTAGGGAAGGACTTCAATACCCCCGATGGTGGTTTAGGGGGGTCAAGGAGCATTTTCTTGGCAATGAAATAGGAATTAAGCAATTTTGCCAGTTTTTCATGTGTGTTAGCTCACAGAATTTTTTAAGTGCCGGTGGTTTGGGTCGAATATTTTTGGATTATTCAATAGTAGCATCTGTAACGACCTAGGAAACGACTCTAGAAGCCCCAGCGGCGCTTTAGAAGGGTTTAGAAGTATTTTATTAGCGACGCAATAGAAATTAGGCGATTTTGCAAGTTTTTCGTGTGTATTAGCCCACAGATGTTTTAGGTGTTGGAGGTCTAGGTCGAATTTTCTTGGAATTTTCCATAGTAGCATCCGTAACGACCTAGGGAACGACTCCAGTAGCACCGATAACTCTTGAGTAGGGTTTAGGAATATTTTATTGGTGACGCAATAGGAATTAAGTGATTTTGCCAGTTTTTCGTGTGTATTATCCCATAGAATTTTTAGTTGCCGGGGATCCGGGCTGAATATTCTTATATTTTTCTATAGTAGCATCCATAACGACCTGGAGAACGAATCATGTAGGCCCAGAGGCGCTTTAGAAGGGTTTAGGAACATTTGATTTGCAATAAAATAGGAATTAGGCAATTTTGCCAGTTTTTTGAGTGTGTTAGCCCACAGATTTTTTAGGTGCCAGGGGTCCGAGTTGAATTTTCTTGGATTCTTCCACAGTAGCGTCCGTAACGACCTAAGGAATGACTCCAGTAGCCCGGACAACACTTTAAATGGTTTTGGAGCATTTTATTGGCAACGCAATAGGAATTAGGCGATTTTGCTAGTTTTTCGTGTGTGCTAACCCTAAATTTTTTAGGTGCTGGGGGTCCGGGTTAAATTTTCTTGGATTCTTCTAGAGTAACATTCGTAACGACCTAGGGAACAACTTCTGTAGCCCCGACGGTGCTTTAGGGGGTCAAGTAGCATTTTCTTGGTAATGAAATAGGAATTAGGCGATTTTTCTAGTTTTTCGTGTGTGTTAGCCCACGGATTTGTTAGATGTCGGGGGTCCAGGTCGAATTTTCCTGGAATTTTCTATAGTAGCATACGTAACGACCTAAGGAACGACACTAGTAGCCCCAGAAGCACTTTAGAAGGGTTTAGGAATATTTAATTGGCGACGCAATAGAAATTAGTCGATTTTGCCAGTTTTTTGTGTATTAACGACCACAGATTTTTTAGGTGCTGGGGGTCCGAGTCAAATTTTCTTGGATTATTCCATAGAAGCATCCGTAACGACCTAGGGAACGACTCCAGTAGCCCCGATAGAGCTTTAGAAGGGCTTATAAATATTTTATTGGCGATGCAATAGAAATTAAACGATTTTGCCAGTTTTTCATTTGTGTTAGCCCACAGATTTTTTAGGTGCCGGAGGTCCGGGCCGAATTTACTTGGATTCATACATAGTAGTATCCATAACGACCAGGAGAACGAATCTAGTACCCCTAGCGGCGCTTTAGAGAGGTTTAGGAGCTTTTTATTGGCGACGCAATAGAAATTAAACGATTTTGCCAGTTTTTCGTGTGTGTTAGCCCACGGATTTTTTAGGTGCCGGGGGTCCGGGTTGCATTTTCTTGGATTCTTCTATTGGAGTATCCGTAACGACCTAGGGAACGACTCTAGTAGCCCCGGCGATGCTTTAAAGAGGTTTAGGAGCATTTTATTGGCGACGCAATAGAAATTAAGCAATTTTGCTAGTTTTTCGTGTGTGTTAGCCCACGGATTTTTTAGGTGCCGGGAGTTCGGGTCGCATTTTCTTGGATGCTTCCATAGTAGCATCCGTAACAACCCAGAAAAAAACTCTAGTAGCCCAGCGGGGCTTTAGAAGGAAATAGGAGCATTTTATTGACGACGCAATAGAAATTAGGCAATTTTGCCAGTTTTTCATGTGTGTTAGCCCACAGATTTTTTAGGTGCTTGGTGTCCGGATCGAATTTTCTTGTATTCTTCCATAGTAGCATCCGTAACGACCTAGGAAACGATTTCAGTAGACCCGGTGGCGCTTTGAAGGGGTTTAAGAGCATTTTATTGGCGACGCAATAGGAATTAGGTGATTTTGCCAGTTTTTCGTGTATATTAGCCCACAGATTTTTTAGGTGCCGGGGGTCCGGGCTGAATTTTCTTAGATTCTTCCATAGTAGCGTCCGTAATGACCTGGAAAATGACTCTAGTAGCCCCGGCCGCACTTTAGAGGAGTTTAGGATCATTTTACTGGCGACGCAACAGGAATTAGGCGATATTGCCAGTTTTTCGTGTGTGTGAGCCCACAGATTTTTGAGGTGCCGGGAGTTTGGGTTGAATTTTCTTGGATTCTTCTATAGTAACGTCGTAACGACCTAGGGAATGACTTCAGTAGCCCCAACGACGCTTTAGAGGGGTCTAGGAGCATTTTATGTGCAATGAAATAAGAATTAAACGATTTTAGGTGCCCAGGGTCCGGATCGAATTTTCTTGGATTCTTCCATACTAGCATCCGTAACAACCTAGGAAACAACTCCAGTAGCCCCGGCAGCGCTTTATAAGGGTTTAGGAGCATTTTATTCACGACATAATAGGAATTAGGTGATTTTGCCAGTTTTTTGTGTGTGTTAGCCCACAGATTTTTTAGGTGCTGGGGGTTTGGGTTGAATTTTCTAAGATTCTTCCATTGTAGCATCCGTAACGACCAAGGGAATGACTCCAGCAGCCCCGGTAGCGCTCTAGAGGGGTTTAGGAGCATTTTATTGGCGACGCAATAGAAATTAGGCAATTTTGCCAGTTTTTTGTGTGTGTTAGCCCACAGATATTTTAGGTACCACGGGTCCGGGTCGAATTTTCTTGGATTCTTCCATAGTAGCATCTGTAAGGACCTAGGGAACGACCTCAGTAGCCCCAGGGGCGCTTTAGAAGGGTTTAGCAGCATTTTATTGGTGATGCAATAAGAATTAGGCGATTTTGCTAGTTTTTCGTGTGTGTTAGGCCACAGATTTTTTAGGTGTCGGGGGTCCGGATTGAATTTTTTTGGATTCTTCCATAATAGCATCCGTAACGACCTAGGAATGACTTTTGTAGCCCCGGTGGCGCTTTAGAAGGGTTTAGGAGCATTTTATTGGCGACGCAATAGGAATTAAGCAATTTTGCTAGTTGTTCGTGTGTGTTAGCCCACGGATTTTTTAGGTGTCAGGGGTTCGGATCGCATTTTCTTGGATGATTCCATAGTAGCATCTGTAACGACCCAAAAAACGACTGTAGTAGCCAAGCAGGGCTTTAGAAGGAATTAGGAGCATTTTATTGGCAACGCAATAGAAATTAGGCAATTTTGCCAGTTTTTCATGTGTGTTAGCCCACAGATTTTTTAGGTGCTTGGTGTCCTGATCAAAATTTCTTGGATTCTTCCATAGTAGCATCCGTAACGACCTAGGGAACGATTTCAGTATACCCAGTGGAGCTTTGAAGGGGTTTAAGAGCATTTTATTGGCGACGGAATAGGAATTAGGTGATTTTGCTAGTTTTTCGTGTGTATTAGCCCATAGATTTTTTAGGTGCCGGGGGTCCGGGCTGAATTTTCTTATATTCTTCCATAGTAGCATCCGTAATGACCTGGAGAATGACTCCAGTAGCCCCGACCGAACTTTAGAGGAGTTTAGGATCATTTTACTGGCGACTCAATAGGAATTAGGCGATATTGCCAGTTTTTCATGTATGTGAGCCCACAGATTTTTTAGGTGCCGGAAGTTTGGGTTGAATTTTCTTGGATTCTTTCATAGTAACGCCGTAACGACCTAGGGAATGACTTCAGTAGCCCCAACGGCGCTTTAGAGGGGTCTAGGAGCATTTTATGTGCAATTAAATAAGAATTAAGCGATTTTAGGTGCCTAGGGTACGGATCGAATTTTCTTGAATTCTTCCATACTAGCATCCGTAACAACCTAGGAAACAACTCCAGTAGCCCCGGCAGCGCTTTAGAAAGGTTTAGGAGCATTTTATTCACGACACAATAGGAATTAGGTGATTTTGCTAGTTTTTTGTGTGTGTTAGCCCACAGATATTTTAGGTGCTGGGGGTCCGGGTTGAATTTTCTTGGATTCTTCCGTTGTAGCATCCGTAATGACCAAGGTAACGACTCCAGTAGCCCCGGCAGCGCCCTAGAGGGGTTTAGGAGCATTTTATTGGCGACGCAATAGAAATTAGGCAATTTTGCCAGTTTTTTGTGTGTGTTAGCCCACGGATTTTTTAGGTACCGCGGGTTCGGGTCGAAATTTCTTGGAATCTTTCATAGTAGCATCCGTAAGGACCTAGGGAACGACCTTAGTAGCCCCAGGGGCGCTTTAGAAGGGTTTAGCAGCATTTTATTGGCGACGCAATAGGAATTAGGCGATTTTGCCAGTTTTTCGTATGTGTTAGGCCATAGATTTTTTAGGTGTCGGGGGTCTGGATTGAATTTTCTTGAATTCTTCTATAGTAGCATCCGTAACGACCTAGGAATGACTTTTGTAGCCCCGGTGGCACTTTAGAAGGGTTTAGGAGCATTTTATTGGCGACGCAATAGGAATTAAGCAATTTTGCTAGTTTTTCGTGTGTTTTAGCCCACAGATTTTTAGGTGCCGGGGGTCCAAGTTGAATTTTCGTGGATTCTTCCATAGTAGCATCCCTAACGACATAGGGAACGACTCCAGTAGCCGCGACAGTGCTTTAGAAGGGTTTAGAAATATTTTATTGGCGACGCAATAGGAATTAAGCGATTTTGCCAGTTTTTCATTTATGTTAGCGCACAGATTTTTTAGGTTCCGAAGCTCCTAGCTGAATTTTCTTGAATTATTACATAGTAGCATCCGTAACGACCAGGATAACGAATCTAATAGCCCCGGAGGCACTTTAGAGGGGTTTACGATCATTTTATTGGCAATAAAATAGGAATTAGGCGATTTTGTCAGTCTTTCGTGTGTGTTAGCACACGGATTTTTTAGGAGCTGGGGGTCCAGGTCGAATTTTTTTGGTTTATTCCATAGTAATATCCGTAACGACCTAGGGAACTCCTTTAGTAGCCCCGGCGATGCTTTATAGGGGTTTAGGAGCATTTTATTGGCGATGCAATAGGAATTAGGCAATTTTGCCAGTTTTTCGTGTGTGTTAGCCCACATATTTTTTAGGTGCCGGGGGTTCGGGTCGTACTTTCTTGGATTCTTCCATAGTAGCATCCGTAATGACCTGGAGAACGAATCTAGTAGCCCCGAATGCGCTTTAGAGGGGTTTAGGAGCATTTTATTGGCAATAATATAGGAATTAGGCTATTTTGCCAGTTTTTCGTGTGTGTTAGCCCACAGATTTTTTAGGTGCCGGGGATTTGGGTTGAATTTTCTTGGATTATTCCATAGTAACGCCGTAACGATCTAGGGAATGACTTCAGTAGCCCCGACGATGCTTTAGAGGGGTCTAGGAGCATTTTATGTGCAATAAAATAGGAATTAAACGATTTTGCCTGTTTTTCGTGTGTTAGCCCATGGATTTTTTAGGTGCCGGGGGTCCGGGACGAATTTTCTTAGATTCTTCCATACTAGCGTCCATAACGACCTAGGAAATGACTCCACTAGCCCCGTCGGTGCTTTAGAAGGGTTTAGGAGCATTTTATTGGCGATGCAATAGGAATTAGGCGATTTTGCCAGTTTTTCATTTGTGTTTGCCCACAAATTTTTAAGGTGTCGGGGGTCCGGGTTGAATTTTCCTGGATTCTTTCGTAGTAGCATCCTTAATGACCTAGGGAACAACTCTAGTAGCCCCAGTGGTGCTTTAGAGGGTGTGTACCATTAGTCTTAAGGCCAGTCTTGAGTCAAAACGGTAAGGTTAGAGACATTTTTGACTTAATAGATGAATGGAGGACAATACTATATCACATTTTGATAATTCAAGGACATTTTATGCAATTCTCATTAATTTTATGTAAACCGCATCAATTACTTTTTCTTTCGTTGCAAACAAGTAGGAATGGCCATCTGGTAGCTGCTCGTAGTGACGCCCTTTAAAAATGTCACTGTTGGCAAATTTTAGGCTTGCACCGTTGCTTTTTTTTTTTTGCTGCTTCTTTTTCTTCCTCGGGGTAAATTGTAAATTGCAAAACCAAACATTAATACTCTCTTCCTTTTAATTCGTTTGTTTTATTTTTTTTTAGTATATTTAAAAAAAGATATCACTTTTTATATGTAATACTCCATCCTTAATTTATGTCTCACTTACCTTCTTTTTCGCATGTCTCAAAAAGGATCTTATCACTTTTCTATAATTAGAAATAATAATTATAAATTTCCTTTTTATCCTTTTTTAAAATGATTTATAGTCCCACAAATATTTAAGATTAATTTTAGATAAAAAATTTCACTAGCGTTTACGGTGTGATGGATTGTTCTTGAATTTTGATCGGCATTTCTGACAATTGGGAGAAGACTCATGCATACTGGAAAGATCGGACATTAAAGGATAAAATCTTTTTTTTCTTTCTTAAATTTTGTGCCTAGTCAAATGATTTAACATAAATTGAATGGAGGAACAACTCTTTACACTCAAATCCTATGTGACATTTATTATGATCACAAAATTTAAAGGTATTTTGATTTGTTATACACATCTTTAATTTAGGTGATTTTGCGAGTTTTTCGTGTATGTTAGCCCACAGAGTTTTTAGGTGTCGGGGGTTCAGGTTGAATTTTCTTGGATTCTACTATAGTAGCGTCCGTAACGACCTAGGGAATGACTTTAGTAGCCCCGGTGACGCTTTGGAAGGGTTTAGGAGTATTTCTTTGGTGACACAATAGGAATTAGGGGATTTTTTGCTAGTTTTTTATGTGTGTTAGCCATAGCTTTTTAGATGTTATGGGTCCGGGTTGAATTTTCTTGAATTCTTCCATTGTAGAATCCGTATCGACCTAGGGAATGACTCTAATAGCCCCGTCGGCGCTTTAGAGGGGTTAAGGAGCATTTTTATTGGCGACGCAATACGAATTAGGCAATTTTGCCAGTTTTTTGTGTGTATAGGACCACAGAATTTTTAGGTGCCGGGAGCTCGGGTCGAATTTTCTTGGATTCTTCCACAGTAGCATCTGTAACGACCTAGGGAACGACCTCAGTAGCCCCGGCGACGCTTTAGATGGGTTTAGGAGCATTTTATTGGCGACGCAATAGGAATTAGGTGATTTTCCCAATTTTTCGTGTGTGTTAGAGCACAGATTTTTAAGATACCGGGGGTCCGCGTCGAATTTTCTTGGATTCTTCCATAGTAGCATCCGTAACGACCTTGGGAACGACTCTAGTAGCCCCAACAGCGCTTTAGAAGAGTTTAGAAATATTTAATTTGCGACAGAATAGGAATTAGGCGATTTTGCCAGTTTTTCGTTTGTGTTAGCGCACAACTTTTTTAGGTGCCGAAGGTCCTGGCCGAATTTTCTTAGATTCTTACATAGTAGCATTCATAACGACCAGGAGAACGAATCTAGTAATCCCAGAAGCACATTAGAGGGATTTAAGATTATTTTATTGGCAATAAAATAGGAATTAAGCGATTTTGCCAGTTTTTCGTGTGTGTTAGCCCACAGATTTTTTAGGAGCCGGGGGTTTGGGTCAATTTTTTTTGGATTATTCCATAGTAACATCCGTAACGACCTAGGGGAAATACTTCAGTATCCCCGGCGGCGCTTTAGAGGTGTTTAGGAGCATTTTATTGGCGACGCAACAGAAATTAGGCAATTTTGCCAGCTTTTCGTGTGTGTTAGCCCACAGATTTTTTAGGTGCCGGGGGTCCGAGTTGAATTTTCTTGGATTCTTCCATAGTAGCATCTGTAATGACCTAGGGATCGACTCCAGTAGCCGCAGCAGCGCTTTAGAAAGGTTTAGAAATATTTTATTGGCTACGCAATAGGAATTAGGCGATTTTGCCAGTTTTTCATTTATGTTAGCCCACAGATTTTTTAGGTGCCGAAGCTCCTAGCCGAATTTTCTTGGATTCTTATATATTAGCATCTGTAACGACCAGGAGAACGAATCTAGTAGCCCCGGAGGCACTTTAGAGGGGTTTACGATCATTTTATTGGCAATAAAATAGGAATTAGGCGATTTTGTCAGTTTTTCGTGTGTGTTAGCTCACGGATTTTTTAGGTGCCGGGAGTTCAGGTCACATTTTCTTGGATGCTTCCATAGTAGCATCCGTAACGACCTAGGGAACTCCTTCAGTAGCCCCGGCGGCGCTTTAGAGGGGTTTAGGAGCATTTTATTGGCGACGCAATAGGAATTAGGCAATTTTGCCAGTTTTTCGTGTGTGTTAGCCCATATATTTTTTAGGTGCCGGGGGTCCGGGTCGTAATTTCTTGGAATCTTCCATAGTAGCATCCGTAACGACCTAGGGAACAACTCCATTAGCCCCGACAACACTTTAGAAGGGTTTAGGAATATTTTCTTGGCAACGCAATAGGAATTAGGCGATTTTGCCAGTTTTTCGTGTGTATTAGCCCACAAACTTTTTGGGTGTCGTAAGTCCGGGCCGAAGTTTCTTAGATTCTTTCATAGTAGCATCCGTAACGACCTGGAGAACAAATCTAGTAGCCCCGAATGCACTTTAGAGGGGTTTAGGAGCATTGTTTTGCCAATAAAATAGAAATTAGGCTATTTTGCCAGTTTTTCGTGTGTGTTAGCCTACATATTTTTTAGGTGCTGGGGGTTTGGGTTGAATTTTCTTGGATTATTCCATAGTAACGCCGTAACGACCTAGGGAATGACTTCAGTAGCCCCGACGATGATTTAGAGGGGTCTAGGAGCATTTTATGTACAATGAAATAGGAATTAAGCGATTTTGCCTGTTTTTCGTGTGTTAGCCCATAGATTTTTTAGGTGCCGGAGGTCTGGGTTGAATTTTCTTGGATTCTTCCATACTAGCGTCCATAACGACTTAGGAAACGACTCCAGTAGCCCCGGTGGTGCTTTAGAAGGGTTTAGGAGCATTTTATTGGCGATGCAATGGGAATTAGGCGATTTTGCCACTTTTTCATTTGTGTTAGCCCACAGATTTTTTAGGTGTCGGGGGTACGGGTTGAATTTTCTTGGATTCTTTCATAGTAGCATCCTTAATGACCTAGGGAACAACTCTAGTAGCCCCAGTGGTTCTTTAGAGGGGTTTAGGAATATTTTATAGGCGACGCAATAAGAATTAGGTGATTTTGTGAGTTTTTCGTGTATGTTAGCCCACAGATTTTTTAGGTGTCGGGGGTTCAGGTCGAATTTTCTTGGATTCTACTATAGTAGCTCCGTAACGAACTAGGGAATGACTTCAGTAGCCCCGGCGACGCTTTAGAAGGGTTTAGGAGCATTTCTTTGGCGACGCAATAGGAATTAGGCAATTTTGCCAGTTGTTCATTTGTGTTAGTGCACAGATTTTTTAGGTACCAAAGGTCCGGCCGAATTTTCTTGGATTCTTACATAGTAGCATTCGTAATGACCAGGAGAACGAATCTAGTAGCCCCGGAGGCGCATTAGAGGGATTTAAGATCATTTTATTGGCAATAAAATAGGAATTAGGCGATTTTGCAAGTTTTTCGTGTGTTTTAGCCTACAGATTTTTTAGGAGCCGAGGGTTTGGGTCGAATATTTTTGGATTATTCCATAGTAACATCTGTAACGACCTAGGGGAACTACTTCAGTAGCCCCAACGGCGCTTTAGAGGGGTTTAGAAGCATTTTATTGGCGACGCAATAGAAATTAGGCAATTTTGCTAGTTTTTCGTGTGTGTTAGCCCACAGATTTTTTAGGTGCCGGGGGTCCGGGTTGAATTTTCTTGGATCCTTCCATAGTAGCATACGTAACGACCCAGGGAATGACTCCAGTAGCCCCGGCGGTGCTTTAGAAGGGATTAGGAGTATTTTATTGGCGACGCAATAGGATTTAGGCTATTTTGCCAGATTTCGTGTGTGTTAGCCCACGGATATTTTAGGTGCCGGGTGTCCGGGTCGGATTTCTTAGATTCTTCCATAATAGAATCCGTAAGGACATAGGGAATGACTCCAGTAGCCCCGACGGTGCTTTAGTAGGGTTTAGGAGCATTGTTTTGGCGATGCCATAGGAATTAGGCGATTTTGCCAGTTTTTCATTTGTGTTAGCCCACAGAATTTTTAGGTGCCGGGGGTCCTGGTTGAATTTTCTTGAATTCTTTCATAGTAGCATCCTTAACGACCTAGGGAACGACTCTAGTAGCCTCAGTGGCGCTTTAGAGCGGTTTAGGAGCATTTTAATTACAATGCAATAGTAATTAGGTGATTTTGCCAGTTTTTCATGTGTGTTAACCCACAGATTTTTTAGGTGCCGGAGGTCCGTGTCCAATTTTCTTGGATTCTTCTATAGTAACGTCCGTAACGACCTAGGTAATGACTCTAGTAGCCCCGGCGGTGCTTTAGAAGGGTTTAGAAGCATTTTATTGGCGACGCAATAGAAATTAGGCGATTTTGCCAGTTTTTCGTGGGTGTTAGCCCACAAAATTTTTAAGTGCCGGGGGTCCGGGTCGAATTCTCTTGGATTCTTCCATAATAGCATTTGTAACTACCTAGGGAACGACACTAGTAGCCCCAGAGGTTCTTTAGAGGGGTTTAGGAAAATTTTATTGGCAATGAAATAGGAATTAGGCAATTTTGCCAATTTTTTGTGTGTGTTAGCAAATGGATTTTTTAGGTGCCGGGGGTCCGGGTCGAATGTTCTTGGATTCTTCCATAGTAGCATCCGTAACAACCTAGGAAACAACTCCAGTAGCCCTGGCAGCACTTTAGAAAAGTTTAGGAGCATTTTATTCACGACACAATAGGAATTAGGTGATTTTGCTAGTTTTTTGTATGTGTTAGCCTACAGAATTTTTAGGTGCTGGGGGTCCGGGTTGAATTTTCTTGGATTCTTCCGTTGTAGCATCCGTAACGACCAAGGGAACGACTCCAGTAGCCCCAGCAGCGCCCTAGAGGGGTTTAAGAGCATTTTATTGGCGACGCAATAGAAATTAGGCAATTTTGCCAGTTTTTTGTGTGTGTTAGCCCACAGATTTTTTAGGTACTGCGGGTCCGGGTCGAATTTTATTGGATTCTTCCATAGTAGCATCCGTAAGGATCTAGGGAACGACCTCAGTAGCCCCAGGGGCGCTTTAGAAGGGTTTAGCAGCATTTTATTGGCGACGCAATAGGAATTAGGCGATTTTGCCAGTTTTTCGTATGTGTTAGGCCATAGATTTTTTAGGTGTCGGGGGTACGGGTTGAATTTTCTTGGATACTTTCATAGTAGCATCCTTAATGACCTAGTCAACAACTCTAGTAGCCCTAGTGGTTCTTTAGAGGGGTTTAGGAACATTTTATAGGCGACGCAATAAGAATTAGGTGATTTTGTGCGTTTTTCGTGTATGTTAGCCCACAGATTTTTTAGGTGTCGGGGGTTCAGGTCGAATTTTCTTGGATTCTACTATAGTAGCTCCGTAACGAACTAGGGAATGACTTCAGTAGCCCCAGCGACGCTTTAGAAGGGTTTAGGAGCATTTCATTGGCGACGCAATAGGAATTAGGCGATTTTGCCAGTTTTTCATTTGTGTTAGTGCACAGATTTTTTAGGTGCCGAAGGTCCGGCCGAATTTTCTTGGATTCTTACATAGTAGCATTCGTAATGACCAGGAGAACGAATCTAGTAGCCCCAGAGGCGCATTAGAGGGATTTAAGATCATTTTATTGGCAATAAAATAGGAATTAGGCGATTTTGCAAGTTTTTCGTGTGTTTTAGCCTACAGATTTTTTAGGAGCCGAGGGTTTGGGTCGAATATTTTTGGATTATTCCATAGTAACATCTGTAACGACCTAGGGGAACTACTTCAGTAGCCCCAACGACGCTTTAGAGGTGTTTAGAAGCATTTTATTGGCGACGCAATAGAAATTAGGCAATTTTGCTAGTTTTTCGTGTGTGTTAGCCCACAGATTTTTTAGGTGCCGGGGGTCCGGGTTGAATTTTCTTGGATCCTTCCATAGTAGCATACGTAACGACCCAGGGAATGACTCCAGTAGCCCCGGCGGTGCTTTAGAAGGGATTAGGAGTATTTTATTGGCGACGCAAAAGGATTTAGGCTATTTTGCCAGATTTCGTGTGTGTTAGCCCACGGATATTTTAGGTGCCGGGTGTCCGGGTCGGATTTCTTAGATTCTTCCATAATAGCATCCGTAAGGACATAGGGAATGACTCCAGTAGCCCCGACGGTGCTTTAGTAGGGTTTAGGAGCATTGTTTTGGCGATGCAATAGGAATTAGGCGATTTTGTTAGTTTTTCATTTGTGTTAGCCCACAGAATTTTTAGGTGCCGGGGGTCCTGGTTGAATTTTCTTGAATTCTTTCATAGTAGCATCCTTAACGACCTAGGGAACGACTCTAGTAGCCTCAGTGGCGCTTTAGAGCGGTTTAGGAGCATTTTAATTGCAATGCAATAGTAATTAGGTGATTTTGCCAGTTTTTCATGTGTGTTAACCCACGAATTTTTTAGGTGCCGGAGGTCCGTGTCCAATTTTCTTAGATTCTTCTATAGTAACGTCCGTAACGACCTAGGTAATGACTCTAGTAGCCCCGGCGGTGCTTTAGAAGGGTTTAGAAGCATTTTATTGGCGACGCAATAGAAATTAGGCGATTTTGCCAGTTTTTCGTGGGTGTTAGCCCACAAAATTTTTAAGTGCCGGGGGTCCGGGTCGAATTCTCTTGGATTCTTCCATAATAGCATTTGTAACTACCTAGGGAACGACACTAGTAGCCCCAGAGGTGCTTTAGAGGGGTTTAGGAAAATTTTATTGGCAATGAAATAGGAATTAGGCAATTTTGCCAATTTTTTGTGTGTGTTAGCAAATGGATTTTTTAGGTGCCGGGGGTCCGGGTCGAATGTTCTTGGATTCTTCCATAGTAGCATCCGTAACAACCTAGGAAACAACTCCAGTAGCCTTGGCAGCGCTTTAGAAAGGTTTAGGAGCATTTTATTCATGACATAATAAGAATTAGGTGATTTTGCTAGTTTTTTGTGTGTGTTAGCCCACAGATTTTTTAGGTGCTGCGGGTCCGGGTTGAATTTTCTTGGATTCTTCCGTTGTAGCATCCGTAACGACCAAGGGAACGACTCCAGTAGCCCCGGCAGCGCCCTAGAGGGGTTTAGGAGCATTTTATTGGCGACGCAATAGAAATTAGGTAATTTTGCCAGTTTTTTGTTTGTGTTAGCCCACGGATTTTTTTGGTACTGCGGGTCCGGGTTGAATTTTCTTGGATTCTTCCATAGTAGCATCCGTAAGGACCTAGGGAATGACCTCAGTAGCCCCAGGGGCGCTTTAGAAGGGTTTAGCAGCATTTTATTGGCGACGCAATAGGAATTAGGCGATTTTGCCAGTTTTTCATTTGTGTTTGCCTATAAATTTTTTAGGTGCCGGGGATCCGAGTTGAATTTTCCTGGATTCTTTCATAGTAGCATCCTTAATGACCTAGGGAACAACTCTAGTAGCCCCAGTGGTGCTTTAGAGGGGTTTAGGAACATTTTATATGCGACGCAATAAGTATTAGGTGATTTTGCGGGTTTTTCGTGTATGTTAGCCCACAGATTTTTTAGGTGTCGGGGGTTCAGGTTGAATTTTTCTTGGATTCTACTATAGTAGCGTCCGTAACGACCTAGGGAATGACTTTAGTAGCCCCGGTGACGCTTTGGAAGGGTTTAGGAGTATTTCTTTGGTGACACAATAGGAATTAGGGGATTTTTTGCTAGTTTTTTATGTGTGTTAGCCATAGCTTTTTAGATGTTATGGGTCCGGGTTGAATTTTCTTGAATTCTTCCATTGTAGCATCCGTATCGACCTAGGGAATGACTCTAATAGCCCCGTCGGCGCTTTAGAGGGGTTAAGGAGCATTTTTATTGGCGACGCAATACGAATTAGGCAATTTTGCCAGTTTTTTGTGTGTATAGGACCACAGAATTTTTAGGTGCCGGGAGCTCGGGTCGAATTTTCTTGGATTCTTCCACAGTAGCATCTGTAACGACCTAGGGAACGACCTCAGTAGCCCCGGCGACGCTTTAGATGGGTTTAGGAGCATTTTATTGGCGACGCAATAGGAATTAGGTGATTTTCCCAATTTTTCGTGTGTGTTAGAGCACAGATTTTTAAGATACCAGGGGTCCGCGTCGAATTTTCTTGGATTCTTCCATAGTAGCATCCGTAACGACCTTGGGAACGACTCTAGTAGCCCCAACAGCGCTTTAGAAGGGTTTAGAAATATTTAATTTGCGACAGAATAGGAATTAGGCGATTTTGCCAGTTTTTCGTTTGTGTTAGCGCACAACTTTTTTAGGTGCCGAAGGTCCTGGCCGAATTTTCTTAGATTCTTACATAGTAGCATTCATAACGACCAGGATAACGAATCTAGTAATCCCAGAAGCACATTAGAGGGATTTAAGATTATTTTATTGGCAATAAAATAGGAATTAAGCGATTTTGCCAGTTTTTCGTGTGTGTTAGCCCACAGATTTTTTAGGAGCCGGGGGTTTGGGTCGATTTTTTTTGGATTATTCCATAGTAACATCCGTAACGACCTAGGGGAAATACTTCAGTATCCCCGGCGGTGCTTTAGAGGTGTTTAGGAGCATTTTATTGGCGACGCAACAGAAATTAGGCAATTTTGCCAGCTTTTCGTGTGTGTTAGCCCACAGATTTTTTAGGTGCCGGGGGTCCGAGTTGAATTTTCTTGGATTCTTCCATAGTAGCATCTGTAATGACCTAGGGATCGACTCCAGTAGCCGCGGCAGCGCTTTAGAAAGGTTTAGAAATATTTTATTGGCTACGCAATAGGAATTAGGCGATTTTGCCAGTTTTTCATTTATGTTAGCCCACAGATTTTTTAGGTGACGAAGCTCCTAGCCGAATTTTCTTGGATTCTTATATATTAGCATCTGTAACGACCAGGAGAACGAATCTAGTAGCCCCGGAGGCACCTTAGAGGGGTTTACGATCATTTTATTGGCAATAAAATAGGAATTAGGCGATTTTGTCAGTTTTTCGTGTGTGTTAGCTCACGGATTTTTTAGGTGCCGGAGTTCAGGTCGCATTTTCTTGGATGCTTCCATAGTAGCATCCGTAACGACCTAGGGAACTCCTTCAGTAGCCCCGGCGGCGCTTTAGAGGGGTTTAGGAGCATTTTATTGGCGACGCAATAGGAATTAGGCAATTTTGCCAGTTTTTCGTGTGTGTTAGCCCATATATTTTTTAGGTGCCGGGGGTCCGGGTCGTAATTTCTTGGAATCTTCCATAGTAGCATCCGTAACGACCTAGGGAACAACTCCATTAGCCCCGACAACACTTTAGAAGGGTTTAGGAATATTTTCTTGGCAACGCAATAGGAATTAGGCGATTTTGCCAGTTTTTCGTGTGTATTAGCCCACAAACTTTTTGGGTGTCGTAAGTCCGGGCCGAAGTTTCTTAGATTCTTTCATAGTAGCATCCGTAACGACCTGGAGAACAAATCTAGTAGCCCCGAATGCACTTTAGAGGGGTTTAGGAGCATTGTTTTGCCAATAAAATAGAAATTAGGCTATTTTGCCAGTTTTTCGTGTGTGTTAGCCTACATATTTTTTAGGTGCCGGGGGTTTGGGTTGAATTTTCTTGGATTATTCCATAGTAACGCCGTAACGACCTAGGGAATGACTTCAGTAGCCCCGACGATAATTTAGAGGGGTCTAGGAGCATTTTATGTACAATGAAATAGGAATTAAGCGATTTTGCCTGTTTTTCGTGTGTTAGCCCATAGATTTTTTAGGTGCCGGAGGTCCGGGTCGAATTTTCTTGGATTCTTCCATACTAGCGTCCATAACGACTTAGGAAACGACTCCAGTAGCCCCGGTGGTGCTTTAGAAGGGTTTAGGAGCATTTTATTGGCGATGCAATGGGAATTAGGCGATTTTGCCACTTTTTCATTTGTGTTAGCCCACAAATTTTTTAGGTGTTGGGGGTACGGGTTGAATTTTCTTGGATACTTTCATAGTAGCATCCTTAATGACCTAGGGAACAACTCTAGTAGCCCCAATGGTTCTTTAGAGGGGTTTAGGAACATTTTATAGGCGACGCAATAAGAATTAGGTGATTTTGTGAGTTTTTCGTGTATGTTAGCCCACAAATTTTTTAGGTGTCGGGGGTTCAGGTCGAATTTTCTTGGATTCTACTATAGTAGCTCCGTAACGAACTAGGGAATGACTTCAGTAGCCCCGGCGACGCTTTAGAAGGGTTTAGGAGCATTTCTTTGGCGACGCAATAGGAATTAGGCGATTTTGCCAGTTTTTCATTTGTGTTAGCGCACAGATTTTTTAGGTGCCGAAGGTCCAGCGAATTTTCTTGGATTCTTACATAGTAGCATTCGTAATGAACTGGAGAACGAATCTAGTAGCCCCGAAGGCGCATTAGAGGGATTTAAGATCATTTTATTGGCAATAAAATAGGAATTAGGCGATTTTGCAAGTTTTTCGTGTGTTTTAGCCTACAAATTTTTTAGGAGCCGGGGGTTTGGGTCGAATATTTTTGGATTATTCCATAGTAACATCTGTAACGACCTAGGGGAACTACTTCAGTAGCCCCAACGGCGCTTTAGAGGGGTTTAGAAGCATTTTATTGGCGATGCAATAGAAATTAGACAATTTTGCTAGTTTTTCGTGTGTGTTAGCCCATAGATTTTTTAGGTGCCGGGGGTCCGGGCTGAATTTTCTTAGATTCTTCCATAGTAGCATCCGTAATGACCTGGAGAATGACTCCAGTAGCCCCGGCTGCACTTTAGAGGAGTTTTGGATCATTTTACTGGCGACGCAACAGGAATTAGGCGATATTGCCAGTTTTTCGTGTGTGTGAGCCCACAGATTTTTGAGGTGCCGGGAGTTTGGGTTGAATTTTCTTGAATTCTTCTATAGTAACGTCGTAACGACCTAGGGAATGACTTCAGTAGCCCCAACGGCGCTTTAGAGGGGTCTAGGAGCATTTTATGTGCAATGAAATAAGAATTAAACGATTTTAGGTGCCCAGGGTCCGGATCGAATTTTCTTGGATTCTTCCATACTAGCATCCGTAACAACCTAGGAAACAACTCCAGTAGCCCCGGCAGCGCTTTATAAGGGTTTAGGAGCATTTTATTCACGACATAATAGGAATTAGGTGATTTTGCCAGTTTTTTTGTGTGTTAGCCCACAGATTTTTTAGGTGCTGGGGGTTTGGGTTGAATTTTCTAAGATTCTTCCATTGTAGCATCCGTAACGACCAAGGGAACGACTCCAGTAGCCCCGGTAGCGCTCTAGAGGGGTTAGGAGCATTTTATTGGCGACGCAATAGAAATTAGGCAATTTTGCCAGTTTTTTGTGTGTGTTAGCCCACAGATATTTTAGGTACCACGGGTCCGGGTCGAATTTTCTTGGATTCTTCCATAGTAGCATCTGTAAGGACCTAGGGAACGACCTCAGTAGCCCCAGGGGCGCTTTAGAAGGGTTTAGCAGCATTTTATTGGCGACGCAATAAGAATTAGGCGATTTTGCCAGTTGTTCGTGTGTGTTAGGCCACAGATTTTTTAGGTGTCAGGGGTCCGGATTGAATTTTCTTGGATTCTTCCATAATAGCATCCGTAACGACCTAGGAATGACTTTTGTAGCCCCGGTGGCGCTTTAGAAGGGTTTAGGAGCATTTTATTGGCGACGCAATAGGAATTAAGCAATTTTGCTAGTTGTTCGTGTGTGTTAGCCCACGGATTTTTTAGGTGCCGGGGGTTCGGATCGCATTTTCTTGGATGATTCCATAGTAGCATCCGTAATGACCCAAAAAACGACTGTAGTAGCCCAGCAGGGCTTTAGAAGGAATTAGGAGCATTTTATTGGCGACGCAATAGAAATTAGGCAATGTTGCCAGTTTTCCATGTGTGTTAGCCCACAGATTTTTTAGGTGCTTGGTGTCCTGATCAAAATTTCTTGGATACTTCCATAGTAGCATCCGTAACGACCTAGGGAACGATTTCAGTATACCCAGTGGAGCTTTGAAGGGGTTTAAGAGCATTTTATTGGCGACGGAATAGGAATTAGGTGATTTTGCTAGTTTTTCGTGTGTATTAGCCCATAGATTTTTTAGGTGCCGGGGGTCCGGGCTGAATTTTCTTATATTCTTCCATAATAGCATCCGTAATGACCTGGAGAATGACTCCAGTAGCCCCGATCGAACTTTAGAGGAGTTTAGGATTATTTTACTGGCGACTCAATAGGAATTAGGTGATATTGCCAGTTTTTCATGTATGTGAGCCCACAGATTTTTTAGGTGCCGGAAGTTTGGGTTGAATTTTCTTGGATTCTTTCATAGTAACACCGTAACGACCTAGGGAATGACTTCAGTAGCCCCAACGGCGCTTTAGAGGGGTCTAGGAGCATTTTATGTGCAATTAAATAAGAATTAAGCGATTTTAGGTGCCTAGGGTACGGATCGAATTTTCTTGGATTCTTCCATATTAGCATCCGTAACAACCTAGGAAACAACTCCAGTAGCCCCGGCAGCGCTTTAGAAAGGTTTAGGAGCATTTTATTCACGACACAATAGGAATTAGGTGATTTTGCTAGTTTTTTGTGTGTGTTAGCCCATAGATATTTTAGGTGCTGCGGGTCCGGGTTGAATTTTCTTGGATTCTTCCATTGTAGCATCCGTAACGACCAAGGTAATGACTCCAGTAGCCCCGGTAGCGCCCTAGAGGGGTTTAGGAGCATTTTATTGGCGACGCAATAGAAATTAGGCAATTTTGCTAGTTTTTTGTGTGTGTTAGCCCACGGATTGTTTAGGTACCGCGGGTTCGGGTCGAAATTTCTTGGAATCTTCCATAGTAGCATTCGTAAGGACCTAGGGAACGACCTTAGTAGCCCCAGGGGCACTTTAGAAGGGTTTAGCAGCATTTTATTGGCGACGCAATAGGAATTAGGCGATTTTGCCAGTTTTTCGTATGTGTTAGGCCATAGATTTTTTAGGTGTCGGGGGTCTGGATTGAATTTTCTTGAATTCTTCTATAGTAGCATCCGTAACGACCTAGGAATGACTTTTGTAGCCCCGGTGGCGCTTTAGAAGGGTTCAGGAGCATTTTATTGGCGACGCAATAGGAATTAAGCAATTTTGCTAGTTTTTCGTGTGTTTTAGCCCACAGATTTTTAGGTGCCTGGGGTCCAAGTTGAATTTTCTTGGATTCTTCCATAGTAGCATCCCTAACGACATAGGGAATGACTCCAGTAGCTGCGACAGTGCTTTAGAAGGGTTTAGAAATATTTTATTGGCGACGCAATAGGAATTAAGCGATTTTGCCAGTTTTTCATTTATGTTAGCGCACAAATTTTTTAGGTTTCGAAGCTCCTAGCTGAATTTTCTTGAATTATTACATAGTAGCATCCGTAACGACCAGGATAACGAATCTACTAGCCCCGGAGGCACTTTAGAGGGGTTTACGATCATTTTATTGGCAATAAAATAGGAATTAGGCGATTTTGTTAGTCTTTCGTGTGTGTTAGCCCATGGATTTTTTAGGAGCTGGGGGTACGGGTCGAATTGTTTTGGTTTATTCCATAGTAATATCCGTAACGACCTAGGGAACTCCTTTAGTAGCCCCGGCGGTGCTTTATAGGGGTTTAGGAGCATTTTATTGGCGATGCAATAGGAATTAGGCAATTTTGCCAGTTTTTCGTGTGTGTTAGCCCACATATTTTTTAGGTGCCGGGGGTTCGGGTCGTACTTTCTTGGATTCTTCCATAGTAGCATCCGTAATGACCTGAAGAACGAATCTAGTAGCCCCGAATGCGCTTTAGAGGGGTTTAGGAGCATTTTATTGGCAATAATATAGGAATTAGGCTATTTTGCCAGTTTTTCGTGTGTGTTAGCCCACAGATTTTTTAGGTGCCGGGGATTTGGGTTGAATTTTCTTGGATTATTCCATAGTAACGCCGTAACGATGTAGGGAATGACTTCAGTAGCCCCGACGATGCTTTAGAGGGGTCTAGGAGCATTTTATGTGCAATAAAATAGGAATTAAGCGATTTTGCCTGTTTTTCGTGTGTTAGCTCATGGATTTTTTAGGTGCCGGGGGTCCGGGACGAATTTTCTTAGATTCTTCCATACTAGCGTCCATAACGACCTAGGAAACGACTCCACTAGCCCCGTCGGTGCTTTAGAAGGGTTTAGGAGCATTTTATTGGCGATGCAATAGGAATTAGGCAATTTTGCCAGTTTTTCATTTGTGTTTCCCCACAAATTTTTTAGGTGTCGGGGGTCCGGGTTGAATTTTCCTGGATTCTTTCGTAGTAGCATCCTTAATGACCTAGGGAACAACTCTAGTAGCCCCAGTGGTGCTTTAGAGGAGTTTAGGAACATTTTATATACGACGCAATAAGTATTAGGTGATTTTGCGAGTTTTTCGTGTATGTTAGCCCACAGATTTTTTAGGTGTCGGGGGTTCAGGTTGAATTTTCTTGGATTCTACTATAGTAGCGTCCGTAACGACCTAGGGAATGACTTTAGTAGCCCCGACGACGCTTTGGAAGGGTTTAGGAGTATTTCTTTGGTGACACAATAGGAATTAGGGGATATTTTGCTAGTTTTTTATGTGTGTTAGCCATAGCTTTTTAGATGTTATGGGTCCGGGTTGAATTTTCTTTAATTCTTCCATTGTAGCATCCGTATCGACCTAGGGAATGACTCTAATAGCCCCGTCGGCGCTTTAGAGGGGTTAAGGAGCATTTTTATTGGCGACGCAATACGAATTAGGCAATTTTGCCAGTTTTTTATGTGTATAGGACCACAGAATTTTTAGGTGCCGGGAGCTCGGGTCGAATTTTCCTGGATTCTTCCACAGTAGCATCTGTAACGACCTAGGGAACGACCTCAGTAGCCCCGGCGACGCTTTAGATGGGTTTAGGAGCATTTTATTGGCGACGCAATAGGAATTAGGTGATTTTCCCAATTTTTCGTGTGTGTTAGATCACAGATTTTTAAGATACCGGGGGTCCGCGTCGAATTTTCTTGGATTCTTCCATAGTAGCATCCGTAACGACCTTGGGAACGACTCTAGTAGCCCCAGCAGCGCTTTAGAAGGGTTTAGAAATATTTAATTTGCGACAGAATAGGAATTAGGCGATTTTGCCAGTTTTTCGTTTGTGTTAGCGCACAACTTTTTTAGGTGCCGAAGGTCCTGGCCGAATTTTCTTAGATTCTTACATAGTAGCATTCATAACGACCAGGAGAACGAATCTAGTAATCCCAGAAGCACATTAGAGGGATTTAAGATTATTTTATTGGCAATAAAATAGGAATTAAGCAATTTTGCCAGTTTTTCGTGTGTGTTAGCCCACAGATTTTTTAGGATCCAGGGGTTTGGGTCAATTTTTTTTGGATTATTCCATAGTAACATCCGTAACGACCTAGGGAAAATACTTCAGTATCCCCGACGGCGCTTTAGAGGTGTTTAGGAGCATTTTATTGGCGACGCAATAGAAATTAGGCAATTTTGCCAGCTTTTCGTGTGTGTTAGCCCACAGATTTTTTAGGTGCCGGGGGTCCGAGTTGAATTTTCTTTGATTCTTCCATAGTAGCATCTTTAATGACCTAGGGATCGACTCCAGTAGCCGCAGCAGTGCTTTAGAAAGGTTTAGAAATATTTTATTGGCTACGCAATAAGAATTAGGCGATTTTGCCAGTTTTTCATTTATGTTAGCCCACAGATTTTTTAGGTGCCGAAGCTCCTAGCCGAAGTTTCTTGGATTCTTATATATTAGCATATGTAACGACCAGGAGAACGAATCTAGTAGCCCCGGAGGCACTTTAGAGGGGTTTACGATCATTTTATTGGCAATAAAATAGGAATTAGGCGATTTTGTCAGTTTTTCGTGTGTGTTAGCTCACGGATTTTTTAGGTGCCGGGAGTTCAGGTCGCATTTTCTTGGATGCTTCCATAGTAGCATCCGTAACGACCTAGGGAACTCCTTCAGTAGCCCCGGCGGCGCTTTAGAGGGGTTTAGGAGCATTTTATTGGCGACGCAATAGGAATTAGGCAATTTTGCCAGTTTTTCGTATGTGTTAGCCCATATATTTTTTAGGTGCCGAGGGTCCGGGTCGTAATTTCTTGGAATATTCCATAGTAGCATCCGTAACGACCTAGGGAACGACTCCATTAGCCCCGACAACACTTTAGAAGGGTTTAGGAATATTTTCTTGGCAACGCAATAGGAATTAGGCGATTTTGCCAGTTTTTCGTGTGTATTAGCCCACAAACTTTTTGGGTGTCGTAAGTCCGGGCCGAAGTTTCTTAGATTCTTTCATAGTAGCATCCGTAACGACCTGGAGAACAAATCTAGTAGCTCCAAATGCACTTTAGAGGGGTTTAGGAGCATTTGTTTGGCAATAAAATAGAAATTAGGCTATTTTGCCAGTTTTTTGTGTGTGTTAGCCCACAGATTTTTTAGGTGCCGGGGGTTTGGGTTGAATTTTCTTGGATTATTCCATAGTAATGCCGTAACGACCTAGGGAATGACTTCAGTAGCCCCGGCGATGATTTAGAGGGGTCTAGGAGCATTTTATGTACAATGAAATAAGAATTAAGCGATTTTACCTGTTTTTCGTGTGTTAGCCCATAGATTTTTTAGGTGCCGGAGGTCCGGGTCGAATTTTCTTGGATTCTTCCATACTAGCGTCCATAACGACTTAGGAAACGACTCCAGTAGCCCCGGTGGTGCTTTAGAAAGGTTTAGGAGCATTTTATTGGCGATGCAATGTGAATTAGGCGATTTTGCCACTTTTTCATTTGTGTTAGCCCACAAATTTTTTAGGTGTCGGGGGTACGGGTTGAATTTTCTTGGATTCTTTCATAGTAGCATCCTTAATGACCTAGGGAACAACTCTAGTAGCCCCAGTGGTTCTTTAGAGCGGTTTAGGAACATTTTATAGGCGACGCAATAAGAATTAGGTGATTTTATGAGTTTTTCGTGTATGTTAGCCCACAGATTTTTTAGGTGTCGGGGGTTCAGGTCGAATTTTCTTGGATTCTACTATAGTAGCTCCGTAACGAACTAGGGAATGACTTCAGTAGCCCCGGCGACGCTTTAGAAGGGTTTAGGAGCATTTCTTTGGCGACGCAATAGGAATTAGGCGATTTTGCCATTTTTTCATTTGTGTTAGGCGATTTTGCAAGTTTTTCGTGTGTTTTAGCCTACAGATTTTTTAGGAGCCGGGGGTTTGGGTCGAATATTTTTGGATTATTCCATAGTAACATCCGTAACGACCTAGGGGAACTACTTCAGTAGCCCCAACGGCGCTTTAGAGGGGTTTAGAAGCATTTTATTGGCGACGCAATAGAAATTAGGCAATTTTGCCAGTTTTTCGTGTGTGTTAGCCCACAGATTTTTTAGGTGCCGGGGGTCCGGGTTGAATTTTCTTGGATCCTTCCATAGTAGCATACGTAACGACCCAGGGAATGACTCCAGTAGCCCCGGCGGTGCTTTAGAAGGGATTAGGAGTATTTTATTGGCGACGCAATAGGATTTAGGCTATTTTGCCAGATTTCGTGTGTGTTAGCCCAGGGATTTTTTAGGTGCCGGGTGTACGGGTCGGATTTCTTAGATTCTTCCATAATAGCATCCGTAAGGACATAGGGAATGACTCCAGTAGCCCCGACGGTGCTTTAGTAGGGTTTAGGAGCATTGTTTTGGCGATGCAATAGGAATTAGGCGATTTTGCTAGTTTTTAATTTGTGTTAGCCCACAGAATTTTTAGGTGCCGGGGGTCCTGGTTGAATTTTCTTGAATTCTTTCATAGTAGTATCCTTAACGACCTAGGGAACGACTCTAGTAGCCCCAGTGGCACTTTAGAGCGGTTTAGGAGCATTTTAATTGCAATGCAATAGTAATTAGGTGATTTTGCCAGTTTTTCATGTGTGTTAACCCACAGATTTTTTAGGTGCCGGAGGTCCGTGTCCAATTTTCTTGGATTCTTCTATAGTAACGTTCGTAACGACCTAGGTAATGACTCTAGTAGCCCCAGCGGTGCTTTAGAAGGGTTTTGAAGCATTTTATTGGCGACGCAATAGAAATTAGGCGATTTTGCCAGTTTTTCGTGGGTGTTAGCCCACAAAATTTTTAAGTGCCGGGGGTCCGGGTCGAATTCTCTTGGATTCTTCCATAATAGCATTTGTAACTACCTAGGGAACGACACTAGTAGCCCCAGAGGTGCTTTAGAGGGGTTTAGGAAAATTTTATTGGCAATGAAATAGGAATTAGGCAATTTTGCCAATTTTTTGTGTGTGTTAGCAAATGGATTGTTTAGGTGCCGGGGGTCCGGGTCGAATGTTCTTGGATTCTTCCATAGTAGCATCCGTAACAACCTAGGAAACAACTCCAGTAGCCTTGGCAGCGCTTTAGAAAGGTTTAGGAGCATTTTATTCACGACATAATAAGAATTAGGTGATTTTGCTAGTTTTTAGTGTGTGTTAGCCCACAGATTTTTTAGGTGCTGGGGGTCCGGGTTGAATTTTCTTGGATTCTTCCATTGTAGCATCCGTAACGACCAAGGGAACGACTCTAGTAGCCCCGGCAGCGCCCTAGAGGGGTTTAGGAGCATTTTATTGGCGACGCAATAGAAATTAGGCAATTTTGCCAGTTTTTTGTGTGTGTTAGCCCACAGATTTTTTAGGTACTGCGGGTCCGGGTCGAATTTTCTTGGATTCTTCCATAGTAGCATCCGTAAGGATCTAGGGAACGACCCCAGTAGCCCAGGGGCGCTTTAGAAGGGTTTAGCAGCATTTTATTGGCGACGCAATAGGAATTAGGCGATTTTGCCAGTTTTTCGTATGTGTTAGGCCATAGATTTTTTAGGTGTCGGGGGTCCGGATTGAATTTTCTTGAATTATTCTATAGTAGCATCCGTAACGACCTAGGAATGACTTTTGTTGCCCCGGTGGTGCTTTAGAAGGGTTTAGGAGCATTTTATTGGCGACGCAATAGGAATTAAGCAATTTTGCTAGTTTTTCGTGTGTATTAGCCCACATATTTTTAGGTGCCGGGGGTCCAATTTGAATTTTGTTAGATTATTCCATAGTAGCATCCGTAACGACCTAGGTAATGACTCTAGTAGCCCCGGCGGTGCTTTAGAAGGGTTTAGAAGCATTTTATTGGCGACGCAATAGAAATTAGGCGATTTTGCCAGTTTTTCGTGGGTGTTAGCCCACAAAATTTTTAAGTGCCGGGGGTCCGGGTCGAATTCTCTTGGATTCTTCCATAATAGCATTTGTAACTACCTAGGGAACGACACTAGTAGCCCCATAGGTGCTTTAGAGGGGTTTAGGAAAATTTTATTGGCAATAAAATAGGAATTAGGCAATTTTGCCAATTTTTTGTGTGTGTTAGCAAATGGATTTTTTAGGTGCCGGGGGTCCAGGTCGAATGTTCTTGGATTCTTCCATAGTAGCTTCCGTAACGACCTAGGGAACGATTCCAGTAGCCCCGGTGGCTCTTTAGAAGGGTTTAAGAGCATTTTATTGGCGACGCAATAGAAATTAGGTAATTTTGCCAGTTTTTCGTGTGTGTTAGCCCACTGAATTTTTATGTTCCGAGGGTTCGGGTCTAATTGTTTAGGATTCTTCCATTTTAGCATCCGTAACGACCTATGAAATGACTCCAGTAGCCCCAGCCGCGCTTTAGAGGAGTTTAGGATCATTTTACTGGCGACGCAATAGGAATTAGGCAATTTTGCCAGTTTTTCGTGTGTGTTAGCCCACAGGTTTTTTAGGAAACGGGGGTTTGGGTCTATTTTTTTATTATTATCCATAGTATCATCCGTAACGACCAAGGGGAACTACTTAAGTAGCCCCGGCGGCGCTTTAGAGGGGTTTAGGAGCATTTTATTGGCGATACAATAGAAATTAGGCAATTTTGCCAGTTTTTCGTGTGTGTTAGCCCACAGAATTTTTAGGTGTTGGGGGTCCGGGTAGAATTTTCTTGGATTCTTCCATAGTAGCATCCGTAATGAACCAAGGAATGACTCCAGTAGCCACGGCGGCACTTTAGAAGGGATTAGGAGCATTTTGTTGGCGACGCAATAGAAATTAGGCAATTTTGCAAGTTTTTCATGTGTGTTAGCCCACAGATTTTTTAGGTGCCTAGTGTTTGGGTCGAATTTTGTTAGATTCTTCAATAGTAGCATCCGTAACGACCTAGGGAACGACTTCAGTAGCCCTGATGGTGCTTTAGAACGGTTTAAGAGCATTTTATTTGCGACGCAATAGGAATTAGGCAATTTTGCCAATTTTTCGTGTGTGTTAGCGCACGGATTTTTTAGTTGCTTGGGTTCCGGGTCTAAATTTCTTGGAATATTCCATAGTATTATCCATAACGACCTAGGGAACGACTCCATTAGCCCCGACAGCACTCTATAAGGGTTTAGGAATATTTTATTGGTGACGCAATAGGAATTAGGTGATTTTGCCAGTTTTTCGTGTGTATTAGCCCACAGATTTTTTGGGTGCCAGATGTCCGGGCCAAATTTTCTTGAAATCTTCTATAGTAGCATCCGTAACGACCTGGAGAACGAATCTAGTAGCCCAAGCGGCACTTTAGAGGGTTTAGGATCATTTTATTGGCAATAAAATAGGATTTTGGCTATTTTGCCAGTTTTTCGTGTGTGTTAGCCCACGGATTTTTTAGGTGCCAGGGGTTTGGGTTGATTTTTCTTGTATTCTTCCATAGTAGCGTCAGTAACGACATAGGGAATGACTCCAGTTGCCCCGATGGTGCTTTAGTAGGGTTTAGGAGCATGTTTTTGGCGATGCAATAGGAATTAGGCGATTTTGCCAGTTTTTCATTTGTGTTAGTCCACAGATTTTTTAGGTGCCGGGGGTCCTGGTTGAATTTTCTTGGATTCTTTCATAGTAGCATCCTTAACGACCTAGGGAACGACTCTAGTAGCCCCAGCGGTGCTTTAGAGAGGTTTAGGAGCATTTTAATTGCAATGCAATAGTAATTAGGCGATTTTGCCAGTTTTTCATGTGTGTTAACCCACATATTTTTTAGGTATCGGGGGTTCGTGTCCAATTTTCTTGGATTCTTCTATAGTAACATCCGTAACGACCTAGGAAATGACTTTAGTAGCCCCGGCGGTGCTTTAGTGGGTTTAGGATCATTTTATTAGCGATGCAATAGGAATTAGGCAATTTTGCCTATTTTTCGTATGTGTTAGCCCATGGATTTTTTAGGTGCCGGGGGTCCGGGTCGAATTTTCTAATATTTTTCCATAGTAGCATCCGTAATGATCTAGGGAATGACTCCAGTAGCCCCGGCGGTGCTTTAGAAGGGTTTTGGAGCATTTTATTGGCAACGCATTAGGAATTAGGCGATTTTGCCAGTTTTTCGTGGGTGTTAGCCCACAAAATTTTTAGGTGCCGGGGGTCCGGGTCGAATTCTCTTAGATTCTTCCATAATAGCATTTGTAACGATCTAGGGAACGTCTCTAGTAGCCCCAGAGGTGCTTTAGAGGGGTTTAGGAGAATTTTATTGGCGACGCAATAGGAATTAGGCAATTTTGCTAGTTTTTCGTGTGTGTTAGTGCACAGATTTTTTAGGTGCCGGGGGTTCGGGTTGAATTTTCTTGGATTCTTCCATTGTAGAATCCGTAATGACCTAGGGAATGACTCTAGTAGCCCGGCGATGCTTTAGAGGGGTTTAGAAGCATTTTATTGGCGACGCAATAGTAATTAGGCGATTTTGCCAGTTTTTCATATGTGTTAGCCCACAGATTTTTTAGGTGTCGGGGTTTTGTGTCGAAATTTCTTGTATTCTTCCATTTTATCATCCGTAACGACCTAGGGAACGACTCCATTAGATCCGGTGGCGCTTTAGAGGGGTTTAGGAGCTTTTTATTGGCAATGCAATAGAAATTAGACGATTTTGCCAGTTTTTGGTGTGTGTTAACCCACAAATTTTTTAGGTGCCAGGGGTTCGGGTCGCATTTTCTTGGATGCTTCCATAGTAGCATCCATAACTACCTAGGGAACGACTCCAGTAGACCCAGCGGCGCTTTAGAATGGTTTAGGAGCATTTTATTGGCAACGCAATAGAAATTACGCAATTTTGCCAGTTTTTCGTGTGAGTTAACCCACAACTTTTTTAGGTGCCGAGGGTCCGGGTTGAATTTTCTTGGATTCTTCCATAGTAACGTCCGTTACGACCTAGGAAACTACTTCAGTATCCCCGACAGCACTTTAGAAGGGTTTAGGAACATTTTATTGGCGACGCAATAGGAATTAGCTGATTTTGCCATATTTTCGTGTGTATTAGCCCACAGATTTTTTAGATGCTGGGGGTCCGGGCTGAATGTTCTTGGATTCTTTCATAGTAGCGTCCGTAATAATCTGGAGAACGAAGCTAGTAGCCCAGAAGGAACTCTAGAGGGGTTTAGGAGCATTTTATTGGCGACGCAAAAGAAATTAGACGATTTTGCCAGATTTTCGTGTGTGTTAGCCCATAGAATTTTTTGGTGCCGGGGGTCCGGGTTGAATTTTCTTAGATTCTTCCATTTTAGCATCCGTAACGACATAGGAAATGACTCCAATAGCCCCGGCCGCGCTTTAGAGGAGCTTAGGATTATTTTACTGGCGACGCAATAGGAATTAGGCGATTTTGCCAGTTTTTCATGTGTGTTAACCCATGGATTTTTTAGGTGCCGGGAGTCCAGGTTGAATTTTTTTGGATTCTTCCATAGTAGCATCCGTAAAGACCTAGGGAACGACTTAAGTAGCCCCAGCGGCGCTTTATAGGGGTTTAGGAGCATTTTATTGGCGATGCAATAGGAATTAGGCGATTTTGCCAGCTTTTCATTTGTGTTAGCCCACAGATTTTTTAGGTGCCGGGGGGTCCTGGTTGAATTTTCTTGGATTCTTCCATTGTAGCATCCGTAACGACCTAGGGAATGACTCTAGTAGCTCCGGCGGCGCTTTGGAGGGGTTTAAGAGCATTTTATTGGCAACGCAATAAGAATTAGGTGATTTTGCCAGTTTTTCATGTGTGTTAACCCACGAATATTTTAGGTGCCGGAGGTCTGGGTTGAATTTTCTTGGATTCTTCCATTTTAGCATCCATAACGACCTAGGGAATGACTCCATTAGACCCAGCCACGCTTTAGAGGAGTTTAGGATCCTTTCACTGGCGATGCAATAGGAATTAGGCGATATTGCCAATTTTTTGTGTGTGTTAACCCACAGATTTTTTAGGTGCCGGGGGTCCGGGTTAAATTTTCTTGAAAGCTTCCATAGTAGCATCTGTAACGACCTAGGGAACGACTTCAGTAGCTCCAGCAGCGCTTTAGAGGGATTTAGGAGCATTTTATTGGCGATGCAATAGGAATTAGGCTATTTTGCCAGTTTTTCCTATGTGTTAGCCCATAGATTTTTTAGGTGTCGGGTGTCCGAGTTGAAGTTTCTTGGATTCTTCCATAGTAACGTCCGTAATGACCTAGTAAATGACTTCAGTAGCTCCATCGGCGCTTTAGAGGGGTTTAGGAGCATTTTATTGGCGATTTTGCTAGTTTTTCGTGTGTGTTAACCCATGGATTTTATTGGTGCCGGGGGCCCGGTTCCAATTTTCTTGGATTATTCCATAGAAGCATCCGTGATGACCTAGGAAATGACTCGAGTATCCCCGTCCGCGCTTTAGAGGAGTTTAGGATCATTTCACTAGCGATGCAATAGGAATTAGGCGATATTGCCAGTTTTTCGTGTGTGTTAACCCACGAATTTTTTAGGTGCCGGGGGTATGGGTTAAATTTTCTTGGATTCTTCCCTAGTAGCGTCTGTAACGACCTAGGGAACGACTTCAGTATCCCCGGCGGTGCTTTAGAGGGATTTAGGATCATTTTATTGGCGATGCAATAGGAATTAGGCTATTTTGCCAGTTTTTCCTCTGTGTTAGCATATAGATTTTTTATGTGCCGGGGGTCTGAGTTGAATTTTCTTGGATTCTTCCATAGTAACGTCCTTAATGACCTAGGGAATGACTTCAGTAGCTCCAGCGGTGCTTTAGAAGGGCTTAGGAGCATTTTATTGGCGACGCAATAGGAATTAGGCGATTTTGCCAATTTTTCGTGTGTGTTAACCCACGGATTTTTTGGATGCCGGGGGTCCAAGTCGAATTTTTTTTGGATTCTTCCATAGTATCGTCCGTAACGACGTAGGGAATGACTTCAGTAGCCCAGCAACAGTTTAGATGGGTTTAATAGCATTTTATTGGCGACGCAATAGGAATTAGGGAGTTTTGCCAGTTTTTCGTGTGTGTTAGCCCACAGATTTTTTAGGTGTCGGGGGTCCGAGTTGAATTTTCTTGGATTCTTCCATTATAGAATCCGTAACGACTTAGGGAACGACTCTAGTAGCCTCAGCGATGCTTTAGAGGTGTTTAGGAGCATTTTATTGGCGACGCAATATGAATTAGGCAATTTTGCCAGTTTTTCGTATGTGTTAGCCCACAGATTTTTTAGGTGCCGGGTGTCCGGGTTGAATTTTCTTAGATTCTTCCATAGTAGCATCCGTAACGACCTAGGGAACTACCTCAGTAGCCCCGACGGCGCTTTTGAAGGGTTTTGGAAGCATTTTATTGGCGACGCAATAGGGATTAGGCGATTTTGCCAGTTTTTAATGTGTGTTAGCCCACAGATTTTTTAGGTGCCGGGGTACGGGTTGAATTTTCTTGGATTCTTCCATAGTAGCGTCCGTAATGACCTAGGGAATGACTCTAGTAGCCTCGACGATGCTTTAGAAGGGTTTAGGAGTATTTTATTGGCGACCCAATAGGAATTAGGCGATTTTGCCAGTTTTTCGTGTGTATTAGCCCACATATTTTTTAGGTGCCGGGGGTCTGGGCTGAATTTTCTTGGATTCTTCCATAGTAGCGTCTGTAACGATCTGGAGAATGAATCTAGTAGCCCCGGAGGCGCTTTAGAGGGCTTTAGAAGCATTTTATTGGCAACGCAATAGAAATTAGGCGATTTTGCTAGTTTTTCGTGTGTGTTAGCCCATAGAATTTTTGGGTGTCAGGGGTCCGAGTTGAAGTTTCTTGGATTCTTCCATTTTAGCATCCATAATGACCTAGAGAATGACTCTAGTAGCCCCAACCGCGCTTTAGAGGAGTTTAGGATCATTTTACTGGCGACGCAATAAAAATTAGACGATATTGCCAGTTTTTTGTGTGTGTTAACCCACAGATTTTTTAGGTGCCGGGGGTTCGGGTTGAATTTTCTTGGATTCTTCCATAGTAACGTCCGTAACGACCAAGGGAACGACTTCAGTAGCCCCGGCGGCGCTTTAGAGGGGTTTAGGAGCATTTTATTATCGACGCAATTTGAATTAGGCAATTTTGCCAGTTTTTCGTGTGTGTTACCCACAGATTTTTTAGGTGCTGGGGGTCTGAGTCGAATTTTCTTTGAATCTTCCATAGTAGCATCTGTAACGACCTAGAGAACGACTCCAGTAGCCCCGACAGCACTTTAGAAGGGTTTAGGAACATTTTATTGGCCACGCAATAGGAATTAGGCGAATTTGCTAGTTTTTCGTGTGTATTAGCCCACAGATTTTTTAGGTGCCGGGGGTTTGAGCTGAACTTTCTTGGATTCTTCCATAGTAAAGTCCGTAACGACCAAGAGAACGAAGCTAGTAGCCCCGAAGCCGCTTTAGAGAGGTTTAGGAGCATTTTATTGGCGACGCAATAGAAATTAGGCAATTTTGCCAAATTTTCGTGTGTGTTAGCCCATAGAATTTTTAGGTGCCGGGGGTCTGGGTTGAATTTTCTTGGATTCTTCCATTTTAGCATCTGTAACGACATAGCGTATGACTCCAGTAGCCCCGGCCGCGCTTTAGAGGAGTTTAGGATTATTTTACTGGCAACGCAATAGGAATTAGGCGCTATTGCCAGTTTTTCGTGTGTGTTAACCCACAGAATTTTTCGGTGCCGGGGGTCTGGGTTGAATATTCTTGGATTCTTCTATAGTAGCGTCTGTAACAACCTAGGGAACGAGTTTAGTAGCCCCGGTGGCGCTTTAGAGGGTTTTAGGAGCATTTTATTGGCGATGCAATAGGAATTAGGCGATTTTGCCAGTTTTTCGTGTGTGTTAGCCCACAGATTTTTTAGTTGCCGGGGGTCAGGATTGAATTTTCTTGGAGTCTACCATAGTAGCATCCGTAACAACCTAGGGAACGACTCCAATAGACCCGACGGCGTTTTAGAAAGGTTTAGGAGCATTTTATTGGCAATAAAATAGGAATTATGTTATTTTGCCAGTTTTTCGTGTGTGTTAACCCACAGATTTTTTAGGTGCCGGGGGTCCGAGTCGAATTTTCTCGGATTCTTCCATAGTAACGTCCGACGACCTAGGGAATGACTTTAGTAGCCCCAGCGGCGCTTTAGAGGGGTTTAGGAGCATTTTATTGGCGACGCAATAGGAATTAGGCGATTTTGCCAGTTTTTCGTGTGTGTTAGCCCACAGATTTTTTAGTTGCTGGGGGTCAGGATTGAATTTTCTTGGAGTCTACCATAGTATCATCCGTAACAACCTAGGGAACGACTCCAGTAGACCCGACGGCGTTTTAGAAAGGTTTAGGAGCATTTTATTGGCGATGCAATAGGGATTAGTTTTTCATGTGTGTTACCCCACGACTTTTTTAGGTGCTAGGGGTCCGGGGTGAATTTTCTTGTATTCTTCCATAGTAGCGTCCGTAACGACATAGGTAACGACTCCAGTAGCCCCGACGTTGTTTAGAAGGGTTTAGGAGCATTTTATTGGCGATGCAATAGGGATTAGGCGAATTTGCCAATATTTCGTGTGTGTTAGCCCACATATTTTTTAGGTGCTGGGGTCCGGGTTGAGTTTTCTTGGATTCTTTCATAGTACCGTCCGTAACGACCTGGGGTACGACTCTAGTAGCCCCAAAGGCGCTTTAGAGGGGTTTAGGAGTACTTTATTGGCAACGCAATAGGAATTAGGCAATTTTGCCAGTTTTTCGTGTGTATTAGACCACATATTTTTTAGGTGCCAGGGGTTCAGGTTGAATTTTCTTGGATTCTTCCATAATAGCATCCGTAATGACCTAGGGAACGATTCTAGTAGCCTCGGTGGCACTTTAGAGGGGTTTAAGAGTATTTTATTGGTCGCGCAATTGGAATTAGGCGATTTTGCCAATTTTTCGTGTGTGTTAGCCCACAGATTTTTTAGGTGCCGGGGGTACGGGTCGAATTTTCTTGAATTCTTCCATAGTAGCGTCCGTAATGAACTGGGGAATGACTCTAGTAGCCCCGCGGCACTTTAGAGGGTTTAGGAGCATTTTATTGGCGACGCAATAGAAACTAGACGATTTTGCCAGTTTTTTGTGTGTGTTCGCCCACAAATATTTTGGGTGACGAGGTTCCGGGTCGAAATTTCTTGGATTCTTCAATAGTAGCATCTGTAACGACCTGGGGAACGACTCTAGTAGCCCCGGAGGCACTTTAGAGGGGTTAAGGAATATTTTATTGGCGACACAATAGGAATTTGGCAATTTTGCTAGTTTTTTGTGTGTGTTAGCCCCTAGAGTTTTTAGTTACCGGGGGTCCGGGTTGAATTTTCTTGGATTATTCCATAGTAGCATCAAATAACACCTAGGGAACGACTCCAATAGCTCCTGCGGCACTTTAGAGGGGTTTAGGAGCATTTTATTAGCGATGCAACAGGAATTACATAATTTTACCAATATTTCGTGTGTGTTAGCCCACAGATTTTTTAGGTGCCGGGGGTCCGAGTTGAATTTTCTTAGATTCTTCAATTGTTGCATCCGTAACGACCTAGGGAATGACTCTAGTAGCTCCGGCGACTCTTTAGAGGGGTTTAAGAGCATTTTATTGGCGACACAATACGAATTAGGCAATTTTTCTAGTTTTTTCGTGTGTGAGCCCACAAATATTTTAGTTTCTGGGTGTCCGGGTCGAATTTTCTTGGATTCTACCATAGTAGCATCCGTAACGACCTAGGAAATGATTCCAGTAGACCCGACGACGCTTTAGAAAGGTTTAGGAGCATTTTATTGGCAATAAAATAGGAATTAGGCAATTTTGCCAGTTTTTCGTGTGTGTTAGCCCACAGATTTTTTAGGTGTAGGGGGTGCGGGTTGAATTTTCTTGGATTCTTCAATTTTAGCATCCGTAACGACCTAAGGAATGACTTTAGTAGCCCCGGCGGCACTTTAGAGGGGTTTAGGAGCATTTTATTGGCGACGCAATAGCAATTAGGTGATTTTGGTAGTTTTTCGTGTGTGTTAGCCTACGGATTTTTTAGGTGCCAGGTGTATGGGTCGAAATTTCTTGGAATCTTCCATAGTATCATCTGTAACGGCCTAGGGAACGACTCCAATAGCCCCGGCGGCGCTTTAGAGGGGTTTAGGAGCATTTTATTGGCAACGCAATAAGAATTAGGCAATTTTCTAGTTTTTTGTGTGTGTTAGCCCACATATTTTTTCGGTGCCGAGGTCCGAGTTGAATTTTCTTGGATTCATCCATAGTAGCATCCGTAACGACCTAGGGAACGACTCTAGTAGCCCCGAAGGTGATTTAAAGGGTTTAGGAGCATTTTATTGGCAACGCAATAGGAATTAGGCAATTTTGCTAGTTTTTCGTGTGTGTTAGCCAACAGAATTTTTAGGTGCCGGGGTTCCAAGTTGGATTTTTTTGGATTCTTCCATTATAGCATCCGTAATGATCTAGGAAATGACTCCAGTAGCCCCAGCGGTTCTTTAGAGGGGTTTAGGAGCATTTTATTAGCGACGCAATAGAAATAAGGCGATTTTGCCAGTTTTTTGTGCGTGATAGCCCACAGATTTTTTTGATGTCGGGGGTCCGAGTTGAATTTTCTTGGATTCTTACATAGTAGCATCTGTAACGACCTAGGGAATGACTCCAGTAGCCCTGACAGTGCTTTAGAAGGGTTTAGGAGTATTTTATTGGCGACACAATAGGAATTAGGTGATTTTGCCAGTTTTTTGTATGTGTTAGCCCATAGATTTTTTAGATGTCGGGGGTATGGGTCGAATTTTCTTGGATTCTTCCATTGTAGCCTCCGTAACGACCTAGGTAATGACTTCAGTAGACCCGGCATCGCTTTAGAAGGGTTTAGGAGCATTTTATTGGCGACGCAATAGAAATTAGGCGATTTTGCCAGTTTTTTGTCTGTGTTAGCCCGCAGATTTTTTAGGTGCCAGAGGTCCGGGTTTAATTTTCTTGGATTCTACCATTTTAGCATTCATAACAACTAGGGAATGACTCTAGTAGCCCCGACAGCACTTTAGAGGGGTTTAAGAGCATTTTATTGGCGATGCAATAGTAATTAGGTGATTTTGCTAGTTTTTCGTGTGTCTTAGCCCACAGATTTTTTAGGTGCCGGGATTACGGGTCGAATTTTCTTGGATTCTTCCATAATAACGTCCATAACAACCTAGGGATTGAATCCAATAGCTCCGGCGGTGCTTTAGAAGGGTTTAGGAGAATTTTATTGGCGACGCAATAGAAATTTGGTAATTTTGCAAGTTTTTTGTGTATGTTAGCCCACAGATTTTTTAGTTGCTGAGGGTACGGGTTGAATTTTATTGAATTCTTCAATTTTAGCATCCGTAACGACCTAGGAAATGACTCCAGTAATCCGGCGGTGTTTTAGAGGGGTTTAGGAGCATTTTAATGGCGACGCAATTATAATTAGGCGATTTTGCCAGTTTTTCGTGTGTGTTAAACCATGGATTTTTTAGATGCCAGAGGTCTGGGTTGAATTTTCTTAGATTTTTACATAGTAGCGTCCGTAACGACCTAGGGAATGACTTCAGTAGCCCGACGACGCTTTAGAGTGGTTTAGGAGCATTTTATTGGAATTGCAATAGGAATTAGGCAATTTTGCTAGTTTTTCGTGTGTGTTACCCACGAATGTTTTAGGTGCCGGGGGTCCGGGTTGAATTTTCTTGGATTCCTTCATAGTAGCATTTGTAACTACCTAGGGAACGACTCCAGTAGCCCCGGCGGCACTTTAGAGGGGTTTAGGAGCATTTTATTTGCAGCATAATTGGAATTAAGCGAATTTGCCAGTTTTTCGTGTGTGTTAGCCCACAGATTTTTTAGGTGCCGGGGGTACGGGTCCAATTTTCTTGGATTCTTCCATAGTAGCATCCGTAACGGCCTAGGGAACGACTCCAGTAGCTCCGGCGATGCTTTAGAGGGGTTTAGGTGTATTTTATTGGCAACGCAATAGGAATTAGGCAATTTTTCTAGTTTTTCGTGTGTGTTAGCCCACAGATTTTTTAGGTGCCAGGGTCCGGGTCGAATTTTGGTAGATTCTTCCATAGTAGCATCCATAACGACCTGGGGAACGACTCTAGTAGCCCCGAAGGTGCTTTAGAGGGGTTTAGGAGCATTTTATTGGCAACGCAATAGGAATTAGGCAATTTTGCCAGTTTTTCGTATGTGTTACCCAATAGATTTTTTAGGTGTCGGGGTTCCAGGTGAATTTTTTTGGATTCTACCATAGTAGCGTCCGTAACAACCTAAGGAACGACTCCAGTAGACCCGGCGGCGCTTTAGAGAGGTTTAGGAGTATTTTTTTGGCAACGTAATAGGAATTAGGCAATTTTGCCAGTTTTTCGTGTGTGTTAACCCACGGATTTTATAGGTGCCAGGGGTCCGAGTTGAATTTTCTTGGATTCTTCCATAGAAACGTCTGTAACGACCTAGAGAATGACCTCAGTAGCCTCAGCGGCGCTTTAGAGGGGTTTAGGAGCATTTTATTGGCGATGCAATAGGAATTAGGCGATTTTGCCAGTTTTTCGTGTGTGTTAACGCACGGATTTTTTAAGTGTCGTGGATCCAGGTTGAATTTTTTTGGATTCTTTCATAGTATCATCCGTAACGACCCAGGGAATGACTTCAGTAGCCCCAGCGGCACTTTAGAAGGGTTTAGGAGCTTTTTATTGGCGACGGAATAGGAATTAGGCAGTTTTGCCAGTTTTTTGTGTGTTAGCCCACGAATTGTTTCGATGCCGGGGGTCCGAGTTGCATTTTATTGGATTCTTCCATAGTAGCATCAAATAACACCTAGGGAACGACTCCAGTAGCTCCTGCGGCGCTTTAGAGGGGTTAAGAAGCATTTTATTGGTGACACAATAGAAATTAGGCGATTTTTGCCAGTTTTTCGTATGTGTTAGCCCAAGGATTTTTTAGGTGCCGGGGTCCGGGTCGAATTTTCCTGTATTTTTACATAGTAGCATCCGTAACAACCTAGGGAATGACTCTAGTGGCCATGACTGCGCTTTAGAGGGGTTTAGGATCATTTTACTGGCGACACAATAGAAATTAGGCTATTTTGTAAGTTTTTTGTGTGTTAACACACGGATTTTTTAGGTGCCGGGGGTCTAGGTCGAATTTTCTTGAATTTTTCTGTAGAAGCGTCCGTAACGACCTAGAAAATGATTCCAGTAGCCCCAATGGCTCTTTAGAAGGGTATAGGAGCATTTTATTAGCGACGCAATAGGAATTAGGCAATTTTGAAACTTTTTCGTGTATTTTAGCCTACAGATTTTTAGGTGCCATGGGTCCGGGTTGAATTTTCGTGGATTTTTCCATTGTAATATCCGTAACGACCTAGGGAACGACTCTAGTAGCCCCGGCGGCGCTTTGGAGGGGTTTAGGAGCATTTTATTGGCAACGCAATAGGAATTATGTGATTTTGCTAGTTTTTCATGTGTGTTAACCCACAGATTTTTTAGGTGCTGGGGTCCGATTCGAATTTTCTTGGATTCTTCAATAGTAATGTTCGTAACGACCTAGGGAACTACTTTAGTAGCCCCGACGGCGCTTTAGAGGGGTTTAGGAGCATTTTATTATCGACGCAATTTGAATTAGGCAATTTTGCCAGTTTTTCGTGTGTGTTACTCACAGATTTTTTAGGTGTTGGGGATCTGGGTCGAATTGTCTTTGAATCTTCCATAGTAGCATCCGTAACGACCTAGAGAACGACTCCAGTAGCCCCGACAACACTTTAGAAGGGTTTAGGAACATTTTATTGGCAACGCAATAGGAATTAGGTGATTTTGCCAGTTTTTCGTGTGTATTAGCCCACAGATTTTTTAGGTGCCGGGGGTTCGAGCTGAACTTTCTTGGATTCTTCCATAGTAGCATCCGTAACGACCAGGAGAACGAAACTAGTAGCCCCGAAGCCGCTTTAGAGGGGTTTAGGAGCATTTTATTAGCGACGCAATAGAAATTTGGCAATTTTGCCAGATTTTCGTGTGTGTTAGCCAATAGAATTTTTAGGTGCCGGGGGCCGGGTTGAATTTTCTTGGATTCTTCTATTTTAGCATCCGTAACGACATAAGGAATGACTCCAGTAGCCCCGGCCGCTCTTTAGAGGAGTTTAGGATCATTTTACTGGCAACGCAATAGGAATTAGGCGATATTGCCAATTTTTCGTGTGTGTTAACCCACAGATTTTTTTGGTGCCGGGGGTCTGGGTTGAATATTCTTAGATTCTTCCATAGTAGCGTTTGTAACAACCTAGGGAATGAGTTCAGTAGCCTCGGCGGCACTTTAGAGATATTTAGGAGCATTTTATTGGCGATGCAATAGGAATTAGGTGATTTTGCCAGTTTTTCGTATGTGTTAGCCCACAGATTTTTTAGTTGTCGGGGGTCTGGATTGAATTTTCTTGGATTCTACCATAGTAGCATCTGTAATGACATAGGGAACGACTCCAGTAGAACCGACGGCGCTTTAGAAAGGTTTAGGAGCATTTTATTGGCAATAAAATAGGAATTATGTTATTTTGCCAATTTTTCGTGTGTGTTAACCCACGGATTTTTTAGGTGCCGGGGGTTCGAGTCGAATTTTTTTGGATTTTTCCATAGTAACGTCCGACGACCTAGGGAATGTCTTCAGTAGCCCAGCGACGCTTTAGAGGGGTTAAGGAGCATTTTATTGGCGACGCAATAGGAATTAGGCGATTTTGCCAGTTTTTTGTGTGTGTTAACCCACGAATTTTTAGGTGCTGGGGGTCCAGGTCGAATTTTTTTGGATTCTTCAATAGTATCGTCCGTAACAACCTAGGGAACGACTTCAGTAGCCCCAACAGCTCTTTAGAGGGGTTTAGGAGCATTTTATTGGCGACGAAATAGGAATTAGGCAGTTTTACCAGTTTTTCGTATGTATTAGCCCACGGATTTTTTAGTTGCCGGGGGTCCGAATAGATTTTTATTGGATTCTTCCATAGTAGCAAACGTAACGACCTAGGGAACGACTCCAGTAGCCCCGGTAGTGCTTTAGAAGGGTTTAGAAATATTTTATTGGCGATGCAATAGGAATTAGGCAATTTTGCCAGTTTTTTGTGTGTTAGCCCACAGATTTTTTAAGTGCCGGGGGTACGGGTCGCATTTTCTTGGATGCTTCCATAGTGGCATCCGTAACGACCTAGGGAATGACCTCAGTAGCTTCGGCGGCGTTTTAAAAGGGTTTAGAAGCATTTTATTGGCGATGCAATAGGAATTAGGTGATTTTGCCAGTTTTTCATGTGTGTTAGCCTACAGATTTTTTAGGTACCGGGCTCCGGGTTGAATTTTCTTGGATTCTTCTATAGTAGCATCTGTAACGACCTAGGGAATGACTCCAGTAGCCCCGATCGTGCTTTAGAAGGGTTTAGGAGCATTTTATTGGCGACGCCATAAGAATTAGGCAATTTTACCAATTTTTTGTGTGTGTTAGCCCACTGATATTTTAGGTGTGGGGATATAGGTCGAATTTTCTTAGATTCTTCCATAGTAGTGTCCGTAACGACCTGGGGAATGACTCTAGTAGCCTCGGAGGCGCTTTAGAGGGGTTTAAGAGCATTTTATTGGCAAAGAAATAGGTATTAGGCTATTTTGCTAGTTTTTCGTGTGTGTTAGCCCACAAATATTTTAGGTGCTGGGGGTCCGCGTCGAATTTTCTTGGATTCTTCCATAATAGCATCTGTAAGGACCTAGGGAACGATTCCAGTAGCCCGGTGATGCTTTAGAAGGTTTAAGATCATTTTATTGGCGACGCAATAAAAATTAGGCGATTTTACTAGTTTTTCATGTGTGTTAGCCCATAGATTTTTTAGGTGCCGAGGGTATGGGTTGAGTTTTCTTAGATTCTTCCATTTTAGCATCCGTAACGACATAAGGAATGACTCCAGTAGCCCTGGCTGTGCTTTAGAGGGGTTTAGGATCATTTTATTGGCGACGCAATAGGAATTAGGCGATTTTGCCAGTTTTTTTTGTGTGTTAACCCACAGATTTTTTAAGTGTCGGGGGTCCGGGTCAAAATTTCTTGGATTCTTCTATAGCAGCGTCCGTAACGACCTAGGAAACGACTCTAGTATCCCCGACGGCTCTTTAGAAGGGTATAGGAGCATTTTATTTGCGACGCAGTAGGAATTAGGCAATTTTGCAAGTTTTTCGTGTGTGTTAGCCCACAAATTTTTTAGGTGCCATGGGTCCGGGTTGAATTTTCTTAGATTCTTCTATTGTAGCATCCGTAACGACCTAGGGAATGACTCTAGTAGACCCGGCGATGCTTTGGAGGGGTTTAGGAGAATTTTATTGGCAACGCAATAGGAATTAGGTGATTTTGCCAGATTTTCATGTGTGTTAACCCACAAATCTTTTAGGTACTAGGGGTCCGGTTTGAATTTTCTTGGATTCTTCCATTGTAACGTCTGTAATGACCTAGGAAACTACTTCAATAGCCTCGGCGGCGCTTTAGAGGGGTTTAGTAGCACTTTATTATTGACGCAATTGGAATTAGGCAATTTTGCCAGTTTTTCGTGTGTGTTAGCCCACAGATTTTTTAGGTGCCGGGGGTCTGGGTTGAATTTTCTTGGATTCTTCCATAGTAACATCCGTAACGACCTAGGGAATGACTCTAGTAGCCCCGAAGGTGCTTTAGAGGGGTTTAGGAGCATTTTATTGGCAACGCAATAGGAATTAGGCAATTTTGCCAATTTTTCGTGTGTGTTAGCCAACAGATGTTTTAGTTGTCGGGGTTCCGGGTTGAATTTTCTTAGATTCTTCCATTATAGCATCCATAACAACCTAGGGAATGACTCCAGTATCCCCGACGGTTCTTTAGAAGGGTTTAGGAGGATTTTATTGGCGACGCAATAGGAATAAGGAGATTTTGCCAGTTTTTCATGTGTGATAGCCCACAGATATTTTTGATGCCGGGGGTCTGAGTTGAATTTTCTTGGATTCTTCCTTAGTAGCATCCGTAACGACCTAGGTAACGACTCCAGTAGCCCCGGCGGTGCTTTAAAAGGGTTTAGGAGCATTTTATTGGCGACGCAACAGAGATTAGGTGATTTTGCTACTTTTTCGTGTGTGTTAGCCAACAGATTTTTTAGGTGTCGGAGGTCCGGGTCGAAATTTCTTGGATTCTTCAATAATAGCATCCGTGACGACCTAGGAAACGACTCCAGTAGCCCCGGCAGCGCCCTAGAGGGGTTTAGGAGCATTTTATTGGCGACGCAACAGAGATTAAGCGATTTTGCCAGTTTTTCGTGTATGTTAGCCCACGGATTTTTAGGTGCCGGGGGTCCGTGTCGAATTTTCTTGAATTCTTCCATTTTATCATCCGTAACGACATAGGAAATGACTCCAATAATCCGGCGGTGCTTTAGAGGGGTTTAGGAGCATTTTAATGGCGACGCAATAATAATTATGTGATTTTGCCAGTTTTTCGTGTGTGTTAACCCATGGATTTTTTAGGTGCCGGAGATCCAGGTCGAAGTTTCTTGGATTCTTCAATAATAGAATCCGTAACGACCTAGGGAACGACTCTAGTAGCCTCGGCAGCACTTTAGAGGGGTTTAGGAGCATTTTATTGGCAGCGCAATTAGAATTAGACGATTTTGCCAGTTTTTCATGTGTGTTAGCCCACAGATTTTTTAGGTGACGGGGTTACGGGTCGAATTTTATTGGATTCTTCTATAGTAGCGTCCGTAATGAACTGGGAATGACTCTAGTAACCCCGACGGTGCTTTAAAGGGTTTAGGAGCATTTTATTGGCGATGCTATAGAAACTAGGAGATTTTGCCAATTTTTTCTGTGTGTTAGCCCACAGATTTTTTAGGTGACGGGGTTCCGGGTCGAATTTTCTTGGATTCTTCCTTAGGAGCATCCGTAACGACTAGGGAACGACTCTAGTAGCCCCGGCGGTGCTTTAGAAGGGATTAGGAACATTTTATTGGCGACGCAATAGAAATTAGGCGATTTTGCCAGTTTTTTGTGTGTGTTAGCCCACACATTTTTTAGGTGCTGGGGTTCGGGACGAATTTTCTTGGATTCTTCCATAGTAGCATCCGTAACGACCTAGGGAATGACTCTAGTAGACCCGGTGCAGCTTTAGAAGGGTTTAGGAGCATTTTATTGGCGACGCAATAGAAATTAGGCAATTTTGCAAGATTTTTGTGTGTGTTAGCCCATAGATTTTTTAGATGCCACAGGTCCGGGTTAAATTTTCTTGGATTATTCCATAGTAGCATCCGTAATGACCTAGATAACAACTCCAGTAGACCCGGCAGTGCTTTAGAAGGGTTTAGGAGTATTTTATTGGCGACACAATAGGAATTAGGTGATTTTGCTAGTTTTTCGTATGTGTTAGCCCATAGACTTTTTAGGTGTCGGGGGTCTGGGTCAAATTTTCTTGTATTCTTCCATTGTAGCATCCGTAACGACCTAGGGAATGACTCCAGTAGACCCGGTGGAGCTTTAGAAAGGTTTAGGAGCATTTTATTGGCGACGCAATAGAAATTAGGACATTTTGCAAGTTTTTTGTGTGTGTTAGCCCATAGATTTTTTAGGTGCCGGGGGTCCGGGTTGAATTTTCTTGAATTCTGCCATTTTAGAGTTCGTAACGATCTAGGAAATGACTCCAGTAATCCGATGGTGCTTTAGAAGGGTTTAGGAGCATTTTAATGGCGACGCAATAATAATTAGGCAATTTTGCCAGTTTTTCGTGTGTGTTAACCAATGGATTTTTTAGCAGCCGGAGATTCGGATCGAATTTTCTTGGATTATTCCATAGTAGCATCCGTAACGACCTAGGGAATGACTTCAGTAGCCCGGCGGCGCTTTAGAGTGGTTTAGGAGCATTTTATTGGCGACGCAATAGTAATTAGATGATTTTGCCAGTTTTTCGTGTGTGTTAAACCACAGATTTTATAGGAGCCGGGGGTACGGGTCAAATTTTCTTGTATTCTTCCATAGTAGCGTCCGTAATGACCTAGGGAATGACTCTAGTAACCCCAGCGATGCTTTAGAGGGGTTTAAGAGAATTTTATTGGCGTCGCAATAGGAATTAGACAATTTTGCCAGTTTTTCGTGTGTGTTAGCCCACAGATTTTTTAGGTGCCGGAGGTCTGAGCCGAATTTTCTTGGATTCTTCTATAGTAGCGTCCGTAACGACCAGGAAGATGAATCTAGTATCCCCGGAGGCACTTTAGAGGGGTTTAGAAGCATTTTATTGGTGACGCAATAGGAATTAGGCGATTTTCCTAGTTTTTCGTGTGTGTTAGCCACATGTTTTTTAGGCGCCGGGGGTCCGGGTTGAATTTTCTTGGATTCTTCCATAGTAGCATCCGTAACGACCTAGGGAACGACTCCAGTAGCGCCTGTGGCGCTTTAGATGGGTTTAGGAGCATTTTATTGGCAACACAGTAGGAATTAGGGGATTTTTCCAGTTTTTCGTGTGTGTTAGCCCATAGATTTTTTAGATGCCAGGGGTTCGGGTCAAATTTTCTTGGATTCTTCTATAGTAGCATCTGTAATGACCTGGGGAATGACTCTAGTAGCCCCGGAGGCACTTTAGAAGGGTTTAGGAGCATTTTATTGGCGACGCAATAGAAATTAGGCAATTTTGCAAGATTTTTGTGTGTGTTAGCCCATAGATTTTTTAGATGCCACAGGTCCGGGTTAAATTTTCTTGGATTATTCCATAGTAGCATCCGTAATGACCTAGATAACAACTCCAGTAGACCCGGCGGTGCTTTAGAAGGGTTTAGGAGTATTTTATTGGCGACACAATAGGAATTAGGTGATTTTGCTAGTTTTTCGTATGTGTTAGCCCATAGACTTTTTAGGTGTCGGGGGTCTGGGTCAAATTTTCTTGTATTCTTCCATTGTAGCATCCGTAACAACCTAGGGAATGACTCCAGTAGACCCGGTGGAGCTTTAGAAAGGTTTAGGAGCATTTTATTGGCGACGCAATAGAAATTAGGACATTTTGCAAGTTTTTTGTGTGTGTTAGCCCATAGATTTTTTAGGTGCCGGGGGTCCGGGTTGAATTTTCTTGAATTCTGCCATTTTAGAGTTCGTAACGATCTAGGAAATGACTCCAGTAATCCGATGGTGCTTTAGAAGGGTTTAGGAGCATTTTAATGGCGACGCAATAATAATTAGGCAATTTTGCCAGTTTTTCGTGTGTGTTAACCAATGGATTTTTTAGCAGCCGCAGATTCGGATCGAATTTTCTTGGATTATTCCATAGTAGCATCCGTAACGACCTAGGGAATGACTTCAGTAGCCCGGCGGCGCTTTAGAGTGGTTTAGGAGCATTTTATTGGCGACGCAATAGTAATTAGATGATTTTGCCAGTTTTTCGTGTGTGTTAAACCACAGATTTTATAGGAGCCGGGGGTACGGGTCAAATTTTCTTGTATTCTTCCATAGTAGCGTCCGTAATGACCTAGGGAATGACTCTAGTAACCCCAGCGATGCTTTAGAGGGGTTTAAGAGAATTTTATTGGCGTCGCAATAGGAATTAGGCAATTTTGCCAGTTTTTCGTGTGTGTTAGCCCACAGATTTTTTAGGTGCCGGAGGTCTGAGCCGAATTTTCTTGGATTCTTCTATAGTAGCGTCCGTAACGACCAGGAAGATGAATCTGGTATCCCCGGAGGCACTTTAGAGGGGTTTAGAAGCATTTTATTGGCGACGCAATAGGAATTAGGCGATTTTCCTAGTTTTTCGTGTGTGTTAGCCACATGTTTTTTAGGCGCCGGGGGTCCGGGTTGAATTTTCTTGGATTCTTCCATAGTAGCATCCGTAACGACCTAGGGAACGACTCCAGTAGCGCCTGTGGCGCTTTAGATGGGTTTAGGAGCATTTTATTGGCAACACAGTAGGAATTAGGGGATTTTTCCAGTTTTTCGTGTGTGTTAGCCCATAGATTTTTTAGATGCCAGGGGTTCGGGTCAAATTTTCTTGGATTCTTCTATAGTAGCATCTGTAATGACCTGGGGAATGACTCTAGTAGCCCCGGAGGCACTTTAGAGGGGTTTAGGAGCATTTTATTGGCAATAAAATAGGAATTAGGCAGTTTTGTCAGTTTTTCGTGTGTGTTAGCCCACTGAATTTTTAGGTGCCGAGGGTCCGGGTCGAATTTTCTTGGATTCTTCAATAGAAGTATCCGTAACGACCTAGGGAATGACTTCAGTAGCCCCTGCGGTGCTTTAGATGGGTTTAGGAGCATTTTATTGGCGACAGAATAGGAATTAGGCGATTTTACCAATTTTTCTTGTGTGTTAGCCCACAGAGTTTTTAGGTGCTAGGGGTTCGGGTCGAATTTTCTTGGATTCTTCCATAGTAGTATCCGTAACGACTTAGAGAACGACTCTAGTAACCCCGGCGGTGCTTAAAAGGGTTTAGGAGTATTTTGTTGGTAATGAAATAGGAATTAGGCGATTTTGCCAATTTTTCGTGTCTGTTAGCGCATGAATTTTTTAGGTGCCGGGGGTACGAGTCGAATTTTCTTGGATTCTTCCATAGTACCATCCGTTACAACCTAGGGAACGACTCTAGTAGCCCTGGCGGCGCTTTAGAATGGTTTAGGAGCATTTTATTCGCGACGCAATAGGAATTAGGCGATTTTACCAGTTTTTCGTGTGTGTTAGCCCACAGGTTTTTTAGGTGCCGGGGGTCCGGGTCAAATTTTCTTGGATTCTTCAATAGTAGCATCCGTAACGACCTAGGGAACGACTTCAGTAGCTCCGGCGGCACTTTAGAGGGGTTTAGGAGCATTTTATTGGCGACGCAATAGAATAAGGCAATTTTACCAGTTTTTCGTGTGTTAAACCACAGAATTTTTAGATGGCGGGGGTCCGGGTTGAATTTTCTTAGATTCTTCAATATTAGCGTCTGTAACGACCTATGAAATGACTTCAGTAGCCCCGACGATGCTTTAGAGGGGTTTAGAAGTATTTTATTGGTGACGCAATAGAAATTAGGCGATTTTGCCAGTTTTTTATATGTGTTAGCCAACAAATTTTTTACGTGCTGGGGTTCCGAGTTGAATTTTCTTAGATTCTTCTATAGTAGCATCCGTAACGACCTAGGGAACGACTCTAGTATCTCCGGAGGAGCTTTAGATGGGTTTAGGAGCATTTTATTTGCAATGAAATAGGAATTAGGCAATTTTGCCAGTTTTTCGTTAGTGTTAGCCTATAGAATTTTTAGGTGCCGGGGGTCCGGATCGAATTTTCTTGGATTCTTCCATAGTAGCATTTTCAACGACCTAGGAAATGACTTCAGTAACCCCAGAGGCGCTTTAGAAGGGTTTAGAAGCATTTTATTGACGACGCAATAGAAATTAAGCAATTTTGCCTGTTTTTCATAGTGTTAGCCCATGGATTTTTTAGGTGCCGGGGGTCCGGGTTGAATTTTCTTGGATTCTTCCATTGTAGCATCCGTCACGACCTAGGTAATAACTCTAGTAGTCCCAAAGATGCTTTAGAGTGGTTTAGGAGCATTTTATTGGAAACGCAATAGAAATTAGAGGATTTTGCTAGTTTTTCGTGTGTGTTAGCCCACAGAGTTTTTTGGTGTTGGGGGTTCGAGTCGAATTTTCTTGAAATATTCCATAGGAGCCTCTGTAACGACCTAGGGAACGACTCCAGTAGCCCCGGAAGTGCTTTAGAAGGGTTTAGGAATATTTTATTGGCAACGTAATAGGAATTAGGCGATTTTGCCAGTTTTTTGTGTGTGTTAGCCTACAGATTTTTTAGGTGCCGGGGGTACGGGTTGAATTTTCTTGGATTTTTCCATTTTAGCATCCGTAACGACCTAGGAAATGACTTCAGTAGCCCCGGCGGCGCTTTAGAGCGATTTAGGAGCATTTTATTGGCGACGCAATAGAAACTAAGCAATTTCGCAAGTTTTTTGTGTGTGTTAGCCCATAGATTTTTTGGGTGACAGAGGTCTGGGTCGAATTTTCTTGAATTCTTCAATAAGAGCATCTGTAACGACCTAGAGAACGACTTCAGTAACCCCGGTGGGGCTTTAGAGGGGTTTAGAAATATTTTATTGGCGACGCAATAGAAATTAGGTAATTTTGCCAGTTTTTCGTGTGTGTTAGCCCACAGATTTTTTAGGTGTCGGGGGTCCGGGTTGATATTTCTTGAATTCTTCCATTGTAGCATTCGTAACAACATAGGAAATGACTTCAATAGCCCCGAAGGCGCTTTAGAAGGGTTTAAGAGCATTTTAGTTGCGACGCAATAGGAATTAGGCGATTTTGCCAGTTTTTCGTGTGTGTTAGCCCATAGATTTTTTAGGTGCCAGGGGTCCGGGTTGAATTTTCTTGGATCTTCCATTGTAGCATCCGTAATGACCTCGGGAATGACTCCAGTAGCCCCGGTGGTGCTTTAGAGAGATTTAGGAGCATTTTATTGGCGATGCAATAGCAATTAGGCGATTTTGCCAGTTTTTCGTGTGTGTTAACCCACAGATTTTATAGGAGCTGGGGGTCCGGGTCGAATTTTCTTGTATTCTTCCATAGTAGCGTCCGTAACGACCTAGGGAATGACTCTAGTAACCCCAGCGACGCTTTAGAGGGGCTTAGGAGCATTTTATTGGCGACACAATAGGAATTAGGCAATTTTGCCAGTTTTTTGTGTGTGTTAGCCCACAGATTTTTTAGGTGCCAGGGTCCGGGGTGAATTTTCTTGGATTCTTCTATAGTAGCATCCATAACGACTTAGGTAATGACTCCAGTAGCCCCGACGGTTCTTTAAAGGGATTTAGGGGCATTTTATTGGCGACGCAATAGGAATTAAGCAATTTTGCCAGTTTTTCGTGTGTGTTAGCCCACGAATTTTTTAGGTGCCGGGGGTTCGGGTCGAATTTTCTTGAATTCTTCCATTTTAGCATCCGTAACAACCTAGGGAATGACTTCAATAGCCCCGGCGGTGCTTTAGAGGGGTTTAGGAGCATTTTATTGGCGACGCAATAGGAATTAGGCAATTTTGCCAGTTTTTCGTGTGTGTTAGACCACAGATATTTTAGATGCCAGGGGTCCGAGTCAAATTTTCTTGGATTCTTCCAAAGTAGCATTTTTAACAACCTAGGAAACGACTCCAGTAGCCCCGGCAGTGCTTTAGAAGGGATTAGGAGCATTTTATTGGCGACACAATAGAAATTAGGCGATTTTACCAGTTTTTTGGGTGTGTTAGCCCACAGATTTTTTAGATGTCGGGGGTCTGGGTCGAATTTTCTTGGATTCTTCAATTTTAGCATCCGTAACGACCTAGAGGTTGACTCCAGTAGCCCCGGCGGCGCTTTAGAGGGATTTAGGAGCATTTTATTGGCAACGAAATAGTAATTAGGCAATTTTGCCAGTTTTTCATGTGTTAACACCCACGGATTTTATAGGAGCCGAGGGTCCGGGTCGAATTTTCTTGGATTCTTCTATAGTAGCATCCGTAACGACCTAGGGAACGATTTTAGTAACTCCGATGGGGCTTTAGAGGGGTTTAGGAGCATTTTATTGGCGATGCAATAGGAATTAGGTAATTTTTCTACTTTTTCGTGTGTGTTAGCCACAAATGTTTTTAGGTGTCGAGGCTACGGGTTGAATTTTTTGGATTCTTCCTTTGTAGCATCCGTAACGACCTAGGGAATGACTCTAATAGCCCCAGCGAGGCTTTAGAGGGGTTTAGGAGCATTTTATTGGCGACGCATTAGGAATTAGGCGATTTTGCCAGTTTTTCGTGTGTGTTAGCCCATACGTTTTTTAGGTGCTGGGGGTCTGGGTTGAATTTTCTAGGATTCTTCAATCGTAGCATCCGTAATGACATAGGGAACGACTCCAGTAGCCCATGCAGCGCTTTAGATCAGTTTAGGAGTATTTTATTGGCAACGCAATAGGAATTTGGCGATTTTGCCAGTTTTTCGTGTTTCTTAGCCCACAGATTTTTTAGATGCCAGGGGTTCGGGTTGAAGTTTCTTGGATTCTTCCATAATAGCATCTGTAACGACTTAGTAAACGACTCCAGTAGCCCCAGCAGTGCTTTAGAAGGGTCTAGGAGAATTTTATTGACGACGCAATAGAAATTAGGCGATTTTGCCAATTGTTTTGTGTGTTAGCCCATGAATTTTTTAGGTTCCGGTGGTTTGGGTTGAATTTTCTTGGATTCTTCCATTTTAGAATTCGTAAAGACCTAGGGAATGACTCCAGTATCCCCGGTGGGACTTTAGAGGGATTTAGGAGCATTTTATTGGCAATGCAATAGTAATTAGGTGATTTTGCCAGTTTTTCGTGTGTTAACACCCACGGATTTTATAGGAGCAGGGGGTCCGGTTCAAAATTTTTTGGATTCTTCCATAGTAGCGTCCGTAACGACCTAGGGAATGACTCTAGTAGCCCCGAATATGCTTTAGAGGGGTTTAGGAGCATTTTATTGGCGACGCAATAGGAATAAGGTAATTTTGTCAGTTTTTCGTGTGTGTTAGCCCACAGAATTTTTAGGTGCCAAGGGTCCGGGTTGAATTTTTTTGGATTCTTCCATTGTAGCATCCGTAACAACTTAGGGAATGACTCTAGTAGCCCCGGCGATGCTTTAGAGGGGTTTAGGAGCATTTTATTGGAGACACAATAGAAATTAGGCGATTTTGTCAGTTTTTCGTATGGGTTAGCCCATAGGTTTTTAAGGTGCCGGGTGTTCGGGTTGAATTTTCTTGGATTCTTCCATAGTAGCGTTCGTAACGACCTAGGGAACGACTTCAGTACCGCGGCGGTGCTTTAGAGGGGTTTAGGAGCATTTTATTAGCGATGCAATAGAAATTAGGGATTTTGCTAGTTTTTCGTGTGTGTTAGCCCACAGATTTTTTAGGTGCTGGGGGTCCGAGTTTAATTTGCTTGAAATCTTCCCTAGGATCATCCTTAACGACCTAGGGAACGACTCCAGCAGCCCTGGCGGTTCTTTAGAGGGGTTTAGGAGCATTTTATTGGCAATGCAATGGGAATTAGGTGATTTTGCTAGTTTTTCGTGAGTGTTAGCCCACAGATTTTTTAGGTGATGGGGTCCGGGTTGAAGTTTCTTGGATTCTTCCATAGTAGCATCTTAACGACCTAGGAAACTACTCCAGTAGGCCCAGCGGTGCTTTAGAAGGGTCTAGGAGCATTTTATTTGCGACGCAATAGAAACTAGGCGATTTTGCCAATTTTTTGTGTGTGTTACCCCACAGATTTTTTAGGTTCCGGTGGTCTTGGTTGAATTTTCTTGGATTCTTCCATTTTAGCATCCGTAAAGACCTAGGGAATGCCTCCAGTAGCCCCGGTGGAACTTTAGAGGGATTTAGGAGCATTTTATTGGTGACGCAATAGTAATTAGGCGATTTTGTCAGTTTTTCGTGTGTTAACACCCACGGATTTTATAGGAGCCGGGGGTCCAAATTGAATTTTCGTGGATTCTTCCATAGTAGAGTCCGTAACGACCTAGGGAATGAATCTAGAAGCCCTAGAGGCACTTTAGAGGGGTTAAGAAGCATTTTATTGGCAATCAAATAGGAATTAGGCGATTTTGCTAGTTTTTCGTGTGTGTTAGCCCACAGAGTTTTTAGGTGCCGAGGGTCCAGGTCGAATTTTCTTAAATTCTTTTGTAGTAGCATCCGTAACGACCTAGGAAATGACTCCAGTAGACCCGGCGGTTCTTTAGAGAGATTTAGGAGCATTTTATTGGCGACGCAATAGGAATAAGGCAATTTTGTCAGTTTTTCGTGTGTGTTAGCCCACAGATTTTTTAAATGCCGGGGGTCTGGGTTGAATTTTCTTGGATTCTTCCATTTTAGCATCTGTAACGACCTAGGGAACGACTCAAGTAGCCCCGACGGTGCTTTAGTGGGTTTAGGAGTATTTTATTGTCGACACAATAGGAATTAGGTGATTTTGCCAGTTTTTCGTGTGTGTTATCCCACAGATTTTTTAGGTGCCAAGGGTCCGGGTCGAATTTTCTTGGATTCTTCCATAGTAGCGTCCGTAACGACCTGGGGAACGACTCTAGTAGCCTCGGAGGGGCTTTAGAGGGGTTTAGGAGCATTTTATTGGCGACGAAATAGGAATTAGGCGATTTGGCAAGTTTTTCGTTTGTGTTAACCAATGGATTTTTTAGGTGTTGAGGGTCGGGTCGAATTTTCTTGGATTCTTCGATAGTAGCATCCGTAACGACCTAGGGAAAGACTTCACTAGCCCCGACGGTGCTTTAGAGGAGTTTAGGAGCATTTTATTGGCAATGAAATAGGAATTAGGCAATTTTGTCAGTTTTTCGTGTGTGTTAGCCCACAGAGTTTTTAGGTGCCCGTGGTTAGGGTTGAATTTTCTTGGATTCTTCCATAGTAGCATCCGTAACGACCTAGGGAACGACTCTACTATCCCCGGCAGCGCTTTAGATGGGTTTAGGAGCATTTTATTGGCAACGCAATAGGAATTAGGCGATTTTGCCAGTTTTCGTGTGTGTTAGCCCACGGAATTTTTAGGTGCCGGGGGTTCGGGTCGAATTTTCTTGGATTCTTCCCTAGTAGCATCTGTAACGACCTAGAGAATGACTCCAGTAACCCCGACGGTGCTTTAAAAGGGTTTAGGAGTATTTTATTGGCGACGCAATAGGAATTAAGCAATATTGCCAGTTTTTTGTGTGTGTTAGCCCACATATTTTTTAAGTTCCGGGGGTACGGGTCGAATTTTCTTGGATTCTTCCATTGTAATGTCCTTAAAAACCTAGGAAATAACTACAGTATCCCCGGCGGCGCTTTAGAAGGGTTTAGGAGTATTTTATTGGCGACGCAATAGAAATTAGACGATTTTGCTAGTTGTTTTGTCTGTGTTAGCCCACAGATATTTTAGGTGATGGGGGTCCGGGTTGATTTTTCTTGGATTCTTCCATTTTAGCGTCCGTAACGACTTAGGAAATGACTCCAGTAACCCGGTGATGCTTTAGAGGATCTAGGAGAATTTTAATGGCGACTCAATAATAATTAGGCAATTTTGCCAGTTTTTCGTGTGTGTTAACCCATAAATGTTTTACGTGCCAGGAGTCCGGGATGAATTTTCTTTGATTCTTCCATAGTAATGTCCGTAACGACCTAGGGAATCACTTCAGTAGCCCCGACGGTGCTTTAGAGAGGTTTAGGAGCATTTTATTGACGACGCAATATGAATTAAGCAATTTTGCCAGTTTTTCATGTGTGTTAGCGCACAAATATTTTAGGTGCCGGGGGTCCGGGTCGAATTTTCTTGGTTTCTTCCATAGTAGCATCCGTAACAACCTGGAAAACGACTCCAGTAGCCCCAGCGGTGCTTTAGAAGGGTTTAGGAGCATTTTATTAGCGACGCAATAGAAATTAGGTGATTTTGCCAGTTTTTTGTGTGTGTTATCTCACAAATTTTTTAGGTGCCGGGGGTTCGGGTTGAATTTTCTTGGATTCGTCCATTTTAGCATCTGTTACGACCTAGGTATTAACTTCAGTAGCACCGACGGTGCTTTAGAGGGATTTAGTAGCATTTTATTAGCGACGCAATAGTAATTAGGCAATTTTGCTAGTTTTTCGTGTGTGTTAACCCACATATTTTTTAGGTGCCGGGGGTCTGGGTCATATTTTCTTGGATTCTTTAATAGTAGTGTCCGTAACGACTTAGGGAACGACTTCAGTAGCCCCAATAGCACTTTAGAGGGTTTAGGAGCATTTTATTGGCGACGCAATAGGAATTAGGCAATTTTGCAAAAACATTTCGTGTGTGTTAGCCCACGGATGTTTTAGGTGCTGGTGGTCCGGGTTGAATTTTCTTGGATTCTTCCATTGTAGCATGCGTAATGACCTAGGGAATGACTATAGCCCCGGCTATGCTTTAGAGGGGTCTAGGAGCATTTTATTGGCGATGCAATAGGAATTAGGCGATTTTGCCAGTTTTTTGTGTGTGTTAGCCCACCGATTTTTTAGGTGCTGGGGGTCCAGGTTGAATTTTCTTGGATTCTTCCACAGTAGCATCCGTAATGACCTAGGGAACGACTCTAGTAGCTCCGGCGGCGCTTTAGATGGGTTTAGGAGCATTTTATTGGCAACGCAATAGGAATTAGGCGATTTTGCAAGTTTTTTGTGTGTGTTAGCCCACGGAATTTTTAGGTACCGGGGGTTCGGGTCGGATTTTCGTGGATTCTTCCATAGTAGCATCCGTAAAGACCTAGGGAACGACTCTAGTAGCCCCGGTGATGCTTTAAAGGGGTTTAGTAGTATTTTATTGGCGACACAATAGGAATTAGGCAATTTTGCCAGTTTTTCGTGTGTGTTATCCCACAGATTTTTTAGATGCCGAGGGTCAGGGTCGAATTTTTTTAGATTCTTCCATAGTAGCATCTTTAACGACCTAGGAAATGACTCGAGTAGCCCCGGCGGTGCTTTAGAAGGGTTTAGAAGCAGTTTATTGGCGACGCAATAGAAATTAGGCAATTTTGCCAGTTTTTTGTGTGTGTTATCTCACAGATTTTTTAGGTGCTGGGGGTTCTGGTTGAATTTTCTTGGATTCTTCTATTTTAGCATCCGTAACGACCTAGGTATTGACTCCAGTAGCCCCGGCTGCGCTTTAGAGGGATTTAGACAATTTTGCCAGTTTTTCGTGTGTGTTAGCTCATAGGTTTTTTAGGTGCCAGGGGTCTGGGTTGAATTTTCTAGGATTCTTCCATAGTAGCATCCGAAACGACATAGGGAACGACTCCAGTAGCCCCTGCAGTGCTTTAGATCAGTTTAGGAGTATTTTATTGGCAACGCAATAGGAATTAGGCGATTTTGCTAGTTTTTTGTATTTGTTAGCCCACAGATTTTTTAGATGCCAGGGGTTCGGGTCAAAGTTTCTTGGATTCTTCCATAGTAGCATCTGTAACGACCTAGGAAACGACTCCAGTAGCTCCAGCGGTGCTTTAGAAGGGTCTAGGAGCATTTTATTGGCGACGCAATAAAAATTAGGTGATTTTGCCAGTTTGTTTTGTGTGTTATCTCACAGATTTTTTAGGTGCCGGGGGTTCGGGTTGAATTTTCTTGGATTCTTCAATTTTAGCATCCGTAACGACCTAGGTATTGACTTTAGTAGCATCGACAGCGCTTTAGAGGGATTTAGGAGCATTTTATTGGCGACGCAATAGTAATTAGGCGATTTAGCCAGTTTTTCGTGTCTGTTAACCCACAGATTTTTTAGGTGCCAGGGGTCCGGGTCGAATTTTCTTGGATTCTTCAATAGTAGCGTCCGTAAAGACTTAGGGAACGACTTCAGTAGCCTCGGCAGCGCTTTAGAGGGGTTTGGGAGCATTTTATTGGCGACGCAATAGGAATTAGGCAATTTTGCCAGTTTTTTGTGTGTGTTAGCCCACAGATTTTTTAGATGCTGGGGGTCCGGGTTGAATTTTCTTGGATTCTTCCATTGTAGCATCCGTAAAGACCTAGGTAATGACTATAGTAGCCCCGGCTATGCTTTAGAGGGGTTTAGGAGGATTTTATTGGCGATGCAATAGGAATTAGGCGATTTTGCCAGTTTTTCGTGTGTGTTATCCCACAGAGTTTTTAGGTGCCGGGGGTCCAGGTTGAATTTTCATAGTAGCATCTGTAACGACCTAGGGAACGACTCTAGTAGCCTCGGCGGTGCTTTAGATGGGTTTAGGAGCATTTTATTGGCAATGCAATAGGAATTAGGCGATTTTGCCAGTTTTTCATGTGTGTTAGCCCAAGGAATTTTTAGGTGCCGGGGGTCCGGGTCGAATTTTCTTGGATTCTTCCATAGTAGCATCCGTAACGACCTAGGGAACGACTCCAGTAGCCCCGGTGATGCTTTAGAAGGGTTTAGGTGCATTTTATTGGCAATGCAATAAAAATTAGGTGATTTTGCCAGTATTTCGTGTGTGTTAACCCACAGATTTTTTATGTGCCGGGGGTCTAGGTCGTATTTTCTTGGATTCTTCCATAGTAGAGTCCGTAGCGACCTGGGAACGACTCTAGTGGCCCCGGAGGCACTTTAGAGGGGTTTAGGAGCATTTTATTGGCAATGCAATAGAAATTAGGCGACTTTGCCAGTTTTTCGTGTGTGTTAACCCACAGATATTTTAGGTGTCGAGGGTCCGGGTTGAATTTTTTTAGATTCTTTAATAGTAGAGTCCGTAACACCTAGGTAATGACTCTAGTAGCCCCGGCGACGCTTTAGAAAGGTTTAGGAACATTTTATTGGCGACGCAATAGTAATTAGGCTATTTTGCCAGTTTTTTGTGTGTGTTAACTCACGGATTTTTTAGGTGTCGGGGGTCCGGGTCGAATTTTCTTGGATTCTTCCATAGTAGCGTCTGTAATGACCTAGGGAACGACTTCAGTAGCCCCGACGACGCTTTAGAGGGGTTTAGGAGCATTTTATTGGCGACGCAATAGAAATCAGGCAATTTTGCCAGTTTTTCTTGTATATTAGCCCACGGATTTTTTAGGTGCCTGGGGTTCCGGGTTGAATTTTCTTGGATTCTTCCATAGTAACATCCGTAACGACCTAGAGAACGAATATAGTAGCCCTAGAGGCGCTTTAGAGGGGTTTAGGAGCATTTTATTGGCAATGAAATAGGAGTTAGGCAATTTTGCCAGTTTTTTATGTGTGTTAGCCCACAGATGTTTTTAGGTGTCCGGGGTCCGGGTTGAATTTTCTTGCATTGCTCTATAGTATTGTCTGTAACAACCTACGAAATGACTCCAGTAGCCCAGCGGAACTTTAGAAGGGTTTTAGAGCCTTTTATTGGCGTCGCAATATAAATTAGGAGATTTTGCCAGTTTTTCGTATGTGTTAATCCACAGAATTTTTAGGTGCCGGGGGTACGGGTCGAATTTTATTGGATTCTTCCATAGTAGAGTCCATAGCGACCTGGGGAACAACTCTAGTATCCCCGAAGGCGCATCAGAGGGGTTTAGAAGCATTTTATTGGCGACGCAAAAGGAATTAGGCGATTTTGCCAGTTTTTCGTGTGTGTTAGCCCACAGATTTTTTAGAAGCCGGGGGTCTGGGTCGAACTTTCTTGGATTCTTCAATAGTAGCATCCGTAACGAACTGGGGAAAGACTCTAGTAGCCCCGGAGATGCTTTAGAAGGGTTTAGGAGCATTTTATTGGCGACGCAATAGAAATTAGGCAATTTTGCTAGTTGTTTTGTCTGTGTTAGCCCACAGATTTTTTAGGTGACGGGGGTCCGGGTTGATTTCTCTTGGATTCTTCCATTTTAGCGTCCGTAATGACCTAGGAAATGACTCCAGTAACCCGGCGGTGCTTTAGAGGATCTAGGAGAATTTTAATGGCGACTCAATAATAATTAGGCGATTTTGCCAGTTTTTCGTCTGTGTTAACCCATAGATTTTTTACGTGCCAGGGGTACGGGATGAATTTTCTTTGATTATTCCATAGTAACATCCGTAACGACCTAGGGAATCACTTCAGTAGCTCTGACAGTGCTTTAGAGAGGTTTAGGAGCATTTTATTGATGACGCAATAGGAATTAAGCAATTTTGCCAGTTTTTCGTGTGTGTTAGCCCACAAATTTTTTAGGTGCCGGGGGTCCGGGTCGAATTTTCTTGGTTTCTTCCATACTAGCATCCATAACAACCTGGGAAACGACTCCAGTAGCCCCGGCGGTGCTTTAGAAGGGCTTAGGAGTATTTTATTGGCGATGCAATAGAAATTAGGTGATTTTGCCAGTTTTTTGTGTGTGTTATCTCACAAATTTTTTAGGTGCTGGTGGTCCGGGTTGAATTTTCTTGGATTCTTCCATTGTAGCATGCGTAACGACCTAGGGAATGACTATAGCCTCGGCTATGCTTTAGAGGCGTCTAGGAGCATTTTATTGGCGATGCAATAGGAATTAGGCGATTTTGCCAGTTTTTTGTGTGTGTTAGCCCACCGATTTTTTAGGTGCCGGAGGTTCAGGTTGAATTTTCTTGGATTCTTCCATAGTAGCATCCGTAACGACCTAGGGAACGACTCTAGTAACCCCGGCGGCGCTTTAGATGGGTTTAGGAGCATTTTATTGGCAACGCAATAGGAATTAGGCGATTTTGCCAGTTTTTTGTTTGTGTTAGCCCACGGAATTTTTAGGTGCCGGGGGTTCGGGTCGAATATTCTTGGATTCTTCCATAGTAGCATCCGTAAAGACCTAGGGAACGACTCCAGTAGCCCCAACGATGCTTTAGAGGGGTTTAGTAGCATTTTATTGGCGAACCAACAGGAATTAGGCAATTTTGCCAATTTTTCGTGTGTGTTATCCCACAGATGTTTTAGGTGCCGAGGGTCTGGATCGAATTTTTTTAGATTCTTCCATAGTAGCATCTTTAACGACCTAGGAAATGACTTCAGTAGCCTCGGCGGTGCTTTAGAAGGGTTTAGAAGCAGTTTATTGGCGACACAATAGAAATTAGGCGATTTTGCCAGTTTTTTGTGTGTGTTAGCCCACAGATTTTTTAGGTGCCGGGGGTCTGCGTCGAATTTTCTTGGATTCTTCCATTTTAGCATCCGTAACGACCTAGGGATTGACTCCAGTAGCCCCGGCGGCGTTTTAGAGGGATTTAGACAATTTTGCCAGTTTTTCGTGTGTGTTAGCTCATAGGTTTTTTAGGTGCCGGGGGTCTGGGTTGAATTTTCTAGGATTCTTCCATAGTAGCATCCGAAACGACATAGGGAACGACTCCAGTAGCCCCTGTGGCGCTTTAGATCAGTTTAGGAGTATTTTATTGGCAACGCAATAGGAATTAGGCGATTTTGCTAGTTTTTCGTGTTTGTTAGCCCACAGATTTTTTAGATGCCAGGGGTTCGGGTCAAAGTTTCTTGGATTCTTCCATAGTAGCATCTGTAACGACCTAGGAAACGACTCCAGTATCCCCAGCGGTGCTTTAGAAGGGTCTAGGAGCATTTTATTGGCGACGCAATAAAAATTAGGTGATTTTGCCAGTTTTTTGTGTGTGTTAGGCTACAGATATTTTTTGGTGCCGGGGGTTCGGGTTGAATTTTCTTGGATTCTTCCATTTTAGCATCCGTAACGACCTAGGTATTGACTTCAGTAGCACCGATAGCGCTTTAGAGGGATTTAGGAGCATTTTATTGGCGACGCAATAGTAATTAGGCCATTTTGCCAGTTTTTCGTGTCTGTTAACCCACAGATTTTTTAGGTGCCAAGGGTCCGGGTCGAATTTTCTTGGATTCTTCAATAGTAGCGTCCGTAACGACTTAGGGAACGACTTCAGTAGCCCCGGCAGCGCTTTAGAGGGGTTTAGGAGCATTTTATTGGCGACGCAATAGGAATTAGGAAATTTTACCAGTTTTTCGTGTGTGTTAGCCCACGGATTTTTTAGGTGTTGGGGGTCCGGGTTGAATTTTCTTGGATTCTTCCATTGTAGCATCCGAAGGAACCTAGAAAACGACTCCAGTAGCTCCAGCGGTGCTTTAGAAGGGTCTAGGAGCATTTTATTGGCGACGCAATAAAAATTAGGTGATTTTGCCAGTTTTTTGTGTGTGTTATCTCACAGAATTTTTAGGTGCCGGGGGTTCGGGTTGAATTTTCTTGGATTCTTCAATTTTAGCATCCGTAACGACCTAGGTATTGACTTCAGTAGCACCGACAGCGCTTTAGAGGGATTTAGGAGCATTTTATTGGCGACGCAATAGTAATTAGGCGATTTAGCCAGTTTTTCGTGTTTGTTAACCCACAGATTTTTTAGGTGCCGGGGGTCTGGGTGGAATTTTCTTATATTCTTCAATAGTAGCGTCCGTAACGACTTAGGGAACGACTTCAGTAGCCTCGGCAGCACTTTAGAGGGGTTTGGGAGCATTTTATTGGTGACACAATAGGATTTAGGCAATTTTGCCAGTTTTTTGTGTGTGTTAGCCCACGGATTTTTTAGATGTTGGGGGTCCGGGTTGAATTTTCTTGGATTCTTCCATTGTAGCATCCGTAACGACCTAGGTAATGACTATAGTAGCCCCGTCTATGCTTTAGAGGGGTTTAGGAGCATTTTATTTGCGATGCAATAGGACTTAGGCGATTTTGCCAGTTTTTCGTGTGTGTTAGCCCATAGAGTTTTTAGGTGCCGGGGGTCCAGGTTGAATTTTCTTGGATTCTTTCATAGTAGCATCTGTAACGACCTAGGGAACGACTCTAGTAGCCCCGGCGGCGCTTTAGATGGGTTTAGGAGCATTTTATTGGCAATGCAATAGGAATTATGCGATTTTGCCAGTTTTTCATGTGTGTTAGCCGAAGGAATTTTTAGGTGCCGCGGGTCCGGGTCGAATTTTCTTGGATTTTTCCATAGTAGTATCCGTAATGACCTAGGGAATGACTCCAGTAGCCCCGGTGATGCTTTAGAAGGGTTTAGGAGTATTTTATTGGCGACACAATAGGAATTAGGTGATTTTGCTAGTTTTTCTTGTGTGTTATCCCACAGATTTTTTAGGTGCCGAGGGTCCGGGTCGAATTTTCTTGGATTCTTCCATATTATTGTCCGTAACGACCTACGGAACGACTCCAGTAGCTCCAGCGGTGCTTTAGAAGGGTTTAGGAGCATTTTATTGGCAATGCAATAGAAATTAGGCAATTTTGCCAGTATTTCGTGTGTGTTAACCCACAGATTTTTTATGTGCCGGGGGTCTAGGTCGTATTTTCTTGTATTCTTCCATAGTAGAGTCCGTAGCGACCTGGGAACGACTCTAGTGGCCCCGGAGGCACTTTAGAGGGGTTTAGGAGCATTTTATTGTCGACGCAATAGGAATTAGGCAATTTTGCCAGTGTTTCGTGTGTGTTAACCCATAGATATTTTAGGTGTCGAGGGTCCGGGTCGAATTTTCTTAGATTCTTTAATAGTAGAGTCCGTAACACCTAGGGAATGACTCCAGTAGCCCCGGCGGCGCTTTAGAAAGGTTTAGGAGCATTTTATTGGCGACGCAATAGTAATTAGGCTATTTTGCCAGTTTTTGTGTGTGTTAACTAACGGATTTTTTAGGTGTCGGGGGTTCGGGTCGAATTTTCTTGGATTCTTCCATAGTAGCGTCTGTAATGACCTAGGGAACGACTTCAGTAGCCCCGACGACGCTTTAGAGGGGTTTAGGAGCATTTTATTGGCGACGCAATAGAAATCAGGCAATTTTGCCAGTTTTTCTTGTGTGTTAGCCCACGGACTTTTTAGGTGCCAGGGGTTCTGGGTTGAATTTTCTTGGATTCTTCCATAGTAACATCCATAACGACCTAGAGAACGAATATAGTAGCCCCTGAGGCGCTTTAGAGGGGTTTAGGAGCATTTTATTGGCAATGAAATAGGAGTTAGGCAATTTTGCCAGTTTTTTGTGTGTGTTAGCCCACAAATGTTTTTAGGTGTCGGGGGTCCGAGTTGAATTTTCTTGCATTCCTCTAAAGTATTGTCTGTAACAACCTACGAAATGACTCCAGTAGACCCAGCGGTACTTTAGAAGGGTTTTAGAGCCTTTTATTGGCGTCGCAATATAAATTAGGGGATTTTGCCAGTTTTTCGTATGTGTTAATCCACGGATTTTTTAGGTGCCGGGGGTACGGGTCGAATTTTCTTGGATTCTTCCATAATAGAGTCCATAGCGACCTGGGGAACAACTCTAGTATCCCCGAAGGCGCATCAGAGGAGTTTAGAAGCATTTTATTGGCGACGCAATAGGAATTAGGTGATTTTGCCAGTTTTTCGTGTGTGTTAGCCCACAGATTTTTTAGATGCCGGGGGTCCGGGTCGAACTTTCTTGGATTCTTCAATAGTAGCATCCGTAACGAACTAGTGAAAGACTCTAGTAGCCCCGGAGATGCTTTAGAAGGGTTTAGGAGCATTTTATTGGCGACACAATTGAAATTAGGCAATTTTGCCAGTTTTTCGTATGTGTTAGCCTACGAATATTTTAGGTGTCGGGGGTTCGGGTAGAATTTTCTTGGATTCTTCCATAGGAGCATCCGTAACGACCTAGGAAACGACTCCAGTAGCCCTAGTGGTGCTTTAGAAGGGTTTAGGAGCATTTTATTAGCGACGCAATAGAAATTAGGCGATTTTGCCAGTTTTTTGTGTGTGTTAGCCCATAGATTTTTTAGGTACCGGGCGTCCGGGTTGAATTTTGTTGGATTTTTCCATTTTAGCACCCGTAACGACCTAGGTATTGACTCGAGTAGCACCGACGATGCTTTAAAGGGATTTAAGAGCATTTTATTGGCGACGCAATTGTAATTAAGCAATTTTGCCAGTTTTTCATGTGTGTTAACCACATGGATTTTTTAGGTGCTGGGGGTCCGGGTCGAATTTCTTGGATTCTTCCATAGTAGCATCCGTAACGACCTAGGGAACGACTCCAGTAGCCCCAGCAGTGCTTTAGAAGGGTTTAGAAAAATTTTATTCACGACGCAATAGGAATTATGTGATTTTGCCAGTTGTTTGTGTGTGTTAACCCACGGTTTTGTTAGGTGTCGGGGTTCCGGGTCAAATTTTGTTGGATTTTTCCATAGTAGCATCTGTAACGACCTAGGGAACGACTTTAGTAGCCCCGGCGGCGCTTTAGAGGGGTTTAGGAGCATTTTATTGGCAACGCAATTGGAATTAGGCAATTTTGCCAATTATTCATGTGTGCTAGCCCACAGATATTTTAGGTGCCAGGATTCCGGGTCAAATTTTCTTGGATTCCTCCAGAATAGCATCCGTAACGACCTAGGGAACGACCTCAGTAGCGCCGGCGGTGTTTAGAAGGATTTAGGAGCATTTTATTGGCGACGCAATAGGAATTAGCCAAGTTTGCCAATTTTTCGTGTGTGTTAGCCCACAGATTTTTTAGGTGTAGGGGGTCCGGGTTGAATTTTCTTGGATTCTTCAATTTTAGCATCCGTAACGACCTAAGGAATGACTCTAGTAGCTCCGGCGGTGCTTTAAAGGGGCTAAGGAGCATTTTATTGGTGACGTAATAGTAATTTGGTTATTTTGCCAGTTTTTCATATGTGTTAACCAACTGATTTTTTAGGTGTCGGGGGTCCAGGTCGAATTTTCTTAGATTCTTCCATTTTAGCATCCGTAATGACCTAGGGAACAACTCGAGTAGCCCTGACGGTGCTTTAGAAGGGTTTAGGAGTATTTTATTGGCGACGCAATAAGAATTAGGCGATTTTGTTAGTTTTTCATGTATATTATCCCACAAACACTTTAGGTGCTGGGGGTATGGGTTGAATTTTCATAGATACTTCCATAGTAGCATCCGTAACGACTTAGGGAACAACTCCAGTAGCCCCGACGGCGCTTTAGAGGGGCTTAAGAGTATTTTATTGGCGACGCAATATAAATTAGTTGATTTTGCCAGTTTTTCGTGTGTGGTAACCCACGAATGTTTTAGATGCCGGTGGTTCGGGTCGAATTTTCTAAGATTCTTCCATAATAGCATCCGTAACGACGTAGGGAATGACTTCAGTAGCCCCAGCGACGCTTTATAAGGGTTTAGGAGCATTTTATGGTGACGCAATAGAAATTAGACAATTTTGCGAGTTTTTCGTGTGTGTTAGCTCATAGATTTTTTAGGTGCCGGGGGTTCGGGTTGAATTTCCTTGTATTCTTCCATTTTAGCATCCGTAATGACCTAGGTATTGACTCCAGTAGTACCGACGATGCTTTAGAGGGGTTTAGAAGTATTTTATTGGCGACACAATAATAATTAGGCGATTTTCGCTGTTTTCGTGTGTGTTAGCCCACAGTTTTTTTAGGTGCCGAGGGTACGGGTCAAATGTTTTTGGATTCTTCCATAGTAGTATCTATAACGACCTAGGGAACGACTTCAGTAGCCCCAGCGATGCTTTAGAGGGGTTTAGAAGTATTTTATTGGCGACGCAATAGGAATTAGGTAATTTTGCCAGTTTTTCGTGTGTTTTAGTGCATGGATTTATTAGGTGCCGGGGGTTCGGGTCGAATTTTCTTAGATTGTTTCATTGTAGAATCTGTAACGACCTAGGGAATGACCTCAGTAGCCCCGACGGTCTTTAAAAAGGTTTATGAGCTTTTTATTGGCGACGCAATAGGAATTAGGAAATTTTGTCAGTTTTTCGTGTGTGTTTGCCCACAAATTTTTTAGGTGCCGGGGGTTCGGGTCGAATTTTCTTGGATTCTTCAATAGTAGCATCCGTAATGACCTAGGGAATGACTTCAGTAGCCCCAGCGATGCTTTAGAGGGGTTTAGGAGCATTTTATTGGCGACGCAACAGGAATTAGGCAATTTTGCCAATTTTTCATGTGTGTTAGCCCACGGATATTTTAGGTGCCGGGATTCCGAGTTGAATTTTCTTGGATTCTTCCATAGTAGCATCCGTAACGACCTAGGGAATGACCTCAGTAGCCCCGGCGGTGTTTATAAGGGTTTAGGAGCATTTTATTGGCGACGCAATAGGAATTAGTCAATTTTGCCAGTTTTTCGGGTGTGTTAGCCCATGAAGTTTTTAGGTGCCGATGGTCCGGGTTCAATTTTCTTGGATTCTTCCATAGTAGAGTCCGTAACGACCGAGGGAATGACTCTAGTAGCCCCGACTGCACTTTAGGAGGGGTTAGAAGTATTTTATTGGCGACGGAATAGGAATTAGGCAATTTTTTAGGTGCCGGGGGTCCGGGTTGAACTTTCTTGTATTCGTCCATTGTGGAATCCGTAACGACCTGAGGAACGACTCTACTAGCCTCGAAGGCGCTTTAGAGGGGTTTAGGAGCATTTTATTAGCAATGAAATAGGAATTAGGCAATTTTGCCAGTTTTTTGTGTGTTAGCCCATGGATTTTTTAGGTGCCAGTGGTCTGGATCGAATTTTCTTGGATTTTTCAATAGTAGCATCCGTAACGACCTAGGGAAAGACTCCAGTAGCCCCGGTGGCACTTTAGAGAGGTTTATGAGCATTTTATTGGCGACTCAATAGGAATTAGGCAATTTTGCCAGTTTTTCGTGTGTGTTAGTTAACCCACAGATTTTTTAGGTGCCGGGGTCCGAGTCAATTTTTTTGGATTCTTCCATAGTAGCGTCCGTAATGACCTAGGGAATGACCTTAGTAGTCCCAGCAATGTTTAGAAGGGTTAATGAGCATTTTATTGGCGACGCAATAGGAATTAGGCAATTTTGCCAGTTTTTCGTGTGAGTTAGCCACAGATTTTTTAGGTGCCGGCGATTCGGATTTAATCTTCTTGTATTCTTCCATAGTAGCATCCGTAACGACCTAAGGAACGATTTCAGTAGCCCTGGCGGCGCTTTAGAAAGGGTTTAGGAGCATTTTATTGGCGACGCAATAAGAATTAGGCGATTTTGCCAGTTTTTCGTGTGTTAGCCCACAAATATTTTAGGTGCCGGGGATCTGGAATGAATTTTCTTGGCTTCTTCCATAGTAGCATCCGTAATGACCTGGGGAACAACTCTAGTAGCCTTGGAGGCTCTTTAGAGAGGTCTAGGAGTATTTTATTTGCAATGAATAGGAATTAGGCAATTTTGCCAGTTTTTCGTGTGTGTTAGCCCACGGATTTTTTAGGTGCCGGGGGTTCGGGTCGAATTTTCTTGGATTCGTCCATAGTAGCATCCGTAACAACCTGGGGAACGACTCTAGTAGCCCCGGAGGCGCTTTAGAGGGGTTTAGGAGCATTTTATTGGCAATGAAATAGGAATTAGGCAATTTTGCCAGTTTTTTGTGTATGTAAGCCCATGGATTTTTTAGGTGCCGGTGGTACGGGTTGAATATTCTTGGATTTTTCAATAGTAGCATCCGTAACGACCTAGGGAACGACTCCAGTAGCCCCGGTGGCACTTTAGAGAGGTTTAGGAGCATTTTATTAGCGACTCAATAGGAATTAGGCGATTTTTCTAGTTTTTCGTGTGTGTTAACCAAGGGATTTTTTAGGTGCCGGGGGTCCGGGTTGAATTTTCTTAGATTCTTCCATAGTAGCGTCCATAACGACGTAGGGAACGACTTCAGTAGCCCTAGAGACGCTTTAGAGGGGTTTAGGATCATTTTATTGGCGACGCAATAGAAATTAGGCAATTTTGCCTATTTTTCATGTGTATTTGCCAACGGATATTTTAGGTGTCGGGAGTCCGGGTCAAATGTTCTTGTATTCTTCCATAGTAGCATCTGTAACGACCTAGAGAAAGACCTCAGTAGCCCCGGCGGTGTTTAGAAAGGTTTAGGAGCATTTTATTGGCGACGTAATAGGGATTAAGCAATTTTGCCAGTTTTTCGTTTGTGTTAGCCCACAGATTTTTTATGTGTTGGGGGTTTGGGTCGTATTTTCTTGTATTCTTCCATAGTAGCGTCCGTAACAACCTAGGGAACAACTCCAGTAGCCCCGACGGCGCTTTAGAAGGGTTTAGGATCATTTTATTGGCGACGCAATAAGAATAAGGCAATTTTGTCAGTTTTTCGTGTATGTTAGCCCACAGATTTTTTAGGTGTTGGAGGTCTGGGTTGAATTTTCTTAGATTCTTCCATAGTAGCATCCGTAACGACCTAGGGAACGACTCCAGTAGCCCCGACGACACTTTAGGGGGGCTTAAGAGCATTTTATTAGCGACGCAATAGAAATTAGTTGATTTTGCCAGTTTTTCGTGTATTGTAACCCACAGATTTTTTAGGTGCTGGGAGTCCGGGTTGAATTTTATTGGATTCTTCCATAGTAACGTCCGTAACGACTAACGGAATGACTTCAGTAGTACCGGCCATGCTTTAGAGGGGTTTAGGACCATTTTATTGGCGATGCAATAGGAATTAGGCAATTTTGTCGGTTTTTCGTGTGTGTTAGCCCACAGAATTTTCTACGTGCCGGGTGTCCGGGTTGATTTTTCTTGGATTCTTCCATAGTAGCATCCGTAACGATCTAGGGAATGACTCCACTAGCCCTGGCGGCGCTTTAGAGAGGTTTAGGAGCATATTTTGGCAACGTAATAGCAATTAGGCGATTTTGCTAGTTTTTCGTGTATTTTAGCCCACAGATTTTTTAGGTGCCTGGGGTCCGGGTCGAATATTCTTGGATTTTTCAATAGTAGCATCCGTAACGAATTGGGGAACGACTCTAGTAGCCCCGGAGGCAATTTAGAGAGGTTTAGGAGCAGTTTATTGGAAATAAAATAGGAATTAGGCTATTTTGCCAGTTTTTCGTGTGTGTTAGCCCACAGATCTTTTAGGTGCCATAGGTCCCAGTCGAATTTTCTTAGATTCTTCCATAGTAGCATTCGTAATGACCTGGGGAACGACTTCAGTAGCTCCAACGGCGCTTTAGAGTAGGGCTGGGCATAAAATACCAAAAACCGAATTACCGAACCGAACCGGCTATTTCGGTATTTCGGTATTCGGTAATTCGGTATTTCGGTTCGGGAATCGGTTTCGAAATTGATATTTCGGTATTTCGGTTTCGGTATTCGGTATTTCGGTTTCGGTATTCGGGATTTCCCGAATACCGAACTTTTTAATTTTTTTTTTTTTACAAAAAAACTGGAAAAAAAATTACCAAAAAAATAAGAGTATAGTAAGAGGAAACTATCTCAGTTTTTCATTTTCCTTACCATTTTCATTTCAACTTTCCCACGTTTACCGTATATTATATGCACACTTACACGTACATTATGGATAACTGCTAAAATTTAATTCATGTACATGTAAAAATTATAAATTCTAATTTCAAATTTATGCAATTGATTAAGAATTTTAATTTCACTTTGCATGATTCCCACGTTAGTTATCTACATAAATTGTTTGGTAGTTACATTGAAAACGAAAGATTTCAACTCTTTCATATCTTTGCAGGAACTAATTAATAATTAGTGCAGTGATGTAGAATTTTTGGATAATTCAAAGAAAAACATATGTATAAAAAATATGTATGATATATTAGAGATTTTTGTTTTCACTCTTTTTTATTATTTTTATTACATGGTAATATTTTTTTATTCTGTATCGATTCATAAATTATTTTCTCTTTGTTTACGATGTATCATTTCTCCTCCGTAGAATGTGGCTTACGAGCAATTTCGATTTCGATATTCGGCAAGTTAAAATGCATATATTACTTAATTATGGTGTAGTAATAAAAATGTAAGTTAAGATATGTATTCTTTAGGTTAATGTAAATATTAAATGCGGATAAATTTTTATTGTATATTAACTATTAAAAAAAATATGGTATTACCGAATACCGTACCGAACCGAAGTTTGATTTACCGATTACCGAATTACCGAACCGAAGTTTGAAAGTTCGGTATTTGGTATATACTTTGAATTACCGATTACCGAATTACCGAACCCGAACTTTGAAAATACCGAACCGAATACCGAACGCCCACCCCTACTTTAGAGGGGTTACGGAGCATTTTATTGGCGATGCAATAGGAATTAGGCAATTTTGCTAGTGTTTCGTGTGTGTTAGCCCACAAATTTTTTATGTGCCGGGGGTCTAGGTTGAATTTTCTTGGATTCTTCCATAGTAGCATCCGTAATGACCTAGGAACGATTCCAGTAGCGCTGGCGGCGCTTTAGAGAGGTTTAGGAGCATTTTATTGGCAACGCAATAGGAATTAGGTGATTTTGCCAGTTTTTCGTTTGTGTTAGCCCACAATTTTTTTAGGTGCCGAGGGTACGAGTTGAATTTTCTTGGATTCTTCAATAGTAGCATCCGTAACTAACTAGGGAAAGACTCTAGTAGTCCGGAGGCGATTTAGAGGGGTTTGCGAGCATTTTATTGGCAATGAAATAAGAATTAGGCAATTTTTGCCAGTTTTTCGTGTATGTTAGCCTACGGATTTTTTAGGTGCTGTAGGTACGCGTTGAATTTTCTTGGATTATTCTATAGTAGCGTCTGTAGCGACCTAGGTAACGACTCCAGTAGCTTCGGCGGGGCTGTAGAAGGGTTTAGGAGCATTTTATTGGCGATGCATTAGAAATTAGGGAATTTTGCCAGTTTTTCGTGTGTGTTAGCCAACCGATTTTTTAGGTGCTGGGGGTACGGATTGAATTTTCTTGGATTCTTCTATTTTAGAATCCGTAACGACCTAGGTAATGACTACAGTAGCCCCGGCGGTACTTTAGAGAGGTTTAGAAGCATTTTATTAGCGACGCAATAGTAATTAGGCAATTTTTCCAGTTTTTCGTGTGTTAACCAACAGATTTTTTAGGTGACGGGGGTCTGGATGAATTTTCTTAGATTCTTCGATAGTAGCGTATGTAATGACCTAGAGAACGACTTTAGTAGCCCGGCGACGCTTCAGAGGGGTTCAGGAGTATTTTATTGGTGACGCAATAGGAATTAGGTAATTTTGCAAGTTTTTCGTGTGTGTTAGCCCACAGATTTTTTAGGTGTCGGGGTCCGAGTTAAATTTTATTAGATTCTTCCATAGTAGAATCTGTAACGACCTAGGAAACGACACCAGTAGCCCCGACGGTGCTTTAGAGGGGTTTGGAAGCTTTTTATTGGCAACACAATAGGAATTAGGCGATTTTGCCAGTTTTTTGTGTGTTACTCCATAAATTTTTTAGGTACCGAGGGTTCGGGTCGAAATTTCTTGGATTCTTCCATAGTAGTATCTGTAATGTCTTGGGAATGACTCGAGTAGCCCTAGAGGTGCTTTAGAGGGGTTTAGGAGCTTTTTATTGGCAATAAAAAAGGAATTAGGCAATTTTGCCAGTTTTTCGTGTGTGTTAGCCCACGGATTTTTTAGGTGTCGGGGGTCCGGGTCAAATTTTCTAGGATTCTTCCATAGTAGCATCCGTAACGACCTAGGGAATGACTCCAATAGCCCCGGAGGCGCTTTAGAAGGGTTTAGGAGTATTTTATTGGCGACGCAATAGAAATTAGGTGATTTTGCTAGTTTTTGTGTGTGTAAGCCCACAGAATTTTTAGGTGCCGGGGGTCCGGGTTGAATATTTTTGGATTCTTCAATAGTAACATCCCTAACGACCTAGGAAATGACTCCAGTAGCCCCGTTGGCGCTTTAGAGGGGTTTAGGACCATTTTATTGGCGACGCAATAGTAATTAGGAGATTTTGCCAGTTTTTCGTGTTTGTCAATGCACAGATTTTTTAGGTGCCGTAGGTCCGGTTCGAATTTTCTTGGATTCTTCCATAGTAGCATCCATAACAACCTAAGGAATGACTCCTGTAGCCCTGACGGTGCTTTAGAAGGGTTTAGGAGCATTTTATTGGCGACGCAATAGTAATTAGGCAGTTTTGCCAGTTTTTCGTTTGTGTTATCCCACAGATTTTTTAGGTGCCGAGGGTCCGGATCGAATTTTTTTATATTCTTCCATAGTAGCATCTTTAAAGACCTAGGAAATGAATACAGTAGCCCCGGCGGTGCTTTAGAAGGGTTTAGGAGCAGTTTATTGGCGACGTAATAGAAATTAGGCGATTTTGCCAGTTTTTTGTGTGTGTTAGCCCACAGATTTTTTAGGTACCGGGGGCTGGGTCGAATTTTCTTGGATTCTTCCATTTTAGCATCCGTAACGACCTAGGGATTGACTCCAGTAGCCCCGGCTGCGCTTTAGAGGGATTTAGGCGATTTTGCCAGTTTTTCGTGTGTGTTAGCTCATAGGTTTTTTAGGTGCCGGGGGTCTGGGTTGAATTTTCTAGGATTCTTCCATAGTAGCATCCGAAATGACATAGGGAACGACTCCAGTAGCCCCTGCGGCGCTTTAGATCAGTTTAGGAGTATTTTATTGGCAACGCAATAGGAATTAGGAGATTTTGCTAGTTTTTCGTGTTTGTTAGCCCACAGATTTCTTAGATGCCAGGGGTTCGGGTCAAAGTTTCTTGGATTCTTCCATAGTAGCATCTGTAACGACCTAGGAAACGACTCCAGTATCCCCAGCGATGCTTTAGAAGGGTCTAGGAGCATTTTATTGGCGACGCAATAAAAATTAGGTGATTTTGCCAGTTTTTTGTGTGTTAGGCTACAGATATTTTTAGGTGCCGGGGGTTCGGGTTGAATTTTCTTGGATTCTTCCATTTTAGCATCCGTAACGACCTAGGTATTGACTTCAGTAGCACCGACAGCGCTTTAGAGGGATTTAGGAGCATTTTATTGGCGTCGCAATAGTAATTAGGCCATTTTGCCAGTTTTTCGTGTCTGTTAACCCACAGATTTTTTAGGTGCCAGGGGTCCGGGTCGAATTTTCTTGGATTCTTCAATAGTAGCGTCCGTAACGACTTAGGGAACGACTTCAGTAGCCCCGGCAGCGCTTTAGAGGGGTTTAGGAGTATTTTATTGGCGACGCAATAGGAATTAGGAAATTTTGCCAGTTTTTCGTGTGTGTTAGCCCACGGATTTTTTAGGTGTTGGGGGTCCGGGTTGAATTTTCTTGGATTCTTCCATTGTAGCATCCGTAACGACCTAGGGAATGACTATAGTAGCCCCGGTTATACTTTAGAGGGGTTTAGGAGCATTTTATTGGCGATGCAATAGGAATTAGGCGATTTTGCCAGTTTTTCGTGTGTGTTAGCCCACAGAGTTTTTAGGTGCTGAGGGTCCAGGTTGAATTTTCTTGGATTCTTCCATAGTAGCATCCGTAACGACCAAGGGAATGACTCTAGTAGCCCCGGCGGCGCTTTAGATGGGTTTAGGAGCATTTTATTGGCAATGCAATAGGAATTAGGCGATTTTGCCAGTTTTTCATGTGTGTTAGCCCACGGAATTTTTAGGTGCCGGGGGTCCGGGTCGAATATTCTTGGATTCTTCTATAGTAGCATCCGTAACTACCTAGGGAACGACTTCAGTAGCCCCGGTGATGCTTTAGAAGGGTTTAGGAGTATTTTATTGGCGACACAATAGGAATTAGGTGATTTTGCCAGTTTTTCTTGTGTGTTATCCCACAGATTTTTTAGGTGCCGAGGGTTCGGGTCAAATTTTCTTGGATTCTTCCATATTATTGTCCATAACTACCTATAGAACGACTCTAGTAGCCCCAGCGGTGCTTTAGAAGGGTTTAGGAGCATTTTATTGGCAACGCAATATAAATTAGGCAATTTTGCCAGTTTTTCGTGTGTGTTAACCCACAGATATTTTAGGTGCCGGGGGTCTAGGTCGTATTTTCTTGGATTCTTCCATAGTAGAGTCCGTAGCGACCTGGGGAACGACTGTAGTAGCTCCGGAGGCACTTTAGAGGGGTTTAGGAGCATTTTATTGTTGACGCAGTAGGAATTAGGCGATTTTGTCAGTGTTTCGTGTGTGTTAACCCACAGATATTTTAGGTGTCGAGGGTCCGGGTCGAATTTTCTTAGATTCTTTAATAATAGAGTCCGTAACACCTAGGGAATGACTCCAGTAGCCCCGGCGGCGCTTTAGAAAGGTTTAGGAACATTTTATTGGCGACGCAATAGAAATCAGGCAATTTTGCCAGTTTTTCTTGTGTGTTAGCCCATGCATTTTTTAGATGCCGGGGGTTCCGGGTTGAATTTTCTTAGATTCTTCCATTGTAACATCCGTAACGACCTAGAGAACGAATATAGTAGCTTCGGAGGCGCTTTAGAGGGGTTTAGGAGCATTTTATTGGCAATGAAATAGGAGTTAGGAAATTTTGCCAGTTTTTTGTGTGTGTTAGCCCACAGATGTTTTTAGGTGTCGGGGGTCCGGGTTGAATTTTGTTGGATTCCTCTATAGTATTGTCTGTAACAACCTACAGAATGACTCCAGTAGCCCCAGCGGTACTTTAGAAGGGTTTTAGAGCCTTTTATTGGCGTCACAATAGAAATTAGGGGATTTTGCCAGTTTTTCGTGTGTGTTTACCTTCGGATTTTTTAGGTACCGGGGGTCCGGGTCGAATTTTATTGGATTCTTCCATAGTAGAGTCTGTAGCGACCTGGGTAAAAACTCTAGTATCCCCGAAGGCGCATCAAAGGGGTTTAGAAGCATTTTATTGGCGACGCAATAGGAATTACGCGATTTTGCCAGTTTTTCGTGTGTGTTAGCCCATAGATTTTTTAGATGCCGGGAGTCCGAGTTGAATTTTCTTGGATTCTTCCATAGTAGCATCCGTAACAAACTGGGGAAAGACTCTAGTAGCCCGGGAGATGCTTTAGAAGGGTTTAGGAGCATTTTATTGGCGACGCAATAGAAATTAGGCAATTTTGCCAGTTTTTCGTATGTGTTAGGCTACAGATATTTTAGGTGCCTGGGGTTCGGGTAGAATTTTCTTGGATTATTCCATAGGATCATCCGTAATGACCTAGGGAACGACTCCAGTAGCCCTAGCGGTGCTTTAGAAGGGTTTAGGAGCATTTTATTGGCGACGCAATAGAATTTAGGCGATTTTGCCAGTTTTTTGTGTGTGTTAGCCCACAGATATTTTAGGTACCGGGCGTCCGGGTTGAATTTTCTTGGATTCTTCAATTTTAGCATCCGTAACGACCTAGGTATTGACTCGAGTAGCAGCGGCGGCGCTTTAAAGGGATTTAAGAGCATTTTATTAGCGACGCAATTGTAATTAAGCAATTTTGCCAGTTTTTCATGTGTGTTAACCACACAGATTTTTTAGGTTCTGGGGGTCCGTGTCGAATTTCTTGGATTATTCCATAGTAGCATCCATAACGACCTAGGGAACGACTCCATTAGCCCCAACAGTGCTTTAGAAGGGTTTAGAAAAATTTTATTAGCGACGCATTAGGAATTATGCAATTTTGCCAGTTTTTTGTGTGTGTTAACCCACGGTTTTGTTAGGTGCCGGGGGTCCGGGTCAAATTTTGTCAGATTTTTCCATAGTACCGTCTATAACGACCTAGGGAACGAATTCAGTAGCCTCGGCGACGCTTTAGAGGGGTTTAGGAGCATTTTATTGGCAACGCAATAGGAATTAGGCAATTTTGCCAATTGTTCATGTGTGTTAGCCCACGGATATTTTAGGTGCCGGGATTCTAGGTCGAATTTTCTTGGATTCTTCCATAGTAACATCCGTAACGACCTAGGGAACGACCTCAGTAGCCCCGGCGGTGTTTAGAAGGGTTTAGGAGCATTTTATTGGCGACGCAATAGGAATTAGGCAATTTTGCCAGTTTTTCGTGTGTGTTAGCCCATGAATTTTTTAGGTGTCGATGGTCCGGGTCTAATTTTCTTGGATTCTTCCATATTAGAGTCCTTAACGACCGAAGGAATGACTCCAGTAGCCCCGACTGCACTTTAGGAGGGGTTAGAAGCATTTTATTGGCGACGCAATAGTAATTAGGTTATTTTGCCAATTTTTCGTGTGTGTTAGCCCAAAGATTTTTTAGATGTCGGGTTTCTGGGTTGAATTTTCTTGGATTCGTCCATTTTAGCATCTGGCGACGCAAAGGAATTGCTCACAGATTTTTTAGGTCCCGGGGTCCAGATTGAATTTTCTTGGATTCTTCCATTGTAGTATCCGTAACGACCAAGGGAATAACTCTAGTATCCCTGGAGGCGCTTTAGAGTGGTCTAGGAGAATTTTAATGGCAATGAAATAGGAATTAGGCGATTTTGCCAGTTTTTCGTGTGTGTTAGCCCATAGAGTTTTTAGGTGCCGGGGGTCCGGGTCGAATTTTCTTGGATTCTTCTATAGTAGCATCCGTAACGACCTGGGGAACGACTGTAGTAGCCCCGGAGGCACTTTAGAGGGGTTGAGGAGCATTTTATTGGCAACACAATTGGAATTTGGCAATTTTGCCAGTATTTCGTGTGTGTTAGCCAACAGAATTTTTAGGTGTCGGGGTTCCAGGTTGAATTTTCTCCGATTCTTCCATTGTAGCATCCGTAATGACCTAGGAAACAACTCCAGTAGCCCCGGCGGTTCTTTAGTGGGGTTTAGGAGCATTTAATTGACGACGCAATTGGAATAAGGTGATTTTGCTAGTTTTTCGTGTGTGCTAGCCGACAGATTTTTTAGATGCCCGACGTCCGGATTAATTTTTCTTGGATTCTTCTATTGTAGCATCTGTAACGACCTAGGGAACGACTCAAGTAGCCCCAGCGGTGCTTTAGAAGGGTTTAGGAGTATTTTATTGACGACACAATAGGAATTAAGCGATTTTGCCAGTTTTTCGTGTGTGTTAGCCAATAGGTTTTTTAGGTGCCGGGGTTCCGGGTTGAATTTTCTTATATTCTTATATAGTAGCATCCGTAATGACCTAGGAAACGACTCTAGTAGCCCCGGCGGCACTTTCGATGGGTTTAGGAGCATTTTATTGGCGACGCAATAGAAATTAGGTGATTTTGTCAGTTTTTCGTGTGTGTTAGCCCACAAATATTCTAGATGCCGGAGGTCCGAGTTGAATTTTCTTGGATTCTTCCATTTTAGCATCTGGCGACGCAAAAGGAATTAGATAATTTTACCAGTTTTTCGTGTGTTAGCTCACATATTTTTTAGGTCCCGGGGGTCCAAATTGAATTTTCTTGGATTCTTCCATTGTAGAATCCGTAACGACCAAGGGAATAACTCTAGTAGCCCCGGAGGCGCTTTAGAGTGGTCTTGGAGCATTTTAATGGCAATGAAATAGGAATTAGGCAATTTTGCCAGTTTTTCGTGTGTGTTAGCCCACAGAGTTTTTAGGTGCCGGGGGTTCGGGTCGAATTTTCTTGGATTCTTCTATAGTAGAATCCGTAACGACCTAGAGAACCACTCCAGTAACTCCGGCGGTGCTTTAAAAGGGTTTAGGAGTATTTTATTGGCGACGTAATAGGAATTAGGCAATTTTGCCAGCTTTTTGTGTGTGTTAGCCCACAGATTTTTTAAGTGCCGGACGTACGGGTCGAATTTTCTTGGATTCTTCCATATTAGCGTCCTTTAAAACCTAAGGAATGACTACAGTAGCCCTGGCGGCACTTTAGAAGGGTTTAGGAGCATTTTATTAGCGACGCAATAGAAATTAGACGATTTTGCCAGTTGTTTTGTCTGTGTTAGCTCACAGATATTTTAGGTGACGGGGTTCGGGTTGAATTTTCTTGGATTCTTCCATTTTAGCATCCGTAACGACCTAAGAAATGACTCCAGTAACCCGGCGGTGCTTTAGATGATCTAGGAGAATTTTAATGGCGACTCAATAATAATTAGGCGATTTTGCCAGTTTTTCGTGTGTGTTAACCGATTGATTTTTTACGTGCTGGGGGTCCGGGTCAAATTTTCTTTGATTCTTCCATAGTAACATCCGTAACGACCTAGGGAACGACTTCAGTAGCCCCGGCGGTGCTTTAGAGGGGTTTAGGAGCATTTTATTGACGACGCAATAGGAATTAAGCAATTTTGCTAGATTTTTGTGTGTGTTAGCCAATAGATTTTTTAGGTGCCGGGGGTCCGGGTTGAATTTTTTGGATTCTTCCATTTTAGCATCCGTAATGAACTAGGTATTGACTCCAATAGCACCGGCGGCGCTATAGAGGGATTTAAGAGCATTTTAATGGCAACGCAATTGTAATTAGGCGATTTTGCCAGTTTTTCATGTGTGTTAACCACTCAGATTTTTTAGGTGTCGGGGGTCCGAGTCAAATTTTCCCGGGGTCCGAGTCAAATTTTCTTGGATTCTTCCATAATATTGTCCGTAACGACCTACGGAACGACTTTAGTAGCTCCAGCGGTGCTTTAGAAGGGTTTCGAAGCATTTTATTAGCGACGCAATAGAAATTAGGCGATTTTGCCAGCTTTTCGTGTGTGTTAACCCACAGATTTTTTAGGTGCCAGAGGTTTGGGTCGAATTTTCTTGGATTCTTCCATAGTAGAGTCCGTAGCGACCTGGGGAACGACTCTAGTAGCTCCAGAGGCGCTTTAGAGGGGTTTAGCAGCATTTTATTGGCGACGCAATAGGAATTAGGCGATTTTGCTAGTTTTTCGTGTGTTTTAGCCCACAGATTTTTTAGATGCCGGGGGTCTGGGTCGAATTTTCTTGGATTCTTCCATAGTAGCGTCCCTAACGAACTGGGGAAAGACTCTAGTGGCCCCGAAGATGCTTTAGAAGGGTTTAGGAGCATTTTATTGGCGACGCAATAGAAATTAGAGAATTTTGCCAGTTTTTTGTATGTGTTAGCCTACGGATATTTTAGGTGCCGGGGGTCCGAGTTGAATTTTCTTAGATTCTTCCATTTTAGCATCCGTAACGACCTAGGTATTGACTCCAGTAGCACCGGCGGCGCTTTAGAGGGTTTTAAGAACATTTTATTGGCGCTGCAATTGTTATTAGGCACTTTTGCCAGTTTTTCGTGTGTGTTAACCACATGGATTTTTTAGGTGCCGGGGGTTCGGGTCGAATTTTCTTGGATTCTTCCATAGTAGCATCCGTAACAACCTAGGGAATGACTCCAGTAGCCCCAGAAGGGCTTTAGAAGGGTTTAGGAAAATTTTATTGGCAATGCTATAGGAATTATGCGATTTTGCCAGTTTTTCGTGTGTGTTAACCCACGGATTTTTTAGGTGCCGGGGGTCTGGGTCGAATTTTCTTTGATTTTTCCATAGTAACGTCCGTAACGACCTAGGGAATGACTTCAGTAGCCCCGGCGTCTCTTTAGAGGGGTTCAGGATTATTTTATTGACGATGCAATAGGAATTAGGCAATTTTGCCAGTTTTTCGTGTTTGTTAGCCCACGGATTTTTTAGGTGCCAGGGGTCTGGGTCAAATTTTCTTAGATTCTTCCATAATAGCATTCGTAACAACCTGGGAAACGACTCCAGTATCCCCGGCGGTGCTTTAGAAGAGTTTAGGAGCATTTTATTGGCGACGCAATAGAAATTAGGCGATTTTGCCAGTTTTTCGTGTGTGTTAGCCCACAGAATTTTTAGGTGCCGGGGGTCCAAGTCGAATTTTCTTGGATTCTTCCATAGTATTGTCCGTAATGATCTACGGAACGACTCCAATAACCCCGACAGTGCTTTAGAAGAGTTTAGGAACATTTTATTGGCGATAAAATAGTATTTAGGCAATTTTGCCAGTTTTTCATGTATGTTAGCCCATAAATTTTGTAGGTGCCGGGGTCCGAGACGAATATTCTTGGATTCTTCCATAGTAACATCCTTAACGACCTAGGAACGACTCCAACAGCCCCGACAGTGCTTTAGAAGGGTTTAGGAACATTTTATTGGCGACGCAAGGTTGAATTTTCTTGGATTCTTCTATTGTAGAATCCGTAACGACCTGGGGAATGACTCTAGTAGACCGATGGTGCTTTATAGGGGTTTAAGAGCATTTTATTAGCGACGCAATAGGAATTAAGCGATTTTGCCAGTTTTTCGTGTGTGTTAGCCCACATATTTTTTAGGTGCTAGGGGTCCGGGTTGAATTTTCTTGGATTTTCCATAGTAGCGTCCTTAATGAACAGAGGAATGACTCTAGTAGCCCCGGCGGCGCTTTAGAGGGGCATAGGATTATTTTATTGGCAACACAATAGAAATTAAGCGATTTTTGCCAATTTTTTGTGTGTGTTAATCCATGGATTTTTTCGATGCCGGGGTCTGGGTCGAATTTTCTTGTATTTTTCAATAGTAACGTCTGTAACGACCTAGGGATTTACTAGAATAGCCCCGACGGCGCTTTAGAGGGGTTTAAGAGCATTTTATTAGCGACGCAATAGAAATTAGGCAATTTTGCCAGTTTTTCATGTGTGTTAGCCCACAGATTTTTTAGGTGCTAGGGGTTCAGGTCAAATTTTCTTGGATTATTCCATAGTAGCATCCGTAAAGACCTAGGGAACGACTCCAGTAGCCCCGGGAGCGCTTTAGAAGGGTCTAGAGGCATTTTATTGGCAATGAAATATGAATAAGGCGATTTTGCCAGTTTTTCATGTGTGTTAGCCCACAGATATTTTAGATGTCGGAGGTCCGGTTCATATTTCCTTGGTTTCTTCCATAGTAGCGTCCGTAACGACCTGGGTAACGACTCTAGTAGCCCCGGAGGCGCTTTAGAGGAGTTTAGAAGTATTTTATTGGCAATGAAATAGGAATTAGGCAATTTTGCCAGTTTTTTGTGTGTGTTAGCCCATTGAATTTTTAGGTGCCGGTGGTCCGGGTCGAATTTTCTTTGATTTTTCAATAGTAGCGTCCGTAACGACCTAGGGAACGACTTCAGTAGCCCCGGTGGCACTTTAGGATGGTTTAGAAGCATTTTATTGGCGACAGAATAGAAATTAGGCGATTTTGCCAGTTTTTCGTGTGTGTTAGCCCACGAAATTTTGAGGTGCCGATGGTCCAGGTCAAATTTTCTTAGATTCTTCAATAGTAGCATCCGTAACGACCGAGGGAATGACTCCAGTAGCCCCGACTGCACTTTAGGAGGGTTTAGAAGCATTTAATTGGTGACGGAATAGGAATTAGGCAATTTTGCCAGTTTTTCGTGTGTGTTAGCCCACAGATTTTTTAGGTGTCGGGGGTCCGGGTTGAATTTTCTTGTATTCTTCCATTGTAGCATCCGTACCGACCTAGGAAACGACTCCAGTTGCCCTGGAGGCACTTTAGAGAGGTTTAGGAGCATTTTATTGGCGACTCAATAGGAATTAGGCAATTTTGCCAGTTGTTTGTGTGTGTTAGCCCACGGATTTTTTAGGTGCCGAGGGACCGGGTCGAAATTTCTGGGATTCTTCACTATTAGCATCTGTAACGACCTGGGGAACGACTCTAGTAGCCGCGGCAGCGCTTTAGAGGGGTTTAGGAGCATTTTATTGGCGACGCAATAGGAATTAGGCAATTTTGCTAATTTTTCATGTGTGTTAGCCCACAGATATTTTAGGTGCCGGGGGTCGGGGATGAATTTTCTTGGCTTTTTCCATAGTAACGTTCGTAACGACCTAGGGATTTACTCCAATAGCCCCGGCGGCGCTTTAGAGGGGTTTAACAGCATTTTATTGGCGACGCAATAGAAATTTTGCAATTTTGCCAGTTTTTCGTGTGTGTTAACCCATGGATTTTTTGGGTGCCGGGGGTCCTGGTCGAATTTTCTTAGATTCTTCCATAGTAACGTCCGTAACGACTTAGAGATTTACTCCAATAGCCCCGGCGGCGCTTTAAAAGGGTTTAAGAGCATTTTATTGGCGACGCAATAGAAATTAGGCAATTTTGCCAGTTTTTCGTGTGTGTTAGCCCACAGATTTTTTAGGCGCCGGGGGTTCAGGTTGAATGTTCTTTGATTCTTCCATAGTAGCATCCGTAACGACCTAGGGAACGACTTCAGTAGCCCCGACGGCGCTTTAGAAGGGTCTAGGGGCATTTTATTGGCAATGAAATATGAATTAGGCGATTTTGCCAGTTTTTCATGTGTGTTAGCCCACAGATTTTTTAGGAGTTGGGGGTCCGGGTCAAAGTTCCTTGGTTTCTTCCATAGTAGCGTCCGTAATGACCTGGGGAACGACTCTAGTAGCCTCGGAGGCGCTTTAGAGGTGTTTAGGAGCATTTTATTGGCAATGAAATAGGAATTAGGCAATTTTGCTAATTTTTTGTTTGCGTTAGCCCATGGATTTTTTAGGTGCCGGTGGTCCGGGTCGAATTTTCTTGGATTGTTCAATAGTAGCGTCCGTAACGACCTAGGGAACGACTCCAGTAGCCTAGAGGCACTTTAGAGAGGTTTAGGAGAATTTTATTGGCGACTCAATAGGAATTAGGCGATATTGTCAGTTTTTCATGTGTGTTAGCCCACAGAGTTTTTAGGTGCCGGGGGTCCGAGTTGAAATTTCTTGGATTCTTCCATATTAGCATCCGTAACGACCTGGGGAACGACTCTAGTAGCCCCGGCAGTGCTTTAGAGGGGTTTAGGAGTATTTTATTGGCGACGCAATAGAAATTAGGCAATTTTGCCAATTTTTCATGTGTGTTAGCCCACGGATATTTTAGGTGCCGGTGGTCCGGGATGAATTTTCTTGGCCTTTTCCATAGTAGTATCCGTAATGCCCTAGGGAACGACTCTAGAAGCCCCGGCGACGCTTTAGGGGGGTTTAGGAGCATTCTATTGGCGACGCAATAGAAATTAGGTGATTTTGCCAAATTTTTGTGTGTGTTAGCCCACGGATTTTTTAGGTGCCGGGGGTCCGGGTCGCATTTTCTTGGATTCTTCCATAGTCACATCCGTAACGACCTAAGGAACGACTTTAGAAGCCTCGAAGGTGCTTTAGAGGGGTCTACGGGCATTTTATTGGCAATGAAATATGAATTAGGCGATTTTGCTAGTTTTTCGTGTGTGTTAGCCCACAGATATTTTTTGGTGTCGGGGGTCCGGGTCTAAATTTCTTGGATTTTTCAATAGTAGCATCCGTAACGACCTAGGGAACAACTCCAGTAGCCTCGGCGGCGATTTAGAAGGGTTTAGGAGCATTTTATTGGCGACAAATAGGAATTAGGCAATTTTGCCAATTTTCTGTGTGTTTTAGCCCATAGATTTTTTAGGTGCCGGGGGTTCGGGTCGAAGTTTCTTGGATTCTTCCATAGTAGCATCTGTAACGACTTGGGGAACGACTCTAGTAGCCCCGTAGGCACTCTAGAGGGGTTTAGGAGCATATTATTGGCAATGAAATAGGAATTAGGCAATTTTGCCAGTTTTTTATGTGTGTTAGCCCATGCATTTTTTAGGTGCCGGTGGTCCGGGTCAAATTTTCTTGGATTCTTCAATAGTAGCATCCGTAACGACCTAGGGAACGACTCCAGTAGCCTCGGCAGCACTTTCGGAGGATTTAGATGCAATTTATTGGTGACGGAATAGGAATTAGGCGATTTTGCCAGTTTTTCATTTGTGTTAGCCCACAGATTTTTTAGGTGCCGGGGGTCCGGGTAGAATTTCTTGGATTCTTCCATCGTAGCATCCGTAACTTCCTAGGAATGACTCCAGTAGCCTCGGTGGCAATTTAGAAAGGTTTAGGAGCATTTTATTGGCGACTCAATAGAAATTAGGCGATTTTGCCAGTTTTTCATGTGTGTTAACCCACAGATTCTTTAGGTGCCGGGGTCCGGGTCGAATTTTCTTGGATTCTTCAATATAGCATCCGTAATGACTTAGGGAATGACTTCAGTAGCCCCAGCGATGCTTTAGAGGGGTTTAGGAGCATTTTATTGGCGACACAATAGGAATTAGGTAATTTTGCCAAATTTTCATGTGTGTTAGCCCACGGATATTTTAGGTGCCGGGATTCTGGGTCGAATTTTCTTGGATTCTTCCATAGTAACATCCGTAACGACCTAGGGAACGACCTTAGTAGCCCCGGCGGTATTTAGAAGGGTTTAGGAGCATTTTATTGGCGACGCAATAGGAATTAGGCAATTTTGCTAGTTTTTCGTGTGTGTTAGCCCATGAATTTTTTAGGTGTCGATGGTCCGGGTCGAATTTTCTTGGATTCTTCCATATTAGAGTCCTTAACGACCGAAGAAATGACTCCAGTAGCCCCGACTGCACTTTAGGAGGGGTTAGAAGCATTTTATTGGTGACGGAATAGGAATTAGGCAATTTTGCCAGTTTTTCATGTGTGTTAGCCCACAGATTTTTTAGGTGCCGGGGGTCCGGGTTGAATTTTCTTGTATTCTTCCATTGTGGAATCCGTAACGACCTGAGGAACGACTCTACTAGCCCCGGAGGCGCTTTAGAGGGGTTTAGGAGAATTTTATTGGCAATGAAATAGGAATTAGGCAATTTTGCCAGTTTTTTATGTGTTAGCACATGGATTTTTTAGGTGCCGGTGGTCCGGATCGAATGTTCTTGGATTTTTCAATAGTAGCATCCGTAACGACCTAGGGAAAGACTCCAGTAGCCCCGGTGGCACTTTAGAGAGGTTTAGGAGCATTTTATTGGCGACTCAATAGGAATTAGGCAATTTTGCGAGTTTTTCGTGTGTGTTAACCCACAGATTTTTTAGGTGCCGGGGTCCGAGTTAATTTTCTTAGATTCTTCCATAGTATCGTCCGTAACGACCTAGGGAACGACCTCAGTTGTCCCAGCGATGTTTAGAAGGGTTAAGGAGCATTTTATTGGCGACGCAATAGGAATTAGGCAATTTTGCCAGTTTTTCGTGTGAGTTAGCCACAGATATTTTAGGTGCCGGGGGTTCGGATTTAATCTTCTTGTATTCTTCTATAGTAGCATCCGTAATGACCTAAGGAATGATTTCAGTAGCCATGGCGATGCTTTAGAAGGGTTTAGGAGCATTTTATTGGCGACGCAATAAGAATTAGGCGATTTTGCCAGTTTTTCGTGTGTTAGCCCACAGCGTTTTTAGGTGCCGAGGATCTAGAATGAATTTTCTTGGATTCTTCCATAGTTAATCCGTAGTGGCCTGGGGAACAACTCTAGTAGCCCTGGAGGATCTTTAGAGAGGTCTAGGAGTATTTTATTTGCAATGAAATAGGAATTAGGCAATTTTGCCAGTTTTTCGTGTGTGTTAGCCCACGGATTTTTAGGTGCCGGGGGTTCGGATCGAATTTTCTTGGATTCTTCCATAGTAGTATCCGTAACATCCTGGGGAATGACTCTAGTAGCCCCGGAGGCGCTTTAGAGGGGTTTAGGAGCATTTTATTGGCAATGAAATAGGAATTAGGCAATTTTGCTAGTTTTTTGTGTATGTTAGCCCATGGATTTTTTAGGTGCTGGTGGTTCGGGTCGAATATTCTTGGTTTTTTCAATAGTAGCGTCCGTAACGACCTAGGGAACGACTCCAGTAGCCCTGGTGGAACTTTAGAGAGGTTTAGGAGCATTTTATTAGCGACTCAATAGGAATTAGGCGATTTTTCCAGTTTTTCGTGTGTGTTAACCAAGGGATTTTTTAGGTGCCATAGGTCCCAGTCGAATTTTCTTGGATTCTTCCATAGTAGCGTTTGTAATGACCTGGGGAAAGACTTCAGTAGCCCCAACGGCGCTTTAGAGGGGTTAAGGAGCATTTTATTGGCGACGCAATAGGAATTAGGCAATTTTGCTAGTGTTTCGTGTGTGTTAGCCCATGGATTTTTTATGTGCCGGGGGTCTAGGTTGAATTTTCTTGGATTCTTCCATAGTAGCATCCGTAATGACCTAGGAACGACTCCAGTAGCGCCGGCGGTGCTTTACAGAGGTTTAGGAGCATTTTATTGGCAACGCAATAGGAATTAGGCGATTTTGCCAGTTTTTCGTGTGTGTTAGCCCACAAATTTTTTAGGTGCCGGGGGTATGGGTTGAATTTTCTTGGATTCTTCAATAGTAGCGTCCGTAACTATCTAGGGAAAGACTCTAGTAGTCCGGAGGCGATTTAGAGGGGTTTACGAGCATTTTATTGGCAATGAAATAAGAATTAGGCAATTTTTGCTAGTTTTTCGTGTGTGTTAGCCTACGGATTTTTTAGGTGTCGTAGGTACGCGTTGAATTTTCCTGGATTCTTCTATAGTAGCGTTTGTAGCGACCTAGGTAATGACTCCAGTAGCTTCAGCGGGGCTGTAGAAGGGTTTAGGAGCATTTTATTGGCGATGCATTAGAAATTAGGCAATTTTGCCAGTTTTTCATGTGTGTTAGCCAACCGATTTTTTAGGTGCTGGGGGTACGGATTGAATTTTCTTGGATTCTACTATTTTAGCATCCGTAACGACCTAGGTAATGACTACAGTAGCCCCGGTGGTGCTTTAGAGAGGTTTAGAAGCATTTTATTAGCGACGCAATAGTAATTAGGCAATTTTTCCAGTTTTTCGTGTGTGTTAACCAACAGATTTTTTAGGTGCCGGGGGTCTGGGTTGAATTTTCTTAGATTCTTCGATAGTAGCATATGTAATGACCTAGGGAACGACTTTAGTAGCCCGGCGACGTTTCAGAGGGGTTTGGGAGTATTTTATTGGTGACGTAATAGGAATTAGGCGATTTTGCAAGTTTTTCGTGTGTGTTAGCCCACAGATTTTTTAGGTGTCGGGATCCGAGTTAAATTTTATTGGATTCTTCCATAGTAGCATCTGTAACGACCTAGGGAACGACACCAGTAGCCCCGACGGTGCTTTAGAGGGGTTTGGAAGCATTTTATTGGCAACACAATAGAAATTAGGCGATTTTGCCAGTTTTTCGTATGTGGTACTCCACAGATTTTTTAGGTGCCGGGGGTTTGGGTCGAATTTTCTTGGATTCTTCCATAGTAGCGTCCGTAACGACCTGGGGAATCACTTGAGTAGCCCCAGAGGCGCTTTAGAGGGGTTTAGAAGCTTTTTATTTCCAATGAAATAGGAATTAGGCAATTTTGCCAGTTTTTCGTGTGTGTTAGCGCACGCATTTTTTAGGTGTCGGGGGTCTGGGTCAAATTTTCTGGAATTCTTCCATAGTAGCATCCGTAACGACCTAGGGAATGACTCCAATAGCCCCGGAGGCGCTTTAGAAGGGTTTAGGAGCATTTTATTGGCGACGCAATAGAAATTAGGTGATTTTGCCAGTTTTTTGTGTGTGTTAGCCCACAGAATTTTTAGGTGCCGGGGGTCCGGGTTGAATTTTCTTGGATTTTTCCATAGTAACGTCCCTAACGACCTAGGGAATGACTCCAGTAGCCCCGGCGGCGCTTTAGAGGGGTTTAGGATCATTTTATTGGCGACGCAATAGTAATTAGGCGATTTTGCCAGTTTTTCGTGTGTGTTAACGCGCAGATTTTTTAGGTGCCGGGGGTCCGATTCGAATTTTCATGGATTCTTCCATAGTAGCATCCGTAACAACCTAAGGAATGACTCCAGTAGCCCTGACGGTGCTTTAGAAGGGTTTAGGAGCATTTTATTAGCGACGCAATAGTAATTAGGCAGTTTTGCCAGTTTTGCTAGTTTTTCGTGTCTGTTAACCCACAGATTTTTTAGGTGCCGGTGGTCCGGGTTGAATTTTCTTGGATTCTTCTATAGTAGCGTCCGTAACGGCCTAGGGAATGACAATAGTAGCCTCGGCGATGTTTTAGAAGGCTTTAGAAGTATTTTATTGGCGACGCAATAGAAATTAGGCGATTTTGCTAGTGTTTTGTGTTAGGCACAAAATTTTTAGGTGTCGGGGGTCTGTGTTGAATTTTCTTAGATTCTTCCATAGTAACGTCCCTAATGACCTAGGGAATGACTTCAGTAGCCCCAACGGTGCTTTAAAGGAGTTTAGGAGCATTTTATTGGCGACGCAATAGGAATTAGGCAATTTTGCCAATTTTTTGTGTGTTAGCCCACGAATGTTTTAGGTTCTAGGGGTCCGAGTTGAATTTTCTTGAATTCTTCAATAGTAACGTCCGTAACGACCTAGGGAACGAATCTAGTAGCCCTGGCGGCGCTTTAGAAGGGTTTAGAAGTATTTTATTGGCGACGCAATAGAAATTAAGCGATTTTGCCAGTTTTTCGTGTGTGTTACTCCACAGATTTTTTAGGTGCCTGGGATTTGGGTTGAATTTTCTTGGATTCTTCCATAGTAGCGTCCGTAATGACCTGGGGAACAACTCGAGTAGCCCCAGAGGCGCTTTAGAGGGCTTTAGAAGCTTTTTATTGGCAATGAAATAGGAATTAGGCAATTTTGCCAGTTTTTCGTGTGTGTTAGCGCATGTATTTTTTAGGTGTCGGGGGTCCGGGATAAGTTTTCTGGAATTTTTCCATAGTAGCATCCGTAATGACCTAGGGAATGACTCTAGTAGCCCCGGCGGCGGTTTAGAAGGGTTTAGAAGCATTTTATTAGCGACACAATAGAAATTACACGATTTTGCTAGTTTTTTGTGTGTGTTAACCCTAGAGAATTTTTAGGTGCTGGGGGTCCGGGTTGAATTTTCTTGGATTCTTCCATAGTAGCGTCCCTAACGACCTAGGGAACCACTCTAGTAGCCCTGGCGGCACTTTAAAGGGGTTTAGGAGCATTTTATTGGCAACGCAATAGTAATTAGGATATTTTGCCAGTTTTTCGTGTGTGTTAACGCACAAATTTTTTAGGTGCCGGGGGTACGGGTCGAAGTTTCTTAGATTCTTCCATAGTAGCATCCGTAATGACCTAAAGAATGACTCCAGTAGCCCCGACGGTGCTTTAGAAGGGTTTAGCAGCATTTTGTTGGCGACGCAATAAGAATTAGACGATTTTAGCAGCTTTTCGTGTATGCTAGCCCACAAATTTTTTAGGTGCCGGGGGTCCGGGTCGAATTTTCTTAGATTTTTCAATAGTAGCATCCGTAATGACCTAGGGAACGACTTCAGTAGCCCCGACGGCGCTTTAGAGGGGTTCATGAGCATTTTATTGGGGACACAATAGGAATTAGACGATTTAGCCAGTTTTTCGTGTGTGTTAACCCACAGAATTTTTAGGTGCCGGGGATCCGGGTTGAATTTTATTGGATTCTTCCATAGTAGCATCTATAACGACCTAGGGAACGACTCCAGTAGCCTCGGCAGTGCTTTACAGGGGTTTGGAGCATTTTATTGGCAATGCAATAGGAATTAGGCGATTTTGCCAGTTTTTTGTGTGTTACTCCACAGATTTTTTAGGTGCCGGGGGTTTAGGTAGAAATTTCTTGGATTTTTCCATAGTGGCATCCGTAACGACCTAAGGAATGACTCTAGTAGCCCCGACGGTCCTTTAGACGGGTTTAGAAGCATTTTATTGGCGACGTAATAGGAATTAAGCAATTTTGCCAGCTTTTCGTGTGTGTTAGCCCACAGATTTTTTAGGTGCCGGTGGTCCGGGTTGAATTTTCTTTGATTCTTCTTTAGAAGCGTCCGTAACGGCCTAGGGAATGACAACAGTAGTCCCAGCGATGCTTTAGAAGGGTTTAGGAGCATTTTATTGGCGATGCAATAGAAATTAGGCGATTTTGCCTGTTTTTCGTGTGTGTTAGCCCATGGATGTTTTAGGTGCCGGGGGTATGGGTTGAATTTTCTTGGATTCTTCCATAGTAATGTCCCTAACGACCTAGGGAATGACTCCAGTAGTCCCGTCGGCGCTTTAGAAGAGCATAGGAGTATTTTATTAGCGACGCAATAGTAATTAGGTGATTTTGCCAGTTTTTCGTGTATGTTAACTCACGGAGTTTTTAGGTGTCGGGGGTCCGGGTTGAATTTTCTTGGATTCTTCTATAGTAGAGTCTGTAATGACCTAGGGAACGACTTCAGTAGCCCCGACGACGCTTTAGAGGGGTTTAGGAGTATTTTATTGGCGACGCAATAGAAATTAGGCAATTTTGCCAGTTTTTCTTGTGTGTTAGCCCACGAATATTTTAGGTGCCAGGGGTACGGATTGAATTTTCTTGGATTCTTTTATAGTAACATCCGTAACAACCTAGGAAACGAATCTAGTAGCCCCGGAGGCACTGTAGAAGGGTTTAGGAGCATTTTATTGGCGACACAATAGGAATTAGGCGATTTTGCCAGTTTTTCGTGTGTGTTAGCCCATAGATATTTTAGGTGCCGGGGGTACGGGTCAAATTTTCTTGGATTCTTTCATAGTAGCATCCGTAATGATCTGGGGAACAAAGCTAGTAGCCCCGGAGGCGCTTTAGAGGGGTCTAGGAGTATTTTATTGGCAATGAAATAGGAATTAGGCGATTTTGCTAGTTTTTTGTGTGTGTTAGCCCACAGAGTTTTTAGGTGCCGGGGGTCCGGGTCGAATTTTCTTGAATTATTCCATAGTAGCATCCATAACGACCTAGGTAATGACTCCAGTAGCCCCGACGGGTCTTTAGAAGGTTTTAGGAGCATTTTATTGGCGACGCAATAAGAATTAGGTAATTTTGCCAGTTTTTCATGTTTGTTAGCCCATGGATTTTTTAGGTGCCGGGGGTCTGGGTCGAATTTTCTTGAATTCTTCAATAGTAGCATCCGTAACGACCTAGGGATCCACTCCAGTAGCTCCGAAGGCACTTCAGAAAGGTGTAGAAGCATTTTATTGACGACGCAATAGGATTAGGCAATTTTGCCAGTTTTGTGTGTGTGTTAGCCAACAGATTTTTTAGGTACCCGGGGTTCGGGTTGAATTTTCTTGGATTCTTCGATTGTAGCATCCGTAACGACCTAGAGAACGACTTCAGTAACCCCGGTGTCACTTTAGAGAGGTTTAGGAGCATTTTATTAGCGATACAATAGGAATTAGGCGATTTTGCACATTTTTCGTATGTGTTAACCCACAGATTTTTTAGGTGCCGGGGTCCGGGTCGAATTTTCTTGGAATCTTCAATAGTAGCATCCGTAACGACCTAGGGAATGACTTCAGTAGCCCCAACGGCACTTTAGATGGGTTTAGGAGCATTTTATTGGCGACGCCATAGGAATTAGGCAATTTTGCCAATTGTTTTTGTGTGTTAGCTCACAGATATTTTAGGTGCCGGGGGTCCGAGTCGAATTTTCTTGGATTCTTCCATAGTAGCATCCGTATCGACCTAGGTAACGACCTCAGTAGCCCCGGCGGTTCCTTAGAAGGGTTTAGAAGCATTTTTTGGCGGCACAGTAGGAATTAGGCAATTTTCCCAGTTTTTCGTATGTATTATCCCATAGATTTTTTAGATGCCAGGGGTTCAGGTCGAATTTTCTTGTATTCTTCCATAGTAGAGTCCGTAAAGACATGGGCAACGACTCTAGAAGCCCCGGAGGCACTTTAGAGGGGTCTAGGAGCATTTTATTGGCAATGAAATAGGAATTAGGTGATTTTGCCGGTTTTTCGTGTGTGTTGGCCCACGAATTTTTTAGGTGCCGGGGATACGGGTCGAATTTTCTTGGATTTTCCATAGTAGCGTCCGTAACTACCTAGGGAATGACTCCAGTAACCCCGACGGCACTTTAGAAGGGTTTAGGAGCATTTTATTGGCGATGCAATACGAATTAGGCAATTTTGTCAGTTTTTTGTGTATGTTAGCCCACAAAATTTTTAGGTGCCGGGGATCTGGGTTGAATTTTCTTGGATTCTTCCATAGTAGCATCCGTAATGACCTAGGGAACAACTCCAGTAGCCACGGCAGTGCTTTAGAGTTGCTTAAGAGCATTTTATTAGCGACGCAATAGAAATTAGTTTATTTTGCCAGTTTTTCATGTGTGGTAACACACGGATTTTTTAGGTGACGGGGGTTCGGGTCGAATTTTCTTGGATTATTCTAGTGTAGCATCTATGAAGACCTAAGGAATAGCTCCAGTAGCCCAGGTGGCGCTTTAGAAGGAATTAAGAGCATTTTATTGGCGACGTAATAGGAATTAGGCAATTTTGTCATTTTTCGTGCGTGTTAGCGCATGGATTTTTTAGGTGCCGGGGGTCCGGGTTGAAGTTTCTTGGATTCTTTCATAGTAGCATCCATAACAACATGTGGAACGACTCTAGTAGCCCCGACGGCGCTTTAGAGGGGTTTAGTAGCATTTTTTTGGCAATGCAATAGGAATTAAGCAAGTTTTCAAGTTTTTCGTGTGTGTTAGCCCACGAATTTTTTAGGTGTTGGGGGTCCGGGTCAAAATTTCTTGAATTCTTCCATAGTAACGTCCGTAACGACCTAGGGATCAACTTAAGTATCCCCAGCGGTGCTTTAGAGGGGTTTAGGAGCATTTTATTGGCGACGCAATAGGAATTAGGCAATTTTGCCAGTTTTTCGTGTTTGTTAGCCCACGGATTTTTTAGGTGCCGGTGGTCCGGGTCAAAATTTGTTAGATTCTTCCATATTAGCATCTGTAACGACCTGGAGAACGACTTTAGTAGCCCTGAAGGCACTTTAGAGGAGTCTAGGAGCATTTTATTGGCAATGAAATAGGAAATAGGCGATTTTGCTAGTTTTTTGTGTGTGTTAGCCTATGGATTTTTTATGTTCCGGGGGTCCGGGTCGAATTTTCTTGGATACTTCCATAGTAACGTCCGTAACGCCATAGGGAATGACTCCAATAGCCCCAACGGCACTTTAGAGGGGTTTAGGAAAATTTTATTGGCGACGCAATAGAAATTAGGTGATTTTGCTAATTTTTGGTGTGTGTTAGCCCACAGATTTTTTAGGTACTGGGGGTTCAGGTTGAATTTTCTTGGATTCTTTCATAGTAGCATCCGTAACAACCTAGGGAAGGACTCTAGTAGCCCCAACGGAGCTTTAAAGGGGTTTGGGAGCATTTTATTGGCAACGCAATAGGAATTAGGCAATTTTGCTAGTTTTTCGTGTGTGTTACTTCACAGATTTTTTAGGTGCCGGGGGTTTGGGTCGAAATTTTCAGGGATTCTTCCATAGTAGCGTCCGTAATGACCTAGGGAATGACTTTAGTAGCCCCGGTGGCGCTTTAGAGGGGTTTAAGAACATTTTATTGGCGACGCAATAGGAATTAGACAATTTTCCAGTTTTTTGTGTGTGTTAGCCCACAAAATTTTTAGGTGCCGAGGGTACGAGTTGAATTTTCTTAGATTCTTCCATAGTAACGTCCCTAACGACCTAGGGAACGACTCCAGTAGCCCTGGCGGCGCTTTAGAGGGGTTTAGGAGCTTTTTATTGGCAATAAAATAGAAATTAGTTGATTTTGCCAGTTTTTTATGTGTGTTAGCCCATAGATTTTTTAGGTGCCGGGGGTTCGGGTCGAATTTTCTTAGATTCTTCCATTGTAGTGTCTTTAACGATCTAAGAAACGACTCCAGTTGCCTCAGCGGCACTTTTGAAGGATTTAGAAGCATTTTATTAGCAGGGCAATAGGATTTAGGTGATTTTGCCAATTTTTCGTGTATGTTAGCCCACATAATTTTTAGGGGCCGAGGGTTTGGGTTTAATTTTCTTTGATTCTTCCATAGTAGCATCCGTAACGACTTAGGGAACGACTTCAGTAGCCCCGGCGGTGCTTTAGAGGGGTTAAGGAGCATTTTATTGAAGACGCAATAGTAATTAGGTGATTTTGCCAGTTTTTCGTGTGAGTTAACCAACGGATTTTTTAGGTGTTGGGGGTACGGGTCGAATTTTCTTGGATTCTACCATAGTAGCGTCCGTAACGACCTAGGGAACGACTTCAGTAGCCCCGGCGGCGCTTTAGAGGGGTTTAGGAGCATTTTATTGGCAACGCAATACAAATTAGGCGATTTTTCCAGTTTTTGTGAATGTTAGCTCACAGATTTTTTAGGTGTTGGGGGTTCGGGTTGAAATTTCTTGGATTCTTCCATAGTATCATCCGTAACAACCTAGGGAACGACTCCAGTAGCCCCAGCGGCGCTTTAGAGGGGTTTAGAAGCATTTTATTGGCGATGCAATAGGAATTAGGCAATTTTGCCAATTTTTCGTGTATGTTAACCCATGGATTTTTTAGGTGCCAGAGGTCCGGGTCGAAATTTTCTTGGATACATTCATAGTAGCATCCGTAAAGACGTAGGGAATGACTTCATTAGCCCCGGCGGAGTTTCAAACGGGTTTAAGAATATTTTATTGGCGACGCAATAGGAATTAAGCAATATTTCCAGTTTTTTGTGTGTGTTAGCCCAAAGAGTTTTTAGGTACCGGGGGTCTGGGTTGAATTTTCTTAGATTATTCAATAGTAGAATCCATAACAACCTAGGGAATAACTCCAGTAGCCCCGGCGGCGCTTTAGAGGGGTTTAGAAGCATTTTATTAGTGACGCAGTAGAAATTAGGCGATTTAGCCAATTTTTCGTGTTTGATAACCCACAGATTTTTTAGGTGCCAAGGGTCTGGATAAAAGTTTTCTTGGATTCTTTGCTAGTAGCATCCATAACGACCTAGGTAATGACTTCAGTAGCCCCGGCGGAGCTTTAGAGGGGTTTAATAACATTTTATTGGCGACGCAATAGGAATTAGACAATTTTTCCAGTTTTTTTGTGTGTGTTAGCCCACAGAGTTTTTAGGTACCATGGGTTCGGGTTGAATTTTCTTAGATTCTTCAATAGTATCATCCATAACAACCTAGGGAACGACTCCAGTAGCCCCGGCGGCGCTTTAGAGGGGTTTAGGAGCATTTTATAGGAGACGCAATAGAAATTAGGCGATTTAGCCAGTTTTTCGTGTGCGTTAACCCACGGATTTTTTAGGTGCCGGGGGTCCGGGTCAAAATTTTCTTGTATTCTTCCATGGTAGCGTCCGTAACGACCGAGGGAATGACTTCAGTAGCACCGACGGCGCTTTAGAGGGGTTTAAGAGCATTTTATTGGCGACACAATAGGAATTAGGCAATGTTTCCAGTTTTTCGTGTGTGTTAGCCCATAGAATTTTTAGGTGGCGGGGGTTCGGGTCAAATTTTCTTGGATTATTCCATAGTAATGTCCGTAACGACCTAGGGAACGAATCTAGTAGCCCTGGAGGTGCTTTAGATGGGTTTAGGAGCATTTTATTAGCAATAAAATAGGAATTAGTCGATTTTGCAAGTTGTTTATGAGTGTTAGCCCACATATTTTTTAGGTTTCGGGGGTCCGGGTCGAATTTTCTTGGATTCTTCCATTGTAGTATCCTTAACGACCTAAGAAACGACTCTAGTAGCCTCGGCGGCACTTTAGAAGTGTTTAGGAGCATTTTATTAACGATGCAATAGGATTTAGGCGATTTTGCCAGTTTTTCGTGTGTGTTAGCCCACAGATTTTTTAGGGGCCAGGTGTCGGGGTTGAATTTTCTTAGATTCTTCAATAGTAGCGTCCGTAACGACCTAGGGAACGACTTCAGTAGCCCCGGCGGTGCTTTAGAGTAGTTTAGAAGCATTTTATTGGCGACGCAATAGTAATTAGGTGATTTTGCCAGTTTTTCATTTGTGTTAACCAATGAATTTTTTAGGTACTGGGGTACGGGTCAAATTTTCTTGGATTCTACCATAGTAGCATCCATAATGACCTAGGGAATGACTTCAGTAGCCCCGGCGGCGCTTTAGAGGGGTTTAGGAGCATTTTATTGGTGACGTATAACGAATTAGGCGATTTTGCGAGTTTTTTGTTTGTGTTAGCCCACAGATTTTTTAGGTGCCGGGGATACAGGTTGAATTTTCTTGGATTCTTCCATAGTAGCATCCGCAATGACTTGGAGAACCACTCTAGTAGCACCGGAGGCGCTTTAGAGGGGTTTAGGAGCATTTTATTAGCAATGAAATAGGAATTAGGCGATTTTGCCAGTTTTTCGTATGTGTTAGCCCAACGGATTTTTTTGGTGCTGGGAGTCTGGGTCGAATTTTTCTTGGATTCTTTGATAGTAGCATCCGTAACGACCTAGGGAACGACTCCAGTAGCCCCGGCGGTGCTTTAGAGGGGTTTAAGAGCATTTTATTGGCGATGCAATAGGCATTAGGCTATTTTGCCAATTTTTCGTGTGTGTTAGCCCATAGATTTTTTAGGTGTCGGGGGTTCGGGTTGAATTTTCTTGGATTCTTCTATAGTAGTATCTATAATGACCTAGAGAACGACTCTAGTAGCCCCGGAGGTGCTTTAGAGGAGTTTAGGAGCATTTTATTAGTAATGAAATAGGAATTAGGTAATTTTTCCAGTTTTTCGTGTGTGTTAACCCACGGATTTTTTCAGTGCCGGGGTCCGGGTTGAATTTTTTTGGATTTTTCAATAGTAGCATCCATAAAAATCTAGGGAACGACTCCAGTAGCCTCGGCGGTGCTTTAGAGGGGTTTAAGAACATTTTATTGGTGACGCAATAGGAATTAGGCAATTTTTCCGATTTTACGTGTGTGTTAGTCCACAGAGTTTTTAGGTACCGGGGGTCCGGGTTGAATTTTTTTTGATTCTTCAATAGTAGCATCCATAAAACCTAGGGAACGACTCCAGTAGCCCCGGCGGCGATTTTGCTATTTTTTTGTATGTGTTAGCCCACATATTTTTTAGGTGTCAGGGGTCCAGGTCAAATTTTCTTGGATCCATAGTAGCATGCGTGACGACCTGGGGAACGACTCTAGCAGCCTCGAAGGCGCTTTATAGGGGTTAAGGAGGATTTTATTGGCGACGCAATAGGAATTAGACATTTTTGCCAGTTATTTGTGTGTGTTAGCCCACGGATTTTTTAGGTTCTAGGGGTTCGGGTCGAATTCTCTTGGAATATTCTATAGTAGCATCCGTAATGACCTAGGGAACGACTACAATAGCCACGGCAGCGCTTTAGAAGGGTTTAGGAAAATTTATTGGCGTTGCAATAAGAATTAGGCAATTTTGCCTGTTTTTCGTATGTGTTAACCAACGGATTTTTTAGGTGCCAGGGGTACGGGTCGAATTTTCTTAGATTCTACCATATTAGCGTCCGTAACGACCTAGGGAATGACTTCAGTAGCCCTGGCGGTGCTTTAGAGGGGTTTAGGAGTATTTTATGGCAACGCAATACGAATTAGGCAATTTTGCTAGTTTTTCGTGTGTGTTAGCCCACAGATTTTTTAAGTGCCGGGGATCCGGGTTGAATTTTCTTGGATTCCTCCATAGTAGCATCCGTAACGACCTAGGGAACGACTTCAGTAGCCCCGACGACACTTTAGAGGGGTTTAGGAGCATTTTATTGGCAATGCAATAGGAATTAGGTGATTTTGCCAGTTTTTCGTATATGTTAGCCCACAGATTTTTTAGGTGCTGGGGGTCCGGGTTGAATTTTCTTGGATTTTTCCATAGTAGCACCCGTAACGACTTGGGGAATGACTCTAGTAGCCCCGGAGGCGCTTTAGAGAGGTTTAGGAGCATTTTATTGGCAATGAAATAGGAATTAGGCAATTTTTCCAGCTTTTTGTTTGTGTTAGCCCACAGAAGTTTTAGGTGCCGGGGGTCCGGGTCGAATTTTCTTGAATACTTCCATAATAGCATCCGTAACGACCTAAGGAACGACCTCAGTAGCCCCGGCGGCGCTTTAGAAGGTTTTACGAGCAGTTTATTGAAAACGCAATAGGAATTAGATAATTTTGCCAGTTTTTCGTGTATGTTAACCCACAGATTTTTTAGGTGCCTGGGGTCCGGGTCAAAATTTCTTAGATTCTTCCATAATAGCGTCCGTAACGACCTAGGGAACAACTCTAATAGCCCCGGAGGCGCTTTAGAGGGGTTTAAAAGCATTTTATTGGTAATGCAATAGGAATTAGGCGATTTTGACAGCTTTTCGAGTGTGTTAACCCACAGATTTTTTAGGTGCCAGGGGTCTGGGTCGAATTTTCTTAGATTATTCTATATTAGCATCCGTAATGACCTAGGGAACGACTTCAGTAGCCCCGGCGGCGCTTTAGAGGGGTTTAGGACCATTTTAGTGGCGACGCAATAGAAATTAAGAGATTTTGCCAGTTTTTCATGTGTGTTAGCCCACAGATTTTTTAGGTGCCAGGGGTCCGGGTCGAATTTTCTTGGAATCTCCCATAGTAGCATCTATAACGACATAGGAAATGACTCCAGTAGCCCCGGTAATGCTTTAGAAGGATTTAGTAACATTTTATTGGCAATGCAATAAGAATTAGGCAATTTTGCCAGTTTTCGTGTGTGTTAACCAATGGATTTTCTTGGATTCTTCCATAGTAGCATCCGTAAAGACCTAGGGAACGACTTCAGTAGCCCCAGCGGCGCTTTAGAGGGGTTTGGGAGCATTTTATTGGCGATGCAATCTGAATTAGGCGATTTTATCAGTTTTTCGTTTGTGTTAGCCCACAGATTTTTAAGGTGCCGAAGGTCCGTGTTGAATTTTCCTAGATTCTTCATAGTAGCATCCGTAACGACCTAGGGAACGACTCCAGTAGCCCAGGCGGTGCTTTATATGGGTTTAATAACATTTTATTGGCAACGCAGTTGGAATTAGGCGATTTTGCCAGTTTTTCATGTGTGTTAGCCCACAAAATTTTTAGGTGCCGGGGGTCCGGGTCGAATTTTCTTGGATTCTTCCATAGTAGCGTATGTAACGACCTAGGGAACGATTCTAGTAGCTCCGGTGGCGCTTTAAATGGGTTTAGTAGCATTTTATTGGCAATGATATAGGAATTAGGCAATTTTGCCAGTTTTTCGTGTGAGTTAACCCACAGAATTTTTAAGTGTCGGGGGTCCGGGTCGAATTTTCTTTATTTTTTCAATAGTAGCTTCCGTAACGACCTAGGGAACGACCTCAGTAGCCCCGGCTGTGCTTTAGAAGGATTTAGGAGAATTTTATTAGCGACGTAATAGGGATTAGGTGATTTTGCCAGTTATTCATGTGTGTTAGCCCACAGATTTTTTAGGTGTTGGGGGTCTGAGTCAAAGTTTTTTGGATTCTTTCATAGTAGCATCCGTAACGACCTGGGAATGACTCTAGTAGCTCCGAATGCACTTTAGAGAAGTCTATGAGCATTTTATTGGCAATGAAAACGGAATTAGGTAATTTTGCCAGTTTTTCGTGTGTGTTAGCCAACATATTTTTTAGGTGCCGGGGATACGGGTTGAATTTTCTTTGATTCTTCTATAGTAGCATCCATAACGACCTAGCGAATAACTTCAGTAGCCCGGCGGTGCTTTAGAGGGGTTTAGGAGCATTTTATTGGCGACGCAATAGAAATTAGGCAATTTTGCAAGTTTTTCGTGTGTTAACCCACGGATTTTTTAGGTGCTTGGGGTTCGGGTCGAAATTTCTTGGATTCTTGCATAATAGCATCTGTAACGACCTAGGGAACCACTCTAGTAGCCCCGGAGGCGCTTTAGAGATTTTTAGAAGCATTTTATTGGCGACGCAATAGGAATTAGGCATTTTTGCTAGTTTTTCGTGTGTGTTAGCCCACATATTTTTTAGGTTTGCAAGGGTCCGGGTCGAATTTTCTTGGATTCTTACATAGTAGCATCTGTAACGACCAACGAAATGACTCCAGTAGCCCCGGCAATGCTTTAGAAGGGTTTAGGAATATTTTATTGGCGACGCAATAGGAATTAGGCGATTTTGCTAGTTTTTCGTGTGTGTTAACCCATTGATTTTTTAGGTGCCGGGGGTCCGGGTCAAATTTTCTTCGATTCTTCCATAGTAACGTCCGTAACGACTTAGGGAATGACTTCAGTAGCCCCAGCGGCGCTTTAGAGGGGTTTAAGAGCATTTTATTGGCGACACAATAGGAATTCGGTGATTTTGCCAGTTTTTCATGTTTGTTAGCCCATAGATATTTTAGGTGACGGAGGTCCAGGTCAAATTTTCTTGGATTCTTCTATAGTAGCATCCGTAACGACCTAGGGAATGACTGCAGTAGCCCCGATGGTGCTTTAGAAGAGTTTAGGAACATTCTATTGGCAACGCAATAAAAATTAGGCAATTTTAGCAGTTTTTCATGTGTATTAACCCACATATTGTTTAGGTGCCGGGGTTCCGGTTGAATTTTCATGGATTCTTCTATTTTAGCGCCCATAACGATCTAGAAAATGACTCTAGTAGCCCCAGTGATGCTTTAGAGGGGTTTAGCAGTATTTTATTGGCGACGCAATAGGATTTAGGTAATTTTGCCAGTTTTTCGTGTGTGTTAACCCACAGATTTTTTAGGTGCCTGGGTCCGGGTCAAAATTTCTTGGATTCTTCCATAATAGCTTCTGTAACGACCTAGGTAACAACTCTAGTAGCCCAAAGGTGTATTAGAGGGGTTTAGGAGCATTTTATTGGCGACGCAATAGGAATTAGGCATTTTTGCTAGTTTTTCGTGTGTGTTAGCCCACGGATTTTTTAGGTTCCAGGGGTCTGGGTCAAATTTTCTTGGAATCTTCCATAGTAACATCTGTAACGACCTAGGGAACAACTCCAGTAGCCCCGACAGCGCTTTAGAAGGGTTAAGGAATATTTTATTGGCGACGCAATAGGAATTAGGCGATTTTGCCAGTTATTCGTGTATGTTAACCCATGGAAATTTTAGATGCCGGGGGTCCGGGTCAAATTTTCTTCGATTCTTCCATTGTAACGTCCGTAACGACCTAGGGAATGACTTCAGTAGCCCCGGCGGCGCTTTTGAGGGGTTTAGAAGCATTTTATTGGCGACACAATAGGAATTCGGCGATTTTCCCATTTTTTTGTGTGTGTTAGCCCACAGATTTTTTAGGTGCTAGAGGACCAAGTCGAATTTTCTTTGATTCTTCCATAGTAGCATCTGTAACGACCTAGGGAATGATTTCAGTAGCCTCGGCGGTGCTTTAGAAGGGTTTAGAACATTTTATTGGCAACGCAATAAAAATTAGGCGATTTTAGCAGTTTTTTGTGTGTGTTAACCCACTGATTGTTTAGGTGCCGGGGGTCCGGGTTAAATTTTCTTGGATTCTTCCATTTTAAAATCTATAACGACCTATAGAATGACTCCAGTAGCCCCGGTGGCGCTTTAGAGGAGTTTAGGAGCATTTTATTGGCGACGCAATAATAATTAGGCGATTTTGCCAGTTTTTCGTGTGTGTTAACCCACGGATTTTTTAGGTTCTGAGGGTCTGGGCTGAATTTTCTTGGATTCTTCAACAGTAGCATCCGTAATGACCTAGGAAATGACTATAGTAGCCCCGGCGGCGCTTTAGAGGGGTTTAGGAGCATTTTATTGGCGATGCAATAATAATTACGCAATTTTGCCAGTTTTTCGTGTGTGTTAGCCCATGGATTTTTTAGTTGCCAGGGGTCCGGGTTGAATTTTCTTAATTTCTTCCATAGTAGCATCTGTAAATACCTAGGGAACGACTTCAGTAGCCCCGGCGGCGCTTTAGAGGGTTTAAGAGCATTTTATTGGCGACGCAATAATAATAAGGCGATTTTGCCAGTTTTTCGTGTATGTTAGCCCATTGATTTTTTAGGTGCCAGGGGTACGAGTTGAATTTTCTTAGATTCTTCCATAGTAGCATCTGTAAATACCTAGGGAACGACTTCAGTAGCCCCGGTGGCGCTTTAGAGGGGTTTAAGAGCATTTTATTGGCGACGCAATAGAAATTAGGCAATTTTGCCAATTTTTCATGTGTGTTAACTCACGAATTTTTAAGGTGCCAGGGGTCCAAGTTGAATTTTCTTGGATTTTCCATAGTAGAAACCGTAACGACTTAAGGAACGACTCCAGTAGCTCCGGCAGCACTTTAGAAGGGTTTAGGAACATTTTATTCGTGACGCAATAAGAATTAGGCGATTTTTCCACTTTTTAATGTGTAACACCCACGGATTTTTTAGGTGCTGGGGTCCGGGTTGAATTTTCTTGTATTCTTCCATAGTAGCATCTGTAAAGACCTAGGGAACGACTTCAGTAGCCCCGGCGGCACTTTAGAGGGGTTTAGGAGCATTTTATTGGCAACGCAATAGGAATTAGGCGAATTTGCCAGTTTTTTGTGTGTGTTAGCGCACAGATTTTTTAGGTGTCGGATCTGGGTCAAATTTTCTTAGATTCTTCAATAGTAGCGTTCGTAACGACCTATGGAACCACTCCAGTAATCCCGGCGGCACTTTTGAGGGGTTTAGGAGCATTTTATTGGCGACGCAATAGGAATTAGGCGATTTTGCCAGTTTTTCGTGTGTGTTAGCCCATAGATTTTTTATGTGCCGGGGGTCCGGGTTGAATTTTCTTGGATTCTTCCATAGTAGCATCCGTAACGACCTAGGGAATGACTCCAGTACCTTTGGCGGTGCTTTAGAAGGGTTTAGGAGCATTTTATTCGCAATGCAATAGAAATTAGGCGATATTGCCAATTTTTCGTGTGTTAGCCCATAAATTTTTTAGGTGCCGGTAGTCCGGGTCCAATTTTCTTAGATTTTTCCATAGTAGCGTTCGTAACGACCTGGGGAATGACTCTAGTAGCCCCGGAGGTGCTTTAAAGGGGTTTAGGAGCATTTTATTGGCAATGAAATAGGAATTAGACAATTTTGCTAGTATTTCGTGTGTTTTAGCCCACGGATTTTTTAGGTGCCGGGGGTCCGGGTCGAATTTTCTTGGATTCTTCTATAGTAACATCCGTAACAACCTGGGGAACAACTCCAGTAGCCTCAGCGGTGCTTTAGAGGGGTTTAGGAGCATTTTGTTGGCGACGCAATAGGAATTAGGTAATTTTGCTAGTTTTTTCTTTGTGTTAGCCCACGGATTTTTTAGGTGCCGCGGGTACGGGTTGAATTTTCTTGGATTCTTGCATAGTAGAATCCTTAACGACCTAAGGAAGGACTTTAGTAGCCCCAGCGGTGCTTTAGAGGGGTTTAGGAGCATTTTGTTGGCGACGCAATTGGAATTAGGCAATTTTGCTAATTCTTTGTGTGTGTTAACCCACAGATATTTTCGGTGTCGGGGGTCCGGGTCGAATTTTCTTAGAATCTTCCATAGTAGCATCCGTAACGACCTAGGGAATGACTCCAGTAGCCCTGGCAGTGCTTTAAAAGGGTTTAGGAACATTTTATTTGCGACGCAATAAGAATTAGGTGATTTTGCCAGTTTTTAATGTGTTAACCCACGGATTTTTTAGGTGTCGGGGGTCCGGGTCGAATTTTCTTGGATTCTTCCATAGTAGCATCCGTAAAGACCTAGGAAACGACTTCAATAGCTCCAGCGGCGCTTTAGAAGGGTTTAGAAGCATTTTATTAGCGACGCAATAAAAATTAGGCAATTTTGTTAGTTTTTCGTGTGTGTTAACCTACGATTATTTTAGGTGCTAAGGGTTCAGGTCGAATTTTCTTGGAATCTTCCATAGTAGCATCCGTAACGACCTAGGGAACAATTTCAGTAGCCCTAACGGTGCTTTAGAGGGGTTTAGAATCATTTTATTAGCGACGCAATAGGAATTAGGCGACTTTGCCAGTATTTCGTGTGTTATAACCCACGAATGTTTTAGGTGCCAAGGGTTCGGGTTGAATTTTCTTGTATTCTTCCATAGTAACGTCCGTAACGACTTAAGGAATGACTTCAGTAGTCCCGGTGGTGCTTTAGAGGGGTTTAGGAGCATTTTATTGGCGACGCAATAGGAATTAGGTAATTTTGCTAGTTTTTCGTGTATGTTAGCTCACGGATTTTTTAGGTATCGGGGGTAAAGTCAAATTTTCTTGGATTCTTCAATATTAGCGTCCGTAATGAAGTAGGGAATGACTCTAGTAGCCCCGAAGGCACTTTAGAGGGGTTTAGGAGCATTTTATTGGCAATAAAATAGGAATTAGGTGATTTTGCAGTTTTTCGTGTATGTTAATCCCACAGATTTTTTCGGCGCCGGGGGTCCGGGTTGAATTTTCTTGGATTCTTCCATAGTAGCATCTATAACGATCTAGGAAACGACTTCAGTAGCCCCAGCGGTGCTTTAGAGAAGTTTAGGAGCATTTTATTGGCGACGCAATAGGAATTAGGCAATTTTACAAGTTTTTTGTGGGTGTTAACCCACGGATTTTTTAGATGCCTGGGGTCCGGCTCACAATTTCTTGGATTTTTCCATAATATCATCCGTATCGACCTAGGGAACAACTCTAGTAGCCCCGGGGGAGCTTTAGAGGGATTTAGAAGCATCTTATTGGCGATGCAATAGGAATTAGGCATTTTTGTCAGCTTTTCGGGTGTATTGGCACACAGATTTTTTAGGTGCCAGGGGTCCAAGTCGAATTTTCTTGGAATCTTCCATTGTATCATCCGTAACGACCTAGGGAACGACTTCAGTAGCCCCGGCAGCACTTTAGAAGGGTTTAGGAAAATTTCATTGGTGATGCAATAGGAATTAGGCGATTTTGCCAGTTTTTAATGTGTGTTAACCCACGGATTTTTTAGGTGCCGGGGTTCGGGTCGAATTTTATTGGATGATTCCATAGTAACATCCGTAACGACCTAGAGAATGACTTCAGTAGCCCCGGCGGCGCTTTAGAGGGTTTAGGAGCATTTTATTGCCGATGCATTAGGAATTAGGCAATTTTGCTAGTTTTTCATGTGTGTTAGCCCACGGATTTTTTAGGTTCCAAGGGTCCGGCTCAAAACTTCTTGGAATCTTCCATAATAATGTCCATATCGACTTAGGGAAGACTCCAGTAACCCCGGCGGTGCTTTAGAAGGGATTAGAAGCATTTTATTAGCGATGCAATAGAAATTAGGCAATTTTGCCAGTTTTTCGTGTGAGTTAGCCCACGGATTTTTTAGGTGCTAGGGGTTCAGGTCAAATTTTCTTGGAATCTTCCATAGTAGCATCCGTAACGACCTAGGGAATGACTCCAGTAGCCCCGGCAGCGCTTTAGAAGGGTTTAGGAACATTTTATTGGCGACGCAATAGGAATTAGGCGATTTTGCCAGTTTTTCGTGTGTGTTAGCCCATGGATTTTTTAGGTGCCAGGGGTCCGGGTTGAATTTTCTTAGATTCTTCCATAGTAGCATCTGTAAATACCTAGGGAATGACTTCAGTAGCCCCGGCGGCGCTTTAGAGGGGTTTAAGAGTATTTTATTGGCGACGCAATAGAAATTAGGCAATTTTTCCAGTTTTTCATGTGTGTTAACTCACGAATTTTTAAGGTGTCAGGGGTCCGGGTTAAATTTTCTTGGAATCTTCCATAGTAGCATCCGTAACGGCCTAGGGAACGACTCCAGTAGCCCCAGCAGTTCTTTAGAAGGGTTTAGGAACATTTTATTGGCAACGCAATAGGAATTAGGCGATTTTTGTTAGTTTTTCGTGTGTAAGCCCACAGATATTTTAGGTGACGGGGGTTCAGGTCGAATTTTCTTGGATTATTCCATAGTAGCGTCCATAATGACCTGGGGAACGACTCTAGTAGCCCAGAGATGCTTTAGAGAGGTTTAGGAGCATTTTATTGGCAATGAAATAGGAATTAGGTGAATTTGCTAGTTTTTCGTATGTGTTAACCCACAGATTTTTTAAGTGCCGGGGGTACGGGTTGAATTTTGTTGGATTCTTCCATAGTAACGTCCGTAACGACCTAGGGAACAACTCTAGTAGCCCCGGAGGCGCTTTAGAGGATTTAAAATCATTTTATTGGCGATGCAATAGAAATTAGGCGATTTTGCCAGCTTTTCGTGTGTATTAACCCACAGATGTTTTAGGTACCGGGGGTCCGGGTCGAATTTTCTTAGATTATTCCATAGTAGCGTCCGTAATGACCTAGGGAACGACTTTAGTAGCCCCGGCGGTGCTTTAGAGGGGTTTAGGAGTATTTTATTGGCGATATAATAGAAATTAGGAGATTTTACCAGTTTTTCGTCTGTGTTAGCCCATGTATTTTTTAGGTGTCTGGGGTCCGCGTCAAAATTTCTTGGATTCTTCCATAATAGCGCCTGTAACGACCTAGGAAACGACTCCAGTAACCCCTATGATGCTTTAGAAGGGTTTAGGAGTATTTTATTGGCGATACAATAGAAATTAGCCAATTTTGCTAGTTTTACATGTGTATTAGCCCACAGATATTTTAGGTGCCGAGGGTTCGGGTCAAATTTTCTTGGAATATTTGAAAGTAGCATCTGTAACGACCTAGGGAATGACTCCAGTAGCCCCGATAGTGCTTTAGAAGGGTTTAGGAATATTTTATTGGCGACGCAATAGAAATTAGGCAATTTTGCCAATTTTTAATGTGTGTTAACAAACGAATTTTTTAGGTGCCGGGGGTCTGGGTCGATTTTTCTTGGATTCTTCCATAGTAGCATCCGTAAAACCTAGGGAACGACTTCAGTAGCCCCGGCGGCGCTATAGAGGGTTTAGGAGCATTTTATTGGCGACGCAATAGATATTAGGCAATTTTGCCAATTTTTCATGTGTGTTAACCCACAGATTTTTTAGGTGCCAGGGGTCTAGGTCGAATGTTCTTGGAATATTCCATAGTAGCATCCACAACGACCTAGGGAATGACAACAGTAGCCCCGACAGTGCTTTAGAAAGGTTTAGGAACATTTTATAGGCGATGCAATAGGAATTAGGCGATTTTGCCAGTTTTTCGTGTGTGTTAACCCACGGATTTTTTAGGTGCCGGTGGGTCTGGGTCGAATTTTCTTGGATTCTTCTATAGTAACATCCGTAACGACCTAGGGATTGATTACAGTAGCCCCGGCGGCGCTTTAAAGTGGTTTAGGAGCATTTTATTGGCGACACAATAGGAATTAGGCAATTGGCCAAGTTTTTCGTGTGTGTTAGCCCACAGATCTTTTAGGTGTCGTGGGTCCGGGTTGAATTTTCTTGTATTCTTTCATAGTAGCATCCGTAACGACCTAGGAAACAACTCTAGTAACCCCGGCGGTGCTTTAGAAGGGTTTAGGAGTATTTTATTGGCGACACAATAGGAATTAGGTGATTTTGCCAGTTTTTCGTGTGTGTTAGCCTACAGATTTTTTAGATGCCGGGGGTTTGGGTTGAATTTTCTTGGATTCTTCCATAGTAGCGTCCGTAATGACCTGGGGAATGACTCTAATATTCCCGGAGACACTTTAGAGGGGTCTAGGAGCATTTTATTGGCAATAAAATTGGAATTAGGCGATTTCGCCAGTTTTTCGTGTGTGTTAGCCCACGAATTTTTTAGGCGCCGGGGATCCGGGTCGAATTTTCTTCGATTCTTCCATAATAACGTCCGTAACGACCTAGGGAATGACTTCAGTAGTCCTGGCGGCGCTTTATAGGGGTTTAGGAGTATTTTATTGTCGACGCAATAGGAATTAGGCGATTTTGCCAGTTTTTAATGTGTGTTAACCAACGAATTTTTTAGGTGCCAGGGGTCTGGATCAAATTTTCTTGGATTCTTCCATAAAAACGTCCGTAAAGACCTAGGGAACAACTCCAGTAGCCCTGGGGGTGCTTTAGAGAGGTTTAGAAGCATTTTATTGGCGACGCAATAGGAATTAGGCGATTTTGCCAGTTTTTAATATGTGTTAACCCACGGATTTTTTAGGTGCCAGGGGTCTGGGTTGAATTTTCTTAGATTCTTCTATAGTAACGTCCATAAAGACCTAGGGAATGACTTCAGTAGCCCCGGCGGAGCTTTAGAGGGGTTTAGGAGCATTTTATTGGTGACGCAATAGAAATTAGGCAATTTTGCTAGTTTTTCGTGTGTGTTAACCCACAGATTTTTTAGGTGCCAGGGGTATGGGTCGAATTTTCTTGGAATCTTCCATAGTAGCATCCGTAACGACCTAGGGAACGACTCTAGTAGTCTTGGCGGTGCTTTAGAAAGGTTTAGAAAAATTTTATTAGCGACGCAATAGGAATTAGGCGATTTTGCCAGTTTTTCATGTGTGTTAACCTACGGATTTTTTAGGTGCCGGGGGTCTGGGTCGAATTTTCTTGTATTCTTCTGTAGTAGCATCTGTAAGGACTTGGGGAACGACTTCAGTAACTTCAGCGGTGCTTTAGAGGGGTTTAGAAGAATTTTATTGGTGATACAATAGAAATTAGGTGATTTTGTCAGTTTTCATGTGTGTTAGCCCACAGATATTTTAGGTGCCAAGGGTCCGGGTCGAATTTTCTTGGATAATATAATAGTAGCATCTGTAACGACCTAGGAAACGACTTCGGTAGCCCCAGCAGCACTTTAGAAGGGTTTAGGAACATTTTATTCATGACGCAATAAGAATTAGGCAATTTTGCCGGTTTTTAATGTGTGTTAACCCATGGATTTTTTAGGTGTCGGGGGTTCGGGTCGAATTTTATTGGATTATTCCATAGTAGCATCCGTAAAGACCTAGGGAACAACTTCAATAGCCCCAGTGGAGCTTTAAAAGGGTTTAAGAGCATTTTATTGGCGACGCAATAGAAATTAGGCAATTTTGCCAGATTTTTGTGTGTGTTAACCCATAGATATTTTAGATGCCGGGGGTCCAGGTCGAATCTTCTTGGAATCTTCCATAGTAGCATCCGTAACGACCTAGGGAATGACTCCAGTAGCTCCAACGGCGCTTTAGAAGGGTTTTGGAGCATTTTATTGGCGACACAATAGTAATTAGGCATTTTTGCCAACTTTTTGTATATGTTAGCCAACAGATTTTTTAGGTGTCGGGGTCCGGGTTGAATTTTTTTGGATTATTCTATAGTAACGTCCGTAACGACCTAGGGAATGACTCCAATAGCCCCGGCGGCGGTTTAGAGGGGTTTAGGAGCATTTTATTGGCGACGCAATAGAAATTAGGCGATTTTGCCAGTTTTTCGTATGTGTTAACCCACGAATTTTTTAGGTACCGGGGGTCCGGTTCGAAATTTCTTGGATTTTTTCATAGTAGCATCCATAACGACCTAGGGAACGACTTCAGTAGCCCCGGCGACACTTTAGAGGGGTTTAGGAGCATTTTATTGGCGACGCAATAGGAATTAGGCAATTTTGCCAGTTTTTCGTGTGTGTTAGCCCACAGATTTTTTAGGTGTCGGGGGTTCGGGTTGAATTTTCTTGGATTCTTCTATAGTAACGTTCGTAACGACCTAGGGAATGAATCTAGTAGCCCCGGAGGCGCTTTAGAGAGGTTTAGGAGTATTTTATTGGCGATCCAACAGGTATTAGGCAATTTTGCAAGTTTTTTGCGTTTCTGCCCACGGATTTTATAGGTGCCGAAGATCGTGTCGAATTTTCTTGATTTTTTCCATAGTAGCATCTGTAATAACCTAGGTATTAACTCTAGTAGCCACGGCGGCCCTTTAGAGAGGTTTAGGAGCATTTTATTGGCGATGCATCAAGAATTAGGCAATTTTTTCCAATTTTTTGTGTGTGTTATCCCACGTATTTTTTAGTTGTTGAGGTCCGGGTGGAATATTTTTTGATTCTTTCATACTAGCATCTGTAACGACCTAGGGAACGATTCCAGTAGCCCCGAAGGCACATTAGAGTGATTTAGGAGCATTTTATTGGCGATAAAACAAGGATTAGGCAATTTTGCATGTTTTTCGTGTGTTAGCCCACAAATTTTTTAGGTGTCGGGGGTCTAGGTCGAATGTTCTTGGATTCTCTAATAGTAACGTCCATAACAAAATAGGGAACAACTCTAGTAGCCCCGGCGGCACTTTAGAGGTGTTTAGGAGCATTTTATTGGCGACGCAACAGGAATTAGGAGATTTTGCCAGTTTTTAATGTGTTAGACCACAATATTTTTAGGTGCTGGTGGTCCGGGTCAAATTTTCTTGGATTATTCCATTGTAACATCGGTAAAGACCTTGGAACGACTCCAGTAGCTTCGATAGCACTTTAGAGGGGTTTTGGAGCATTTTATTTGCGACGCAATAGGTATTAGTTGATTTTGTCAGTTTTTCGTGTGTGTTTGCGCATGTAATTTTTAAGCGTCGGGGGTCCGCATCGAATTTTCTTGGATTATTCTGTAGAAGCATCCGTAACAACCTAGGAACGACTCCTGTAGCCTCGGCAATGCTTTAGAGGGGGTTAAAAGTATTTTATTGGCGATGCAATACAAATTAGGATATTTTGTTAGTTTTCGTTTGTGTTAGCGCACAGATTTTTTAGGTGTCGAAGGTTTGGGTCGAATTTTCTTAGATTCTTCCATAGTAGCGTCCGTAACGACCTAGGGAATGACTCCAGTAGCCCCGGTAGTGCTTTAGAGAGGTTTAGGAGCATTTTATTGGCAACGTAAGAGGAATTAGGCAATTTTGCCAGTTTTTCGTATGTGTTAGCCCACAGATTTTTTAGATGCCAGGGGTCCATGTCGAATTTTCTTGGATTGTTCCATAGTAGCATCCGTAACGGTCAAGGGAAAAACTCCAGTAGCCACGACGGCGCTTTAAAGAGGTTTAGGAGCATTTTATTGGCGACGGAATAGGAATTAGGCCATTTTGCCAGTTTTTCGTGTGTGTTAGCCCACGGATTTTTAAGGTGCCGGGGTCCAAGTTGAATTTTCTTGGATTCTTTCGTTCTAGCGTCCGTGAAAACCTATGGAATGACTCTAGTAGCTCCGGCGGCGCATTAAAGGGGTTTTGGACCATTTTACTGGCGACGTAACAAGAATTAAGCAATTTTCCCAATTTTTTGTGTGTCTTAGCCCACGGATTTTTTAGGTGCTGGAGATCGGGTCGAATTTTCTTATATTTTTCCATACTAGCGTCCGTAACAACCTAGAGAATGACTCCAGTAGCCACGGCGGCCCTTTAGAGGAGTTTAGGAGTATTTTATTGGCGACTCTATAGAAATTAGGCGATTTTGCCAGATTTTCGTGTGTGTTAGCCCACAGATTTTTTAGGTGCCGCGAGTCTGGGTCAAATTTTGTTCGATTCTTCCATAATAGCATCTGTAACGACATGGGGAATGACTACAGTAGCCCCGACGGCGCTTTACAGGGTTTAAGAAAATTTTATAAGCGACACAATAGAAATTAGGCGATTTTGTCAGTTTTTTGTATGTGTTATCCCACGAATTTTTTAGGTGTCGAATGTCCAAGTCGAATTTTCTTGGATTCTTCCATAGTATCGTCCGTAATGACCTGGGGAACGACTCTAGTAGCTCCAGTGGCACTTTAGAGGGGTTTAGGATCATTTTATTGGTGACGCAATAGGAATTAGGCGATTTTGCCAATTTATCGTGTGTGTTAGCCTAGAGATTTTTTAGGTGTCGGGGGTCTGAGTCGAATATTTTTTTATTTTTCCACATTAGCATCCGTAACGACCTAGGAAATGACTCCAGTATCCTCGGAGGCATATTAGATGGGTTTAGGAATATTTTATTGGTGACACAACAGGATTTAGGCAATTTTGCCAGTTATTTTTGTGTGTTAGCCCACAAATTTTTTAGGTGCTAAGGATCCAGGTCGAAGTTTCTTGGATTTTTCTATTGTAGCATCCGTAACGACCTGGGGAACGACTCCAGTAGCCCCGACGGCGCTTTAGTGGGGTTTATGAGTATTTTATTGGTGACAAAATAGGAATTAGGCGATTTTACCAGTTTTTTGTGTGTGTTAGCCCACAAATGTTTTAGGTGACGTGGGTCCGAGTCAAAATTTTTTGATCTTTTCCATAGTATCATCAGTATCGACCTGGAAAACAACTCTAATAACCCCAGCGGTGCTTTAGAATGGTTTAGGAGCATTTTATTGGCGACGCAAAAGGAATTAGGCAATTTTGCACGTTTTTTGTGTGTGTTTGCCCACGGATTTTTTAGGTATCGGGGGTCCGAGTTAAATTTTCTTGAATTCTTCCATAGTATCATCTATCGACCTGGAGAACGACTCTAATAGCCCCGGCGGTGCTTTAGAGGGGTTTAGGAGCATTTTATTGGCGACGCAATAGAAATTAGGCAATTTTGTCAGTTTTTTGTGTGTGTTAGCCCACAGAGTTTTTAGGTGCCGGAGGTTCAGGTAGCATATTTTTAGATTCTTTGATTGTAGCGTCCGTAATGACCTAAGGAACGACTCTAGTAGCCCCAACGGCGCTTTAGAGGGGTTTAGAAGTATTTTATTGGCGACGCAATCAGAATTAGGCGATTTTGCTAGTTTTTCGTGTGTGTTAGCCCATTGATTTTTTAGGTGCCGAGGTTCCGGGTCGAATTTTCTTTGATTGTTCCTTAGTAGCATCCGTAACGACATGGGGAACGACTCCAGTAGCCCCGACGACGCTTTAGAGGGATTTAGGAGCATTTTATTGGTGACGAAATATGAATTATGTGATTTTGCTAGTTTTTCGTGTGTGTTAGCCCACAAATTTTTTAGGTGTCGGAGGTCCAGGTTTAATTTTCTTGGATTCTTCCATAGTATCGTCTGTAACGACCCAGGGAACGACTCCAGTAGCCCAGTAGCAGTTTAGAGAGGTTTAGGAGCATTTTAGTAGTGACGCAATAGGATTAGGCTATTTTGCTAGTTTTTTGTGTGCGTTAACCCATGGATTTTTTCGTTGTCGGGGGTACGGGTCATATTTTTTGGATTCTTACATAATAGCATCTGTAACGACCTAGGGAATGACTCCAGTAGCCCCGGAGGAGCATAAGAGTGGTTTAGGAGTATTTTATGGGTGATACAATCAGAATCAAGTAATTTTGCCCGTTTTTGGTGTGTGTTAGCCACGGATTTTTTAGGTGCCGGGGTCCGGGTTGAATTTTCTTGGATTCTTCCATAAATACATCCTAAATGAGCTAGGGAATGACTTAAGTAAAATGGTGGCGCTTTAGAGGGGTTTAGGAGTATTTTATTAGCGATGCAATAGGAATTAGGCGATTTTGCCAGTTTTTCAAGTATGTTGCCCATGGATTTTTTAGATGTCGGGGGTACGGGTTAAATTTGTTTGGGTTCTTCCATAGTAGCGTCCGTAACGACCTAGGGAACGACTCTAGTAGTCCCGGCGCACTTTAGAGGGGTTTTGGAGCATTTTATTGGCAACGCAATGCGAATTAGGCGATTTTGCCAGATTATCGTGTGTGTTAGCCCATAGATTTTTTAGGTGCCATGGGTATGGGTCGACGTTTCTTGGATTCTTCCATAGTAGCATCCATAACGAAAAGGGGAACGACTCCAGTAGCCCCGACGGTGCTTTAGAGGGGTTTAGGAGCATTTTATTTGTGGCAAAATATGAATTAGGCTATTTTGCTAGTTTTTTGTGTGTTAGCCCACGAATTTTTTACGTGTCGGGGGTCCAAGTCAAATTTTCTTTGATTCTTCCTTAGTAACGTCTGTATCGTCCTAGGGAACGACTCCAATAGCCCCGGAGACGCTTTAGAAGGATTTATGAGCATTTTATTCGTGACGCAATAGGAATTAGGCGATTTTACAAGCTTTTTGTGTGTGTTAGCCCACGCAACTTTTGTACCAATTCGGTCGATCCGGTGGTTCGAGTAAAATTTTCTTTGATTCTTCAATAGTAGCGTCCGTAATGACCTAGGAAAGACTCTAGTAGCCCCAGCAGTGCATTAGACAGGTTTAGGAGCTTTTTATTAGTGATGCAACAGGAATTAGGCAATTTTGACATTTTTTAGTGTGTGTTAGACCACGGATATTTTAGGTGTCAGGGGTTCGGGTTGAATTTTCTTGGATTATTCCGTAGTAGCATCGGTAACGACCTTGGGAACGACTCTAGTAGCCCCTGCAGTGCTTTAGAGGGGTTTTGGAGCATTTTATTGACGACCCAATAGGAATTAGGCTGTTTTGTCACTTTTTTGTGTGTGTTAGCCCATAGATTTTTTAGGTGCTGGGGATCCGGGTTGAATTTTCTTGGATTCTTCCATATTAGCGTCTGTAACGACCTAAGGAAACACTCTAGTAGCCCCAGAGGCGCATTAGAGGGGTTTAGGATTATTTTATTGGCGATGCAATAGGAATTAGGCAATTTTGCTAGTTTTTTCATGTGTGTTAGCCCACAGATTTTTTAGGTGCCGGAGGTTTGGGTCGAATTTTCTTGGATTCTTCCTTAGTAGCGTCCGTAATAACCTGGGGAACAACTCCAATAGCCCCGGCGGCGCTTTTGAGGATTTAGGAGCATTTTATTTGCGATGCAACAGGAATTAGGCAATTTTTCCAGTTTTTCATTTGTGCTAGCCCATAGATTTTTTAGGTGCCGAGGTCCGAGTGGAATTTTTTTGGATTCTTCCATTGTAGTGTCCGTAAAGACCTAAGAAATGACTCTAGTAGCCTCGGAGGTGCATTAAAGGGGTTTTGGAGAATTTTATAGGCGATGCAATAGGAAATAGGTCATTTTGCAAGTTTTTCGTGTGTGTTAGCCCACGAATTTTTTAGGTACTGGAGAATGGGTCGAATTTTATTAGATTCTTCCATAGTAGCGTCCGTAAAGACCTAGGGAACGACTCCAATAGCCACGGTGGTGCTTTTGAGAGGTTTAGGAGCATTCTATTAGTGGCACAATAGGAAATAGGAGATTTTGTCAGTTTTTCGTGAGTGTTAGCCTACGGAATTTTTAGGTGCCGTGGATCCAGTTTGAATTTTCTTGGATTCTTCCATAGTAGCGTCCGTAACAACCTTGGAAATGACTCCAGTAGCCTCGGCAGTGCTTTACAGGGGTTTGGAGTATTTTATTGGCGACGCAATAGAAATTAGTCAATTTTGCCAGTTTTTCGTGTGTGTTAGCTCACATATTTTTTAGGTACCGAGGGTCTGGGTCAAATTTTCTTATATTCTTCCATCGTAGCATCCTTAATGACATGGGTAATGACTCCAGTAGCCCCAGCGGCACTTTAGAGGGGTTTAAGAGCATTTTATTGGCGACACAATAGAAATTAGGCGATTTTGCTAGTTTTTCGTGTGTTTTAGCCCACAGATTTTTTAGGTGTCGGGGGTCCAGGTCGAATTTTTTTGGATTCTTCCATAGTATCGTCCGTAATGACCTGGGGAACGACTATAGTAGCCCCAATGGCGCTTTAAAGGGGTTTAGGAGCATTTTATTGGCGACGCAATAGAAACTAGGCGATTTTGCCAGTTTTTCGTGTGTGTTAGCCCAGAGATTTTTTAGGTGTCGGGGGTATGGGTTGAATTTTTTTTATTCTTCCATAGTTGCATCCGTAATGACATAAGGAACTACTCCAGTAGCCCCAAAGGCGCATTAGAGGGGTTTAGGAGCATTTTATTAGCGACGCAACAGGAATTAGACAATTTTGCCAATTTTTTGGGTGTGTTAGCCCAAGAAGTTTTTAGGTGCCGGAGGTTTGGGTTGTATTTTCTTGGATTCTTCCATAATAGAGTCTGTAACGACCTAGGTAACGACTTCAGTAGCCCTGGAGGCGCATTAGAGGGGTTTAGGTGCATTTTATTAGCGACACAACAGGAATTAGACTATTTTGTCAGTTTTTCATTTGTGTTAGCCCACAGAGTTTTTAGATGTCGAGGTCCGGGTTGAATTTTTTTGGATTCTTCCATTGTAGTGTCCGTAACTACCTAAGGAATGATCTAGTAGCCTCGGAGGCGCATTAAAGGGGTTTTGGAGCATTTTATTGGCGACGCAATAGAAAATAGGCAATTTTGCATGTTTTTCGTGTGTGTTAACGCACAAATTTTTTTGGTGCCGGAGATTGGGTTGAATTTTCTTGGATTCTTCCATAATAGCGTCCGTAAATACCGGGAGAATGACTTCAGTAGCCTTGGCGGCGCTTTAGAGGAGTTTTGGAGCATTCTATTAGTGACACAATAGGAATTAGGATATTTTACTAGTTTTTCGTGTGTGTTAGCCCACGGATTTTTTAGGTGCCGGGGAGCTGGGTCGAATTTTTTTGGATTCCTCTATATTAGCGTCTGTAATGACCTAGGGAAAGACTCCAGTAGCCTCAGAGGCGCATTAGAGGGGTTTAGGATTATTTTATTGGCAATGCAATAGGAATTAGGCAATTTTGCTAGTTTTTCGTATGTGTTAGCTCATAGATTATTTAGGTGCCAGAGGTTTGAGTCGAATAATCTTGGATTATTCCTTAGATCCGTAACGACCTATGGAGCGACTCCAGTAGCCCCGGTGGCGCTTTAGAGGGGTTTAAGAGCATTTTATTGGTGACACAATAGGAATTAGGCAATTTTATCAATTTTTCGTGTATGTTAGCCCATAAATTTTTTAGGTGTCGGGGGCTCAGGTCAAATTTTTTTGGATTCTTCCATAGTATCATCTATAATGACCTATGGAACGACTCTAGTAGCCCTAGTGGAGCTTTAAAACAGTTTAGGAGCATTTTATTGACGACGCAATAGCAATTAGGTGATTTTGCTAATTTTTCGTGTGTGTCAGCCCAGATATTTTTTAGGTGTCGGGGGTCTGGGTCGAATGTTTTTCGATTCTTCCATTGTAATGTCCGTAATGATCTAGGAAACGACTCCAGTATCCTCGAAGGCGCATTAGAGGGGTTTAGTAGAATTTTATTGGCGACACAATAGGAATTAGGTAATTTTGCCAGTATTTCGTATGTTAGCCACAGATTATTTAGGTGTCGGGGGTCTAGGTTGAATCTTCTTGGATTATTCTATTTTAGCATCCGTAACGACTTGGGAAATGACTATAGTCGCCCCACCGGTGCTTTAGAAGGGTTTAGAAGCATTTTATTGATGACAAAATATGAATTAGACTATTTTGCCAGTTTTTAGTGTGTGTTAGCCCATGAATTTTTTAGGTGTCGGGGTCTAGGTCAAATTTTCTTGGATTCTTCCATAGTATCGTCCGTATCGACCTAGGGAACGACTCCAATAGCCCCGACGACACTTTAGAGGATTTTAGGAGCATTTTATTCGCGATGCAATAAGAATTAGGTGATTTTGAAAGTTTTTTGTGTGTGTGAGCCCACAGATTTTTTAGGTGCCGGTGGTTCGAGTCGAATTTTCTTTATTTATTCAATAGTAGCGTCCATAACGACCTAGGGAACAACTCCAGTAGCCCCGGAGGTGCATTAGACGGGTTTAGGAGCCTTTTATTGGTGACGTAACAGGAATTAAGAAATTTTGCCAGTTTTTTAGGTGTGTTAGCCCATGAATTTTTTAGGTGACGGAGGTTCGGGTCGAATTTCCTTGGATTCTTCCATAGCAGCGTCCGTAACGACTTATGGAACGACTCCAGTAGCACGGAGGTGCATTAGAGGGGTTTAGGAGCATTTTATTGACGACGCAATAGGAATTAGGCTATTTTGTCAGTTTTTCGTGTGTGTTAGCCTACAGATTTTTTAGGTGCTGGGGATTCAAGTCAAATTTTCTTGGATTCTTCCATATTAGCGTCCGTAAAGACCTAGGTAATGAATCCAGTAGCCCGAAGGTGTATTAGAGGGGTTTTGGAGCATTTTATTGGCGACGCAATAGGAATTAGACAATTTTGCCAGTGTTTCATGTGTGTTAGCCCATAGCTTTTTTAGGTGCCGGTGGTCCAAGTCAAATTTTCTTGGATTATTTCATAGTACGTCCATAACAACCTGGGTAACAACAACAGTAGCCCCAGCGACGCTTTTGAGGGTTTAGGAGCATTTTATTTGCGACGCAATAGGAATTAGGGAATTTTTCCAGTTTTTTATTTGTGTTAGCCCACAGATTTTTTAGGTGACGAGGTCCGGGTCGAATATTTTTAGATTCTTTCATTGTAGTGTCCGTAACGACCTAAGGAACGACTCTAGTAGCTTCGGAAGCACATTAAAGTGGTTTTGGAGCATTTTATTGGTGACGCAACAGGAAATAGCAATTTTGTAAGTTTTTCGTCTGTGTTAGCCCACGAATTTTTGAGGTGCTGGAGATTGGGTCGAATATTCTTGGATTCTTTCATAATAGCATTCTTAAGGACCTAGAGAACGACTGCAGTATTCACGGTGGTGCTTTAGAGAGGTTTAGGAGCATTCTATTGGTGATACAATAGGAATTAGGATATTTTGCCAGTTTTTTATGAATATTAACCTACGGAATTTTTAGCTGCCGGGGCTTCGATTTGAATTTTCTTGGATTCTTCCATAGTAGCATCCGTAACGACCTTGGAAACAACTCCAATAACCTCGGCGGTCTTTTAGAGGGGTTTTGGACCATTTTATTGGCGACGCAATAGAAATTAGTTAATTTTGCCAGTTTTTCATGTGTTAGACCATGTGTTTTTTAGGTACCGAGGGTCCGGGTCAAATTTTCTTGGATTCTTCCATCGAAGCATCCGTAATGACATGGGTAACGACTCCAGTAGCCCAGCGGCGCTTTAGAGGGGTTTAAGAGCATTTTATTGGCGACACAATAGGAATTAGGCAATTTTGCCAGTTTTTCGTGTGTATTAGCCCACAGATTTTTTAGGTGTCGGGGGTCCAGGTCGAATATTTTTGGATTCTTCCATAGGATTGTCCATAATGACCTGGGAAATGACTCTAGTAGCCCTAGTGGCGCTTTAAAGGGGTTTAGGAGCATTTCATTTGCGACGCAATAGTAATTAGGTGATTTTGCCAGTTTTTCGTGTATGTTAGCCAAGAGATTTTTTAGGTGTCGGGGTCCGGGTCGAATATTTTTTGATTCTTAAAAATTAGAGTCTGTAAAGACCTAGAGAACTACTCTAGTAGCCCCATAGGCGCATTAGAGGGGTTTAGGAGAATTTTATTGGCAACACAACAGGAATTAGGCAATTTTGCCAATTTTTCGTGTGTTAGCCCAATGATTTTTTAGGTGTCGGTGGTCCAGGTCGAATTTTCTTGGATTATTCTAGTGTAGCGTCTGTAACGACCTGGAGAACGGCTACAGTAGCCCCGCCGATGCTTTAGTGGGGTTTAGGAGCATGTTATTGGTGACAAAATATGAATTAGGCTATTTTGCCAGTTTTTTGTGTCTGTTATGCCACGAATTTTTCAGGTGTCGGGGGTATAGGTCAAATTTTCTTGGATTCTTCTATAGTATCGACTGTATCGACCTGGGGAATGACTCTAATAGCCCCGGCAACGCTTTAGAGGAGATTAGGAGCATTTTATTCGCGATGCAATAGGAATTAGGCAATTTTACCAGTTTTTAGTGTGTGTTAGCCCACAGATTTTTTAGGTTCCAAGTGTCCGAGTCGAATTTTCTTGGATTCTTCCATAGTAGCCTCGGACGTGAATTAAAGGGGTTTTTGAGTATTTTATTGGCGACGCAAAAGGAAATAGGAAATTTTGCAAGTTTTTTATGTGTTAGCCCACAAATTTTTTAGATATCGGAGATTGGGTTAAATTTTCTTAGATTCTTCCATAGTAGCATCCGTAAAGACCTGGTGAACGACTACGGTAGCCACGGCAGCGCTTTAGAGAGGTTTAGGAGCATTTTATTTGTAACGTAATAGAAATTCGGCGATTTTGGAAGTTTTTCGTGTGTGTTAGCCCATGGATTTTTAAGGTGCTGGAGGTCTGGGTTGAATTTTCTTGGATTCTTCCATTGTAGCGTTCGTAATTACCTAAAGATTGACTCCAATAGCCTGGGTGCACATTACCGGGGTTTAGGAGCATTTTATTAGCGACGCAACATGAATTAGGTAATTTTGCCAGTTTTTCGTGTGTTAGCCCACGAATTTTTTTAGTTCCGGGGGTCCAAGTAGAATATTCTTGGATTCTTCCATAATAACATCCGTAAGGACCTGGAGAACACTGCAGTAGTCACGGCGGCGCTCTAGGTCGAATTTTCTTGGATTCTTCCATAGTAGCATCCATAATGACCTTGGAAACAACTCCAATAGCCTCGGCGACGCTTTAGAGGAGTTTTGGAGCATTTTATTGGCGACGCAATAGACATTAATCGATTTTGCTAGTTTTTCGAGTGTGTTAGCCCATGTATTTTTTAGGCGTCGGGGTCCGAGTCAATTTTGTTTAGAATATTCTATAGAAGTGTCTGTAACAACCTGGGGAACGACTCTAGTAGACCCGGCGGCGCTTTAGAGGGGTTTAGGAGTATTTTATTTGCGATGCAATAGGAATTGGGCAATTTTGGCAGTTTTTTGTATGTGTTAGCCCATGGATTTTTTAGGTGCCAGAGGTTCGGGTAGAATTTTTTTGTATTCTTCCATAGTAGCATCCATAAAGACCTAGGAAACGACTCCAGTAGCCCCGACAGTGCTTTAGAGGTGTTTAGGAGTATTTTATTGGTGACAAAATAGGAATTAAGCAATGGATCATGGATAGGCTATACGTACTACTCCCTCTAGTCATTATAGAGGATTCTGTAAAGGTTTTGCAAAAAAATGACCGAAAGTCAGTTCACCAAAAAATTTATTGACTAACATAAATGAAAATAGAAAAAATTGCTTAATTTCTGCTGAGTGGCCTATAAATGCTTTAAAATAGCATGGATCATGGCAAGTCTATACGTTCTATTCTCCTAGGTCATTACGGAGGGTACTGTAAGGCTTTTATAAAAAAAAGTAATCTAAAGCTAGTTCACAAAAAATTCATTGACTAGCATACATGAAAAACTGAGAAAATCGTCTAATTTCTAGTAAGTGGCCCCTAATTGTTTAAAATGTGGATCATGCTGAGGCTATACATACTTCTTCCCTTGGTCATTACAGAGGGTATTGTAAAGATTTTGCAAAAAAAGTGATTAAAACCCAATAAATCAAAAAATTTATTAACTAACACACATGAAAAATTGAGAAAATCGCCTAATTCCTGTTGAGTGTCCCCTAAATGCTCATAAATGGTGTGGATCATTGTGATTCTATATGTACTTCTCCCACAGGTCATTGCAGAGGACCCTATAAATGTTTTGCAAAAAAAATTGCTGAAAGTCAGCTCACCAAAAATATTATTGAATAAGACACAACAAAGAACTAAGAAAACTACCTAATTCATTTTGAGTGGCCCCTAAATGCTTAAAAGATGGTGTGGATCATGGTGAGACTATACGTACTTCTACCCACATAATTACGAAGGATCTTGTAAAGGTTTTGCAAAAAAAGTGACTGAAAGTCAGTTCACCAAAAATTTCATTAACACACAATAAAAAATTGAGAAAATCTCCTAATTCTTTTTGAGTGACCCCTAAATGCTTAAAAGATTATGTGTATCATGGAGAAATTATACGTACTTGTAACACCCCTCAAAATATTTCTCCTAAGATTCGGGCCATCCTTGTACACGTGTGGGGCCCATCGTATTTAGTTCGAAGTAGATGCTTGAGTTAAGATGAGTCCCTGAGAAATTAAAGAGCGTTGGAGGTGAGGTGGGGTCATAGAGGACCCCTAGGACCGAGCTAAGTCCCAAAAAGGTTCGTCGTGGCTAAGTTAGGATGAGTTCGTGTATGGGGTCGACTTCTAATGGCCCTATCTTTTGAAAGACGGAAATCTAGGTGGACCACGACTTATTAAATTAAAGGTCGTCGAGTCTTCTTTCCGATGCCACCAAGAATGTGAATTTTGGAGTTCGGAGTTGAAAGATATGACGATCAGAAATGGCCTTCGGGTGCCGGTTACGTCTAGGGTACCCTCCCGGGGCGTGACAGTACTGCCCCACCAGGTCATTATGGAGGGTCCCGAATTTATGTTTTGTTATCCAAAACACTAAAAAATGTTGTAGATCTTGTTGAGAATATGAGTATTGTTTACTAGGTCATTAAGGATAGTTCCATAAATTTTTGTGGTAAAAAAATATCGATCAGTCATATTCTCAAAAATTCATGTATTAATATGTACAAAAAATTGATATAATCTCAAATTTCTATTTTGTGACGCCTAAACACTAAAAAAAGTAGCATGGATCCTATAGAGGTTGTGGGTATTGTTCACTAGGTCATTACGAATGGTTTCAAATAATTTGGGTCAAAACGATTTAGCCATTCATATTTCTGAAAATTCATAGACTAATAAACACAAAAAATTGAGAAAATCTTGAACTCATGCTTTGTTTATCCCTAAATGTTAAAAAAAGTGGAGTGTATTATGTAGACACTATGAGTATCGTTCACTAGGTAATTACGGATATAAAATTTTGGGGTAAATTCGGTCAGTCTTTGTACACACAAAAAACATTTAAAAAAATCATGAATTCTTGTTTCATGACCCCTAAACACTAAAAAACTGGTATGGGTCCTACAAATGCTATCAGTATCGTTCACTAGATCATTATGAATGGTCTCAAAAGACTTGAGATCAAAAAAAATTGATCATTTATATTAAAAAAAATAACTTTTTTAATTGCTTAATTCGGATTGAGACATGGCTACCATGAACTAATACACATAAAAAATTAAGAAAATTCTGACTTCCTATTTTATTACCCCTAAATGCTAAACAAAGTGGTGTGGATCTTATAAAGGTGAGTATCATTCACCAAATCATTACTAATGGTCACAAAAATTTTGGGTCAAAAAAATTAGGTCAGTTATATGTCCAAAAATTTATCGACTAACACACATGAAAAACCAAAATAATCTTGCATTCATATTTCGTGACCCCTAAACGCTAAGTGAATCCTATAGAGGCTATGGGTATTGTTCATTAGGTCATTGTGGATGGTTCTAAAAAAAATGGGGTAAAAAATATTGATCTATCATATTTGCAAAAATTCATGGACCAATACACACGAAAAATTGAGAAAAAAATTCTGAATTCCTGTTTTGTTATACCTAAACACTAAAAAAGATGGTGTGGATCCTATAGATTTTATGAGTATCGTTCACTATGTCATTAAGAATGGCTCCTCAAAATTTTGGGGTCAAAAGGATCTAGTAAATCATTTTCCAAAAATTCATGAACTAATACACACGAAAAACATACAAATATTGAATTCTTATTTTTGTGAACCCTAAAAGCTTTAAAAAATGGTGTAAATTCTTTAGAGGCTAAGAGAATCGTTTACTAGGTCATTATGAATGGTCCCAAAATTTTGGGGTAAAAAAATTTGATTACTCATATTTCCAAAATTTCATGGACTAATACACACGAAAAATTGAGAAAATTTTGAACTTCGATTTCATGACCCCTTAACACTAAATAATGTAGTGTGGATCCTGTAGAGGCTATGGGTATCATTCACTAGGTCATTACGGATGGTCTCAAAAAGTTTGGGTTAAAGAAATTAGGCCATTCTATTTTCAAAAATTCATGGACTAATAATTCACATGAAAAACTGAAAAAATTCTGAATTCCTGTTTAGTTACCCCTAAAAGCTAAAAAAGTGGAGTGTATCTTGTAGATGCTATAAGTATCATTCACTAGGTAATTACAGATGGCTCCACAAAATTTTGCGGTCAAAAAGATTTGGTCAATCATATTCCCAAAAACTCATGGACTAATATTAACACACGAAAAACATAAAAAATCTTGAATTCTTATTTCGTGTAAAAAAAATGGCATGGATCATGTAAATGATATGAGTATCGTTATCTAGGTCATTACGAATGGTCTCAAAAAATTGAGATTAAAAAATTCAATCAGTTATATTCCAAAAAATTCATGGACTAATACATATGAAAAACTGAAAAAAATTTGAATTCTAATTTCATTATCCCTAAATGCAAAAAAATAAGTGGCGTGAAACCGATAGATGCTATGAGTTTTATTCAAAGGTCATTACGAATGGTCCCAAAATATTTGGGTCAAAAATTCAGGTTTGTCTTATTTTCAAAAATCCATAAATTGATACACACGAAAAATGAGAAAATGTGGAATTCCTATTTCGTGACCCCTAAACGTTAAAAAAGGTGTCATGGATTCATTAGAGGCTATAAATGTTGTTCATTAATTCATTACGGATTGTCCCAAAAAAAATTGGGGTTAAAAATAATTTGATCAGTCATATTCCTAAAAGTTTATGGACTAATAATAATAAAAACAAAAATTTTGAAGTTAAATTATTTTTAAATATAGAAAGATAACACTTTCTATACGACAAATTGAAAAGAATTCATATATATTGGAATAAAGAGAGTAACATTATCACTCAAGAATGTCGCTTAGCGGCTTATAAAGTAGACAAAAATCACAAGAGATTTAGAATTGAAGTGCCAACAAAGTCAAGAAATGCAATGTGATTTTTTTATTATTTGCCTAAGTTTTAATAGATAAAATTACCTTATATTTGTGTTGCTAAGAAATTAATATAAAAATGAGATGCACATAAACTGATATAAACAATAACATAATCATAATCAAGAGAAAAAAAAGAGAATAAAGGACAAGGAAGAGAGGGACCCTTGCTCACAAAACATTAAAAAAAAAAAGGGAAAGAATATTTGGTCACATATTATTAAACATATTAGCATATGCTTTTCAGATATAATAATATAAATTATAATAGCATCATATGTGCCTGGCTACCTACAGGCATGGATATTTTTGAACATACCACAACAATATGGTGTCTTAATAAAGGAAACCTTTGGTGGTTATATAATCAGGAAGTTTCCAAGCAAGGGTACTAGAAATCAAAAGTCAAAATCTAGGTTTAATTAATTACATTACTTTTTAGAGGAAAAAATTGTTAGTAAATATTTATTAATATTCCTTGAATATGTTCTTAATAATTAAGCAAAATACACCTATATAAAGTGACCTAAATTACTAAAATAATTTTTTCTCTTTAGTTAAAGAAAAAATTGAATATACATCTTGAAAATCGACTATAGCCTCCACACCCACTACTTAAAATTGGTATTTCTTTGAAAAAACTTATTTATTTATTTATTCATACTTAGTCATCATTCATTGTCAAAGAAAAAATAAATCTTGCAATATTCTGCAGCAAACTTGAATACTGAATCCGTCTCCACATAATTTTAGCACTAAGTGATATTTGATTACATTTCAATATAATTGACTAATTTGTGGAAAAAATAACTACATAAAACAAAAATGAAAGAGTAGCCTACACAAGGAGTACATACACCACAATTGTTGTGGGGCAATAAATAAGATTCATTCATTCTTCATTAAAAGTATCGAGTTTGACTCTTACAAATAAATAATTTTTTCATAAAAAGCGGCTCATATTTTATGACACAAATCAACACTAATCAAGTCATAAATTTCGAATACCAAATCGGAAAAAAAAAAAGAAGGGGAGGGCTTTGGGGGTGGGGATGGGGTGAAAGCATTGATGATAGAGTAATGAAGAGCACATGAAGAATAGGGCCTACAACCAAAAGCCCATGGGGTAGAGGGAGCAAAGATGCATGTCGGAAATTGTATATTCGTTCATTAAAATAATAATAGATAAATATATATTTTTTATATATTAATATTATATATATATATATATATATATTTTATATTTTACAAGTTAATATAATAACTTTTAGTCGATTGATTGGCTAAATGTCTATTATAAAAGAAAAAATTACATAAATACACATATTATTTTACCATAATCTCTAAAATTATCTACCATTTAAGAAATTCAAAGATTCCCTCTCGAATGCAGATCTCTCTTCTCATTGATACATCTCTATTCCCCTCTCGGATACATCTCTCTCATATGTATCCGGATGTCCTATCCCTTCTCTCTGATACATCTCTATCCTCTTTCTGATACATCCCTCTCCTCTCTGATACATCACTCCTTTATGAATTCGGATGTCTGCTGATGTATTCGGTAGTCCAGTGATGTATTCGAAATTCATAAATTTTAAGAGATTCTTATAATTTAAAAAAATAATAATATAATTAACTATTAACACTATAAAATTTATGCGTAATAAAGTCTATCGGCCAACTCAACAGAGATCACACCATTTAATTCCGACCAATGATTTGATTGGACTCGTGCACTTCCATTCCACGTGTAGTTTTTTAACTACAAGATAATTCAAAAATTAAAAGGTTTAAATTAAAGTTATTGAACTCGAAATATCAAGTACTTCTTCTTTTTAATATCTGGAAAAAAAAATTGATAGTTCGAATATTTTAATGTTATTTCTTTTATTTATTATGACAAATGAGTCACTTTCTTTTTCTCCTTTGTAATTTTTTCTATTTCATTTTTTATCCTACTTATTTTATCAATCAAATTTTTATTTAAACAATAGAGAAAGAGTGAAAGAATTTGAGACGTTCGATAAAAGTATTTGTCCATTAAAAACATTTTCGGCGAATGCTTTTTCGACGAGTTTTGATAGATTAATTGATTTCTATTAGTGCATTTTCTTCACGAAGTTGGTCGCTTGAGTCTATAAACTACAAATTTTAATTGTGTTTCCACGTCCAACTCGTACAATCCTCTACACAAACTTTTTTAATTGATACTAGAAAGATAATAGTAACTAACTCTATTATAAAAAAAAAAATTAAAAAATTGGAAGGTGCCCATTCTTTTCTTTTCTTTTTCTCCAAAAGCTCTCAATGTGATCCAGAGACAATCCATGTTCTCAAGAAAATCAGTAGAGATTCAAAGAATTTTGTTGCATTTTTATTCAATCATTTTCCTCACCAAACTCTTTAATTTATCATGACAATCCATTCGTGTGCATGCTCTAATAAATAATGAAAATCATTCCATACCCTCTACTATTTTCGGCGTAACAAGGTTTTAGTTTTTCAAAGGTTACTCTCAATCTCAATGGGCATTTGAAAATAGTGAAAATAGTCTTTCAATATAAATTTATAATTGAAGCTCCTATTTTCAACGAGACTTTCTTAGCTTATCAAGCTTTCTCTTTAACGAGACTCTCTTAGCTTACCGTGTTTCACTTTTACCCGCCTCTCAAGAAAATTAAAGAATAAGAATTAAAGAAAAATTTTAACCGTTGACATTTTGTGAGGCGCTTAATTTTTTGTAAAATTTTAGCAAATGGAACATCCATTAAATTTATTGACAGTTGGCACAATATGATATGAACAACCTCTTCCGGTATAAGATTTTTTGGCAACCCTTTTTAGTTTGTTGATTTTGAAAAAGAGTCAGTTTTGACTCCAAACCCTGAAGTTACTCCTAAGTTGGTGAGTTAGGAAGTTCTGTAGCTGGTGGTATATGTTACCACCAATGTTTGCTTACGTTCAGTAATTGGTTCAATCAAATCAAATTTATAGGATAAGGTATGAGTTCGACAGAATTCTATATATAAATATTAAGAAATTTAATAAATAAGTATATATATTAATATCTAAATTGGTTACTAATACTTGACATTACAATCATCAAAATTTAAATTTTTAAAGTTCAAATTTTGAATCTATTTTTTTATCCGTATCATGTATATATTATATTTAAAAAAAAGTGTCTGAGTGTGCATTTAAGTGCCAAAAACTGTAGATAATGTAATCCACCACAATTCTTCAACTATAAAAAAATAATGTTTTTTTTCTAAAAATTTGGGTTAGGCCAAAATAAAGCAATTTATCTTCTATCAATTTCCATAGGCAGTGGCGCACAAATTTACACTCTACTCACCTTATACTTTAAATAAACTCTTTCATGTAAATTTTCTCATATTGTCGATCTCAAATCACAAATTTAGATAAAAGAGGAGGATTATAATAGGCTGAGAGTCACGATAATCAATTCATAATAAAAATTGAAGCTTAAATAAAAAAACATAATTAATGAAGATTTATATAACCGAACTCGACTTGCTCTTAATTATTATAGTAAGTTAATCATAATAATAGTGAAAGGCAACTAATAATGGAAATTAATGATGCTTCTGTTGACTTCACTAAAGTCTTCCAATTCCACTTCATTATGTGGGTTTTCCCTGTTTAGGCTGCTTCATCTTGTAGGAAAAATGTATTTTAAAAATATATACATCACCAGTATAAAAAAATTACATTTATCAAATCATTCAAAATATATTTACAGATAAACTTGCTTTAACATGTTAAAAATAAGACAGATCATTTCTTACAATATGTAACATAAAATATGACCTGATTATGTAAAAATTTCTTTATATATGTATATCTTAAAACCCACTTATGATCTTCTTTTATGGTGGAGACTCCATGAAACCAACACATACATCTCACATCATTTATATAACCTAATTGATTAACCCAAAAAAAAAAGTCTTTATATAAGCTAAACTTAGAAACCTAAATTTGTAGAGTTCACTTCCATTGTGAGTACAAATAGCAAAAAACACAAACTCAAGCAATATTTTCTTTCCTTTTGTGCTTTTTGGGAGTTGTATCTCATTATCTTAGACTAATATATGTAGTTATTGTGTTTCAACATGAAGAAATTCTTAGTGTTTATGTTGATTATAGTCATGTTTTGTTCTTGTTTGGGAGTGGCATATCCTAGAAAAGCCTTGATGGGAGGAAGGGGACATGAAGAACAAATAATGGACAATGGAGTGGGATTTGGTGTAGGTAAAAAGTATATGTACCCCGATCGCGATGTAGATAACCATCATAACATACCAAGAGAATACTATAATCAGAGAGGAGACAGCTCTACTGGCGGAGCAGCAACTGGTGGTGGTGGTGGTGATAATAGTGATAACGGAAGAGGTTGAACTTTGTATGTCTTGCAACTATGCATGATGTAATACATTTTAGAAACTATGTATGTGTGTTCGTCTTTCCATCTTCTATATGAGTATCACTACCTTGTGTCTATGGTATATGAAGCGCGAAGGGAGAACCGCTTTACCCCCTAATGTACCTACTCGATGTTAATTAATGATAAGTGTTTTACTATAATTTACCTGCCTTCATGCAAGTCATCAAATACTGATTACAAGTTGCAAAAATTGCCGTACTTTGGTTATATGACCCCTTTTACAGGTCATAAGTAAAAAAGTAAAACACAAAAAAATATTATAGGTTCATTTATTTCTATTCAAATTGTATCCAAGTGACGTAGGAGATCACTTCCTCATAACTTTTCTGTTGAATGAAAATTGAAAGTTAATGTCTAGCTAGTTGATCAAAAACTAGAACTGCAACAAAATTGGTGAAGTGCTTAAAAGTTAGCAATGAGATATCATTAGAAAAAAGACAGCCCTTTTGCACTAAATTCCCGCTATGAAAAAAGAGCCAAATTCCCGCTATGCACAAAGTCCGAACACTAAATTCCAAAGTCCGAACACTAAATTCCCGCTATGCACAAGGTCCGAAAGGTCCGAAAAAGAGCCGGACCACAACCAAAAAGAAAAAATATTTTCCTTCACACTAAATTAGCTCTTGGCAGGGATACAACTCCAAAGTTGCTATTTGTGTGGACTACAAACCAAAGGATGTCACCCAAATCAATTTCCTTGTGTTCCAATTCTTGCACAAAATTTTGAAAAAGTAAAATGGGAAATCGCGGCGGCAAAACTATTTCATATACTACCTTATGAACAAAATGCTGAAACATGAAGTCCCTTGTATCAATTAGAAATTCAAAAAACGTTTACAGAAGTGACAATTGCATTTCTAGAGGTAATGAAGATTATACAGAACCTTTTTTTCACTTGAAATGAAGCTGCTCTATACACGAACTATGCACGAGTTGGTATACGAGAGCTCAACCAATATTTTGCACGTAAAATCGGGTTGCCACCAGATGTTACTCCTGTAACTATGCATAGGAGGAGGAATTTCATAAAAGAAATCTCAACGAATCTCCGGATGGACAGCTGGGGTCGTCACTGGATGTTAGAACTGTTAGTATGCTCGGAAGAAGATGAAGCACATGGAGAACGGGAACTCTTGCACCTCCGGTTTCTTGGATACGGATGCATGTTGGCCAGTTCACTGACTCGATGCAGGACAGACTTTGGCAAAGGTCGCCAAGACAGGTTATGTTTACCCTTTTCCTGCATCAATGATAATCCGGTCACTATCATGAGAAAAGTAAGCACTCTAAAAATAAGGGGAAAGCCTGAGGAACGTCAAACACTCCGCGTCACTATATTATCCATCAAATGCATATAGGCATAGATTCTTGAGAGTTGAGCTTCCTACTAACTTGATGAGTTCGACTCATGCTAGGTGAAACTGAAAATGCAACTAAACATGAATAAATAATTTAAAGAGGAAAGTGTACTCAATGACACTCCACTATACGACAATCTGATTTCACCAACATGATTTAGTATTACTAGGACTCCAGTGTGCACAAACACAAACAAACAAAAAATTCAAAACAAATAATTATGATGGCAACATACCCAATGTAATCCCACAAGTGGGGTTTGGGTAGGGTTATGTGTATGCAGACCTTACTCCTACCTTTGTGGAGTAGAAAAGTTGTTTCCAATAGACCCTCAAGAAAGAAATGAAAATAACGACAACAAAATGGCAAGATAAACAAAGCAATTGAAGTAACAGGTAGTAGTAAAATTGAAGAATAAGATACTGTAAATACTAGATAAGATTCTATTAAACGATGAGCAAAGAAGACTAACAGGTAGTAGTAAAATTGAAGAATAAGATACTATGTAAATACTAGATACGACTCTACTAAACGATGAGCAAAGAAGACTAGCTCCATGCTTTCTCCCTTGGAACAATACTACAGCACACGACTACCTACTACCCTTCTACCCTAATCCTCGACCTCCAAACCTTCCTATCTAGGGTCATGTCCTCAGTATGTATGATGGCTATATATACAAAGTAATTATATAACAAAACAGCTAGAAGCTATTGCATTAAGTTAAACAAAGGCTCATGATTCACAGCAAGCATCGAGCATCATTGATCTTTTCAAAAATGAAAACTAACCGTTATTTTGCTTTGTTTCTGTAGATAAGTTGCTTTAAGAAGATTTCTCCATTTATCCTGCAAGAAGTTTAAGCAACAGAGTGCCAACTTTTGGTAAGTAACATCCACACACTAGATGATGCATGGTTTTTCTTGACTCGTCTGGTTGAAGAATGTCTGATAGTGGCCATTGTGCTTACCTTGAGATCCACAGGTGTTCTATGAACAGATGATGAGAAATAAAGCTTCTTTATATGACTCCATCTTCCAACTCCATATTGGGCAACTCCATCAATCAACTTTCTGACCTCTGAAACAGTCCAGAGCCTGTGATGTTTCCTCCGCGCACCATCTTGATCCAACTTCTTTGGTGCAACAGCATCATCTTTAGGACTCACAACTGTAGCCTCCTTATAAGGTTCCTCCTTGTGAGGTTTGAGAACCTTCAAGGAGATCAACTTTTATGTTAAGGAAAATGATAACTGAAGATTCAGACATTATTAAAAAGTTGCAAGAAGATCCAGGAAAAGTATGGAGGCTATCACGATATGCTGAATACACAATGGCATGGAAGATCACCCCCTTTTTTTTTCAAAAAGAACCTGAACTCACCACCCAAAAATTTCAAGCAAGCACGGGTTACACCGACTGTCATCATTTTGAGTTTTGAACAGGTTGTCAACAAAGGGGATGGTTGATTGTTAATTTGTTAACCGACTTGCACGACTGAAATTATACTGCTGGCCTAATAAAGGGAACCTAAAGGTGATGATACATAGATGCAGTGCAAGGATCACAATACTGAAACTACACATTTTGTTTCAATTTTTTTTGTAGCGTACCTGTATTGCATTGGATGCATGCCTCTTATCACATTCTTCATTCACAAGAGAAGCAAAAGGCACTTGAATAGCTTTATAAGAAGACTCTTCGGGAAACAATTCCATTTCCATAGATTCCGAATGAGATTTCTTCTGACATCTGACTTTGAGAAGCTTATTCTTTGATTCTGGTGCACTAGTAGAAACCTCTGCTCTTTTCTTAGAACGTCTAGCATTAAGATCTGAGGATTCATCAATATACCTTCGTGTAGGCTTGCGCAGACGCTTTTGAGTGACAGGAGTGTCAATTCTTATTGCTTGAGAAGTGACTGGAGGGCTTATTACGGAGGATTCATGCATATCAAAGCTTTCACGGTTTACAACTTGCCCCTCATTATGCATAGAATTAGACATAAAAGAAATTCCATTAGATGTTAGTGCAGAATGGTCAATCATGCTGTCATTCATTTTCTCAGAAGATGCAGCTTCAGCAAAGAAGCCTGCCACATCATCCACATTGCTGATATCTCCTGGATTGAACGCAGTAGGGAATTTCACAGCACTGTACTCAACTAGTATCTGACTTTCACATTTGTCACGAGAAAGGTCATGCAACTCTGAATTGGTAAGGCCAAACATAGCATTCTGACTTTGAGCTTCTTGCACAACTAACCCTGAAGAGTATGGCATTCCACAGGTGTCAGTTCCATCACAACTGGATAATGGAATCTGACTTTCTAAAATAGGGTCCAGCAATCCTCTACTTGAACCATAATCCAGATTTGTGATGCTTTCAGCAAATTCAATATCTGTTTCGAAGAAAACCAGAAAGAATTGTAGTTATTCTTGGTATACAATATTTTGTTGTAATAATACGAACATCATAACTTACGAAAACGGTTTACCTAAAAGATAATCTTCACATGGAGTGGAAAGATCATTTTGTGCTTGAATTTTTCCGGCTTCAAATTGACTTCGCTTTAGATCAAGCACCTGGTACATTTACCAGGTAAATCAGTAAAGACAGATCTCAAGATAGTATTGATTGAATGAAAACAAAAAAACACCCCTGGAAACAGCCAACATGCACAGGAAAGGAACTCCCACACCCAAAAAATTCAGAGAGCAACAGTAAATAACTTAGGGATTCCAACGATAAAGAAAAAGAAATCAACTCAAGGGCTGAGAAGCAAATTTGTTATACATCAGAATGTCAAAGCAATTTGAAAGAACAATTCCTTGATGTCTAACTCCAGCATATTTGTGGAGCTGTGTTTAATCTCCTAGGGACAAAAAGAGAGCCATACAGTGACTATTTCAAGTTGAGAATCAAGACTACTGACACTCCCGAGTATTCAACATTTCAATCCAAAAATTCCTTTAGTTTTATATTATGAAGGCATCGTACTTCTTTCAATTACACAAAGATGTGTTCTTTTGGTAAGGTACAATGGAAGATATTGTTCAGCTGGAGCTGTGGGAGGCAGATGAGGAGACATGAGTCGTAGAAGGTTGCTCCACTCGCACGTATATGGGTTGTGTGGAGCAAGAGAGAAAAAAATATAAGGGCTTTCAAAGGGAAGAGTACTTTTATACACTAGGAATAGCCTCTTGTCCCTTCTCATTGGTGCACCCATGAGGTTCCTGTCTGCATAGGTGACTTGGTGTCATTTGTAGAGAACCGTCTGTTTTTGTAGGTTCTTTACTTATGGTATACCACTTGTATACAGGTATTTGGCCCAACTATCACTAAAATTTATTAATTTATCCAACAACAAAAAAAAAGATAACATCCCGTACACTTCCATGCCTTCAAGAAATCCATCAACTCATCTTCCGGTAACCTATATCTAGACTAGAAGAGAGGGCAGATAAAATGCTAAACAAGACACTGAGACAAACTTCTTCATATGTATAAAAGGAAAGAAAAGAGAGACAATCTTGATAAGGTATTACAGAGGTACAAAAAGATACAGGTTCTTCCAAAAGGAAAATAGGAGACAACAGCTTTTTCTTCTTCTGTGTAAGAAATGGGGGACAGCAATAACATAAACTTAACCAAAGTATCAAATTCCTGATTGGGCCAAACAAAACTAGGAAAAGCAAAAAATACATAGGATAAAATATCAACAGATAGAGCAAATTTCTAAAAGCATAAGAAATTAAACACCAGATTAGACATATTCTATAATCTAAAAAAGCAAGATCTGAAGTTCCAGAACAAGGTTTTAAAAATAAAATGGCTTTGGAGATGCACACAAGAAGACCATATCCAGGGGTAAGGGCTATCAAAGCAAAGTATGAGGAAGAGGACAGATGGATGACAAAGGAGATCAACACTCATGCGGTTAGTTTATGGAGATCTATCAGGATCTTATGACCTTCGCTGAAAAACAGAAGCTCCATTATAGTTGCAGATGGTAGTAAATCTGTTTTCTGGAAGGATAAATGGCTATAAATTTCCTGACATCTACAATCTTGTACTTCATCAACATAATACAGTGGCAGAACAGTGGTCAAATCAAGGTTGGGATATTACCTTCAAAAGAATGCCTAATGACTGGGAGGTGAGAGGGTGACTGCTTTCTTCAATCTGCTGGGAACTTTTGGAGGTTTACAGGAAGGGGTTGATAGATTATGGTGGAATGGACACAGTAGTGGTGCTTACAAAGTGAATGCAGCTGATAAAAATATGAACCAAACCAATAATCAAATGGTAGAATGGCCTTGGAAGCACATTTGGAAGACTAAAATACCATGTAAGGTTTCAGGTTTGTCTGGCTTTTGGCAAGAGAAGCAGTTCTTACTCGAGATAACTTGATGAATACAGGGATTACTATCTGCCCCAGATGCTGCCTATGTGAGGAAATCGCAGAGACATTAAATCATCTTTTCCTCCATTGCAAGATAACAGGAGAAGTATGGAGGATGTTCCTGGCACTCAAAAGTATCACATGGATAATGCCTGGAAAGATTTCTGGAACTCTAGCAAGTTGGGAAGAAGCAGGTTTGGAAGTCAGAGACAGAGGAAGATGGAGAATGGTTCCAGCTTGTATGTGGTGGACAATATGGAAAGAGAGGAATTCCAGATGTTTTGAAAATAGAAGCAATTATGTAGATCAAGATGAATTGCATTTTTCTCTTTTGTTTTTGGCATAGACAGTCTCACTCGGAAGAAACTGTTGAAATTCTAGATGTATTAGACTCCCTCTAGAAGACTAGAATAACTCCAGTTTCTAAGAGTCTTTTGATAATATGGTGCAAGTTGAACCAATGTACTGTTTGATCTACGATCATTTATAGAAATATACAAAGTTACCAATTTCAAAACAAAAAAAAGGGCAATCTACCGTAGGGAAGGTCACATACTTGGTTAATTTCATTTTCCCGTTTAGATGCAGTACTGGAACCTGAGAACCATAAAAGGAACTATGAGAAGTGAGGAACTATGAGAAGTGATCACAGTATAATTATAGATAAACAGATATAACAGTCAAAGATAAAGGGCTACATTGTACATTATACTCCCTCCGTTTTAATTTGTTTGTCTTACTTTCCTTTTTAGTCCATTTCAAAAAGAATGCCTCTTTACTTTTTTGGCAACTCTTTTAATTTCACTTTCCACCGGGCATGTTTAAGACCACAAGATTAAAGGATATTTTGGTACAGTCCAGATATCTTTAATTTAAGACCACAAGATTCAAAAAAATTCTTCACTTTCTTAAACTTTGTGCCAAGTCAAAACCAGAAAAACATATTGAAACGGAGCACTATATGCCAAAGCAACAATCACCCCAAGGATTAAAGAAAAACATGAGATGACATACCTATATTGTACAAAGCACCTTTCCTTTCCATGCCCTTTAATACCCTCTTCTCATCAAAACACAAGACGCCAGAGATAGAAGCATGATCATCACGGGTTTCTAAAAGCAACATGCAGCATAAATTGTATTATCCTCTAAAGCATCAATAACAGGTTCATCTTCTATGAACTAAGAATTACAATACCATAAAAAACAAATCATCATGTCAGACATTGTGAACAATTCTTTTTATGAGATATGCTGGTCTAAGGTCTCAGTACATAACATTCACTCGGCACAAGGATTGGATTCTTTTTCCTTTTTATGGTGGATAAGAATTGGAATCATGCTGCAGGATTTAATTCAAGCTGTTTTATTTGTTGCAAGAGTCACAATACATCCACATCTAGAAGAATGAAGTTCCTCTGTAGCAACTTGCAGAAAAGGAAAAATAAGTTAGACTCACACCACACAAATCAAGCTTACAGTAAAGTAACAAATTAGCCAACCAAAATCAAAAGAGACTGATAGCTGATGCATCATCAGACATATAAAAAGCTAAACAGAACATATTTGACTAGGTATGCTATTCAGCCTTTTTTTAAGTATTTGATTTAATGGGGTCAGGCTATACACCATTACAACTGAATAATTTCTTCTGCATATACAATAAGCTCGGAGCCACAAATTCTGGCACCTGAGCAGCTTATAAGAACACCAATGCAGGTTCGGGAGTCAAACTTACCACCTTGGTCTATCTAAGTACCCGTCAAAATAGACATAACTCTGGCTGCCATTAAATCCCAAAACAGAAAATCAATGTACCAAGATTTCATATTCATCTGGATTTAACAAGAAAGAACACAGTAATGACTTCCTTAGATCATAATAAATTAGTAACACAAGATAATGAGAAAAGCCTGTAAAGTGTATCCACGTCAATTATAAATGGGAAAAAGAATCTGAATCACATAAGCAAGACCAAAGGAAAAACAAAGCAACTTAACAAGAAATATACTAGTTCATATGTACTCCCTCCATTCACTTTTACTTGTCACATTTGGACTTGACACACCCATTAAGAAAACAATGATTGATATGACTATTTTACCACACTACCCCCTTTTAATTGATGTTTAGTATTAGGTCTTGGAAAATGAGTTGAGGAATAAATAATTAATGCCAAGGGTAAAACATGGGAAAAAATTGTCTTCTCTTAATATGCTAAAAGTGCATAAAGCAATTATCAGAACTTGATGAGATCCAGGATCTCAGAAGCTTAACAGAGGAGGAAATAAGAAACAAAATCGCATTAACTATGGACTTTGAGGAGATTGCAAAGAAGTAGGAGATGGCCTGGAGACAGAGATCAAGAGCATTATGGTTGAAACATGGTGACAACAACACCAAGTTCTTTCATACAACAGCTAATGCACACAGAAGATACAACAATATTGACTTGTTGGAAATTGATGGTGAGTCCAAAAGGAATCCTGCTGATATAAAAAAGGAGATCATCTCTTTTTATCAGAACCTTTATTCAGAGACAGAAGATTGGAGACCCCGTAATAACATGAGAGTTTGTCCCACTATCTCCACAGAAGATAATTTGATGCTACAAAGTCCATTTGAAGAGCAGGAGATATGGTCCAGTGTCCAAGCGTGTGCTGGGGATAAAGAACCTGGCCCAGATGGTTTCACAATGGCCTTTTTCAAACATTGCTGGGAAGTAGTGAACACTGAGGTCATTACTACTATTCAAAACTTCCATGAAAGAAACATATTTGTAAGAAGTTTACATATGTTGCATTGATTCCCAAGGTGGGAGCCAAAGAATTGAAAGATTTCAGGCCTATCAGTCTTATAGGCATTATCTACAAGATTATCACAAAGTTGTTGACGGAGAGACTCAAAAAAGTGATGCACAAGCTGGTGGATGACCAACAAATGGCCTTTATAAAAGGGAGACAAACCATGGATGCCATTCTTATAGCCAACGAATGTGTTGACTCAAGAATCAGAAACAAAGAACCTGGTATCCTTTGCAAACTACATATACAAAAGGCTTTTGACCACTTAAACTGGAATTTCCTACTTAGAACTATGATGAAAATGGGTTTTGGAGAAAAATGGGTCAGCTGGATCCACTATTGCATCAGCACCATCAAGTTCTCAATCCTAGTCAATGGCTCACCTGCTGGATTCTTCTCTTCTCAGAGAGGACTAAGGCAAGGGGACCCATTGTCCCCTTTTTTGTTCATCATTGCCGTGGAGAGTATAAATGATATGATGAAAACTGCCCAATCAAACAGCTGGATAACAGGTTTTAGAGTAGATTCAAGGGCCATCAATAACCTTGAAATCACTCATTTACAATACGCTGATGATACTTTAGTTTTCTGTGGAGCTGACAGAGGACAAATAAGATTTTTGAGGGTGATTTTCATTCTATTTGAGGCTATATCTGGGCTCCACATTAACTGGAACAAGAGTTTCCTATATCCCATTAATGAGGTCCCTGACATTCACAACTTGGCTAATATTCTGGGAGGAAGAACTGGTATGCTGCCAACCATTTACCTTGGAATGCCCCTCAGTGCCAGAAGCAATTCCAAAGATATATGGAATGGAGTCGTAGAGAAATGTGAAAAAAAGTTGATTAACTGGAAGAGTCGATACTTATCCTTGGGCGGTAGACTAACCTTGATTAACAGTGTATTGGATGCATTACCAACTTATACGATGTCCATTTTTCGTGTTCCAACGAACGTGGTGGATAGAATAGATGCTCTTAGAAGAAACTTCCTCTGGCAAGGCAATTGTGATACCAGGAAGATACATTTGGTCAAATGGAAGTCTGTGATCATCAGCAAGAAGTATGGTGGTATGGGAGTCAAGAACTTGATAACTCAGAACCATAGTCTTTTGATGAAATGGTTATGGAGGTTTGCCTCAAACGAACAATCTCTCTGGAAGAAGCTAATTACTCAAAAGTATGAAATGGATGGGGAATGGACAACCAAGTTAGTCACTACACCTTATGGAGTCCGTCTATGGAGGTCTATCAGAAATTTGAGGGGCAAAATTCATGAGCAAGTGCAGTCATCAAGTGGGTAATGGATTGAAAACATCTTTCTGGTCAGACAGCTGGTTAGGTCAACAGCCACTAAAGCAACTCTTCCCGATTATCTTCAGCCTGAATCAACAAGAAGATGCCACTGTAGGAGAAGTCTGGAATGCTCATTGCTGGAATCTAAGCTTCAGAAGACACCTTAATGATTGGGAGATAGATAACTTGGCAGAATTCTACAGCACTCTCAATCTATTCAAAGGCCCCTCCTCTCAGGAAGACAATCTTACATGGCAAGTGGATAAACAAGGGAGATTTTCAGTCAAGTCAGCTTACAAGGAATAACCAGATTAGTTGTTGGCCATGGAAATTAATCTGGAAAGTCAAAATTCCTCACAAAGTGGCTAGTTTCACTTGGCTCGTGGCCAGGAACGCGGTCCTGTCTCATGAAGGACTTAAAAAAGGGGCTTCCACCTATGCTCTAAATGTTATCTGTGCGGAGAAGAATCAGAGACAATCAACCATCTCTTTTTACACTGCAATTTAACTGGACAACTTTGGAGGATTTTCCTTAAATTAAAAGGGATCGTGTGGGTGATGCCAAGAGATACACTTGAGGTTTTGGAGTGCTGGAAAAATATAATACTCAGTCAAAACGGAAAGAAAGATGGAAGATTATCCCTGCGTGCATTTGGTGGACAGCTTGGAAAGAGAGAAATCAAAGGTGTTTTAAAGATAATCACAGTTCTATCCAGAAACTGAAGATGAAGTGCCTAGCCCTTTTCTATTTTTGGTGTAAACATGAATATATGGAAGACATAGATCTTTTATTGATGTTCTAGGATCTCTGTAAGAAGGTTATAGCTTAGTACATCTTCCTATATTCCCTTGTAAGTATGGACAGCTGTAGTTTTAATGCAGCAAATAGTGATACAAAAAATGTCAAAAAAAAGTGCGTAAAAGTCAAAATCTATTTTTCGAATAGTGGACAAGTAAAAGTGAACAGAGGGAGTTAAAGTAGCTTGACTCTTAAACAATGAGACAACTAACATTTTGCACCAGCACAAAGCATCCATAGTGCAAATTAGTATATTTTTGAAAATGCATTGGTTTGTACCTGATTCATCAAACCAAACCCCTAGAGAAGCAAAACCACTTCGGTATGCTGAATTCTGCAAACAGAGATGGACAAATGTTAGACACTTTCTCAGACTTAGTCAAATATATGCATAGATGAAGTAGATTAAGTGTAAAGAAAAAGAACCCTAGACTAACTCAACACCAAAGCTAGCTCATGTCCAAAAACCACATAAGTAGACACCAACTCATTTTTCAAGCAATGTTGTGTCTAACTCAACACAAAGAGCTAGTTCATGAGGAAGAGCCGTTCAAAACCATATAAGGAGACAATAACCCATCCCCTCAACCAATGCGGGACATTCTAACAGACTTATGTCCCACATTAGATAGATGTCTAATATGTGCCTGTAAAAGCATTAAGGTGTAAGATAGGCTAAATTTATTTCCATCTCCTCTCCTGTTTCATTATTTATCAAAACATACACAGTATTCATCGGTGAAAGAATTTGTGTCAGGGACACTGTGTAGGCAGGTCGTACATCAAGTGGCAGTATTTAGGAAAGTGGGCTTATTGTAAAATAATTTTTAAAAGCACTGGTTCCACACCTGTCCTAAGAAAATAAAAATAAACATAAGAAAGATACACACTCGATAAACTTGTAAGCTTTAATGTGAACAGAAGTCCTGAAATCTTTGAGCTAACCCTGAACATCCTAGGGACAGGTGCAACAAATTTTAGAAATTAGCCTTAAAAATAAATAGCCTTTGCACCAAATAACCATTGAATCCGTTAAGACTTAAAAATTGCAAATCATTTAGAGAATTCATCTAGAGTCACCATGATTCACTAATAACCCAACCTATCGTGCACTCTTTTATGTCATTTTTTTTAAACTGATAACTTTGTATATATTGATAGAAACAGATCAGTACATGGGCTGTACTAGGGCCATATTTACAAGTAAATCCAGATCCTATGATCCTATGTCAATAAATCTAACACAATAATAATAGATACAGGATCTAGACCAAATCTGATTACACCAAAAACATAGAATCAAGATTACAGAAATGTTGCATGGTAATTAGCAGCCTATTTTTTGGATAAATTGGCAAAGTAAATTATCCTTCCATTTTACCAATTTTAAGCATTCGTTCTTCTCGAACTTATGGGAAAACATTATCTTTATCTAGTTTGTTTTACCCCTCGCGAATTGTGAAGTCGTTCTGTTCCACAGACCACAACAATCAACTTATTGGGTACAATTATATTCAACATTTTCAAGTGTATGTGTTCCCATTTCTCAACCAAACAGAAGGGGCTACCAAAAGCGTGCTTCCATCCTTGCTTTTCTTTGCCCTGGGTGATAGAGAAGTTATAGGGGATGTAGGGAAAATAGGAAAAAAACGAGTTGAGCAGTGCATCTTCAGAAAGGAAACTTGATCTTTTTCATTCGTGAAAAAGGAAACTTTATAGGAACAATCTTGGAAAGGAAAATAGGGCAACACAAGTTGAACAGTGTGTCCCCTGAAAAGGAAACGCTTTCAACACACCCCTAAAATATCCTATATTTGGGATGGAGCCTAAGACTTCCTTAAAGATACAAAAAGATCTCCATAATTCCAAGGAAGGAATACACTTTAAGGAGGACTTTCTCGATGCTATTTTATTTATCTATAACTTGTTCTTTCTTACGTTGTTCTCTATGCTATTTTATCGAGTGTCATTGTGCATTAATCACGTAGTTTATTCATGGGATAAAGGCTTAAATAACTCTAAAATGTATCAATAAACAGTTCCATTAAGTGTCATTCAATTGTTGACAACTCAAGCTTCAAATGCTTTTTCAAGCACATACAGAACTGGATAACTCTACTAAGCAATAAAAAGATGGTTTCTTCCTTTACCTCTATCAATTTACTCTAAATTTAGAAAAAGGTACAGCCAAAAAAAACAGAAAATTCTACATGCATGAGTCCTTTTGAGTCCAGTAGCTAAATTTTCTGCCAACACACGAAAATTCCCCCAATCCCTTTCAACTATACATTCATGTCTTCCAAAATTTGAAACAAATTTCAGAATGTAGTGTACATAGGTACAATCATATACAAGAAAGAACATAAAAAAGTGACGAAGAAAACCAAAACTACTAACCTGATTCATCAGTAAAGAGAAACAATTGTAGTGAGAAAGTTTGTGTATCATTCAATTAATAAAAAGATGGTTTATCTCTTCACCGCTATTACTCTTTAAGTTTGGAAAAGAGCTAGAAAAAAAATTGAGCAGAAATTTTAACATGCATGAGTCCAGTAACATGCCATACCAAAAAAAAACTGCATTTTTTCTGTCAAAACACACAAATTACACAACCCCTTTTAACGATACATCAATGTCATACACAAATTCTCCATCAAAGAACACAAAAATTGACAAAGAACCCCAAACACACTAACCTGATTCATCATTCAATTATAGTGAGAACGTAGAGACTGAAACCCTGTGTGTATGTCTCATTCAATTAATATAAGAAATGATCTCTTTCTTCACCTCTATTACTCAAAAGGGCTACCAAAAAATCATAAATTGAGCAGAAATTTTAACATGCAAGTAACCTTTTAAGTCCAGCAACTTGCAAACAAAAATGAAGACTACATTTTTACTGCCAAATTCCACAATTTTCACAACCCCTTTTAACCATACATCAATGTCACACACAAATTCATCAAAGAACACAAAAAATTGACAAAGAAAACCAAAAAACACTAACCTGATTCATCAGTCAAAATAAAAATGGTTTCTTTCTTCACCTCTATAACTCAAAAGGGGTGCCACAAAATCAAAAATTGAGCAGAAATTTAACATGCAAGTACCCTTTCGAGTCCAGCAACTTGCAACAACAAAATAAAGACTACATTTTTACTGTCAAATTCCACAATTTCCACAACCCCTTTTAACCAAACATCAATGTCATACACAAATTCCATCAAAGAACACAAAAAATTGACAAAAAAAACCAAAAACACTAACCTGACTCATCATTCAATTAATAAAAAGATGGTTTCTTTCTTAATTCTTCACCTCAATTACTCAAAAGGGGTACCAAAAAAATCAAAAATTAAGCAGAAATTTCAACATGCAAGTACCCTTTTGAGTCCAGTAACTTGCAACACAATAATAAAGACTACATTTTTACTACCAAATTCCACAATTTCCACAACCCCTTTTAACCATACATCAATGTCATACACAAATTCCATCAAAGAACATTGAAAAAATTGACAAAGAACCCCCAAAACACTAACCTGATTCATCATTCAATTGTAGTGACAGTGAAACTGTGTGTATATGTGTGTGTGTTAAGAGAGAGAAAATGAACAGAAAAAAAGGGGAAAGCAAAAGGGTCGCAGGTACAATACAACCATTTATGGGACGGAATCGAAAGGAATTATATGTTGTTGTCAGTTTCGTTTTTAGTTTTTTGATGAAATCTTGCGTTTCAAGTCCGCTAGGGTGGAATTGCACTCTCTTGAGTTGCTACCTCTCTTTTTCTTTTGACACGTGGCACTTCCTCTTTTTTTTCCTTTTTTTTTTTTTTTGCAATTTTCTTGTGCCAACCACTACTTCAATTATAGAGGGGATATTAAAATATGAGACATTCTTAGAAAAAAATAACAACTTCTTTTATTTCTTTTCTTTAAATGTAAAAGTTTTTTTTAAAAGAAAAGAACTTGAAAGTGTTAGTCTAATGTTTGATTTAGAGGTTCAAATGGACATGTTTTGTGTTAAAAAAATGAAGAGATTAATAGAGTTGAGTTACATAACTGAATGAGTCGTCGTATGGATTAGAATAAATAATAATAAATTAAAATCTAATCTGTATAATTTTTAGTAAGTTTGGATTTTTTTTATTTTTTATAATTTATTTATGTATCTAATACGGAGTACTTTTTTTTCTTTATTGAGATTATATATATTATATCAAATAAAAAAAATATTGATATATTTCATGAGTTAATTTGGACGACACATTAGTTTAACTCTTAAATTGACTAAACAAAAAAAAATCAAATAAGTTAAGTTAATAAATGAATGCTCATTACCTCATTCAAATTTGAACAGTTTAGGTGATTCATGATTTTTTATAATCTAATATTATTATCCTAATTTAGGCAATTCATGATTTTATACGACTTTAAAAGTAACAAAATATTTTAAAATATTTTATTACATTATTCTTATTTTTAATTTAAAAATATAAAAAAAAATCATTGTTAGTTTTTAATTATTACTAATTAAATTAAAACACATAAAATAAAATTTAAAAGAAGTATATTTATGCATGTAAAATTGAAACTTGCGTGCACACAACAGTAGTAGGAAACACAATCTTGTTCTTTGGACACAAAAAAAAGCTTCCATGGTCAGCCTTTAAAATTGGACCATAAGTCCCTTTCTCCCTCTTTAGTTTACCATTTCAATAACTAATATATATATATATAACTTGATTGATGCGCTAGTTAAGGATATTTATTTTACCATTTGGATGAAGAATTTGAATTCGATATTTAAGTCGTTCAAAAAAATTTAGCTTTATTCTGATGAAAAGTTATTATAGTTATTAGGTATTTGATCCCTTGAAATGGAGTAGCAAAATCGAATAGCAACATTATAATATTGGTCTAATGTTGGCTTATTATGTAATATAAAATAGGGAAGAACTTTCTTGACAGGAAAATGGATAGACCACTTTACAAAATGGAAGGGAACGACTGAGGTTTTGAGTGGTTGTTTGGTGTCTTACGTGGAAAATAAAGCATGTGATATTAATTTTTAATGAGCCTATTATAAATATATTTCAAAAAATAAGAATTTGTCAAGAAAATGGTTGTAATTTTATTCTTAAATTGTGTTTTTCTAAATTAGGATTTATATATTTATTCACTTCTTTAAATATTGATATCGTTTATGAAAGATTATGTGTACGTCATATATCCTTCTACTTAAGTGTAATGCACTTAATTTTTGCAATAGGTTCAAAGGAGTACCATTTCTAGTAGTATAATAAATGAACTCTGGAACAATCTGAAAATAATTGTGCATCTTTTAGCAACCGATTCATTGAATTTGTTTCACGTTAAGCATGAAATATACTGTTTATATAATGATGCTATCTGAATTAATTTGTGTATGTCATAAATATTATTGCTAGCTACTTATTACTTTCCAACAACATGCCAAATTAAAAAAAGATTCAGTATAATAATAATAATAATAATATTTCTCATCTTTTGATAAAATTGAATTATGATTTCTCTATCATTTTTATTTCACGACAACTCTAATAGTAATATTTCTTTTCTTTGATAAAAAATAAACTCTAATCTCTCATAATTTTCATTTCACTTCGTTAACCATGAAATCACACATTTAATGCCACTATTTTATAAAAAATCCTTCCTTGATCACATAAATCAAGGGTTTACCTTCACATTAGCCTTCAAACTTCATTAGGTACTCCACTTTTCTTTTGACTTTTTAACGAATTTTGAGGCATTTAATATGGCCCAACCCAACCCTTCATGGGACTCAACACGGTCCAGCCTTCCATGAACACACACAAAGTGGAAGCTTAGAGTACACGGATTGATATATCATTGTAGAAATGCAATAACTACATACAATATATCAGATATGGTTCAACCCATCAAAGGTCATTCATTGCACATATCATAAAGTCACTAAAACCACTTCTTACAGACTTGCAATGACCATATACAATACGATCCCTTCTCAGGAACCCTAGCAAAAACTTAGTACATCATACTTTCACTTTGTTCATTGAAAAAGTCACCCCTTCTCCTATTCCATCAATGAAGAAGCTACTTTTGCATTCTCCATGCATTCAGTGTCAAAAAAACTTGTTCTAATATACATTAGATGCCAAAAGCCACTAAACCTATGCCTTTTTTTTTAATCTTGTTGTAAACAACAACAGATGTTAAGAAGAAGAAAAAGAAATGGTTTATTTCTTTTTAATACATACTAAACAAACGTAAGCTATTAAACGAGAAACTACACCAGTAAGAAACAGTAAAATTAGAGAAGAATTCCAGCTATGCACATCAAAGCCTAGCTCCAATAATTTGCCACATCTTGTTATCAACCATACTCCTGAATAACTGAAGAGAAACAAAAAATATATATTAGTGCCTTTCGATACAGGTACGACAATATTTTTGGAGAGTCCGAGTAACATAGCCAAACATATGAGAAAATATTGACTAGATGTGATCAACAAGCAAAAAGGCAAACATATGAGACAATGCTAATCAAATGTGATCAACAACCAAAAATATATGTTGCTCGAACTCTTCAAGTCCAAGAATAACAACTGGTGTGTGTCAGATTCTCTAAAAATAGTGAGTGGATTTTTGGAGGATCCTACATAGGTAATGCAACATTTAAGGAGAGTACGAGTAGCATAGCCAAAAAGATGAGAAAATGCTAATAAAATGTGATTAACAACAACCAAAAAATCTATGTTGCTCGGACTCTTCAAAAATGTCTGACGGGTGCGTGTCGGATCCTCCAAAAATAGTGTATTTTTTGGAGGATTCGACAAGGTTATGACAATATTTTTAGAGAGTTCGAGCAACATAGCCAAACAGATGAGAAAATGCCAAATTAATGAGATCAACAACAATCGGAAATCTTTGTTGCCCGGACTCTTCAAAAATGTCTAACTGGTGCGTGTCAAATCCTCCTAAAGTAGTGCATTTTTTGAGGATTTGACACAGGTATGACAATGTCATAGCCAAATCGATGATCAACAACACCAGGAAATCTATGTTGCTCGGACTCTTCAAAAATGTTAGTCGGGCACGTGCCGGATCCTCCAAAAGTAGTGCATTTTTGGAGGACATGACACGGGTATGATAACATTTTTTGAGAGTTCGAGCAATATAGCCAAAAATTGGTCATTCTATTTGTTTGACCATGTCAGAGTGAAGGTTTTCTTGAAAGTTAAAAACAAGAAAGCCAAAACAGACTGCATTATGCCTTTTATGGACAGGGAATAAATGATGCAAGGCAATAGTCTAAATTTCTACAGCCTTGTCAATGGTGAAAATTGAAAAGCATGTTAAAGTTCTGAGAGCTGGGACTATCAGAGCATCAATTTATAGTTTCCTAAATGTCGATGCAACAACACCAACTAACAAGAACACAACTGCAACTTGTAAGAATGTCGACGAGGGAGCAACTATATGCTTTCACATAATGATCTAGCAGTTCACAGAAGCCTGAGGAGAATATGAACTACCAACCTCTGCGCACTTGCAATGACAAATGCTTCCAGAGCCCACCTTGGGTAGCAAAACTTAGCTATGTATTTTCCGGCAGTACTGTCTGGTTCCAGGCTTGCAATGAGAGTCAAAACAACAGGAACAAGAACACACCACTGTTCGAATGGGGCAAGAAGAAGCTTGTCAGCATAAAGAATCAGGAAAATGAAATACATTATATCAATGGAGAACGTGATTGTAGTACATACCAATTGTGCCTGTCCAGGTGCAAAGCAGATGGCAAACACATAAGCTATGCCAGTCACACAGTATACGAGGCAGAGGAAAACGAGGTAGTTGGCGCCAAAGGATGATCTTGGACTATTTAAGAAATAGAACATAGACAGAAAAACCAAAGGCTTTATAACAGTATTGAAATGGTCTATTGTATCCTTAGAAAGGAAATAAGCTAGACTGCTCATGCCGCTTTCTCTCTCTCTCCAGTATTCTAACTTGTCCAATGAAAAGGATCTCAATGCTGCAATCTTACAGAGGAGTGCTGCAATTCAAGAAGCATCAGGAAATTAGGAATGACATTAAGCAGGAAAAATTGCCGAGTAATTAGAACAGAAAAGCACAACACATTGGAGTACCATGAGGTCTCAGGTTCAAATCCCAACAAAAACAAAAAATTAGGTGATTTCTTCCCATATGTGAGTTACCTGGTACCTGTTGCTGGTGGGAGGTGACAGGTATCTCATGGAATTAGCCAAGGTGCGCACAAGCTGACCCAGACACCATGGTTATCAAAAAAAAGTTGTACTACAAGTAATATATGTATATATGTGGTGAATATACAAGTGTTCTTTTGATATGTGGCAATCAATCAACTTTGAATCATATCATGATAGAAAGTAAAGCAAGTTAAATCCATCAATATCTAAGGTAAAATATATTCAGCTAGAAGATGTCTTGGTTTCGGATTTAGCAAGTTGTCCACTTACACACAGCAATGACACTATACATATAGCCGAAGTATCCAAAGGTGTCCCCCTTCTGGTTGGATAGAATTCCCAAGCATGATCCAGCAACCAACAGGATTAAATAATCTGCTGCTTGTATTTGAGCTTCTCGCAATCGCTGTTTGCCAACCCTGAAGACGGCAATCGGGTTAAACTTAATCATATAATAACTTGCATCAGAAAACTGTGACAAGCTTCATCATTGCATTACACCAATGCCTCACTCTCCCTTGATTATTTGTATAATATTTTTTAGTTCTGTGAAGTTTCAGACAAACAAATTAATTGCTCCATTTGACCATAGATTTTGAAGTTGAAACTTGAAAAATTGAGTTGTGATTTTTGGAACTTGAAGTTGTGGTTGGACATGCATTTTAATAAGAAAAAGTTTGATTTCATGGCCAAATAGATATTTGAAGATAAATCTTCAAAATCCGATCCAACATCTATGACCAAACGCTAGCTTACTGCGTTACTTCTCTCACCAGCTGTTGGACCAGAGAGAGTGGCAGAAATTTTAGCTACAGATATTTCCATGTCATGAACACTTGTTAGTCACTGACGATTTTAGAAAATGAAGAGACTGTAGTAGGGGAAATATAACATTAATCTGGATAGCATAAGATACAACACCTTCCAAGATAGTATCTATACTGCCGGTTTACGCCTGGAGTGTTTCTATTAGACAAGTCATGGGATTTTAACAAGACATGAGACAGAGAATCTCGCTTCTCATGCCATGCATCAACGGAAAAAGATTGGTCAGGAGCTGCTGCAACACCCTTGGAGGACATTGCAATCTGATCACACAATTGCATCATATCTGGGGGTACAGGATAACCATTATGAAGCATCCATCGGACAGGAAGTTGTTCCACGGTCACACCTCCACCTGGTTTGACCATACCCTCAAGGACGTCAATGAAATGGTCAGGAGGATTTACACGATCCGGTACCGCGATTCCAAGATTTGCAAAGTATTCTTCTGCTTTCTTCACAGGGCCGTGATATGCAACAAGACCACCTTTGGCTAGAAGTACCAAGTCATCGAACATCTTGTACAAGGTATAGCTGAAGGACAGAAGGATAAGTCATTCTACCATACATATAATACAATGTCTCAAAATATCTGCACGAAATTCTGCCTTTCATTGCAACAGTCTCAATGGTCACATGATTTCAAAAGACATACCTACAAAGCCAACTCATTTTTTTTCTATGAACAGGAACCACAAATTGATAGAGCAAGAAAGGGAAAACACAAAAGCAAAAGCATCTTAAACTATCTAAATTTCTCAACTTACAATAACCTGTTTTAATAGAACTAATTTAGGTATAGAGGGAAATTACATTTCTGGGGTGATTCTTTTTTTGTTGTTGTAGTGTGTGAACATCTTATCTAAAAGCTTAATTTGTTAGAGTGAGCAATTAATTATATCTCCAACACGCCCCTAACGTGCGGACTTGAATCTTTTTCATCTGCCAAGCACGTTGAAATTCTAACTCAAACCAAGTCGAAGTGTGTGACCAACTGATCTAAAAGCTTAAGTTGCTAGAGAGATCACACTTTCATTTAAATTATTTATCTCCAACATATATGTCTCTGTATAGTTGTAAACAGGCTTCAAATGCCCCTTAATCCACTATTTATAACTTAAGGGAGGTATGTAAAAGTCACACTTTTTAGATAAATAAAACTACGAAATTGCATATCTAGTTTCTCTGCACAATACTAGAAGTTGACTGGGGATAAAAAGCTCCACATACCTTGGCTGGTGAAGAACCATGCAAATGTTTACACCTTCAAGAGCTTCACGTCTAAGAGCTTTAAGAAGTAAGTTTGAGGATGAGCTGTCTAAACCAGATGTAGGTTCATCCAAAATTAGCAGTGAAGGTTCCATGACCATTTCCATCCCCACATTTACTCTTTTCCTCTGTCCACCAGAAATTCCACGCTTCTCTACAGTTCCAACTAGAGAATCTCTAACTGCCTGAAGACCCAATGATTCAATAACTCTCTCAACTACAAGAACCTTATCAGCCTTTGGCAAGTCTGCAGCTAGTCTTTACGATGTTGAAGGTTCAACAGAAGACATAAAATGGCAATAAGAAAATGAGAATGAACATTTAGATGTTAAGTTAATCAAACTTGATATGAATGTAAACTTGGAATAAATAACATCTTATGCATAAGCAAAGCCTAGAATGCATGGAGGCCAAAATTTTCAACCAAGACAATGCTGAACAATGAAATTAAGTGAGCCTTAGTGACATATCCACAATAGCAACAGCTTATGATTTGAACCTTCTATACACGTCAAGATTAGGAATAGATAAGGTTATTATACATGAGGACCCACATTTTCAACTACGAGCATGTAACTTGTGGATATTCCAAATAGAGTCTGTATAACCTAAGATTAGCACACCCTACATAAGAGTTCATAAAACAAGATTTAAAAGAGAAGAAACCGGTTGTTACTGCAAAACACAATGCAAACAACAACAACAACAACATATCCAGTGTAGTCCCACAAGGTGGGGTTTGGGGAGGATAAAGTGTACGCAGACCTTACCCTTACCTCAGAGGTAGAGAGGTTGGTTTCAATAGACCCTCGGCTCAAGGAAAACAGTCCAAAGTAGTCCCGAAAAGAAGTAACAGAAGTACAAGAAATAACAGATAATAACAAAAATAGCAGATAGTAACAAAAAGGGAAACTATAACAAAATAATACGATAATCGAGGTACAAAAAACAAAAGCTAGTAACAAAATTTGAAGGACAAGAAACTACAGGTATTAAGTTCCATATAAACACTTGCTAAATGTAGAATGCTTGATGAGATGCACTTATGCAGATGGCATTGACCCTTAGGAGACACAACCACCATGAGTGAAAAACTAAAAGAGTTATCAAAGTTTATGTACTTCTGGAGAACATATACAATACAAATAGCTAAAGTGTTAAATGCAACTAAATCCTAATTAAGATTAATTGTAAGAAAAATAAATGAAACATCACAAGTTTACACTAATTGATAAGATCTTCTACCATTTTTTATTTTTTTTTAATCTTTACAGAACTCTGGAAAACGTGAAAATTGTTTCAATTATCTTTTCAACTTCCTTGGTAAATAGAAGTTCAAAGAAATACGGAAGGTGATATAACAATTCAAAATAATGCCATTTCAACAAAACAAAAGAATTTTAAAAAAGAAGAAAATTTGGATGTCATGTTCCCAGTAGTGTCAGTCTCTTGAAGATAATGCAGTGTGTATTCGAACTGATACCTGCATCTTGCATTGAATCGAAGGTTCTCTTCCACAGTAAGGTTTCCATGGACTATATCATCTTGGGCAACAAAACCTGTAATTTTCTTGTACGAGTGGATAGATTCCGCCCTTCCATTTATGAGAACCATCCCAGATAATGTGCATTGTGTTAGCTTGCCAGCCACAGCAGAAAGAAAAGTAGTCTTCCCTGCTCCAGATGGACCCATGACGGCAGAAATCCGACCAGGCATAAGTTTTCCAGTAACAGACCTCATCAAATGTTTGTGCTTCTTTTTTAGAGTAATGGTCAAGTCTTTAAAAGCAATCTCAATGGGAGGCCTAGTCTTGATCTCAGTATTATCATCTGTTGCCATTGAGATAACTCCCGAGAATGTCATATTCTTAGTTTTTTGCTCCATAGCTTTCTCTTTCTCAAGCTGACCATATGCATATTTAAAAATTTGGCTCCTAGTATGCAGTTTTTTAGCATTGATCGCTTGCTTCTTTATATTCTTATCTCCAATCTGCATATGGAACCCCTCCATATTGTCTGTTTCATTTTCAATTGAATGCATCATTTTCGTGAGATCACTAGGTTCTTTTTTCTTTCCTTTTCCAGCTGAGCTGCTAGGACCTTTAGGTGGTATGGATGCTTCATCATTAGTTTTAGGTAGGTTGAAACCTCCTCTTGCTCCTTGCTTAACGCTCGTTTTCTTTGAGAATGTGCGAGATAACTGTTGTTGCAATCCAAAAGCACGTTTTTTAGCAACATCTTTTACTAATCCCCACCTTTCTCTTGCTTGTGCAGTTTCTCGCGCATGTCTTGCTGCAGCTTCCCTGGACTTGGCGACTCTTCGATACTTAGTATTTATGACTTGATCAGAGCAATTATAAAAGATGATCAGTATAAAACCCAAAGCACCCTACATGTAAAGGGGAAAAGAGATCAGATACTATGCAACAACTTCAATTTTAAAAAAATCCATCATTAAATTCAGAATAAAAGAGCTCCTCTCTGATTCTAAGATGAAAAAGATTAGACAAGGGAAATTTTGAAATAATTCAACACCTTATGATCTCGTATGGAAACACTTACGCAACGAATATGAGACAGGTTTCTAACTTAAAGTGTTATTCTACATATCAACATCTTCCTTTTTTTACAAGATTGACAAGGGACAATTACTAAGTGTGGCATCCCTGAAAAAACAGAACCAATTTAAAGATAGAGAGATACACAGTTTGAACAGAAGCCCCACTATTACTTCGCCAGATAAATTCAAGCTGAGGACCGCAAAATAGTGTATCTTCATGAAGAAGTAAATGCAATTGACTAAATTAAGTAAGAGGCCACTTACAATAAGTATAAAACCAATTACATGCAGCTTTTGTTTGTCTGATTGTTTGTGGCAGTTACTCAACTTGATGCATTCTGCAATGGTCAAAATGCCAAAAATGAACATCTTTGTTTGCTGCCATAGTGAACGTAAAGCAAAAATAGCTTAACAGATCCCCAAGTAAAATAATCGTGCTACTAGTGTGGTTTGTACATTTTCATGAAAGAACTATCTCGATATTCAAGCAGACATTTAAAAAACAGAAATTTGGATACTGTTTGCTTAAGAAATAAGTTATCTATAAGCCTATACAATAAAGTCGAGACAACAACCCATACCCTCAACTAATACGGGACTCTATAAGTATCTCAAAATTACTGAGAGGTGGAAAACTACAGGCCAAGACCGGCTCAATACAATAAAGTGGACTAGATGAGATCCTAAAGAATAGACTGCAGTGCATGGCTGCAGATAAAGTTTTGTTGATTGTTTTTACTTCTCATCCTGAGCATTAGATATAGTCCAGTCCGTGCTGAAAAAGATTAATATATAGTGGCTGTAACTTTCACCTCCAATTTACCGAGCTAAGCTATTAAAGCTTCCTAGAATCAAAAGGATTTACCTTTCGGTGCTGTAGAGCCCTTCCTGCAGTAATTTCTGGAAGTACACAAATAGAGATATAGTCAATTATGATTGTAATAGAGTTATTACAAATGTGATGATAATGAATGCATCAGAAATTTTAGTCAGATTGTGCAAAATTTGCAAGTACTCCTTCCATCCACTTTTACTTGTCCAGTTTAGAAAATCAAGAGATAATTTATCACTTAGTTCCTAATTTACCCTTATTATTAACTATAGTCATTTCCCAAAGCATTGAATTTATTATATTCAAAGAGTGATATAGTAAAATTGTCATTCTAGTTATTGCTCCTTAAGACGGGTGTTAAGTCACTACTGGACAAGTAAAAATGGATGGACGGAGTACTTGGTTACTGCTTCAGAAGACAAACATGAATACTGTGAGTTCTGGGATCAAATTCAATACCCTTCCGAGCAAATAACCTTTTTGGTGGTAGTTGGACAGTAAGATCCTGGTGAGCAGAATAACTCCCCACCGTTTGTTTCACTACCCCAGCGATCAGCTGCTCCACAAGTGTGATTTACCTTGCCTGGAGGTAACTGGTATGAATATCTGGAAATTTTCTTTACCAAACACGTATTAGTTGATCATATGACTATAGAAGGCATGCTGAAATAGGATAAGCAAAAGTGGAACTAGAAAAACTTACGGTTGACATCCACCAGTTGTTTTGTTGAGTGCAGCACGAGGACAGTAAGCACCTAATGGGCAAGCTGCATAACATATAATAGGGATCCTTCAGATCAAATACCAAAATCTCATGGCTTAAAATGTTTATTCATCAATTACGAAGGTAAGCTGGAGTTCAATACGGAATGTAAGTTACAAAGCTTTTTGAAAGTAAGATAACTAAAATTATATTTGGCAAGACATACATTCAATTCGATAGCATTGATATAATTTACATCATTGTTAATGCAGAGGTTGCTTGGGTCATAGATTGAGTGTTTCAGGACAAGACTAGACTCATTACGAAAACTCTAAATAGGCCTTCATTTCCCCATGCAAGAAGCAACGTATATTCATAATAACTAAGCGAAATAGTGATTTTAATTATAGATGAATAAAATTGAGCATTAAACAATATATGCAAAGAGAGGAATTAAATCCTTTGCAACAGCTAGGCTGCCAAAAGGTTGCTTTTACTTATAACTTAAATCCTTACATATATTATGAACAAAATCTTCAAAACTACACTGGTAATGTAAGAGAATCTTCACATAATCAAATCACTTATATGATAAACAGGTAAATCTCTATGATATTAATTAGTAAGCTGATAAAAATTGTAACTGACCTGCTATAACTGGTAAAACTAAACTGATAATGCAAGAATCTTTATAATATCGGTGCAGTATAACTTAAATTTTTGAGGAATTAACATCTCAGACAATTGATAATAGAGAAGAGAGTCTATAGATATGCTTACGCATCATGCAAGTCAAGCCTCGAGGGCAGAAAAACCCTTCACAACAAGGTTGATTGTCACGAGTACGATCAGGCATATCTTTTGCATTCTTAAGGTCAACTTTCTCATTTACATTTACACTGCAAGACCAGCCTGGTTCACATCCAGGAATCCATGATGTCAAATTACAGTTCCTATTGGGTCTTAAGACTTGAGTTTTTTTGGTTGATTTTGTATCCAAAAAACTTGAGAAGTAGAATTTCATCTCTGCAGCGTTACATAGCCTCTGTGTCACGTCTGTTAAGATGATCAGCATATTGTTAGAGATTAAGGGTGTTTCAAACTATACCAGAATTCAAATAAGCAAAATTTCGATGCACAAATAGGAAACAAAGGGACAAAAACTTCCAATTGATTTTTGTAGCTCATTTCATTTAGAGTTTGAGTTATATATATTGACAGTGTAAAACATGTCAGGCTTAACATGGAGAGGTACGTGTCAACGAAAAATCATAAACCCTTTCTTTAATTTCCCCGTGAATTGATAAAACCGGGCATTTCAAGTGTCAACGGTTGATCATAGTATATACACAATCTTGAATTCATTTGAGAAGACAAAGTGGTGACCAGAATTTCGCTAGCAAGTTCATTAGGATCAACGCATGCATAAAGCATCTTGCGAATAAAAGCACAAGCAAATTACATACAACAACAACATACCCCATGTAGTCCCACACAGAGTTTGGGGAGGGTAGAGCTTACGCAAACCATACTGTTTCCAACAGACCCTCGTGTATGCAACCACATTATTGATAATAACAACAACAAAACAAGTAAATACCTTTGGTCTCTTTAAAGCAATTATTTAAGAATTCCAAGTTTTTGGCAAAATTAAATGCCTCAAACAACTCAGCATCCCTAAAACAAGAAAAGATTAACTTTTTAATAAGAATATAGATAAATAGGAGATGTTAAACTATAATGCAATTAACACTTACACATCATTAATGCAAAATCCCAAAACCTGGGTGATATCCTTATGGAATACTTTTGTAAGATTTGCAAGTTGGCCATAAATGAAAGATGCAAGAATAGGCAGAGCAGTAGGATTAGCATTAGTAGGAGTTTGTTTACTAGCAGGTGCACACCAAACACATGGAGTAAAACCCAAAACAAGAATCATAAACAAATAATAACAGGGTAACCATATCCTTGGTTTACCCATTTCATCTAATATTCCAAATTAATTAATCCCTAAGGAAGATTTCCCAGAAAAATGCCACCACTAAACAAAACATAAAACTCAATAAACTAGAAAATAGAAACAACCCAAGAACCAAAAAGATGATTGTTTTTTTCAAGAAATAGGAAATAGAAACAACCCAAGAACCAAAAAGATTAAATTTTTCAACAAAATAGGAAATATAAACAAACCAAAAAAAACAAAAAGATGAAATTTTTCAAGAGATGAAGGACATTTTTCAAGAAAATAGAAACAACCCAAGAACCAAAAAGATGAAATTTTTACAAGGGATGAAGGACTGTTTGTTTTTATTTGGGTTCAAATGGCCATGGAGACAACAAGAAGCTCCAGAACCAAAAAAAACAAGAAAGGGTTTTTTTGGTCAAAATTTTTGGGAGAAGAATCGTGAGAGAGATGTGTAGATTCTGGGAGGAGCTCCACTGTTTTTGGAAGAGAAATGGCATTGAGAGATTAATGGCTGAATTGGAGGTTAGGAATTAATGTCTGTATGAAATACTCCTATTGCATGCAAATGTTTTTGTTTAGATTGTTTTGTCCAATCATGTCTTTCTATTCCCAACACGTACATTATGTTGAAAAGGCAAAAGGATTGTGAAATTAATGATGACTATAAAAAAAAAAACACTATTAAAATTGATCAATTATCGAATCGATCGATTTAATCCCAATTAATATTTTTACAAAGTAAATTGATAGAGCTTAATCGATTTTTTTGGGCAAAAAAATAAAAAATAAAAAATTCACTAGGTTCTTTGATCAATTTTTAAAAAATGATCGTTTTGATTAAAAAAATACATAGTACGATCGACTTTTTTATTTTTTCCTATTTTTTTATGTGCAAAGTTTGATCGAGCTCTATGAATTTTATTAGGAGAAAATTTGTGATCAAATCAATTACTTTTCTGATATTTTTTGCCATATTTGTAATAATATTTTTTTATAGTCACCATTAGTTTTAAAATTTATTCAGTTAGTTGGATCAATCAAAGATATTTCATTTTAGCATAATTAAGGAAGTAAAAATATTTAAGATATATTTGAGTGATTAAAATAGACTTACTTCCATGAATAAGTGATAATTTTAACTAAAAAATCAATCTCTAAATCTCAAATAAAGATAAAAGAGAAAATAAAATAAAGTGATTACATATCAAATATGCCAATGGCGAGCAATCGTTGGCATAATGAACATGTAATCTTGAGGCCTCTCTCTTTTCCGTCCTCCAATTGTGTCCTGCATAAATTCTATTATCAACATATTTTATTTGAGATATTCAAGTATTAGTTATTGAATAGTTTAAAGAATATTTTGATTGAGATTAATGCATGTATTTGCAATGTTAGAGTAGATACTTCGCTTGGACTAATTCTTGAGCAATATCACATCTAATATTGAATGCACCGATTAAGTTATTTACTCTACCATACATTTTAATTAGTTTTCTTTTCCTCTTTGGAGTAGAGTCAGGGTAAAATGAATGAAACAACATACTGTGTTATAGTCGTGCTGGATTTGTAATTAGTCACTTGATAATCAATAAAATTTGTTAATTACCAAAAAAAAAAAAGAAGAATACTTTGTTTGAGATAAGATATAAGAATTTGTAAGATCATTATAATGTGGTTTAAAAGTCTTGTGAATTGGTAAGATCAGTGGAATGTGGTTGACCTAAAATGTTGAGAGGTGAGTGCTACATTCCATAAAGATGTGAATTTGATAATGTATTTTTTTTTACTAATAATTGATTGTTTTGACTTTTAAAAATGTCTTTCATTGCTTCGAATTGACCATGTGATGATGAATTTCAAAAATTACGACTATTGTGAAGATGAATACTATGATGAAGATATAGGAGCAAATTAAGACTAATATTGTTTATGGGGAAGAATGTGCATATGGAGATTTATATGTTTCTTATTATAATTACAAGAATAAAAATATCATGATTACATAATAAACATGCTTTAAGATATAATGCTTCTACACACATTTCTTGTTATGGTTCTAGTAACCACAATATATATTATATGGTTCATATCATTTTTTTTATTTAATTAATACATGATTGGATTTTAATAAAATTGATATAATTCAAGGAGAACTACACCCCAAAAAGTAACTATTGAGGTGAGAATACTTAAGATATCCATTAATCATTATGGGAATTGTCTTATACCTACAATAGGATCATAACATTTTTTTTACTTGAGAAATAAAAATACTTTAAAATATAGGCTTCTACATATTTCTTTTTGTCATTCTTCTAGTAATGAAGATAGTAATGACGAGAAGATAATTATGTGGTTGAGTTTAAAATTATTTAAATTTCAGTTCAATTTTTTATTTAATCAATGCAAAACTCAAATATCATATTTTACAATAGAACCATAACAAAATTGATTCTCACTCAAACATAACAACATCCCAAACTAATTATATAAGAAGGATCTACGAGGAGATTTTATCTATTAAAATAATTTCATATTTTATCCCTATAATTATTATTATCCCCTTTTCAAGAAAAAACCAAATGGTTTCAACTTTATTTTACCCCCCCCCCCCCCCCCCCCCCAACTATACTCATTTTATCACTCAATCACCAATTCTTTGTACACAAAAAGACAAAAAAAGTGCTCTTCCAGCCTATACATATTCCTTTGTCCCTTTGAGAGGGGCCCTTTTCTTATTACTTGGCATATAGTACATTTTGATAAAAATATATTTGTGTATCAAATCTTTCTTGAAAAAAACAGTGTGAATACAGTATAGTGTTGGAGAAACTTTCCTTTGTTTTGTGGGGTATGGTTTTAGTATTTGAATAGCAGACTTCAAATGCTGCTGCCGTGTGAAGACTTTTCTCAAGTCATACCAAGTCTTTTGCCATCTTTGTCAAGATAGAGCCTTTTATTGGAGCTGAAATTTTATCAAATTCTAAATAATACTGCAATTTATGAGCAAGATTTGAGATAAAAAATTATGATGTGGGTTCAGATTTAGCAGCCTAAAGGTGAGTTTTTCGAGATTTTGAGTGCCATTTTTTTTGTGATTATTGGGAGTTAAAGTGAAAAGATGAATGTGGGGTTTTATGGGTCATTGAGTTTTGTAAGTTTTCACACCTTTGTATTCACAGGAACTGTGAATTGGGGCTTTTGGTTATTCAAGAACTGAAAAAGATTGAATCTTGTGCTTTGTAGATGGTGGGTTGTCTACATTTCTGGTAATTTTACCCTTTTGGGGTTTTTCTGTTCTACTTGATTTTTATGGCTACAAATTTATATGTAAATTTAAGGTTGTGGAGAATTTTTTAATTGCTTCCGTTGGTTGGCTGCATGAACTTTCACGTTATTGATGAGGGCTTGTAATCTTTCCCTGAACCATTTTTTTCAAAAGAAGAGAAGAAAAGGAAATTTAAGGTTGTATATTAGCTCGTGTTGATAATTAAGTATTGTTTTCAAGCAGTTGGGTCAACTTTTGTTGTCCAAATGAAACATATGGATATTGAGAATTCATATAACCAAGCCAATTAGTTTAATATATTTCCATTTATGAACAGATTGAGATAAGCTTATGCTGTGGGTTCAGATTTAGCAGCCTAAAGGTGAGTCTTTTTTAGTTTTTGAGTACTTTTTTCTTTTTGTGTCTATTGGCAATCAAAGTAAAATTTTGAATGAGGGGTTTTTATGGCTCATTGAGTTAAAAGTTTTCGCTTCTCTGTATCCACAGGAATTGTAAAATTGGGCTTTTGGCTATCCAAGTACTGAAAAAGATTGAATCTTGTGTCCCGTAGATGGTGGGTTTTCTACATTTCTGGTAATTTTACCTTTTTGGGTTGTTTCTGTTTTGTTTGGTTCTGATGGCAACAAAACATATGGAAATTTAAGGTTGTATTTAGCTTTCATCTTGATGATTAAGTATTGTTTTCAAGCAGTTGGGTTAACCTTTGTTGTCCAAATGTAACATAATGGACATTGAGAATTCATATAACCAAGACAATTAGTTTGGGATTGAGTGGTGTTTCTCTTTCAAGGGTTTTAGAGAAAATCTTTCTTCTTTTCTTTTCTTTATTTCATTAGTATGGAGGTCGCGGATTAGGGTAGTAGGTAGTTGAGTGGTAGTTGGGAGCATCGTGTCTGTCGTAGAATTAGCTTTATTCGTGTATTTTCTTGCTTTTGATATATGTTATCTTTTGTTGTATATTGTGTTTTGGATACCACACTATTTCACCATTTCGCTGTTGTTGTTGTTCCTTGTCTGGATCTTATATGCTACTTTCCTTATTTGTTGCCATGTTCTCATCACTGTCATATTCCCTTCTTAAACAATTACTTTGATGTTGCACTTGAGCCGAGGATCTTTTGGAAATAGCCTCTCTACCTCTCGGTCCTCTCTGAGGTAGGGGTAAGGTTTGCGTACACCCTTCGCTTCCTTCTTCTCCCCATACTTCACTTGTGGGATTTGACTCGGTACGTTGTTGTTGTTGTTGTATTTCTTTTGAGATCCATGGAGCAATTGCCATTAGGTTTGGTAGGAAAGAATTGATTTATTACCAATGGCTTCTCTTTTTGCATTTCCATGGATTGGTTGGTTAGTCTTCTGCCTATGTATCATTTTCTTTTGATGAATTTCTTTATACAGTGTCCTTATTTTTACTTAAACAAGGCATGTGGACTTTTCCTGTTCCTTAAAGTCTTGGATAAATTTTGCAGACATCCGTGTAATCAGATATTCAAATATGATATGCTTCATTACGTGACAAGTACTACCATTATGTGAAATTACTCGTATACTAATTGAGCATTCTGGATTTGCACCTGCAGGGAGGGTATTTTAGTAGTATACTGAAGGACATGAAGTGTTTTCCGTTCTACACTGGTGAGAAGAAGGAAGAACCTAAGACAGCAAAGTCAAATCCAGTTCTGTCCTCTTTTGGTCTTTCGGATAGTGAATTTCGGCATTCTCATCGTGAGTCCAGCTCTCAGAATGTATCAGATACCAGCACAGAGTCCAGAGGAAGGAGCCAATTTCCAAGCCTGTCTGATAGGCCTTCCGATCTCAGGGCATTTACATTCTCAGAACTGAAAGCAGCAACGAAGAATTTCAACCGTACTACCAAGATTGGGGAAGGTGGATTTGGATGTGTATATAAGGCCACAGTAAAAACTGGTGAGGATTCAGTTCAAAAGATTGACGTGGCTGTAAAACAACTTGGTAGAAGAGGATTACAGGTAACTAAATTCTTTCTAAGCTCGGATAATTATGTATTAGAAATATTTGGATCTTGCACTTTGACATCATTATTTATTAGGTGTTGGCACTTTGCAGTTGATACACACTTCATCATCTCTAAACTTTTTAGCTGCCTGAAACTAAATCAAAATGTTACTTCAACCATTGTCATTTCTCTTCCCATTTAAGCCTCGCTTACGGAGCCGTATTGGAAAACTTTGGGAATCTTTTAGGAGTACAGAAACCAGGAAGAGTAAACTGTTCTACTGTATGAAGTCGCTAGGGAAATATTTTAACTTTTAACGTTTTGTACATATATAAACCCATACAACGAATATATACTAACTAATTTGAATTGGCTTGACGTTAATCAAAATATATGATCTGACCGTGCATTGGAAGCCCATGGATTTGAATGATCTCTTATGTTAAAACCCATCCTTTTGTTTTGCACTTTAACTCTGTTTTTTTTGTTGTATAGTGATGTACTCATGGATTGCCCCCATCAAAATGACTTATAGGACTACCACCACAACAACAACATGCCCAGTGTAATCCTAGAAGTGAGGATTACTAAAAGGATGACCATAGATGGAAAATTCCACATATTTGAAAAATTGTAGATACAAGTCTATTCCTTTGAACTTAAAAAAGTGGTGAACCCCAGAATTTTTTACCATTTTAGAAAGAAGTGCTGAACCTCAGAAGTATAGTTGGTATATTGCTTCCAACATGTGATGGCTCCATTTAATATGGTTCTGTGAGAAGCACGAGCCGCTTACTCTCGCCTAGTGAGAAAATCTTCTGATGTTGAGGACCATCGGACAAATAGTTGTTTGCTTGCCCCATTGAAACATTCTTCTCAGCGTAGACGGGTGATTGGTGCAGGTATTTGTTTTGGATTATTTAGTAGTCTGAAGAGAGCATTTTCCATAGTGGGGGTTTGTCCAATATGACCTTTCACATATCTAAAATGAGAACAAAGAACGAAAAAGGATTTATGTTTCCCAACTTCAATAAAAACATTATCTGCAATAGATTTTTGATTTGAGATGCCTAATGTCTAGGCACTTTCTTAGGCTTGCGTTCATCTTATATGCGACTGAAGCACAGCGATGCTGAACTTCTATTTCTCTTATTCAAATATCAACATGTAAACCTCACTGGAGTTTCATTTCGTTGAAACTCCATATGTTTTTGTTGCATAACTTTAGAAGAGCGAATGGTACAGAGAATTCATAAATCTGAACCTACTATGGAGTTTGGGATTGAGTTATAGTGAGTTGATATTATTGATTGATGATTGTTTTAATCATGAATTGAAGTTCTAATTTATCTTCAAGTATGATAATACTCCCTTTATTCCATGTTGTTGACCTATTTACTATTTGGTGAGTCAATAAAATTCTTTCATGACTGCTATTTTATTACTCCTTCGCTTTCAATTTGTTAGTCTGGTTTTGACTTGGCACAAAATTTAAGAAAGTAAAGACTTTCAAATCTTGAGGTCTTAAACTATAAATATGTGGAATGTACCAAAGTGCCCTTTATTTTTGTGGTCTTAAATATGCCATGTGGAAAGTTGAAATTACAAAGTTACAAAAAAAGGAAAGAGACATTCTTTTTGAAGCAGACTAAAAAGGAAAGTAAGACAAACAAATCAAAACGGAGGGAGTAATTATTTTTTTTCTTATTTTTTAGCTTAAACATTGGAGGAAGTAGATGCTTTTCATCTTGTTTCTAAATATATCATTTTCATTCAGAAAGAAGCTATTCAACATCCAATACTACACCAAAAATGTAATAAAGTCAACTCTGATAAACTTAATAGGTCATTTAATTGTGGTAAGAGGTCGTAATGGGGAAATCTTCTTCTCTGTACATAATTGTACATTGTCAGCTCATGAATAGGGTGCTTGGAAAGCTGCTTACACTTCAGCTTTCGACATTCTACGATGTCTTCACTTTGGTCACTAGGACCAATCGTTGATGGTAACGGTGAAGATTCTGCAGAATAATAGGTACTCAGACTGCTTCTCATATAGCAACTTTTGACGTTCTACTATGTCTTTACTTTAGTCATTAGGAGAACACCTTGATGGTTATAGTGAACCTTCTGCAATATAACTAACTTATTTCACATGTTTTATTGTGACTTACCCACCAATTTTCAGGTTTTTAGCTGCCGTTTTAGTTAATCTTCTTAGGCATAAATTTGGTGAACACGATTAATAACCAGTCTGCTTACAATAGTTCTGTGGGATGGACCATGATATTAAAGAAAACATGATACGCATGTTCTTGTTCCAATTTGTAGTAACGTACTCTTCTTGATGCTATTCAATAGGGCCACAAAGAGTGGGTGACAGAAGTCAACGTTCTCGGGGTGGCTGAACACAGGAACCTCGTCAAATTAGTAGGCTATTGCGCGGAAGATGATGAGAGAGGAATCCAGCGGCTTTTGGTGTATGAATATATGCCTAACAAAAGTGTCGAGAATCATTTGTCAGCTCGGTCAGAAACCCCTCTCTCCTGGGCAATGAGGTTAAAGATAGCCCAAGATGCTGCTCGTGGCTTAGCATACCTACATGAAGAAATGGATGTTCAGGTGCTTTTCCCACTTAGCTATTTACACCTATATAAAGGTGTAAAATGTGTAACTAGCAAGGACTTCATCAACCTTGTGCCTTTTGTTTTGTTACCTCAAGTTGTTAATGTTTTGAGTCGTTTATTGTGCAGAATCCTGATGTCTCTCTTCTTTAATATTGTAGATCATCTTCAGAGATTTTAAATCTTCAAACATTCTTTTGGACGAGCAATGGAATGCAAAGTTGTCAGATTTTGGATTGGCTAGGTTGGGACCTCCTGAGGGTCTAACCCATGTCTCAACTGCGGTATGCTCACATAAATTGTTTGCATGCATCTCAATACATGTGTCCTGAAGATCTTGTCCTTTGGTATTTTTCACTTTTTCTTGTTTGTTCATTAGTTTTTCTAATTAATGTTGATATAGTCATAGACCTCTCCTTTTACGGAATTAATCAAACTATGATTTATCTATTTTCTTCCCTGGATTTCCTTGCGAAAAATAGTCTTCCGTCTCTTAATTCTATATTTCATCCATGTCACGTTCTAACAAAAATGTTCCATTTGTTACTTTCATGGAAAGCCAAGAAGGTTGTTGCCGAAATTGCCAATTCATTTTGGTCCACTGTCAGTTTAGCAGTTGTAGGTAAATATGTACTTTTCCTTGGTTCATAAACATAAGATAACATTTAAGGAGAAGCAAATTCAACACCAAAACCACCTCCTCGTCCCTAGCCAGCTTTCCGAGAATCTGGCTCAGCAACCTAGTATGATTTCGTTTGTTAGCCATTTGATTCGATGAATTATTGGAAACTAGTAGAATCAGACAACACATCTTAATTCACTGTTACATAAGCTTTATCCCCCCCCCCCCCCACACACACACACTGCACATGCAAGAAATTTCTTATAATTTCAATAGAATGTCAAAACATTGTTACAACACTCCATTATATTTGTCAACATTTTTCTTATATTGTTTCTTCTTATGATGCCATACATATGGCTTGAAAATCATAAACCTAAGAATTCGTAATGATTATAGTCTGGTTGCATATCACATCTCTATCGTATCAGGTTGTTGGAACCATGGGATATGCTGCTCCTGAATATGTTCAAACTGGCCGTCTCACTTCCAAGAGTGATGTGTGGAGCTATGGTGTCTTTCTCTATGAGCTGATTACTGGTCGACGCCCATTAGATCGAAATCGGCCTAGGAGCGAGCAGAAGCTCTTAGAGTGGGTAAAGCCATACATATCAGATTCTAAGAAGTTTCAGCAAATATTAGACCCAAGGCTTGATGGTAAAATCTCAAGGTCAGCCCAGAAACTCTCCATTGTCGCCAACCGCTGCTTGGTCAGACATGCAAAGTCGCGTCCAAAAATGAGTGAAGTACTGGTAATGGTGAACAAAGTTGTCGAGACATCAACAGGAATAGGAAATCCTGAACCACCTGTGAAAAAAGAAGAACCAACTTCATCAGAATCTGAAAGGAAAGGTAAGAGGAAGATCATTGATATCAAACTTGGAGATGGTAGCGGGTTAGTACACATGTGGTCAACAAAACTGATAAACACCTGTTAATATATTAGTTTCCAATATGCACAAACAAAACAAATAGTTGAAAAAAAAAGTTTAACAAAACATTATAACCGTCAGAGCGAAAGGTAATCAAGAAGTGCAAAAATCATATTACTCCTGATATGAATGGGGTCTCTTCTGTTATTTTCTTATACCGTCTCTCGGATTGGCAGCATGTGGTATTTTCGACACTATATGTGACTTGCTGCAGAATCTTCTGAGGATCTAAGACGATGAATGAAGGGGTTTGGCGTTTGATCATGGTAATACTGATCTTGATATTTTCAGTTTTGATTGACAATGTCTTGTATAGTTTTCCACCTTCCATGATATGCAAGAAAATGAACAAAATGAGAAAGTTCATCTTGTTACACATGAAAGTTTGTTTTGTTATACATGAAAATTCATCATGGTTCGTTTAGGAATGTAATTTGAAACAAACATTCAAGTGAAATATTGGAGCTTGTAATGACAATGTTGCTAGCCATAATGAAAGAGAAAGGTGCTTACAATTATATTAGTTTGCCAATATTTTGATTTATACAGAACTTTGTTTGTTTGATCTTATTATGTGCTCTGTACACATGCTTGGTTGAAAAGGGAAAGGGGGAGACTTGTTTGCTTTCCTTGGGTTGAAGGCATACATATATAGTTGAAGGAAGGGGCTGATCCGATAGTGTGTGCTGGCCGGTTCAATACTATACTCCTTGCTTTCAGAGCTGGAAAGAGCAAGTGGAATAATTCGGTAATCCAGGGCTCCATTGCGTGTGATCGAGGTAGAAGTTCTTTTTTAGAAAAATGAGTTCTTTTTTAGAAAAATGTGAATGGAAAAAAATTCTGACCACCGGTAGCGAATGCTTTTGAAAAGATTTGAAGGTAGAAGGCTGTTTCTGGCTAGCTCCGGAAGCAGAGGGTAGTTCCGGTAAGAGAGAAAGTTTGATTGATAAGGGCATTCTGTGGATGGAGGAATTGGCACAAATATGATCTGAAGTAATGTGTTGCCGTGAATTGGCGGTAGAAATAATTGAACTTTGGCCATAGTTTGAGCCTAACTTCATGTACCAAGTTCTGTTGAATCATCAAAAATGTAAATTTCAGACACAACATATCGAAATATTCATCAATATAAATAAGTGATGCCTTGTTCATAGTATAACAATGTAAGAAAGAATATAGAAACGTGTGGAGACGGATTCATGATTTGAAGTTATATGGATTTTCAATGATTTCAAATATAAAAGAAAAAGCTTTATTCTCTGTGTCCGAAAGGAATTAAACTTTCATCGAGGAGGGATAAAGCTTAAGTAACTTCGATAAGTTCGATTTCTATCTTTGGACAAAATTCTCCTCCATACCTAACAAATTATAGAGAGTCTAATATTATATCATCATGTGTGTCTTCTTAAATAAATTGAGCAAAAAGTAAAATTTCTTCTTTCTTTCTTTGTATTTTTATTTTTCACTTATGGAGCTAAAAAAAACTACTTATTTATACATTTTGTACTTTTTTAAAATAAAATTTACCCCTAGATTCAAGTATTAAGATTCAAGACAATTTTTTTAATCCTTACTATATATATACACAAGAGTTACGCTATCTTATTGTATCTTGATTTATGAGATACTCTATAATGCATGCCTTAGAAGAAAAAATTAGACCCACAACTATTTTATTATATATTTATGAAAATTTTCCAATTATATATATGTAATTTGGAATTAATTTGGTTTGATTTAACTTTTTATTAATTAAAATAAAATCAAACTATGATATTGTTTCTTCCAACACCAAACGTTATGTGTAAGTATATGGGCCATGGCAAGACATCCCTTATCTGTTTGGGCTGGACTTGTTCCGAACTTGAATAGTACGTAGAAGGAACTCTCTCTTTATTATCGCGTCGAGTGAAGCACGAACAATTTACCTCATCAAACAAATCTCCTCTTTCCTCCTACTTTAAAACCTAATATCATCTATGATGGTGGCAATTTGGGCAGAACTTCCTAAGGATCTAATTGATCTAATTGCAAAACATGTTAAAGTAATAGAAGACTTCATTGTTTTTCGTGTTGTAATTTGTACCTCATAGCGAACTTCCACAACTAACTCTAATTGCAATTCTCAAATTCCGTGATTAATGCTCCCTAATAAAGATGATGATTATCTAGAACTTTACTCTCTTTCTAAAAAGAAGTATTACGTATTTTTCTCCCGGAGGTTCGAGCACGAGAATGTTATCCAACAAAAGGATTGATTTACCATAAGGGGCAATTTTATTGTTCCACTTTTACTAGCAAAATTTGAGCTTTTGAAGTTCCGGGGCGTAGCATTCCTCAAGTACAAGCAATCAAGCTTGTTTCCTTTGAAAATAGAAAATTTCAAAATCGTAATTATTTGGTCGAGTTATCAGGATCATTATTAATTATTTTCCAATTTCCTAAATATGAGATTTCTAAGTTTGTGAAGTATTTGAAATAGACCTAAACAAGTTTGAGTTGATCAAGATTAACTCGTTGTGAGATTACACAATCTTTGTGGGGCTTAATGAAGCAATTTGTATTGATTCCTCTAAGTTTACTGAAGTCAAGTCTAATCATATACTCCCTCCGTTTAAAAAAAAAAGACTTAGTTTGACTTGACACAAAGTTTAAGAAAATAAAATAGACTTTTTCATCTTGTAGTCTTAAATTAAAGTTATGTTAAATGTACTAAAATACGTCTTAATTTTGTGGCTTTAAACACGCCACGTGGAAAGTTGAAATTAAAGTTTCGCCAAAAAAAAGAAAAAGCTCATTCTTTTTTAAACAGACTAAAAAGAAAATGAACTCATTCTTTTTGAGATGGAGAGAATATATTTTATTTGTTGTAGTGGTGGAGCTGGAAGACACATGGATGCGTACAATCTTGAAGATGGAAAGATGGAAGCTTTTTATTCTGGAGAGTCGATAAGTGTTACTTGCCCCCCAACTTGGGTCATACCATCATTATGAAGTGAAAATTAATTGTCTTTTGTTTGTGTTTTCTTTTCATTATATTGTGTTGGTGTATTATACTATAAATATAATAAATTACAATTAAAAATAAAATGACAAAAATAAATAAAATATACATTTAGGCTGAAGCACACACCGATTCAGTAATAATACTCTTGACTTGTTTATAACTCAAATAACTCCTTCGAATTAGTTGAAGAGTCTAAAGCTCCACAAAAAGAATACGTTCCTTTAACATATAATTAATCTCTTTTGTATAGTGAATATAGTTGAAAACTTAGAATAATTTCTTAGTCTCAACTCTCTCTTTCACTACATTAACTTCAATATAAATACAATATAAACTTCTCATTTTTTCTTACATTCTTCTTTCTTATTCCTTTCTTGTACACAAACTCATCACTGTTTATAAGTTAGGAATTCTTCCATACAATGAATAGAAAGATCATAGGTAGTAAATTGACTAAATAAATGGCCAAATATTACATAAGTTACAAAAATAATTAAATAGGTAGAATAATGGGTGAAATAAAGAGTTGATAGTTATAAAAATTACTAACAACTAATGACAATATGATATGATACATAATATGACATATTATATATTTTTATTAATATTAAAATGTCACACTGACATATTGTTTCAAAATTTTAAGTTTAAAGTTTAATTGGATCTTGTGTGTTCCTATGTATGCATATTATGGCATTTAGTCAATTCTAACTGTGGGATTTGTTGCATCCTTTCTTTTGTACTCTTTACACAATTTGTTTGATTGACAACGAAAAGAGAGAGACTTAATTAGTTTACTTTCGTCGTGTGAATGACATATACACTTTGCTGAGTCGATTATTTAAATTCTCATTAACCATGTCTAAAAGGGTATCTAGATGCTTTGAGCATCTGCATTCACACAATTTGGTACTTTGACGTTTCAGGGCCTAGCATTCTTCAACCAATCGTAGTAAAAGCAATCAAGCTTGTTTTCTTTGAAAATAGAATATGTCAAAATCGTTATTATCTCATCGAATTATTGGAGACATTATTAATAGCATAATATTCACACTTAAAATATAAAAGAAATAGTCTTAAGAATGATTGTTATCTTACAAGTGGTGTGACCTTTATATTAATGAATCAATCAATATGATCAAAGGGGATGTCTAAATTGTGATCCATATATAAATCGCATGATGATAATTTTACTGTTGCTCCAAATTTGTTCTCGACCATATTTTTTCAACTAGGTTTGCTGACGAGTTCTCTTTTCATGCAGCAGTTGCCTTCTTGTAAGTTGTCATTATCCCTATATATCAGCACATTAGCATAACTGGTGACCTTTTGACTAGACTATTCTTGACTAGCATCCATTAACATAGTTTTTTTTTTCATCAAACATGTAAATACCCTTTTTAAAATATAGTTTTTTTTTCCATCAAAGATGCAAATACCCTTTTTAAAATATTTTTCCTTGGATTGATTTCTGGGTCATATTTCCATCTAAATTGGTTGTCAATACTGCCAAAAATTAAGCAATTTGGGTGGACAATGTGTGTGTGTGTGTGTTTTTCAAGCTTGTTTTTATTGTTTTTCTTTAACTAGGTGGGTGGTGGGAAAATGATATTATATAGTACTTTGTATTATGTTGATGGAATTCATTTTGTCAAAAAGTCATCCTTTGTTTTTGAAATTACCATTTAAGAACCCGTTTGGATGGGCTTTAAGTTGGTCAAAACCAATTTAAAGCCCCTTTTTAGCTTTTGGACGTGTTTGTCTAATCCTAACTTTAAGCCATAAAGTTCTTAAAGTCAGTCAAAAATGAAAAGTTAGGATTTCTAACTTTTTTTTTCTAAGTGCTTAAAGTTATTTTGTTTGACCATGAAAATTACTTTTATATCTCTTATATTTCAACTAAATTCTCAAACTACTGTTTTTATTCTTTTAACCCTAAAATCAAACACTTATTTTCAATATAAGCACTTTTATCCAAACACTCAACTGCTTATTTATAAAAATAACTTTCAGCACTTCAAAGTTCTAAAAACACTTCATACATAAAAGTTACTTTTTCAAGCCATCCAAACGGGCTCTAAGTCATATTCCTATTTGCAAAAATTTATCAATTTATCTGTCAATCTCAAACATGTTGTGTTTGAAGTTAGACTCTGACTATCAGTTATTTTAGTTTGAACTTATATGTGATAAATTTTATTTATCAAAAATACAGTCGAAATTTACAATTTTAACTTTAAAATTTATTAAATTTTAAATTAATAATTATCATAATCGAAAAGCTGACTCTGTCCAAAAAAATGTACGAAACGCGGTGGCCGACATAGACTTTAACGAAGCACACGGATGTGGAAATGTGATAGAAAGGAGAAAAAGAATCGTATTCTTTATTCCTAGTAACTAATTAAAGTGCCTTCATATCGAAGAAAACTTTATGCTAACTTAATTTGTCCTATTATTCGGATCGGAATTTAAATTTTATAAATTTTATAATAATTTATTTAATATATAATAATAATAATTAAATTTATAACTAAATATTTATAAATATTAATGAGTTTTTATTTGAGCAAATGTTATGAAGTATGGGTATACCCATGTGAAACACATCCACTATTATTAAATGGCTTAAGTCATTGACGACAATTAAAATTATCAGAATATTTTACCTGAACAACTCAATTAAGATTTGTACCTATTAAATATTTTTATTATTTAAAATAAGTATTTATTAAACATTTTTTGCTGACATGGCAAGGAAGGTGTAATATACTTGTATTAAGCACGTGAGTGGTATAATTTTTAGCTATTTTTGTATCTTTTTCTTCTTCTTTAGGGCAATTCGGTGCACTAAAGCTTCCGTTATGTTCAGGATTTGAAAAAGGACTCGACCACAAGGGTTTATCGTACGCAGCCTTACCTTACATTTCTGGTAGAGACTCTTTCTTCTTCTTTCTTTTAGTCATAATATTTTTCAACAATGCAATTATAGTAGATGCTATTCCTTTGTTATCTCTTCAAATAAAAGAAAAAACAAATTTGAGTAGTATAATTTTTAGCGGTGAAATTTTATTTTTTCCCACAAGTTTAATCCCAACATAAACTTATATCAATATAGTCTAACAATAAAATATCACATTAATTAATTAAAGTTGATAGGTAAAAAGAAACAAAGAATTTTTCAACCAAAAATAGAAAATCAATTATGGAATTCAAAAAGAATTTCGCCGTAACTCCATTTTTTCCGACAATGTTGATAGGAGTTTATAATTTTCCGGCGAAACTTTATTCATCTTTCTCACCCAAACTAGATGGAGAAAAACGTTAAAGTTGAAAAATAGGTTGAGGGAAGGATTGTCTTGTTGGGATGAATGAAGAGGGAGAGGGAGCGTGGGGGTGGGGGATGAGTTTTTTTAGAAAATACTTTTTTTATTTTCTTTAATTAGTTAAATAGGCTAAAATAGTTTTTTTTAAACTTTCATTTTTTAAATAAAATTTTGAATTCAAATGCCACATGTCATCATTTTACCATGTCATCGCGAGTGTATTATACACTTTTAATATTTTTGGTTGATTATAAAAAAAAGGTCAAATTGGTATCAATTTTAAGCGGAAGAGGTGTTCAATAGATATAACTCCTAATTGAAGTATCTAAGCAAAATATGCGGACAACTTTAAAGATCCGTCTATAACTTGAGTGTGGTAAAAAATTTATTGGCACTCAATAATTATATTAAGTCAATAGATTTGTAGCATATATTTGCATGTAAATTTTTTAGTATTTAATTATAATCAATTATGTAGCTATTATAATAAATGTATATAATCTGATATAAATATCAAATGGAAATAAATATTTATTATTACTCTAGACTATGAAATTGTCTTGAAGATCATTGGGTTGACAAATCTTACAAATTAAAATATGCTATATATATCATAGTAAAAAAGTTTAATTTTTTTTTATTTCAAAATCCTACTTAGGATCTTTGAAAATTGATTTGAAATTGAGGTGTAATTAATTGATTGATAATTTAAATTTCAGAATCATTTAAAAAGATTACTTATTTTATAAATTTTTGATGCAGAAACTCTTCAACACTCCCCCTTACATTTATAAAGCATGAAGAATTTTATTTTTTTAGAAAAAAAATTATTTTTAATGCTAATAATACATAAAGACTTGTGGCCTTTTGGCTATTGAAAGTGGTGAAACTAGTAGTTATGACCTTTTTTTTCTTTCTTCAAATAATGTAATATATTAATTTCAGATGAAAATGAAACAATTAATTTTATGTAACTTCATTAGAGTTACTTGCAATAAAGCTGACAACATGTATTTAGAGTTATCAACGTCGCGATGACAACATTATTAAATAATTAAGCCAACAAAAACCATGCATATATATATATATATATATATATATATATATATATACCATCAAATTAAAACGATAAAGAAATATTTTATTCGTGTCAATTTAAATCGCAAAAATAACATTTTTAAGTTATATAATTAGATAAACAACTTGTTACACAAACATTTCACGTTTTTTAGGTCGAAAAAGCTAAACTTTAAGGAATATGATGTGTAAATAGTTTAATCTAATGTTATCAATGATTAATACAAATCCTCCATTAAATTGTTGAATTTATGTGTTATTTTTATGTCATCCAGCATTATTCATGCACAGCTTCACAAAGTGATGTGAGAAATTATTAATTTACTACTATATATATAAAAATATAAAAATAAAATTAAAGGACAAATATAGTAATGTGGACAACTCCTTTATTTATGTACTATAAGCAAACACCACAAGTAATATTCTAATTTAGTCAATCATGGGGTTACGTGCATCAATACTTATTTTAAGATTGTTATTTACATTATGATGATCATTAAAAATTTAATGTATTTATAATACAAAAAAAAACGAGTTAAAAATATTTTTAAAATGTGGCTGTATTTTAAATACCATTATTTAAAAAAATTGGCAAATGACCCACGTCTTAAAGCAACAACAATTAAAAAAAGAGAGAGAGAGAGAGAGAACTTTTATTTCTTTCTTTCTATTATGGGGGAAAATGAAAGCTTACAAGCAACAAAAATAAAAAAAGTAATTACCAAAAATAGAAAATCAAATGGGAATGGCTTCATTTTGATAAGGCTGGGCCTATAATTTTCCATACAAAAATGTAATTAGTTGATAAAAATTTTAGGCTAACTCAATCCATATTTCATTCTCTTTTTTTTAATAATAATAGAACAAATGGTAATACATATTTCAGATACGTTTTTTATTTAAAAAGAATTTAAATATTATTCCAATAAAATACATTCTAAACTTTAAAAAGGGGAAATTTAGAGTGTGTTTGGTGTGGAAATATTTCCCACAAAGATATTTTCTAAAAGAGAAATAATTTAATTATGTATTTTCTGATGTTTGACAAGTTAGTTGAATATTATTGTAACAATTTTAAAAAATACTATTAAAATGAAGGGTGAATTGGATTGTGGGGCGTGGTAAGGCCATAAGGGTGGCATGGTAGGCGTTAACCAAATTAGTAAAAGGCTAAAAAGACGATAATCATCATCATCTAATATTACATACAAAAGTAATTTTTTAAAAATAATTAAATATAATTATAAAATATTTTCCTTCTCCCCAAACACACCCTTAATGGATGTAGTTTTTTCTTATAAACATAAGAGCAAAGATAATCATTAAATTAAATTAAATAGAAAACGTGTGAAATGAGAATTAGTAGACAAGAATTGAATGTTCACAAAGATGCAACGAATTTGGAAAAAACCAAAGGAAAATTGAATAAGGCTGGTAGATTTCAGCTTTCATATATATATTATTATTATTTTTTTATGAGCGAAATTTTTATTGTTATTTTTCAGATGCATAGGTTATATTTTGCCCCAATATAATAGTTCGTAAATCATATTAGTCAATTATTGAATACCAAATTCGACCGAAAAATATGTAGAAGCTTTTAAACCTGAAATTTCTCATTTAGGAGATCACTTGCTCAATCAACTCGATCATATTTTCAGACTCACGTTAATTATATATAATCTTAGCCTTAAATATTTCACCAGAATATGTTGAAAACTGATTCTCATTGAGGGTATATGACTATAAATAAAGAGATTTCAACATTTATTTCCATCCTTTTTAAAAAAATTTTAAAAAAAACATATAGCCCCATATTTCCATTAAATTTTTCATCCATGAATTTGTTTGCATATGTACCTATTACCTACTATATTAAAATCAAAATAATGATCTTTAAATAGCTTTAAGTTATATGACATGTAATTTTTTTTACACTATTATTTAGTAATATAGTAAATTAATTATCATTATATTACTTACCGTTCTCAAAAAAAAAAGTTAGTTAGTTAGCCTTTTATCAAGTATTAATAGTTACCACACATGTTTATATATGGGCTTAATATATCCATAATTTTTTTTTAAAATTCGTCATCAAATTTCATTCAAATTACAAATTGTTTTCATTGGACAGTTCAATATATAATAAAGTATTTTTTAAAACCTTTTTTTTTCAAATTATAGATATTTTTGCAGGAGATCTCAAATGTTCATTACTTATATAAATTAATCACTTAAAATTAATATATACAATTATCTTCAATTAAAACATGTCTGAGATTATACGATTTATAATTTAATACAGATATATTAGTAGCATGATAAATTTCCACCACTCAACTAATTTGAATTTGTGTTGTACATCCACTAATAAAAAGGTAAACTAATTCCTTTTGTTTTTACTCCTCTTCTTCAAGAGGCTCCATTTTTTCACTCTTTTTGATGATTTGAGTCCACAATTTTAGGGCTACAATATGGAGGATGCTTACTGATTATTATTAGAGCAACCTTTTTTATCCAATAGTTTGTTTAACTAATATAAGTTGTAACTCCAATTTCGTAGATATTTCAATTTCAGTGGATAGTGATATCATATTCTTAATTCGATTACCTCTATTAGTATTCACAATTTATGAGGGTCATTCTAAATATATAAGAAATCCTATTGATTTCTTTTTCTTTTTTTTTTTAATAAAAAAACACTCCTTAGGAGTTAGAAGTAATTCAAAATTGAAGTGAAATCGATAGTCAGAATCGATTATTTTTTTTAGTTTATTGATGATGAGTTATTCGTTTAGCGATTTTGATAATAGTTATAATTTTTTTTAATTATTGGGTTATCTGTTCTTAACGGTTTGATTTTTTACTTAACAGATTAACCGATAACCCAATAATAAATTAAATAATTATGTTTATACCATTTGGTATATAAAGTTCTTGACTTAGAGTTTGTGTATCAAATTCTCGGTTATTCTACAATGTGATAGTGTTTGCTTTTAAACAATATGCAATTTGTCAACTCATGTGCATGGTTTATTTGATTTGTTATCTTGTTTTTAAGTAAATTTCAATAATTTTTTTGTTAAATCTTAACGGTTAAACCGATAATCGAATCGATAACGATCGATAACCAATAAATCAATATCTTAATGATTTGCATGTCTATATATTGATAACTGATAAATCGAACCAATAAACTTCAGAATAGAATCGAACTAGTTAGGAGTTCCATTTTTTTTATTCTTTTTAACTATTTGAACCCACAATCTTTAAAAGGTGAAGGACGCTTACCACTTACCATCTAAGCAATCACTTTTGTCTTAACCTAATTTCTATTAATTACTTCTTTCATTTTTTTTTATCTATTATATAAGTGATCTGATCGTATAAATATTATTAAATCAAAAATTGAAAGAAAGGGCGGTATAAAGCAACGGTATCTTTCATTCTACTCAAAAGCCAAACCCAATCCCCTTCCTACAGACAAAAAAAAAAAAACTTTCGTACACACACACCTCTATAAATTAAAATCTCTTTTTTACTTTTGAAATTAAAATTTTATAAATTCCTTTTTCTCTCCATAATAAATAATTATCATATGTTTCAGTGCCTATTTTCTTCTTATACAGTACAATTTTTTAATTTTTTTTTTTTGTATATTCGTATAGCAAATGAACAGAGTTGAAGTGGAATTGAAATTAAGGTCAGTTTTTTGTTGATTTTTTTCTGATTGATTTGTGATTAAATCCTATTGTGTAATTGTTTTTTGTTATTTTTTTTTTGTTTTCCAAGTTTGTAGATTTTTTGCTGAATTGTTTTATGATAAAAGTTTCGAATTACTTCGTCAATAGGGAAAACGTGTAAATAGGGTAATGGTTATAGTATTTTTTGGTATGGTTTTAGTGTATTTTGTTTTATTTTTTTGGATTTTGGCGGGGCGAGAGGTTGAGGATGATGAATTTTTTATTTTTTTTCGTAATTAAAAATTTAGAAATTAGGTTTTAAATATTTGTTTGTATTAGTTGGCCATAAATTTGAATTAGGGATTGGGGTAAACAAAATCGACAATTTTTTTTATGTGGATTGGGGGAAAAGAATGAATTCATTTAGTTTGAGTCGAGCGTTTGTCGAAAACAGCTGATAAGGTGTGCGTACATCTTACCATTCCCAAACCTTACGTCACAGTATAGGACTATACTGAGTATGTTGTTGTTGTTAGAGTAAATTGGGTGTGCTTGGTAAAACTTAAAATGTATTTAATGAGAATATTTTTCGAAAAGAATTGTTTTTTATCCCCGATGTTTTGTTGGATATAGAAGTAGGAGATATTTGGTAATTGTACAAGGTGGTGGATGGGGTATGCAGATGGTATTTTGGTGTTATTTTTGAGTAATAAAGGTTGAAATATTGATGAAACAAGTAAATATGGAGTAAGAATTAGAATATTTGCGAAGAAAAATGACTTCTGCTCATAGGTAATAGAAGTCATTTTCCCATTTTGGTAAAAGGTTATCTCTTTATGAAAGGATTATCTATAATTCAAGGTTTGGCAATACTGAGCAATTACTTTAGTAATCAGGTTGATGAGCCAATGACTTTTAAGGTTAAGTATATTCTCTCATTTCTCTTTTCACGCTTTAGTTCTTTATTGAGGTAAGTTGTCGTTGGTATTGACCAAAAATGTTTTACGAAAGTAAAATGCTTCCAAGATCACCTTTTTAGCGGGCTATAACAGTTGATGTTGTATTACAATAGTGCAGGTAGGTTGCAGTGGTGCTTCACGATAATAACAAGTAATAAGAGGAAAATAATGTTTGATATATTGGTAGGAATTGTGGTATGGAGAAGGATAGAATGATTTTCAGCAATCGTGTTGGCGGCTATATTGTTTAGCTATAATTCCAATTGAAAAATTATTCTGGTATCATCACCAGACCTTGGGAATAAAGGAGTACAATTGCGTGAACTTCCATTCCAACTGTTAAACGAAAATCAGAATTATCTTAGCCTTCTTAGCTGAGCTGTGCATTAACGTGCTCTATTCAGGTACAAGTGATAGATCCAATTTAGAGGTGAGTAGACGTTTTTGACTTAGGCAACTTTTTCTGAAAGATATAATGTCGCGTGAACCGGAATCTGATGCTGCTCGTGGGGTTCTTAGTTTTCTCGATGTGGACCAACTTTTTAGTTCCAACTATTACGGTGATAGTAGACAGCATGACATTGAAATCTGTCATGAACAATATTCCAGAGAAAACCCTTATCACCCATCATATTGCAACGTTGACAATGATGAGGTTATTGCTCATGCTCTACAAGAAGAATGGTCAGAGTTGTCCATTACAGAAGATGCTCAATCTTCACATGCAGATGAACAGTACTTGCAAGCCTCCACTGGTGTACGACATTGGCATGGTCCTCCAAGAGACTACTATGCTGGTATATTTCTTGTTTCAGTTTTGGGATTGTCTCTCGAGTTTAAACATTCGCTAATATGTATATGATTCACAGGGCATGATGCTGGCCTTGAAGCTGATGATGTAGGGCCTTCAAGTTCTAGCTCCAGTCCTGGCGACAGATCATATGATGGGGAAGAGTGTACTTACACATTGGAAATACAAGATGAATTTGAGATTGATGGAGAAGTAGGGAAGAGAATAAACCAGCTGAGTGCTATTCCTGTAAGTGTTGTGTCTGCTAATAAATTGTAGAAGCTTTGATGACCTTGAAATTCTTCTCTTCTTTGGGACTTTCATGGTAACTTTTTGAGCAGCTGCTTTGTGTGAGTATCGAGACCACTAATTCACTATGTGTACGAGGACATGTATGGTGCTTTGCACCTTTGGCCATTTTCTTGGCCCTGGCAAAAAAATATAGGACTAGGCGGCTAGCTTTGTTGAATTAATATTTTCACTTCATCAGAACATTAACCTCTTAAATCAGCAGGTGCCCAATTATTTCTATACATCTGGATACCGCATGTATTATATTAAGGATATGATAAAGCATGTTCATTTTTTCAAGAGTAAGTACTTGATTAAGATAGAGAGGTTAGATGAATTTGCCTTTACAGTCATATACATACTTGATATGTTGTGAATGGACTGAAATAGGAAGCCTTTAGCTTGGCCATGTAGGCTTTTTTGTGTGGATATACCTTCTTGAATGTTGCTTTAGTTTCTTATAACAATTCGTATTATTAACCGTGCAGCATGTTCCTAGAATAAACGGAGATATACCTACAGTTGATGAAGCAACGTCTGATCACCAAAGGCTGCTAGATAGGTATCTCCTGATCCCTCCGACTTAGGTTTTCAAGTAGACAACTTTTTTGTTTATGAACAACTTAATGACATATTTTCTTATGGTAGCGCTTTGCTTAATTCTTTCCCTCCAAAATCCTGAGAACTTTTCAAGGTAATGAAGTATAGCTTCACTTCTAGAAATGTAAAGCGGTCTTGTGATAGGTATCTTGTGTCTCCAGAAGCCTTTCTGTATTTTCTTTTCCTAGGTTTTCCCTTTCTTTATTAATGCCTTTTTAACTCCTAGTGGTTCTTATTGCCTGCTATTGGTAAAGTAACACCTAACCCCTGAAGCATTTTGAAAAAAGAGAATCAAATAGGAGAAATGGGACTTGAGACAAGCACAAGAAATAATTGGTGTGGATTGAGCAAGCTAGTTTTCTGTTGCTTTGTAAATATACACTTATGAAGCATATTTGAGTAGATATGTGAACTCTTTGTTTCCATAAAGTCACAGGACACCATGAATGTATTTTTTCTTTTTGATTTTACTCCACCTAAGTTTACTATCAAGTTGATATTTTTTCTAATTCAATAGAATGGTAATATTATTGCTGCAAGTTATTTTCTGCTAAGCATCCCATTCTCTTTTTTTTCTTGCTTCAGATTGCAATTGTTTGACTTGGTGGAGCACAAAGTGCAAGGAGATGGAAATTGTCAGGTTACCCGCTTACCTGGTTGGGTTTGTGTTGTAGTAATGATATCAAACTGTCTAGATAGGGCTTTGATGAGTTGATTTTAAATGGAAGTAAATATTTGTATTTCATTTTATCAAACTACTTGTAGTATAGTGATTATTCATACACAAAAGAAGGCACCACAGTTGTTTTAAGTTTGTATTGAGAACTCAAATGAGATACTATTGGGCTGCTTGCCCTGCCATATTGTTATCAATAGTCGTGGAATTTCAATAGTTAGACAAGCGAACAATTCAAATTTCCTTCTGGTGGGATAAGTCTTCTCCTGGGAATCTAATCTCTGTTGAGATAAGGGGTTATCCATGTTTCTTTTGCACATCTACTGACCTGTTAACTTTTGTTCCAGTTTCGTGCTTTATCAGATCAATTCTATCGTGGCCCAGAGCACCACAAATTTGTCAGACAGCAAGTAGTCAGCCAGGTGCTTGTCTAAATGAACAAGATTATCTTCTTTTTGATACTCTGGTTTCATAGATGAATTATTTTGAATCCATCTTACTAAGTAGGTTTTGTAAAATCATTTGGTCTTATCAGCTTAAAGAACATCCAGAGATATATGAGGGGTATGTCCCAATGGCATATGATGAATACTTGACGAGGATGTCCAAGTAATTAACAGACCTTTGTTTCTCCATGTTGAAACTCCTTTCTCCTTTAATCTAAATCTGCTTTTATTTTGGTTGAACCAGGAGTGGGGAATGGGGCGATCATGTTACATTGCAGGCTGCCGCTGACTCGGTATTGATTATTGCCCTTACTTTGCTTCCTTTGTTTTTTCTCTCCATTTGATTTCTGTCTTTTGGTTTGTTTCCTTACCTTGGAAATAAGTACTTTAAGCTATTGTTAGCCTGACCATAATTTGAATGTCCTGGTATTATAGATGCATTGGATATTCTAGTAGCTTGTTAATTGCAAGTTGATGGGTTAGAGGAAGTAAAATGCTTCTATATTATCTTTGCTTGTGGTCTTGTAGTTGTTCATGACTATACATTAACCATTTCTTTTTTAATGTGGAAGAAAATGCACGTTCACTCACCTCTGTCTTGCTATTTCTTTCTTTCACTCCATAATTTGAATGTCCTGGTATTATAGAGGTATTGGATATTTTCGTAGCTTGATAAAGTTGATGAGTACTGATGAAGTAACATCTTCTATATAATCTTTGCTTGTGGTCCCGTAGATATTCATATTAACCATTTATTTTTTAATGTGGAAGAAAATGCATGCTCGCGTCCCTCCATCTTGCATTTCCTTCATTCACTCTCTATTTTGTGTGGTCTTGATGCATTTTTCAAGATTTTGCTTGTGTTTGTGAATGAATCTATTTCTGTTGCACATTGACTTTGTCCTTTTGCTTTGTGGGCAGTATGGTGTGAAAATTCTTGTTATAACGTCATTCAAAGACACATGTTACATTGAGATCCTTCCAAAGAATCAAAAGTCAAACAGAGGTAACTAGTTCTCAAACTTTGAATTGCTTTTACCTTTCTGTAATATTTCCTCTATTTTAAAGAATGTGATTGAACTCATTAATTCCTTCCGGTTTGCAGTTAAGGATGCTTTCCCCAACTGTAATTCTTTCTTCTTTTATTTCTCCGACTGTAATTATAAAGTTCTTCAGATATTCTTTTATTGGTTCTTTCTGAAATACAGTTTTAGCCTTGTAGACAATACCACAACATTTTTCCAGGACCAAATTCAACAAGGGAGATAGTGTAAATAATGTAATTATGCACAAAACCAAATTAGTACACCCCCATTGGTGTTTTAGATAGTAGGGGCTGGATGTGGAGATGGAGGAGATATGTTATTACTCATACTGTTGTAATAGTAGTAGATAATTATAGAAGTAGCTGATACCAGAGCAACCCGGTTTACTGGATGAATTTGATTCTCGAAACCTGTACGAGCTATGGGAAAGCTAGTACGGCCTTTGTACCAAACCATTAAGTCCTGAATCCGCTGATGAGTCTGATAAAGTAGACCACTGGAGTTGAAGAAACAACAAAAATTTATTATTTGAAACTTCACAGAAAAGATCAGTTTTGGGATTGCCCTCTCTTTTAAAAAGTGGCAAAGGAGATTGAATCAAACTAATTCCTAAATGCCTCTCTGGACATCATTGTTTAAACTATTCATCTTGTAACTCTGAAAATGGACATGCTATAAAATTATAAGAGCAACTTAACTAACATTATCTAGGTACGAGGTTTATTTATCTTGTGTTTGGGTAGTTGCTTTGTGTAATTTTTTCATTTTTTAACAATTTAGAACTATCAGATTTATTTTTAAGACATGATAATTTCCCTATATTGAACTTTTTGTGTACGGTTCAGCTAGATTGTTTGTGGAAATAATGGTTGAAATGGAGGCGGAAAAGGAGGATCACGAGTCATGTGGAGAATACAAAGAGTGATTTTGATCTTTGGACTGTAGAGTTAGAACCCTGGTCTGCCTTGATTAAAAAAAGTTGTATCAACAAGGGAGGAATGAAGAGAAACAATCATATTGTTATTTAGATGACTATGAATCCTTAAGGACCAACTTAAGGAAATTTGATGTTGGGTTTCATGAAAAGGAGATTTGCAAGAGTTGCCCATGTTAGCTGATTTGAAATCTAAATTCCCTCTCTTAAGCAGGACGCATGAGCATTCGTTTTTCTTCTTAGATACCTAAATTTGTGTTCTTGCTCATATTTAATGATAACAAAAAGGTTGAAAGTTTAATGATAACAAACTTTATTGTTGGTTTGACATGGATGTCGTTTATTCTTTGCCATTGTATACAAGTGTAGACATTTCAAAGCTATGGATATTGTAAATCTTGAGATTGCTCGGAAGAGGAATTTTAAAGTATGAATAATCTTTTTTTGTACACGTGCATTGTGTGGGGGTCTTGGTGGCTGCAAACTAGATGAAAGAGCAGTGTTTCAAGTCTTGATATGCAGAAATTTAATTGCTTCTCCTGTTTTTCTCTTTGTACAGTCATATACATGAGTTTCTGGGCGGAGGTGCACTACAACTCCATCTACCCTCAAGGAGGTAATAACTATGATTTGTCTTAGCAGTGATAGCCTATATTTCCTGAATTAACCTAAACTCCCCTCCCATTTACATGACACGATTTCCTTATTATGTCTATTCCAAAATATCTAGAAACAATGAATTGTATACTTCAGTTTTACTCTTATGAGAAATGTTATATGTTTAAGGATACGAGTTTCAAAAGTTTATAGCCACAGATGTTATGAAAGACAAAGTCTTCATTTATTTCTTAAACTCCACACTACGTCACACAAATTGGAACGAGGGACGAAGGGAGTATTGTTTATCACATACTTTCTTCATTAATATTCCTTCATATTATCCTAATACTCGGTAGTTTAATGGTGCATTCCAGACTTCTTGCCATGTGATGATTTTAAGAAGAAAAAGAAGAAGTGGAGTTTCTGGAACAAGCATTAAGAGTTCTTGATCTGTATATTCAAGGCAAACACTACTTGCAACGGCATCATCCTGGCTGCGGTACAGACGTTCCGGTGCAGTACTTACTTTACATTACAACAACTATGCCTCAATCCCGAGCAAGTTGGGGTCAACTAAATTTGCGTTCTTTTTTCTTTATGATAAATAATACTTACTTTACATTCTTATAATTGTTCACATATAATTATTATTAAAGTATAGCATAGTCGATAGTAGTTTGTTATAAGTTGGCATAATAAGATCATATTGTTATATACATATCTTGTTTCTCTTCAAAACATTGTGCTCCACATGCACATTTCTCCACTTAGCATAATGGTCTATACAAATATTATTTATGCATAAGGCCTTGATGATTTTCTTGTATTTATTGTTTTACTGGGCTTGTTAGATATTGAATAGTATCTAATAGCAAGGATACAATACATACAAATATTGTTAGACATTTATTTTTAGTATAGTAAACAAGTAAAAATAGAAAAAGAAAGAAAGTATAAAAATCGTCAATTTTTTAAAACATATTAATTGCATTAAATATCTAATGTGTTTTCCAATCGAAAAAGTCACATTGCAACATAAACTATGCATTTTTGGGATCTGTGTACTAAAGAATAATTTCACTTCAAATAAAATCGTACGAGTTGTAAAAGCGAGATTATGAATTCACAAATAAAATTTGATATTTTATATACTGTCTAATTTAAAAATACAAATTTTCTTCATATTATTATATTTCATCCATTCAACTTATAACATAAACTATTAAAATGAACAAAATTCAAAGAACATTACATCATTTTGAGTAAATGCAACATCTTCCTTATCCATGAACAATAGTAATTTTTACAAATACAAAAAGAAAGTTACTAGTAATAAAATATATATCAAAAATTAGCATTTTACTAAAATCCCCCCCAAACCCCAAAAAAGTTGGACCCTCTTTTGATCCTTTCTAATCTTTTAGATATAGCAAAACAGGACCTAAAAAGTCTACAAACTGACACATTTAGTCCAAAAAAGCTGCCATTGTTCTATAGCACAAACAGATAAGGATTAAAACTTATCCATATCTAATGTTTCCCATCTTCTCCGGCGACTTTCTCGTCGCCGTCCTCGGAGGTCACCGGCTGCAGAAGCAAAGCCGTAAACGGCATATGCCGATACGCATTCCCGGAAAATTCCAACGACGGTTGACACAAATCAAGCCGGCAATTCGGCTGTGATTGAGGAGTCATAGAGAAAAATCCACCACCTACTGGAAATCCAGAAACCGGCGTAGCTCGGGTTAACGGAGACAAAACCGACGGTTGTGACTGAGTCAACGGTATGCTTTCCGCCGTCGTAGTTACTTGAGTTGCCGGAATCGTACCTGTTCCCGTAGCAGCTATGATTGCTGGTTCAGCGTTACGGAGGAGCCACTCGATGGTTTCTCCGTCAGTCCGATGACCTAATTCCTTCGTTAACTGAAAAACACGCGCCGCGCATAACGCCGGCATTCTCACGCGCCGTCCTCTTCCATTGACCTTTGTGTGCCTGTCTTTGTTAGATGAAACGGACAATGAATTCTTCTTCTTCGTCGGAACTACTGCAAGGGCAGTTTTGTCATCTGCTTCTGAGCTAACGCTACCATTTCCGGCACCGGAAATACCACCGGAAACAACCAATTCTGAACCCATTTTTAGGGTTTTTTTTTTAATGGAGGGAAAAAGTAGTACTGTGTGCTTTAGGGATGATTTTTGATTTTTGCTAGACCCCACAAAAAGGGAAAAGAGTTTTTATAGGGAAAAAAATGATGTGAGAGTTTTGTATTCTCTTGGGAAGTGTGTTTGGACTGAAAGGGCCCATTAAGCTTACTGGGCCCAACACTGTGTTGTGGGTCCTAATTCAGACAATTTTTTATAAAAAATAATTGTTGAAAAATAGAAAAACTATTTTTTTTTGGGTTTTGCATTTGTATGACTGAGGAGAGGAGAGGAGAGAAAGAATGCATATATTATGGAGATATATATTATTCGGTACTTGCTTTGAAACTTGACTAATTTAAATGAGCGCTAAAAATTTTACTGCAAATTAAATAAGGTTGTCTATAAAAAAAATGTTTCGGTCTCAAGACTTCATCTCAATACTTGTAGCTAAAAATAACGGAATATTTGTCACTCTATTACCGTAAGGGTAATAATATGAATGTATTAGTTATTTACAATTAAGGAAAGACGATTAAATAATGTACTATTTTTACTACGGTTTACTTGTCAAACTTTTTACTAAAAATAAACTTTCTAATATATTTGTCGTTTTAAAAAATAAGAAAGTTTTGATTTTTTTTCCCTTCAACTTTATCTTTACTTTAGTGATTGTGGAGAACGATTAATATGATAAAAAGTAAGAATTAAGTATTAATAAATTGAAATCAAGTAAAAATAAAGATAAATGTAGTTCATTTTTTATGGGGATGGCCTTAGTTAGAATCATAGCAAGTTATGAAAGACACACATTAGCTTAGATGGATAGTTAAGTATTTTCTCTCGTTTATTCGTACATGCTATTAGTCATAATATTATTTTTGTATAATTTTTTTTTTTGAGTTTGGTTATTATCTGTTGCTTTTTTCGTATTTCAATTGCTATTTATAGTATTTTGTCACCACTTCTTTATTTTTGCTATTTCTTTTTCTATACTGCTTTGGATTATTTTTTTTCTTAAGTTAAGAATCTGTCGAAAATAGTCTATCTACCTCCCTAAATCCCATTTTGTGGAATTATATCAGGTATATTGTTGTATTTTTTATGGGCAATGGATAAAGTAAAAGTTTCGCAATATTCACTAGTGAAAGTGGATTAACTATATTCCTGGTTAATTAAGAGAGATTGAACAATTATATTGGTAATGGTTTATTCCTACATCGATAACTTAGGATAATAAATAAATTTATTAATAAGGTTTAATTGTTTAAGGATATGCAGATCGAGATGACCAAATAATAAAATTGTTAATGCTAAATTGCTTGTTAAACACAATTAGAACACCAAATGAAAGTAATGAATGATTAACTATGATGCCCTCGACCTCGTAGAAATTAACAAGGACCGTAGGTCAAATTCTTAGGGAATGAGCCCAATTTTATCGAGACAAATATCATATTTATTGAGTCATATCTGATCTGTTTTTAGGTTTTACGTGTCAATCGTTTGATACGTCTAACTGTCAATTTCAGATTTTGACTCATACAATAACAATGCTACTTTCTTTACCTGGATAAATAAACAACATCCAAATTACCATCATCACAATCACATATTCAACTATTATAAAAGGAAATCAAATTTTCATGTGTTATATAAATTGTTAAATGTTTATAAACCCACACTGAAAAATTAAGATCAATATCACAAAATAAATAAATCTCACCTAATGATAAAAATATATATTGAGTGCATAACTTCTTATTTATTTTCTTACTTTTTGTCTCATTTTAATTTGACATATAATTTATTTAATTTTGAAATCTTGTCAGTTTAAATTAAAAATTTATTTACAACAACAATATTAATATACGTTGTGAAGAAATTAAAGATATAAATAATATACCAAAATATTTTTTAATTTTAAATTTGTCACATAAAAAATTAAAATTAAAAAGTTGCCAAAAATTGAATCGGGCCTATTATGACAATGGCATTTTCCAGGAAAAAAAGTAAAAGATATAGGGATATTATAGTAAACACAAGATAAAAAATCTCATCCTGTTGGGTTTTATCAAATTCTTGAGGCAAAGAACAGAGACACTCAAATTCAAACTTTTGCAAAAAGCCATCACTTCCATTCATCTTCAATCTTCAAATGAATCCTTTTTAATTCAAGAAAACACTCATGTTAGCACTAAAATCCCTCTTAATTCTGAAAAAAGATATCTTTTTTACACCCACATACCAGAAAAATAGTTATATATATGGAGGCTGCTGGAAGAAACCTGCTTTCTTCACCACCAACTTTTTCTCAGAAAACCCAACTCAGGAATTGTTCTTCTTCAGGTAAATTGTTGAATTATTGGATGAATTTTGGCCATATGGAATATAATAGAATAGTGAGGATTGATGATTCATATAGCTGAATTCAACTAGTTTGGATGAGGGGAATTTTTGTTATAAATGCATTGAGTTACCACTGTTTCTTCATTCTTGGTTCTTCTAGCAACAACAACAACAAGCCCAGTGTAGTACCACAAGCATTTTTCTTGGTTCTTTTAGCTTTCCCATTTATTGATATTTGTGGCTTTAGTTTTATAAAGTTGATATCTTTAGTGAAATGTTGAGCTGAAGTTGCTAAATTAGCTATTTAATGTGCTTCCTAGTTACTACATTGGCAGGATATTGATGCTGGATTGTTGAAATGAAACTTGCCCAGATAGAGCAGAATTTGAATCCCACTATTTTTGCCTTGATTCTTCTAGAATTCCCATTTATCAATATTTGTGGCTTTGGTTTTATAAGTTAATGCCTTTGGTGAAATGTGTTGAATATTGGAATAAAACTTGTCCAAATGGAGCAGAAATGAAGAATAGTACAAAAACACTAGGTGATTGTTCCCATCTATCCTAGCCTTGGTCGACAGAGTTACCCTTGATCGACATGGTATCCCGTGGAATTAGTCAAGGTGTGTGAAATCTGGTCCGGACACCATGATTATCAAAAAAAGAAAAAAAGAAATGTGGAATAGATAATGAGGATTAATGTAGCCAAATTCAGCTAGTGTAGATTGACCATGATTGTTGTGGTAAATGTGTTGAATTCCCTCTGTTTTTGGTTTTGGTTATTCTAGCATTCCCATTTATCAACATTTGTAACTTTAGTTTTACATAGTTAATGCGTTTAGTGAAATGTGCTAAATTATTGGAAGGGAACTTGTTCAAATGGAGAAGAAATGCAGAACGGATAATGAGGATTCATGTTGTAACTTTAGTTTTGGGCAGTTAATGCGTTTAGTAAAATGTGGCACAAAGTTTCTGAATTGGCTAGTTAATGTGCTTCCTAGTTACTTCATTGACATGATATTGATGCTTGATTGTTGCCTGCTCAGTTGACAGAAAAGACCACTAATTCTATGTTAGGTGACCCGTGTTGGTTGAAGGAACGGACTATTGTCTCATTATATTGTCTTGAGCAATCCTCACCTCATAGGCTAAGCTTTTGGAGTTGAGTTAGGCCAAAGTCCATTTCTTTTTGCATTGTTTGATTACCTTTCGTTAGAAGTAAAAATGGAGTTGAGAATGAGTTTAGTTATGTGAACTGAAATGATCTCAAATTTGTTTCTGCTTCATTTGCTATCCAGTTCAGATTTTCTATCTTAATTTTTTCACATTTTTTGTAAATTTTTCCTGTTTAGTGATTTTTCCAGACTTCAATTATCTAATGTTGGTTTTGGACATTTTCTTGGAGGATAGAATTTATTACATTTATGATGGTTTCAAACAAATTGAGTTTGTCAAACAATTGGTTGGGAGGTCACCTTGATGGAAAAATTCAAGTTACACAGAGAATTATTGTAAGCAGATAGTAGGTAGTGACTTTTGTCCCATTCTGAATCTACCCTTTAAGGATGCACAGGCATTTTTGAATTTTCTAGAAGGCTTTTCTTGATTAATCGGGTTTCTTTGTGCTCTTCTGATAGCAAAAGAAATCCATTCTCTTACTATATTTCCGTTCTCCCCCTATTTTTTTCCCAGAACGACAAAGAACTCACAACTCATAGGTGCTCCAGCCCATATTTTGTCAAAAGCCAAACATTCTTTTGTGTTATGCCATAATGATCAGATTTTTCTGGTCTTTTACACTATATGGTGAATGTTAACCACCCACAGATTGAAGGCTCAACGTTAAAATGGTTGATAATGGACATATGAATTTTGGTAGTATATATTTAACTGTTCTTCTTTAGGATTGAAAATCCGTGATGTCATAAAAATGATTCTCTTAATAAGATGTCTTTGATTCCATGTAATCACTTCTTCTCGCTACGGAAAAAATACTGAGTTTCTAGTTCAATGGCTTATTGGCATAGTCCCTTACTGGAAGATATCTGTAAAATAGTAGACTAGAATCCTGAATTCAATGCGTAGTAGTAAACTCTCCGCTAACAGGGCTAACTATCTGAGGTATATTTAGGAATGTGAGGTGCAGTTATACTCTATTGCCATTTCAAAAAATAGTACTACGACATTGCTTCCTTAGAGGTGTTTTGTAATCTTTATAAAGTAGGAGCCGTTGACATATCTTATTCTGCTTTTGTGCTTTCGATCATTCATGCAAATAATCCTATTTCTTAAGGATATATGTTTAATATTACATGGTGAAAAACTTGCAGTTCTGATGCTTCATGAGCATGCTGCTCCTGTGCTTTCTTCAGTGCCACATGCTTATTTGGGTCGACATGTTCCTGCATCAGCTATCAGTCCGGAGCAGCAGTTTGAGAATCGGCTGCAATTGCACCTAGTAAAGGAAGAGAAAACATCCCTGGTGAGACTCTTGGAGTTTTTTGACTTAAGATTTAGAAACATTCGTCGTTGTTCCATTGTAGGTGTTACAACATTCTGTCTTCTTCTGATCACTAATTTAAAGTGGCTCTAATTTTTCTTGCTGAAGGCAACAATAGATAGGAGGCTTATGGAAGCTGCATCCTCAGAATTGGAAGAGAATGATGCTGCTGATTCGGAGAAAAATATAAATGCTTTGCAAGTGCAGCTACTTCGTTGGTCTGGTCCATCATATTCGTAAGATGAAGTGGTTTACATTTGATTTTAGTAATCATTATATGGCATTCTTTTTAGTGCAGTCATTTTATTAGTTTGTTTGTGGTTTTACTGGTAGATTCCCCCCGTATTATCTAAAGGAAAAAGGGCCCCTATCTCTGGATAAGGAATCTCTTCACAGTAAGGGAGATAAATTAATGAACTTTGAACCACACAACGTGATTGCTCTTGCCAGAAAGGCTTTGTTGGCATCAAGAAAGGCAGCTTTATTAGCTGAAGACTCCAAATTGCTAGGGACTAACTTTGATGACTCTAATTTTCCAAAGTAAGTTCCTTTGTCCGTCTTGAAAATATCCTTGTTTGTTTTCATACATGCTAGTAGTATTTGTATTTTTTTTGATATTTTTATTATTTTACTATTTCCGCATTTCTCATTCTTAGTTTTCTATTGCTACTTGTTGTCTCTTATGCCTCTATTTTCTTACTATCTAGTTATTGCTTTTGCTTATATCTACATAAATGTTGTGTTTTTGCTTTCTTTGAGTCGAGGGTCTCTCTACCTGACAGGTTAGGGGTAAGGTCTGCGCACACTCCCCAGAGCCCACTTGTGTTTTTGCTTATGTTTTCATTTGCACAGTTATCTTCAATCTTCATAACTTATCTCCTATCTGATTGATTTTCAGCTTCCTATCCACAAATTTGGCTGATGATGAGCTGAAAGAGCAAAGGACAGTAAGGTCAACACGTCTTATAGAGAGGCAGTCTAGGAAAAGGGGAGCTCCAAAGCCAACTCATCAATTTCAGGAGACAAATCGTACAGGCAGGCCAGATGTGCGGAGAAAAGTGAACGAATCTATTGATCTAAATGATCCTCTTCGAATGTTCCTATGGGGTCCCGAAACTAAACAACTTTTAACCGTCAAAGAGGAGTCTGAATTGATCGTCAGGATACAGGTATTTTTGCCCCCCTTGTCTCTGTTCCTGTAGAAATTGATTTTTCATAAAGAAACAATGAGTCGAATCAATATCCGGTCATGTTTCAGATTTCCATGAAATTACAAGAAGTGAAGCATCAGCTTCAGCTTCAGTTCGCTCGTGAACCAACATTAGTTGAGTGGGCTGAAGCTGCAGGGGTTACTTCTCGAGAATTGAAATCGCAACTTCTTTCGGGCAAGAGAAGCCGTGAGAAATTAATTAATGCCAATTTGCGAATGGTGGTTCATATCGCTAAGCAATATCAAGGACGTGGTCTCAGCCTTCAGGATCTATTGCAGGTAAATGAAGATTTATGCACATAAGATACACATTGTTTGTCCACCATTCTGAGATATGCTTGTATAGCTAAGCTATATCAAGGGTGTTGTCTAGCCTTCAGGATCTTGCAGGTTTCTTTGGCCCCATTTTGATTTAGAATCCGGCGTTGGATAAAATGACAGAAGGTTTCTTGAGATGGTATGGTCATGTACTGCGTTGATCACCGGATGCACTAATCCATAGATGTGAAACCATTGCGAGTGTAGGCGTTAAAAGAGGGAGGTAGACCTAAAATCACTTGGAAGCTAAGGAAGTAGTCTCAAAGGACCTACAATTTCTTCGGATTCATGCTCTGACTTAGCAAACGATAGGTCAAAATGGAAGAAAAATGTATATTCAGGAGATACCTATTAGTTGAGAATATGTTTTAATCAGCTTTTATTTAATATCCTATGTTTTTCTAGGACTTCTTTAGCCTTTCAAAAGTTTATACATTAGTTATTGTTGTTGTTATATGAGTGTTAGAATCCCGAAGTGTTTGGTTACACATTTGATTCTACAATTAAGTGTTAGAGATACTTTCTGGCATCAGGAGGAGGAGGAAGGGGTCTGTGCAGATTGCTTAATCACTTTTAACATTAAGAACATGCAATTTTATTATATTTAGGTTTATCAGTTAGTATTTACTTTACCAGCTGATGGACTGGGTTTGTTGCAGGAAGGAAGCATGGGACTGATGAAAAGTGTCGAGAAGTTCAAGCCTCAAGCAGGTTGCCGATTTCCCACCTATGCATACTGGTGGATAAGGCAAGGAGTTAGGAAAGCCATATTTCAACATTCTAGGACAATCCGTTTGCCCGTAATGCCCTCTTTTTTCTTCATCAAAATGGCCTCTTATTGAAGCAAACCATAACTTCTATTTGATGGTTTCTAAGTTCTTTCCACAAACCCCATTTCAATTTGTTTGTCTGATTTTAACTTTGCAGAGAGTTTAAGAAAGTAAAGAAGAATTTAAATCTTGTGATCTTAAACTAAAGATATGTAGAATGTACCAAAATACCTTTTAATCTTGTGGTCTTAAACATGTCGTGTGGAGAGTTGAAATTAAAGAGTTGCTAAACAAGAAAGAAGCATTCTTGTTTTAAACGTACTAAACAGGAAAGTAAGAAAAACAAATTGAAACAGAAAGGAAAATTCTATTTTTTTTCTTTTTGGTTGGTTTCGAGATTCTTTCTACAGTTCATTTGGAACCGTGAAAATGTTTATGATGACCATTATTCCATATCTGGATATCTAAGTAGCTGACCTGCACAAACTGGAATTGCAGGAAAATGTGTATGCGCTTCTGTCTAAAGTAAAAGACGCCAAGAAAGAATGCATTCAACAAGGTAATCATCATCCAACCAAAGAAGACATCGCGTCATGTGCTGGAATGAGTGTAGAAAGGTTGCAGAGTCTGCTTTCAAATGTTAGAACACCTCTTTCAATGCAACAGTCAGTGTGGTCGGATCAAGATACTACTTTCCAGGTGATCTTTTGTTGCGCCACTTCATGCTTTTGAGGAACTTACTAAGTAAATCACAATGATTTCTTCCCCCCTGCAACCCTTTTCTGGACACTCTTCCCTAGAATTTCTTGGCGCTTTTAACTATGTTCTATTGAACATTCTCTCACTTTCCTGGTTGGTAGTATAGGTGGGGGATATTGGGTACCAACTCTCTTACCAGTAGTATTAGCACTAGTTACAGTAATTGCAGTACTGTGGATTTAAATGACAGTTATTATTGTTAAGCTACAGTACACACAGTTTCAGTAAATTTAGTTAGGACTGTTTCAAGAAGTTAGTTAGGACTGTCAAGTGAATTGATTAGTCATAACTGATTCGGTTAGATAGAGTCAAGTGGATCAAGTTGTACTCTAGATAAATAGACATTGTAATACTCATTTTTCATTCAGCATATGAAATATACAATTCTCTTTTCTCTCTTCTTCTCTCTAATTCTTTCTTATTCTAGTCATCTCCATTGATTGTATCCTCGAGTTCTCTGCTGGACAATCTTTCGATCCTCGAATCGTTGGGATTCCTGCAATCGAGGCACAATCACTCTCGTAGTTTCTTGTTCGTCGATTGTTGTTATCATCGTTGTTGCTATTGTTCATTTCATTTTTGTGCTCTCTTTTTTCAAATTGCTTTGAGATGCTTTTACTTGAGCAGAGGGTTTATCGGAAAAAACATCTCTATCCCTACAAGGTAGGGGTAAGGTCTACGTACACTCTACCCTTCCAAGATCCCACTTGTGGGATTATATTGAGTATGTTGTTGTTGTTGTTGTTTAATGGAAAGTTTTCGATCTTGTTTTGACACTTGCTGAATCCAGGAAATTACTGCTGACAATGCAATTGAAGCACCAGAACTGAGTGTGTCAAAGCAACTTATGAGGCGTCACATACGCGGCCTCCTAAATGTCCTTAGTCCAAAGGAGAGGAAAATAATCCGACTTAGATTTGGCATTGGAGATGGCAAACCAAAGTCTCTCTCCGAAATAGGCACTGTTTTTGGACTGTCTAAGGAACGAATTCGACAACTAGAGACCCGAGCACTGTACAAGCTAAAGCAGAACCTTAACATTCACGGGCTCAATGCATATTCCAATATGCTTTTTTAGATCGCAGTCTCTTCAATTTACGTAGCGAGATTCGAGTTGGAGCTGTGGCTGATGGAGCAGATGTTACTTTGAAATCAACAGTACATACAAGTTGCTTACATCCTTTTAAGTATGGGGCAAATGTTTAGCTGTTTTTAGTTTTGCTTTACAAAATACTTGTGAACATGTTATTCCTGTTCTTACCCTTTCTATCTTGTAAAGTATCAAGTTGTAAATCTTTTCTTTCTTCATCCTGACATTTATCCAAATGGAAGTTTTTTCGAAAAGTTGGGTGCACTAAACGAAGTCCCATATTGGAAGTTGATGAGAAACAAAAGCTACATGTAAGTGCAATTGTACTTTTAAATGTTACGAGGCTTTTTGTGGAAAAACGTGTGGACTTGACCATGTATTTGTGAGTTGACATAGCCTAACAATTGGTGTTAGAGTCATCGAGTCAATGATTCAGATAGACGAACATGAAGATAAAATGAGACAAAAATGCATGTCATAAACAATGTGGATATTTTTAATGAATTGTTTCAGATAATTGTTTGGAATATCTTATGGCATTAGCTATTCTACTTTTTATATGAAATCACTAATCTAATCATATTAATATAGAAGTTATTTCGGGATTAACTAATATCTCAAATCATATGTGAAATGAATTTATCCCAAACTTTATTCTACAATTATTATCTTTATCTCAAATACCAAAGCGATCCCAACCGTTAAAAACTTAGACCAATCATTCATCATGAAAAAGGACATCATTTTCTAAAATAAAACTTGTAAAAAAGAGTACTAAGACCTCAAAAGTCGAAACACAATCAATAATGGAATCAGATAGCTGGACATACTTTTGTTTGCTAATTACAATAATAGACATATTTGTACTATACGACCGACTAAGTAAGTCATGATTGAATTTTAATACTCATAAACTAATTTTCTCGAATAAATAAAAACGATATGACTTATGATACTATAAAAAAATTAAAAAAATGCCGATATAATATGAGGTGACCGCCCACCCACCCAGGTACACACTCTTGAAGATAAATATAAACATCATAGAGTCAAAATTCATCAAACAAACAAACAAAAAGAAATGGCAAAAACTATTGAAAAAAAGCTTCCTCTTCATGCCTTAGTAATTCCATGCCCATTTCAAGGTCATATTAATCCAACAATCCATCTTTCCTTAAAACTTGCTTCAAAAGGATTCATCATCACTTTTATCAACACTCAATTCATTCATTCCCAAATAACAAAAGCCCAATTACCAGAGCCCGGACTCAGAAATATCTTCTCCAAAGCCCGTGAATCCGGGCTTGACATACGTTATTTAACTATTTCCGATGGATTTCCGTTGGAATTCGATCGGAATATGAATTCATTGCCCTTTTTAGAAGGTCTTATAAATCGATTTTCGAGTCATGTTGATGAACTAGTTGCGGAATTAGTGAAAGACGATTGTGTTGATCCAATTAATTGTTTGGTTGCTGATACTTTCTTTGTTTGGCCATCGATCATTGCGAAAAAATATGAGATTTTTCATGTTTCCTTCTTTACTGAGCCAGCTTTGGTTTTTGCTTTGTATTATCACATGGATTTACTTGAAGAAAACGGACACTTTGGCTCTCATGGTGAGTTTTTCTTATACTCTTTTCTTCAGTCGAGAGTTTATCCGAAACGGTCACTTTAAAACATGAATCTAGCTTGCTCTGTTTTTCTGATTAGAAAAGAATAACATTTTCTTTGTTTTCGACGAACAGATCCAGAATTTGAAGTTTATGATTTTCAATAATCTCAAATAATGATCCCCTCTGATTCAGTCAGTTCGTTTATCTGAATATATTTTTTTTGATAACCGTTTAATTTTAATTTTTTACTTTGCATTTTTAATATTTTAATTTATCTATTTTTAATTTAAAAATTATAAAATTTATAAATTTTACTTATTTATTTTATTAAACTTCCGTATCAAATTAAAAATAGACGAATTTTTCTTTCTTCCTGATTGCTCTGTATTACTAATCAGAAAAAGATCTGAAGAATCTTTTGAATAATGTGTGGTGTGAATTTATCTATTATATGCGATTATTAAACTGATAATTTTTATCAATTTTTAACAGAAAATCGTAAGGACATAGTTGATTATATTCCTGGAGTTAAATCTATTGCATCAAGTGACTTGCCCTCCTTGTTCCAAAATTCAGTGGTGCACCAATTAATCTACAAGGCATTTCAAGATGTTCGAAAAGCCGATATAATAATAGCCAATACTGTTCAAGAACTCGAACCTGAAACTATCGCATCGATTCAAGAAAAGCATAATTTCTATGCAATTGGTCCAATTGTGTCTGCGAATTTCACTGAACTGACTATTTCGAGTAGCCTATGGTCCGAGTACGATTGCACCCAATGGCTCGATACCAAGCCTCATGGTTCGGTCTTGTACGTCTCGTTTGGGAGTGTGGCTCTTGTTAATAAAGAGGATATTATTGAATTAGCTCATGGACTTATGCTAAGTGAAGTTAATTTCATTTGGGTACTTAGGTATACTGTTTTAGGTCAAGATGAAAATGATATTTTGCCTGTTGGATATGAAGAAAAGGTGAAGGATCGAGGGTTGATCGTGCCATGGTGCAATCAAATGAGGGTGATTTCACATTCAGCAATCGGAGGTTTCTTGAGTCACTGTGGGTGGAATTCTGTAGTGGAAAGTATTTGGTGTGGGGTGCCGTTAATTTGTTCTCCACTAGTGACTGATCAACTCGCCAATCGAAAATTAGTGGTTTATAATTGGAAAGTCGGAATTAATCTTCGTGACGGAGAATCGATCACGAGAGAAGAAGTACGCGATAAGATTAAATATTTGGTGAACAAAGAGACTTCAAGTAATTTAAGGAAGAATGTTGCACAAGTGAAAGAGACATTTCATAACACATTAGCTATGAATGGATCATCAAATGTTAATTTTAATAAGCTTGTCGAAGAATTGAAGATGAAGATTAGTTTAGCTTGAGAGGGATCTAGTTCTAAAGCACTCTATTCAAGTGAATTCAATAGTTTTTATTTAATTTGTATTTGTATTAAGAAATTTATTAATTATATATTAATGTTGAATTATGAACTTAATTATGATTATTATTGTTATATATTAATTTGACTTTATTGTAAAAATTTGCAAACTTTAAATTTTGAATTCATCTCAGACCGTTCATCGGAAACTAAGGAACTAATAATTGACATCTTAAGCTTTTTTGTTCCTGAGTTGGGCTGGGCTATTTCCTAAGGGATGATTTACATGGGAGGCCTGGTGCACTAGTTATTTTTTCTCATTTTTAAAAAGGAGAATTTATCAAAATAACAAATATTTAGCGTTAAATAGGATTCTTTAGCTACACTTTTAATATTTATAATAAACAACTATATTTTAGTTTGCTGTGGAACTATTTTCTGCATTCTTTCACATGTTTCACTTAAAAGAATACAAATTAAAAATAACCGGTTAGAGAAAATTAAGGGAGAAAATCTTTTAAATTAGGTAAACAAGCTGAAATTTCTCATTACTTTCGTTTCAGAGAGTAGGAGTCTCAAAATAGGCGATTCTCTTCCTTCTTCCTTGATTTCAATTCTCCACTGATAATTGTCCTTGAATTCAATTCACCATTGATAATCCTCCTCCTTTCACGAATTCAATTGAACAGTTGATCAAATCATCATTGTTTTTGCTTTGAGTTGTATAAATCGCCGATATGAAAATTTTAAGAAGATCGTACCATCGAAATTGTGGCTCTGTATTCCATAAATCGCAAGAAAATTGTGCTCATTCTCGCGATATATAATTATTTCGTATTCGATTCGCGGGTTATGGAGTGAATGATGTTTATTGTTGGTTGCAGCGGCGGGTCATTCATCACCATGTTCTTTTCCTTTTGGGGTGGTTGCTGATGTCATTAAGAGGAATTTCCGATTAATGAAGACAGTGGAGATCTCGTTTTCACAAGGAAGAAATCTTAAGTTTAATTTTTGGAGAAAATAACTTTTCATCTTTAAAAAAAATACAATTGAAAATACAATTTACAATTGATGATGTGATCCGCATTGTAAATTGAATGAATATGAATTTGTATGTTGAATGATTGAAATACACATTTATTTTGAATACAATTTAGATGATCTGATCAAAATTGTATATTGAATATAATAAATTTTGGAATAAAAAATCAGTTTAGAATACAATTTGTTTGGACTACAATTAAGATGATCTGATCCAAATTATCTATTTAAAATACAATTTTATTTAGAATACATTTTGTTTGAAGTACAATTCGAATGATCTGATCCAAAATTGTATATTGAATATAATAAATTTTGGAATACAAAATCAGGTTATAATACAATTTATTTGGAATACAATTTAGATGATCTAATCCAAATTGTATATTTAGAATACAATTTATTTGGAATCCAATTTAGACGATTTGATCCAAATTATTTTTTTTTAGCGTTCTTCTTTACAGGTTGTTTTTGATTATCTAGAAGATTCTCGCGCGAATATCACTGTTACTTCTAATAAACACGACGAGGACGAGGACATTGACTTCATTGTAACAATAATATTAATAATGAAGAAAATCAAAATATGTTTTATGTAAAAGAATTGATACGAGTATATTATATATAGATATGTTATAGGAAGGAACAAAGAAAGGAGAGAGAAAGAGGGATATTGGTTCTGATTTGGCCAGTGAATAATAAATGCTCTCCGATTTCCGAAAGGAAAAGAAATAGTTTGGGATTTTTTTGTTTTATTTTTGGCTGAGAAAGTGGGCTTAAGTGGAGTAAAATTAGGATGTATTTTAGGATATCTTTAATTTGTTATACACATAAAATATTATTTTTTTTCATAATATTTTTAAATTATAATTTTTTTCAATAAATAAATTGCTAATTTTGACTAGTTTCGTAATTTTTCCTTTTAAAAATTTTACTTTTTTTTTAAAAAAAAAAATCGAAAATTTTGGTCAACTGAACATTAAAAGGTTGAAAAATATTTTGTAAAAAAAATTTCCATCCATACTGAACACACTCCTAGAATCAGTATATTTTGAATGAGTATATAATCTTGTTATATGATATATATTTTTTATCAAAATATTGCATATATATTAGTTGAGATTAATCGTTATGAATTCAGTTGAATCAACAGAATTGGTTCTAAATCCACCTCAATAATCCTTTTATTCATGGAATATGCCCAATGAAGATGATCATATATAAGAGAATATTCTGCCACAGACGGCAAAGGCAGCTGGTTCCATGATGTCTTGAAACTTAAAAAGTACTATTTCCTACCTTTCAATTTACGTGATATATTTTTTATTTTAAATTATTTTAAAAAGAATGTTATATTTGTTTAATTATAACTAACTTAATCTTAAAACTTTCTTATTTTCATAAATAAAATACTTATAGTCACGAAAGTGTGTATACACTCTTTTCCCGAGTGAGACTTCTTATACCTAAACGCAAGAGGCCTCGCGAATAGTCAGGATATGCAAAAAGCGCGCTAATCAAATCCTATAGTTCTAGGTAACCAACTTTATTCAACCTCCCTATGAGCTCATAGTTGCTAAGAGGGAGAAAAGCTTATTCCATCATTTTCAGGGGAAACCGAACTCAAGTGAAGTTAAGCCGAGTCTGCTTCGTATTTTTGCTACCGGGCATTCAATGCGAGTCACTCCTAAAACTACTTGGTATGGACTGCAAAATCGATTCCTCTTGACTTGATTAAAAAATCCTCTCAGAAGCCTGACAGACGAGAGGTTATTGACGAAGAGGTCAAAGGTTGCACTTGCAATAATCTGAAGGTTGTGCAAGACCCCTTTAACCTCGCATGCGTGTTAGCTTGCTTGTACTATCATTCACCTACCTAACCTGATTTCTTGCTAGCTTCTTTATGGCAAAAGCTATCCTAACCTAATTAGCGCTACATCTTGCTAACATTGTCTGAATTATCTTGCAAGCACCTCTATTCTATCTCTATCTTTCGACATCTCATCTCTATTATTGAGATAATAATGAGCAGGTGAAGATTACAAATTTAAAATTTTTTTCTTCTATTTTTAAATGTGCCTAGTCAAATAGTGACATATAATTAGGACGGAAAGGATATTAGCTATGGTCAGTGAACAAGAAGGATGGGTGGTCTTAAAATTTGCAAGTTGGAAACATAGATTATTTTTTTTAAAGAAAAATAACCCATACTCCTTCTATCATTGTCACACAGTCCAAGTCTCAACATTCTGATACCCTGATGAAGCCCATGGGGAAAGGTTAAGAAAAAAGATTTTCATCCTTCAACTTGTTAGTATTTCAACTTTTTGATATTGCTTAATACTCTTTTTCTCCTAAATTATTAATTATTATGATTTGTAGTACTTTTTTATATAGTTTTTGAGTATATAAATTTTATTCCCTTTCAAAAATAATAAGGTCAAGCAATAAAGTTAATAGCGAAAAGTTGTACTATTAACAATTTAATTGACATAAGAATTATGATAGAGGGGTAAATATTTTTTCATTTCAGCAAAAGATTTTTGGGTTGTTTTGGGTACGAAATTATTTTTATTAGGAGCGTTATTTGCAATTTGAGTTTTTTTTCTAAAATTAAAATTTAATCAGAATTCAATATAAATATAATGCGACAAAAAAAAAGGAAGAAAAATTCATAAACCGACCTCATCGTCTTCACTTCACAGGATCTAAGAAATCACCCCAAAGAAGACTTTGACATTGAGTGGGAACTAAACTTCAGTCAAACTTATACATATCCACTAGTTTAGGGTCTAATTACGTGTCTTTCTATGAGTTTTTGAAATTACCATTCGTGCCAGATTTTGGTCCCACGAGATACATGGGTCAAAATTAGGTGTAATTTATACTAAATACACTACATCCAAGTGGATTCACATTTATTTGAGAAACATGAACGCTCTCGCTCGCCTCTCTCCCTCCCTCTCTCGCTCGTCTATCTCTATTTGTATTTTAGAATGTATCTGTTATCTCAGATATACGTATCTAGTGTGATTCACATGTATTTGAGATATTCCTCGCCTCTCTACTTATGTATTTGTATTTCAGAGTGTATCTGATAACAAAAATACATGTATCTAGGTGTATCTGATATGAAATTATTAATTGGTAAACTAATATATAATTATTTCAAACTATAGAAAGAATTTAATAAATATGGTAGAAATGTTTGTTGTACTTGTTCTGATTTATTATTTCAATCCCTGTATTTTACGGAATTTCATTCCGATACTTTTACTTGATCAAAACAAGACTATTGTAAATGTCATAATCCCGTCAATGATCAGAAGGGTTTATGAATCTTATTTTGATAAAGTAAAAATATATGGATAAAACTCGAAAGCATACACAAATCGAAATGATAAATCAAAATAAGTATAAGAGTCTCGTAGACATTCCGCCCAATTATTTTGTAGAGTTCTCTATTTTCCTACTATCATAAAGTAAAACATATGTCTCCATTTCACCAAACCTCATATGGTACACTTCCTCTGAGTCACCAATTTCTTCTTTTCTTAGGTCACTTCAAAAATTTAATTTGATAACTTTTTCATTAACGTTTTACGTATGCATATTTTGAGATGCCAATTCTAAACCATGCAATAAATTTATTAACACAGACTGAATCCAAAGTGCAGCAACCTTTAATTTTCTTGTAGAATTTCAAAAAGGGTATCAAAAATTTTAAAATGCTAACATGGGAAACCTATAATCTATTTGTATATGTTTTCCATTAATGCTTTATATATGGTCATTATGTGCTATGTTAGAAGATTAAGCTTCATATTAAATAGATGAATAATGTCCAAAGGAAAATGGAGATTGATTTTAACTCAAACTCTTATGAGGTGTGAGAATTCTTTGAAGTTATACATATAATTATTATGTCGAGTGAATGGTGAAAAACACATTTGAAGTATCACGTTATTGCAAGTTAAGTATATGAACTATTAGGTGTACGAGTTTACTATATGAACTATCATCAAATATTTATTAAAACAAACTCGACACTAACTAAACAAAGTGTTTGTATACAATCGCTTCCAAGCCCATGACAACATAAGTTTTAGCGATACATTCTTATCACACAAACACCGAATGCAAACCTCTATGTCATATATTATGCTTAGCGGCGGACCTACACTAGTGCAAGTGGGTTCAACTGAACCCACTTTAGCATTGTGTAGAAAGCGTGGATCAGTGGTTTATGGGTTTAAATTCACCCAACTTATCCAAGTTCGAACCTCAAAGTAGATGACTATAATTTTGAGTTCTTCTTAGATTTTATAATTTATGGGTTCATGTACTTTTTCTTTTTAAATTAACTAATAGACGTAGACCATTATAGTTCTAAACTCTGTCCATGGGGAATTAATAATAGTAGTATTTTTTAATTTATTAGTTCAAATTTCCTTTTAAGTTTCATATTTGAGAATTATTTTAAATTGTTAATAATTTACGCTATATATTTATAGTTTTGAGATAGTAATTAGTTTAAATTTTTTAATATACAAAGTTGTGTATTATGTTTCCTTTTTATTTACTATACACGAAAGATAGGTGAGTGTATTTTTATTTATTTACTCCATTTGTTTCAAATTAAGTGGCATTGTATGACTTGACACGTAGTTTAATATATTGAAGATTTTTTTGTGAATTTTGTGGTCTAAAATTAAAGATATATCATATGTACCAATTAATCTTATGGTTTTGAACATGAGACGAGGAAAATTGAAATTTAAAAGTTGCTAAAAAGAAAAAGGACATTCTTTTTAAAATAGACTAAAAAGAAAGTAGGTCAAACAAGTTAAAACATAGAGATTATTATTTTACTAAATTATTTTTTAATTTATATATGATTTATCGAAATTGCTACAGTTTAATTGTTATATCTAAGAGTAATAAGTAACATGCTAAATTGAAAATATGTGGAAAATTTTCTTACTAGATAAAAACTTAATAGAGTATACGTTATGTTAGAAATATCACCTCAAAATAACTTTTTAGGGATATAATGAGAATAAAAAGAAGAAAAAATGATCATTATTATTATTATCAATTATCGTCGTGGTTCTTTGTAACTTGAACCCACTTGAACAAAAGTCTAGCTCCGCATTGATCATGCTCCAATATGACGTATAACATCATCATCAATCCTTTCATTTTCTTAAATTATTGACCCAAGATACTCAAAACTTCCTCTTTTAAAAATGGCTTGAGTATTAATCTTCACCGCTACATCTTTCACATGAGTTGTGCACTAAGCTTACACCCTACGTACTCTATCTTAGTCTTGCTCAACCTAACCCTTTTAGGCTCCACAATCTATCATCATCCGCGATACAATTTTCTTTTATATTGATACAATATTAAATAAATTTAGTATTTTAAATTCAAACTTCTTAATTTTAAATAAAATAATTAAAGTGAATGACAATAGAAAAAAGAAGAAGATACCATCACATGTAAAATATGAGGAAAATCAAATACTAATTCTTATTGATGAAAAGTTAAAAGGAGACATTTGAGTAGTCAATATCTATTGACACCTTTTTCCTTTTATATATATTGAGTATAAACTATAGTCCATTTAGCCCTTACCTATACGAAAACAAAATAAATTGACCAACATAGATTGTAGTGTAGTAGTATGACTGCTTCATCATCAATCAGATGTCCTAACTTCAAGCCCTCAGAATGGAAAAAATTTTGTGGAGAGCGTCACCCTCAAATGAATCCTGCAATGCGCAATTTAAATTTAGTCAGGGCTCCACGACTTCGGACCGGTAAACCCACCCACCCCACCCCACCCCCCCAAAAAAAAAAAACTAAACAAATTGAGCTAGTTTAGTTACTCATATTAGAATTTTACAAAAATTAATTCCCTTTCCTTGAAATTTCCCATTTCCCCCTCCTTTAATTCATTTCCCTTCCTTTTCCCTTCAATTATGGAGCACAAATAAATGCATAAGAACCCCAAATTCTTCGCAAATTCATCAATGATCTTCTCCAAATAGCTCTTCTTCCTTACACAAAAAATCCAAAAAAAATAAAAATAAAATTCGAAAAAAAAAACAATTTCATCATCTTCATCAACAATGGCGAATCATCACCAAAAACCTCATGCTATTATGATTCCATATCCATACCAAGGTCACATTACCCCTTTTGTGTATTTAGCTATAAAATTAGCTTCACATGGTTTCACAATCACATTTGTAAACACTCATTACATCCATTCTAAGATTTCAAATTCTCAATCTAGAGAAAATTCTCAAATTAAGAACAAAGATGATCTATTTGCTAGAGCTCGTGAATCTGGGCTTGATATTCGTTATGCTACGGTGAATGATGGGTTTCCTTTAGGGTTTGATAGGTCATTGAATCATGATCAATTTGTTGAAGGTTTATTGCACGTTTTTTCAGCGCATTTTGATGAATTAGTTGGGGATTTGGTGAAATCGGATCCGCCGGTGAATTGTTTGATCGCTGATACGTTTTATGTATGGCCGGCGATGATTGCAGAGAAGTATAATTTGGTTTATGTTTCGTTTTGGACGGAACCTGCTCTGGTTTTCAATCTGTATTATCATATGGAATTGCTCAAGAAAAATGGACATTTTGCTTCTCAAGGTTCGTGCCCCTTTTCCTTCCAACTTTTTTCTGTGTAGGTCACAAGTTCGAGCTAAAAAAATAATTATTCATGTTTGTATTAGGCTAGATTATTTACTTCATATCACTTCCTTTTGGCCTTTTCTTGACCTATGTGAATGCGAAACACTTTGTTCATTAGAAAAGTTGATAACTATTTTTTTATCTCAAATTTTGTCACACACTCTTTTTAGTATATTTCAAATACACATATAGTAATACAAATTGAGACGAAGGAAATACTGTTTCAGACTATTTAGAAAAAGATTGTCATTTGATATGGATTCGTAAGAATTATAATATAAATGTATGTATAAGTATATTTGTAAAAATATAATATGTATATATATACAACATGCGACCGACGCCCTGCAGAATAAATTTCAATCAGAAAGTGAAGTCTCAAAACCAACCAATAGTCTTTCTTTAATAAATAATATATAATTATGTTGTTCGATCAGTATATATCTCGACTAATTCTATATGATATACTTAACTCCTTACCTACACATATTGGAAACTCTGCTGTTCACATGGTTGGACATATAGCAAAAGTTATTTAGTTTTTTTTTTTTCCCTTGTTGAAATTCAAATCTGTAAGTCTGTAATCTTATAGTTCTCAATTCACTTTATTAATTATTAATGACACAATCAATAGAGGCGGAGCCAAGTTGGGACGAGAAATTTTCGTATTTTAAACCTTTTTAATGAAAAATTCTAGCTCCAGAAAACACTTGTAAATTGGATTGTGACCATGTACCAACATAACTGATGTAAAATGCTGGGTAGGCTAGTGGGTCTCCTCCTTTCTTTTTGTTTTTGTCCTGTTTTAGGTGGGATCCCAAGAAAGTTTGGTGCTGATAATGGTGGTTAATTGTAATAGTACCAATTTACTACTAGGACTTGATTTTCAAAACAAACAATTTGTTTTCTAAAAATAGTTTGTCTATAAACTTATTGTTTTGTTTTCAGAAACTTTAATGGTTGTTAGTTGAGATAATACCAACAAAAAAGATGTTTTGTATGTAAGAGTCTTTCACATTATCAGAGAGAAATTAGTCAAATTGGTCAAGTGGTGTCTTTAATTTGATCTTTTGTCAGATATTGCATGTGGACATTATAATAAAATAGGTGTTCACACTTGGAGATATCTTGAATTAAAAATAAGGAATTTTTACACTGGACAACAGCTCTACAAACCCATGATAAAAAATAATCATAATCATCATCTTTTTATTTGGGATCGTGACTTTTGAGTAGAGGGCTTTCGGAAACAGCTTCTCTATCTCCATGAGGTAGTGTTAAAGTTTGCGTATATCCTACTCTCTCCAAACCCACTTGTGGGATTTCACTGGATACGTTGTTGTTGTTGTATCGTCTTTTTATAAGTTTTAACCTGTATACAGTATGTAACTAATGTATAGTTGTCGTATAATATGTGTTTACATTGATTAAGTTAAAATGTTAGTAGATAGTTGTGTGTTTTCTAGCTTCTACTTTCATATCAGTGGTAGTAGTAGTTACTCTCGTAGGCTCTTACGTGGTGGAATTATACTAAGTATGTTATCATACTTTATCACGCTTTTCTTATTTTTTTACTATGACTTCTTTACTTGCTATTTCTTTTTTCAAAATGCTTTTTCTTGAGCCGAGGGTCGTAAAAAAAAAAAAAAAACCTAGCCTGTGCATAATTGGTAGACTAAAGATATTCATTTTAGTATTTGAATAGCTGCCTTCTTTGACCTCCTAACATGGCCTTGACCCCAACTTGGTTGTTCACATTTGTCTATAGAGTTGGAGCACAAATTTTTTAATTGAAAACTTTAAAAAGGTAGCTAATCATTCTTATATTGAGAATCCAGCATTGATTCCTTTACTAACTAATTATTGGTCCTGAGTGGTATTGGTGAGTCTAGTTGAAATTATTTTATGTTAATGAGGTGACTTTTCAGCTTATGAGTGCTCTTTGTCTCAATATGTGCTACAAATACCTAAATGACCCATTATATGTAAAAAATTGTTGTGGGGTCTTAACATTATGATAATGACTAATGAATCCTGTGATATTTCATATTTGTTGCTCTAGTCTTCCACCCGCCAACGATAAGATGAGAGTTGTCCCCGTTTAGTGGTTCTCATGCCATCACAATGACTTGAATTTGATGTTTCTGATCAGTTCGTTCTGCGTTAGCAAAACATAAGAATGAATGATAGACATGGCAATACTTTAGAAGACGAATTAAAAGTAAAAGAAGTTATCTACTAACTGATTCGTGTTGTTTCACTATTACTCTCTTCTTTTTATTTTTTATAATTTGATTAAATTATATTCTTATTTTTTCAGATAATCGAAAGGACACTATAGACTACATACCAGGAGTTAAAGCTATTGAACCAAGAGACTTGATGTCTTATCTCCAAGCAACTGATATTTGGACTGTAGTCCATAGGGTAATCTACAAGGCCTTTACAGATATTAAAAAGGCTGATATCATCATTTGTAACACAGTCCAAGAACTTGAATTTGATACTCTTTCAGCCCTAAACAAAAACCAGCCCACATATGCTATTGGTCCCATTTTCCCATCTAGTAATCTCACTAAGGCCCCATTCAGTATTAGCTTATGGTCTGAGTCTGACTGCTCTCAATGGCTCAACAACAAGCCCAATTCTTCAGTCTTGTATGTCTCATTTGGCAGCTATGCTCACACTAGTAAAGAAGACCTATTGGAGATAGCCCATGGGCTTCAACTTAGTGGGGTGAACTTCATTTGGGTCCTAAGGCCTGATATTGTTAGCTCGGATGAGACGGATTTCCTGCCTGTTGGGTTTGAGGAAAGTATAAAAGATCGAGGGCTGATCGTGCCATGGTGTAGACAGATTGAAGTGATCTCACACCCTGCGACAGGTGGATTCCTGACTCATTGTGGATGGAACTCGACTTTGGAAAGCATATGGTGTGGTATACCGTTGATTTGTTTTCCCTTGCTGACTGATCAATTCACTAACCGAAAACTAGTTGTAAATGATTGGAAGATTGGAATTAACCTGTGTGACAAAGAATGCGTTACACACCAGGAAGTAGCCGAAAAGGTTAGCCATTTTATGTGTGGGAATAGTACTCAAGAGCTGAGAAAGGCAGTGAAGGAAGTGAGGAAGACATTAGAGAATGCATTAGGACAAGGTGGATCATCCGAGAAGAATTTTCATCAATTCATGGAAGACATAAAGGTCAATGCAAGGAAACGGACCGGGCTTTCGAATGGGCATGCTAGTCCATTACACCAAAATGGTAATGGGCTGATCCATTGAACCTTTGAAATCTAGTGTTAATTGTAAGCCTATGGGCTTAAAGGCAGCCTAAGTTGTAGGAATAGCACTATTAGCTACTTTTCGACCCCGTTCTTTAAAAAGTAGTCATTGTTATGGAGTTTGAAATTCGATAAGTGAAACTCTATCGTGAAGTTTTCCTTGTGCATTATGGAACTCTAGGCTATCGACTATTTTTCAATTACAGAGATTGAAAAGTGGCTATTTTTTAATTTTAACTGGTCTCTATGTTAGGTGTAGGAGTTAGGACCATTGCATTTGTGGGTTATGGTTCTCTCTAGTTCTTTTTTGGCAATGTTGTTGTTTCTATCTTTGAATTTAATTTTTGCTTAGATAAATTCAAGCCCTTGAATGTAAAAATTGTTTGTTCAATAAATATTTTAGTTTAGTTTGTTTCGAATTTTTGAGATGATATGAAGAAAGGTTCTTATACTTCTATATTTTGAAAAGGGAAAATTACGCGAGCATGCAAATATATACTAGTAATTAATTAACATAGTTATAGTTTAATTAATTTACAATTCGCCACTAACATTTAGTGTTAATTATAATTCGAGTTTGTATAGTTCGCACGTTTCTATAATTCGAAATTTGTATAGTTTAATTTGTATCATTTTTGTATAATGTGATTTTGTATAAAAATAAGTTATATAACTGTTTAAAGTTCAGATATTTATATTTTTACTTTGTATAAATTCATTATATTTTACTATTAGAAATAGAACTATTAATACATTTACCTTTTTTGACATAAAAATACTCTTATTGTTAGCCAAGTGGAGCATATATGCTTGTATGCTATAAACTTGACATTAGATGTAAATTAGTATAAAATAATTTTATCTGGCTGATTTGAAAATTCTAGTTACAAAAAAAATATAATACTATATAACACAATTAGAAACTTAAATCAAAATAATAATCTAACTAACAATATAATACAATAACAACAAATTTAGTATAATATAATTTCACAAGTAAGATCTGAAAAGATTATAATGTATGCAATTTTATTCCTATTTTTATGAGGTAAAGTGACTATTTTCGACTTACCTCGACAAGTCTCTTCCTTTATTCGAGCGAGTTAGACAAATGTAAAAACTAAAAGGGTACAAGTGACAATTGAAAAACATATGGGACAGTAGTGATATATAGTTTTCTTTTGATGGAGTAGAAATTGGCCAAAAGAGAGGCTAATAAACCCTTTGGAAGAGGCAAAAACCCCCAGAACACAGATTCTTTTGTCTTTTTTGTGTTAAATTCTTCATCTTTCTCATTCTTGGTGCTGAAAATTGGAGAAAATGGCATTGGGTTTGTTAATGGGGATAGGGAGGGCTTTCAGAAAGAAGAGTACAGCATCTCTTGACATTCTCACAGCCAAAAGGGGTCCAAGAAATTACTACAAAGGAAAAAATTGCAAGCCCACTGGTTTCCATACTTGTAAAGGTATTCTTTTGACACCCTTTTTAAGTTTATACATTCTTTTTAGTGATTGAGGAGTTGTACTTTTGAGTTATTGAAATTGGGGCTAAGAAATGTGAGTCTTTTGATTGGTTTTGGAGCCCCTTTTGTCTTTGAGAACTAGTACTTTGAGTTATTGAAATTGGGGCTAAGAAGTGTGAGTCTTTTGATTGGATTTAGAGCCCCTTTTGTCCATTTTATTGATTTGGGGGAGCTGCTTCACTTGAGCCGAAGGTTCATCGAAAATGGCTTCTACCTTCACAAGGTAAGGTAGGGTAGGGCAAGGTTGGGTACACACCACCGCCCCTAGACCCGAACTTGTGGAATCACACTGGATATGTTGTTGTTATATTCATTTTGGGGAGCTATAGGGCTGATGATTTTTTGGGTTTGTACTGTCTTTTCAGTGTTTGAGGACTAGTACTTTGAGTTATTGAAATTGGGGCTAAGAAATGTGAAGTCTTTTGATTGGTTTTGGAGCCCCTTTTGTCTTTTCAGGGTTTGAGGACTAGTACTTTGATTTATTGAAATTGGGGTTAAGAAATGTGAAGTCTTTTGATTGGATTTAGAACCATTTTGTTCTTTATATTGATTTGAGGAGCTATAAGGCTGATGATTTTTGTGTTTATAATGTCTTTTCAGTGTTTGAGGACTACTACTTTGAGTAATTGAAATTGGGGATAGAAATGTGAGTTATGATTTTTGGGCTTATACTGTCTTTTCAGCTAAGTTGCTCAGAATCTCCAAAAATGTTTTCGCACCCGTGTTAGATCCTCCAAAAATGCACTATTTTTAGATTATCCGACACACACTCGTCGTCAGTGTTGAAGAGTCCGAGCAACATAGCTTTTTAGTGTTTGAGGACTAGCAGTTTGAGTAATTGAAATTGGGGATTAGAGATGTGAGTCTTTTGATTGGAATTAGAATCCCTTTTGTCCTTTATACTGATTTTGTGGAGCTATAGGGCTGATGATTTTTTAATTATGTTCAATACTGAGCTACTAGTGAGGATTCCTCTTGTTATGAGTATTTTATGTTAGCTGCAAAAATCAATCTTATTTTGTCTTGGTACGTGCTATGATTGCTTACAAATTATTTTATATTGAAGCAAAATGGATCACAATAGGGAAGCATGGATATAGAAGATCTTGTGGCCGCCCCGACTAGTTTGAGATTGGGATAGTTGATTGATTGATGGACTGAACTATTAAGCTCTTGATTTAGATTAAGGTATAAAAACCATTTCTTCCAAATCATTTCACTTGCTTAGTTGCCTTTAAAAAAATAATGCCATTTCTAGGAATTCAACCTAGCCGACTTCAACTATCTTGGAATTGAAAAATAGTTGTTGTAGCCTGTAGGATATCTGACCGTTGAAATGCATTTGAAACTTGAAATGAATTCGGAGGTTTAGAAGTTCTATATTTGGATATCTACGAGATTTGCAGGTTACTGAGTTCTCTTATATTTTCTGCAGGTGGTTATGTTCTTGTGCAAGAAAAACTACCAAATTATGTAGTTCCAGAATTGTCAGGTTTTCAGGTAGTGAAGCTTTTAATTTTTTATTTTTAGAAGTTGTGTTTTCGTGCTCTTTTTTGGATTAAAAACAGAAAGCTCCAATAGAAAAAAGAGAAAATGTGGAAACTTAATCACCTGTTAATATATCTTTGATGGTCTTATGGATCAGCTTCCAAGAAGGTTGAACTTCATTAGCAATATAGTCTCAAGAGTTAGAGCCCGTTTGGATTGGCTTTAAGTTGGTCAAAACCAACTTAAAACCCCTTTTCAGCTTTTGGACGTGTTTGACTAATGCTAACTTTAAGCCAGAAAGTTCTTAAAGTCAGTCAAAAATGAAAAGTTAGGATTCCTAACCTTTTTTTTTTCTAAGTGCTTAAAGTCATTTTCTTTGACCATGGAAATTACTTTTATATCCCTTATATTTTAACTAAATTCCCAAACTACCCGTTTTATTCTTTTAACCCTAAAATTCACATAATTTTTCTCATTTAAGCACTTTTATCCAAACACTCAACTGCTTATTTATAAAAATAACTTTCAGCACTTTAAAGTTCTAAAAGCACTTCATACATAAAAGTTAATTTTTTTAAGCCCATCCAAACGGGCTCTTAGCCGCATAAGTTTCCCTTTGAGTCGTTATTCTTTTGTGCTCTTAAAGTTGGCAGTGGCTTAGCTGCATGAGTAATGAAATTTTTGGTAATTTCCTAGACTTAAAGTTTCTCTTTGGATCAGAAAGTAAACTGATAAAAGAGATCACAATATGTTCACTAAGAGCTAAAAAAGAGGTCTAACATTTTGAGTTTGACAGATCAATGATAATAGGATAACTCAGTGAGTTCTCTCTCTATGTGGTTCGGGGCCTAGAAAAATGGGATATCGTTGATATTCTGGTATTTGATCTTTTAATTAGACATGCGCAAGTATATAGACAGAGTTGAGATCAAAGAGTACAACACGCCAATTCCTTTTCATCTTTGTTATTTTTGTTTGCAGCTGAAGCCATATGTATCTCAGTGTGCAAGACAAAGTAAAACTACAGAGGCTGCAGTTTGAGACACTAAGCGGAATGCGCTTTTGCTCAAACAACCATTACTAATGTTTGCGCTTCAGATATTCAATATGCACCTAGTTTTTGTAAGGCAACTTCCCGTTTTATACGTTCATTCCTTCTTATATTTGAACGTTTATGTTACCTGCACTGATTAGAGAGGAATGCCCCTGCATTCACGTAAATTGTTGCATTAAGGTGGTGCCATTAGTACCAGCCAAATCGTCGTTCTTTTTATTAGACCTTGCTCCTTGTGCAATGAAATAATGAATGTTTCGTCATTCCTTCTTGTTTATATTATCTTATAACGTGAAATCGTGGCCATGTGCTATACGAGAACAATTAACCGATGATTATTATAGAGAATTCGTTGGTAGAACATGAAGAATTGGTAGAAGAAGGGGCACTCGGGGAATGAATGAGAAGATCGAAAAGTTGGAAGAAGAAAGGAGTAGTTAGTAATGGTGTTAATCTATATGTATGGATCCTTTTGTTATGTAAGTTTCAAGCCTTCATATTTTTCATCTTTGCCCTTTTCTCTATTTCTTTTTAATTTAGTTGGTGTGGTGTTTCCAGCTAAGGGCCTTCAGAAACAATCTCTCTACCTTCGAGGTAGGGATAAGGTCTATAACTCTATGTATCCTCTCTAGATTCTACTTGTGGGATTTCACTGGGTATGTTGTGGTGGTGGTTGAGTGTTTTCCCCCATTGAAATATTTTTCTCAAATTAAAATTAGATCAGGTGTGCGTAAGATGGTTTAAACACTATCACCACAACAATGATTGTAGCTACGCATTAGTCTCAATCAGGTCAGGATCGACTATATCAGTTCTCATTTCTTCATTTAAGTTCATTTCGTATCGCAGTTATTATTTTTTATTCTTTTAAAAGGAACTTTCTTGTAAACCTACTAGGACGTGGAGGTGAGTTTCAACTACCTAACTTGGGTGAAGAGTTTTAAAAAAAGTTGTAGGTGGTTGTTGACTTTATAATATGATGATTCCAAGAAGATGAGTAGTGGGGGGAATATCTACCAAGCTATGCAATACAAGCAAAGGTGCCTTAAATTCTTAACTTAGGTTCCAAAACAATAATTGACAAATAATTTTAAATATAGAGTTAGAAAAAATTATTGAAAATAATTTTTTTATCTTATAAAAATAGAAATTAAATCTACGTATATTTTATTCTGACCTAATTATTGTTGTTATTGTATTTATTACTGAACCTCTATGAATGAAAAGACACACATTTACCACTTTATTATGGTTAAATTTTCACTTGAATTTCTACTTGCTACGATAAAATTAAGGAAAAATTACAAAATTACACACCTTATATTCCTATATTTTCAGTTATTTTCTACCATTTGTAAAAAAATCAAAAATTCATCTTCTGATACATAGGAATGACGTACATCGCGATTTGATACATAAGTTCTTTTCATGATACATCGCTAGTTGATACAAACCAAACACACAATGTATCAGTAAAACATAAGTTTTAATGCTATTTTTGTTGTGTTCATGATAAATTAGGTGTTATAAGTTGATTCATAAGTTTTATTGATATTACAATGTTTGGTTTGTATCAACTAGCGATGTATCATAAAAATGACTTATGTATCAAATCGCAATGTATCAGCGTCATTCGTATGTATCAGAAATCTGAAAAAAAAAAAAGGGAATTAGGGAAATTACCAAAAAAATCGGGATAAATTGTAATTGAGCTTTTTCACTATGTGATTTTGAAAAAATTACCTAAAATTAATACTATAATTGGGACTCTAGAATTGGTTGGAATGTTCTAGAATTTCAAATTTTCAAAGAGGTTTTGGATTAGGTTATTTAAATAGGATAGATTAATGAAGAGTCATTCAACTAGGATTCCTTTTTTAATTAAAGCTAAGAATTGTTTATCTCAGTAGAAGCCAAATTAAACCAATTTGGAGATTGAATTTTTTTAGAAGCCACTAATTTAGTGTATTTTGAATTTATAGTTAAAACTAAATTATTAGCGGATTCTTTGTAATGGACAAATAAGGGAATGCCACGATAGCAAAACATTGACATGGTGCACTATTATTGGTTGATTATTCCTCGAAATGTATTAAAGTAATCCAAACAATCACATGTCATACATCTATCCATTTGGTGTATTCAATATTTCTCGTTGAGACTAAATTAATGACCAAATAATAGCAAAAATGTTGACATGGCACACTATAGTTGGTTGATTATTCCCTCAAAAACGTATTAAAGTAAATCCAAAACAAGGAAATATAATTGTTAAAAAAAATAATTTAAAAACGAGAAAAAAATGTTTCTTTTTTTTAATATAAAAAAAGTATTTCTTTCCTAACAAGAAACGGACTACTACTAATACTTAAATAGCCCTTTGCTCTGTAGCCAAAAACCAAAAGAAAACCTCTGAAAACTCTGCAATTTTTTTTTTAAAAATCATGAGTAACAAAGATGAATCATCCGATTTGTAAGTACCCATTGTCAAATTTTTGTTAAAAAAAAATGTTGGTGTACTTGTATTTTGATTCTTGATTATTTTTTTTTCAATGTTTTGTTTTGTGATGTTTGTAGGAAGGGGGCTAAGAGGGATTATAGTACAGCAATTTTGGAGAGGAAGAAATCACCTAATCGTCTTGTTGTTGATGAAGCAATCAATGATGATAATTCTGTTGTTTCTCTTCACCCTGATACTATGGAAAAGCTCCAGCTTTTCCGTGGTGACACAATCTTGATAAAGGTCAGATTTTTACTCATTTTTTCCTGAAATTTCATGTATTTTTTGATAGGTGTAGTTTTGGTAGCTTATGGGGGCTCTTTTGAGCGGAGGTTATTTCGGAAACAGCTCTCTACCCCCACAACGCCCTGGGTATGGTCTTAGTACATTCTAACCTCCCAGATCCTACTTGTGAGATTACAACCGGGTATATTGTTGTTTGGTAGCTTATGGTGTGTGTGTTAAATCTCACCTATGGGACAAGGGTTGTAATGGGTTTGCGATTAGATTACTGATTAGTGTTTAGTAGAAGCTTATTTGGGATTTGAAGTTTATGAGTTCAGAATTTGCCACCGAACAAATAGCTCATCTTAGTGTAGGATTAAGGATGCCAAAAGCAAGGTACATGTTTACATGATTACATGGGTATTTAGCTATATGGGTAAGTTTGATGCCCATGTGCTTTGCTTGAGCTGAGGGTCTTCCGGAAACAACCTCGCAGGTGTCTACACTACCCACTTCAAACAACCTATGGTATTACACTCGGTATGTTGTTTTTGGGTAAGTTTGGTGGCCATGTGCTTTACTTGAGCAGATGGTCTTTTGGAAACAATTTCTCTACCTCCACGAGGCAGAGGTAAGGTGTGCGTACACTCTACACTCTTCAGACCCCACCTATGGGATTATACAGGGTATATTGTTGTTGGGCAAGTTTGGTGCCCCTGCTCCTTGTTTGCTGGAAATCAGTTGTGCAGGTGAAATAAGCTTAAGGACAATGAGTTTTGTGATATATAAGCTGAAAAGGCCAGGTCTTGGCCTTTCGTCTTAAAGACCTTAGCTTTGTGTTGTTATGTGTCTATTTGTCTCACTCAAAGATATTGTAGTGCCTAATGAAACCATGAAGAATGGTGATAAATGTTTGGTGCCCTTTGATGGTCTACTTTATTAGTAACCTTTTTATCTTGTTATGTTTTTAGTTTGTAAATAATGAGTAGGTGTAGTTAGTTCTAATGATTGTACCTTGTTTGGGAAATGTTGTTGCAAGTGTTGAGGAATTGGTATGAGTTCACATTATGGTGATGTAAGAAGTGTGATGAAATGCTAGCCTACACACACGTGCGCGCGCACATATATATATATAATGCATGAGGGGGACGTCTTTTTGGTAAGATTTTGAGTTCTTAACTTTGTATTTTGTTGTATAGGGAAAGAAAAGAAAAGATACAATATGCATTGCCCTTGCTGATGACACATGTGATGAGCCAAAGATTAGGATGAACAAGGTTGTCAGAAATAACCTTAGGGTCCGTCTTGGTGATGTCGTCTCTGTGCATCAATGTCCTGATGTCAAATATGGTAAACGTGTGCACATTCTTCCCATTGATGACACCATTGAAGGGGTTACCGGAAATCTATTTGATGCTTACTTGAAACGTAAGTGTTCTACTTCAATTTGCTTTTTGCTTGTTAGAAGTTTTGGATATGTGATATTGTTTATTGTTCTTCTGTTAGAGTTTTGGTTTTACTTAGCTGATGGTATTCTTCTGATAAACATTATATCTGCAAATTCTTTGTGCCAATATCCTGCTTTCGGAACTTTATGTTGTTTGTTAAGTTTCACCGTCTAACTTAGAATCTGCTGTGACTTGTGTTATCTCTAATTTGCATCAAGTGGATTCACAAGGTTTTCTCTTGCCATGTGGGGTTTAACCATTATAATATTTTCTGAATGAGTCTCTGTCAAATTCTTGGTCATTGCTTACCTATTAAAAATAAATTCCTAGTCATTGTTAAAATTATTAGTTTCAAAACTTCGAACACGCTCGTGTTGTTTGTAATGAAGTGAGAGCTTTGGAAAGCCGTTCACTCTTACTGACAAAGAGATGGTGTATTTGAGCCTAATTATTATGCAATTACTGATCCTTCTTGTCTCCCTTGTGTTATTTGTCTGCAGCCTATTTCCTTGAAGCATATCGACCAGTGAGAAAGGGTGATCTTTTTCTTGTAAGAGGAGGGATGAGAAGTGTAGAATTCAAGGTTATTGAGACTGACCCTCCTGAATACTGTGTTGTTGCCCCAGATACTGAGATATTCTGTGAGGGTGAACCTTTGAACAGAGAAGATGAGAATCGGCTAGATGAGGTTGGTTATGATGATGTTGGTGGCGTGCGTAAACAAATGGCTCAGATCCGCGAGCTTGTTGAGCTTCCATTGAGGCATCCACAACTGTTCAAATCTATTGGTGTGAAACCTCCCAAAGGAATTCTCTTGTATGGACCTCCTGGATCAGGGAAGACATTGATAGCTCGAGCAGTTGCTAATGAGACCGGTGCGTTCTTCTTTTGTATTAATGGGCCAGAGATAATGTCCAAATTGGCGGGAGAAAGTGAAAGCAATCTCAGGAAAGCATTTGAGGAAGCTGAGAAGAATGCACCTTCAATTATCTTTATTGATGAAATTGATTCAATAGCTCCTAAACGTGAGAAGACACATGGAGAGGTCGAGAGGAGGATTGTTTCTCAGCTGTTGACTCTCATGGACGGTCTCAAATCACGTGCCCACGTAATTGTCATGGGTGCCACTAATCGCCCTAATAGTATTGACCCCGCCCTAAGAAGGTTTGGCAGATTTGATAGGGAGATAGATATTGGTGTCCCGGATGAAGTCGGGCGCCTTGAGGTGCTTCGTATCCATACAAAGAACATGAAGCTCGCCGAAGATGTAATTTCATATCTTCAAAATTTTTAGTATTCTGACTTTTAAATGATTTGCAGTTTGGTAATATGTTGATCTTGGATTGCAGGTTGATTTGGAAAGAATTGGCAAAGAAACACATGGTTATGTTGGTGCGGATTTGGCAGCTTTGTGTACTGAAGCTGCACTTCAGTGCATCAGAGAGAAGATGGATGTGATTGATTTGGAAGATGAATCGATCGATGCAGAGATATTGAACTCCATGGCTGTGACTAATGAGCACTTCTCAACTGCCCTTGGGACAAGCAATCCATCTGCCCTGCGTGAAACTGTAAGTCTAGATTTCTTTACATTCTCACCTTCTGCTGCTACATATCTTCCGTTTGATTCCTAATTATGATGTACGGGTGAACAGGTTGTTGAAGTCCCTAATGTCTCCTGGGAGGACATCGGAGGCCTTGAGAATGTCAAGCGTGAGCTTCAAGAGGTATATATATACTAAACATATAATGATGAATGTTAGGATCTGATCTGTTAACCTTTTTGATTTGCTTGGCCTATTATATATTATTTGTTTTGTAGACTGTTCAATATCCGGTGGAACATCCCGAGAAGTTTGAGAAGTTTGGTATGTCTCCTTCAAAGGGTGTTCTCTTCTATGGGCCACCTGGATGTGGGAAAACTTTGTTGGCGAAGGCTATTGCAAATGAATGCCAGGCCAATTTTATTAGTATCAAGGGTCCAGAATTGCTTACCATGTGGTTTGGAGAGAGCGAAGCCAATGTTCGAGAAATATTTGACAAGGCTCGAGGGTCTGCTCCTTGTGTCCTGTTTTTCGATGAGTTGGACTCGATTGCTACTCAGGTGCTGTTCCTCTTTCTCATGTTCCCATTGAACTGTTTACTACACGGGTTTACCGTTCTTTTCAGATTATTTGCTTCTGTTGCTAAATGTGACCCTCTTTTGCAGAGAGGCGGTAGCAGTGGAGATGCCGGAGGAGCTGCTGATAGAGTTTTGAATCAACTTCTCACTGAAATGGATGGTATGAACGCCAAGAAGACGGTTTTCATCATCGGTGCCACCAACAGGCCTGACATTATTGATCCTGCACTTCTACGTCCCGGTCGTCTTGACCAATTGATTTACATTCCTCTCCCTGACGAGGACTCCCGCCATCAAATTTTCAAGGCATGCTTGCGGAAATCACCCCTTTCTAAGGATATAGATCTAAGAGCTCTAGCAAAATATACGCAAGGGTTCAGCGGAGCTGACATTACGGAGATTTGCCAACGTGCATGCAAATACGCTATCCGAGAGAACATTGAGAAAGTGAGTTTTTTCCATCTCCATTTCTCGTCAAAGTTGATAACTTTTGAGTCAATAGATATTAGTTGCTACAGTGATAGACTCGGAGATGGAGCCAAGACTTGAACTCATGAATTTTGGGATTTAATTTTGTTATGACATACTAAATGATTTTTTAAATACAAATACAAGATTTGAGTCAAAACTGCTAAGTTCTGCCGTACCTGCTTCCTACACCCTAGCTATGCCACTTCCCGGTAGTAGAAAACTAATGTTGCATTGCATGTTTGCAGGATATTGAGAAGGAGAGAAGGAGAAGGGATAATCCGGAAGCCATGGAGGAAGACGTTGACGATGAGGTATCTGAGATCAAGCCTGCTCACTTTGAGGAATCAATGAAGTACGCTCGGAGGAGTGTTAGTGATGCTGATATCCGCAAGTACCAGGCGTTTTCTCAGACATTGCAGCAGTCCCGAGGGTTTGGTTCTGAGTTCCGTTTTGCAGAGGCCAGCATTGGTGCCACCACTGGAACTGCTGATCCCTTTGCAACTTCTGCTGGTGGTGCTGATGAAGATGACCTGTATAGCTAGAATGTCTCAACTTATTTTTCATATCTTATGTTTATGCTAATATGGATAATTATTTTGAAGAAACTTTGGAAGTTAGAAAAATTTCCATTTTATTGCCTAGAGTTTGTAATATTATTTTGATCTTTCTCAACTTTACATAAAACATTCTGTAGCTATTATTTTGTTTACTTAAAAGTCATAGAGTTTATTGAAAAATAGAGTTTCCCTTTGAGTTTTCAAAAGACATTTGGCTAAATGTTTAATTGTGGAAAAGACAACTTGTATCACTGCATATAATTTTTTTTGTTTTCCGTTCAATGTTAGGTATCTATATTGGGTTTGATAAAATTTGAATTCACATTAAAAAATACTATAAGGGTAATTCCTTCCCTAACAAAGGTGACTATGCATCTGACAAGGATTGAATTGTTACATAGGAAACATTAACCTTTTACATTGTACAAGTCCCCAGAGATTTTATATTAATGATTGGACGAGGTGAACCAAAGCAAGGGTAGATCCACAATAGATTCACATTAATTTAGTAGTTTTTATTTACAGAGTCCGTATTAAGAAATTCATTATATATCTATCAATATTAGATATTGTATATTGACTTAATAATATATTTATAAGAAGTTATAAATTTTAAATTCTAGATTCATCTCTAAAGCAAATTTAGATTATACATATCATACATGATAAATACTTACCGACACAATGTGTTTACGCCAAAACCATTTAATATTATGTAAATATGCATTAGTAATTATACTTATGTAAAAAACTATATATATAAATCCATATCATATATCTGTTTATTTGATGTAAAGATTCGATACGAATAAATTTACACTTATTTTATAGTTAAATCAAATCCCAAAAGGGGTACCACATAGCCCATAGGTGTACCAGGGTGTTTCTTGGCCATATTTTTAGAAGCAAAATTCTTCTTTCATTTTATTGAGGGAACAACGATATGATGGATCTAACAACAAATGCTACATATCATTATCAAACTCAAATTATTATTTCACTATTTCCTCTTTATTTACTTCTCTATTTTTACAATTTCACTACTTAATCTATAGTTATATATTAACGAATTTTTAGTAAGGTTTGCTTAATTTCTTGTTTCCTAAATCTCATTGGTAGATTTGATCGAATTTTGGACACATAAGAGCCCAACTAGGGATGAATGCATGGTTTTCGAGAAACACTTCTCTAATCTGACTTTTAAAATTACATCTAAGGACTCTCTTGACTTTTTCATCGATGTTATACCCTTTCGTTTCTATGATTTTCCCAAACTACAAGGCATCGTGCGAGAAGAGTTCGATATTATTTTGATCGTACGACAAATACTTATTAAAAATAAAATTGTTATTTAAATAAAATATGATAATGTATTATTAAATCCATTGTTATCAAATAATAATTAAAAAAAAACTATTTTATGTTGTCAATCGATTTGATGTGTGGTGTGATCACTATATTATTTCTCTTTCTTATTATGTCCTTACTATTTTATAATTCAATTTTTATCCTTTGTCTTCCTTTATATTTAAGTATACTCCTTTTATCTTATTAGACATCTTCACCTCAAATTTTTGATTTGTTTGCCACTACCTTTTTCTTTTTATTCATTTTAAAAATAAATTCAGACATTGGGTTGGGTGGGGTGGGGGTGACAAAGCAAAGGAGATGTTACGCTACGATGAGATTTAAACCCTCCACTGCAATATTAAAAGATAAAAAACTCATCAAATAAGTTAGCCGTCAAACTCCTTTCTATTCATTTTATCTTTCTCCATCTAGGTAATTTTTGTGATAATTTTTTTTTGATTTTGGTTGACTATTTTGTTTTTAATTAATTTCATAAGGATTTGCATGAATTTAGTAGCTTTAATATATTTACAAAGCACAAATGATGATAAACTAGGAAAAAAAAGTTTGCTTAAACTATTTTTGTAGTAATTTATGATAAACCTAATATTTACAGCAATTCTAGGTATTTGATGAATAAACTCTTTAATTAGTGTACAATATGATATAATCAAACCAATATATTAATGTGACATCTTTTAATTACAAGACCTCATTACTTGGTTTTTGACCCTAATTAGAGAAGTACTAGAAAAGTAGAAATGCAGGAGGAACATGAGTCATGTTCCTCAAAACTAATGCAGAATATGGATGTCTCATTTAAATGTGTTGAAAAAAAACATTATCAAAACAAAAAAAATAAAAAAAAGGAATTAGTTACGAAATTTGTCGTTAGATTTATGGACCAAATTTAATTCGCTAGGATCCCTTGATTCACATTTGTTTCCATCAAAGATGTTTTCTAAAACTCCTTGATGTCCACATTTTAGAGTATCTTACTTTCACGTAATAAAAATTCATTCATCGCCAAATAGCCTATAACTATTAGGATTTTTAGGTAATTTGTTATGAAATAGAATCAACGGTAGATTTTTATGGTTAAAAAACAGAAGTTGTTTGTTGCTAATTTTTTTAAAAAAATTAAGTGGAATAAAACATAAAAGAACACAAAAGCAAGCCAATCCACATGACTATGCTAGAGATTATTATATATGTCCTAGTCCAATGAAACTCTTAGCCCTTTTCCTGTTCATATATTGACCTATTTTTTCTGACTACCTCTCATGGGATTTTCTCCCACTTTCATGATATATAATGGTGTCAAATCTAATCAAGAAACTTTTATCAATTTTTCTGTGGAAAAAAAGAAATTAATGTTGTACTATATGTAGCTAGCACCAACCATGTTACACTTGGTCTTGACATGATGTGATGCAGTAATGGAAGTATAGCACAGTGCGTATACCAAAGTGTCCCTTTAGGCACATTCAATAAATCAAGAGTGTTAAAAGAATTAATATATGTGTATAAATAGTTTATATTTAATTTATATATACAGTATAATTTTTGATGAAGCGTGTTCGAATCATACCTTCCCACTTATGCCCTTCAATGATATTGTCTTTTGATTGTATGAAATTATTGAAGGATAACGTGTATGCAGACTTATTCCTACTTTGTGGAGATAGAAAGTTTATTTTCGGTAGACCTCATGCTCAAGGGCGGATCTACATTAGGACCAGGGGGTTCATCCGAATCCACTTCATTAAAAAATTACACTGTATATATAAGATAAATTTTTTAATTTATGTGTATATATTTAATATTGAACCCCCTGAGCATAAGACAAAGGACTAGCTCAGTGGCAAAGGGAGTTCGATATTTTCCCTTAGCTTGTCTCAGCTCGAGGGTTCGAGAATCCGAATAACTATACTTTTTTTTCTGATTTTAGGTACGTTTTTAGGCTTAGTTTTTGGTGTTTTTAAAATTAAATATAAATTAAAAAATGACTTCTTAACAGATTAATTTTTTTTAATTTTAAATCTTTAATTGAAAAGTCAGCAAATTAAAAAACCCCTCTTTTTCTAGGGATTTTATTATTTTATTTTCTCCCCCAACTCTTCTCTTCTCTTTCGACCAATCGACCTTTTGCTACTGAGTGCTACCTACTGCTCTTTGCTGCTGGCTGCTGTCCGTTTTTCGTTGCCGCTGCCCGTTGCTCGCTGTTGTAGCCTGTAAGTTCTTAGTTCTTCTTCCTTTTTTTTTGTTCTAAAAAATTTCAGAATTCTATATGGCTTTGGCTTTGGTATAATGGTATTTATTTTCTTATTTATGTGCTCTTTACGATTCAATTTCAAGCTTCAATGAAGAAGTATTTCACCAAAGTTTCAAAATCAAGTTTAGCCTCTAATAGTCATAGTCAATCTAACCAAGAAGAAAATGCTAATCATTCGGAAATATCACTATATTCTTCTCAAGAATTTGATTTTGGTTCTTTAAAGTTTGATCCTGGTGAAAGAATCTCAATATTGAACTATCATCCAAATCATCGTGATGTTATTAGAAGAGCATACCTTTTGAATGGACCTTGCCAACCTCGTCTAGCGGTGCATGAGTATCCTCAAACAAATATTTCTGGATCAATACGTCGTTTTAATCATGAATGGTTTAATGATGTATATCATGATTGGTTGGAGTATAGTGTTAGTAAAGATGCACTCTATTGTTTGTATTGTTATCTATTTAAAGAGCATAACATTCATCAAGGAGGAGGTGAAGTATTATCAAGTGTTTGATTTAAGAGTTGGAATAAAAAGAGTAGTCTTGACAAACATATTCGTCTACCAAATAGCATACATAATCAATCAAAAAAATGTCAAGATTTATTACGACAACGACAATCTATTCAATTTGCATTTGAGAGGCAATCTAATCAACTCAAGTATGGATATTGGATTCGCTTAAGTGCTTCGGTTGATGTAGTAAGACTTCTCATAACTCAGGGATTTGCATTTCGAGGTCATGATGAATCTAAATCATCACTTAGTATATAGGTAACTTTCTTGAAATTCTCTCATGGTATGCAAAAAAATGTGGTAAAATTTATAATTATGTACTAGAACATGCTCCTCAAAATGATCAAATGACTTCTCCAATGATTCAAAAGGATATTGTGAGTGCATGTAAAATAGAGGCCGTTAAAGCTATTCTTGAGGAATTAAATGGTGATTACTTTTCCTTGCTAGTTGATGAATCCTTTGATGTGTCACGCAAGGAGAAAATGGCTATTGTAGTTTGATAAATTGATAGAAAGGGATTTGTGATAGAGCAACTTATTGACATTTTTCATGTTCAAGATACTAGTGCTTCATCTCTAAAGGAGTCAATTGTTAATTTACTTGCTCAACATTCTTTGAGTCCATCAAGTGTGCTTGGACAATGTTATGATGGGGAAAGCAATATGCAAGGTGAGATCAATGGCCTTAAAATGTTGATTAGGCAAGAAAGTAGATCGGTTCATTCCATCCATTGTTTTGCTCATCAACTTCAACTAACTCTTGTTGGGGTCTCTAAAAAGTGTGTTGAAGTGGGAAAACTTGTAGTATTGGTCTCAAATATTTTAAATATATTGGGATCTTCTTTTAAACGTATGGATGAATTATGTGATTCTCAAAAAAACAATTAATGAGGCATTAGATATGGGTGAACTTACAACCGGTAGGGGCTTGAATCAAAAACTTGGTCTTTCAAGAGCTTGTGACACTCGTTGGGGATCTCATTATAAATCCTTTAATAATTTTATTATTATGTTTGGCTCTATTCTTGATGTTCTTGAATCACTTACTCTTGATGCACGAAATTTGGATAAAAGAGCTAAGGCAATGGGACATCTCGAAGCTTGCCGAAAATATGAGGTTGCGTTCATGTTGCATTTGATGAGAGATGTTGTAGCAATCACAAATGAGCTTAATAAATGCTTACAAAAAAGGAGCAAGATATTGCAAATGTCATGCTACTTGTTGAAGTAGAAAGAGAAGGTTGCAAGTTTTAAGGGATGATCAATGAGACTCTCTTATTACTAAGGTATCTACATTTTGTATCAAACATGATGTTTTGATACCTAACTTTGAGGAGCCATATGTTAGCTCTTTAAGATCACGACGAAAGCTTGCTAACTATACAATCTTACATCATTATCGTGTTGAAGTGTTTTGCAATATTATTGATTGGCAACTTCAAGAACTTAATGATCATTTTGATGAGGTGACTACCGATTTGCTCCATGAAATTGCTTGCTTAAATCCAATTAACTCATTTTTATGTTTTGACATCAAAAAAGTATTGAGAATGGCGAAATTATATCCGAAAGACTTTGATGAATCTAATATGAGTGCTCTTGAGAATCAACTTACAAGTTATATTGTTGATGTTCGTGATGTTGATGAAAGGTTGTGACACCCCGGAAATTTTTTTTCTCTAAGATTCGAACATTTCTTCACGTGAGTGTAGACTCAGACCGGAGGACTTGAAATTTTTCACATGAGTTAGGATGAGTTCCTAAGTAATTAAAGAGCGTTAGAGGTGATTTGGGGTCATGAAGGACCCCTAGGACCAAATCAAGCCAAAAGGTTCGTCGTGGCTAAGTTTGAGGAGGAGTTTGCATGAGGAGTTGACTTCTAACGACCCTATCTTTTGATATATGACGATCTGGGTAGCCCACGAATTATTAAATTAAAGGTCGTCGAGTCTTCTTTCCAACGCCACCAATAATGTGAATTTTGGAGTTCGGGGTTGAGAGATATGACGATCCTAAGACGAGCTAGCACGGTAGGAATTTCATTTTTGGCCTGGGTTGCAATTGCTGGAAAACTGGGCTTGGCGCCGCTGTGGAGCGACGCGCCACTATCGCGCCAGGAACATGCCTCAGTAGTTTGGCCCCTGGCACTACGCGCCGCTAAAAGTTGTGCAGGGTTTTCAGGCCAAATTTCCAGAACCCAGAAGATATGGCATTGGCGCTATAAGGGCGCGACGCGCCACTATCGCTCCAGAAACATGCCTCAGTAGTTTGGTCTCTGGCGCGGCGCGCCACTGCGAGGTGTGCAGGTTTTAGGCGTAATTGGCCTGGCGCTGCAATGGAGCGACGCGCCACTATCGCGCCAGGTGCATTTTTAGCCTATTTTCAGAACTTTTGAAGAGGGGCAATTTGGGAACTTACCCAAATTATATATGTATTGCCTTTGGTCTTTTGGGAACACATTTCTCAGCCTCACTCTCTCTCTATAAAAGCCCTAGGAGTTCCTCTCTCTTCTTCTTCTTCTTCCCCAAATCCATCTCCAACAAAGGGTGCCTACAAGATTTGAGTCCTCCATTGAAGATCCAACATCAAGGTTTCTTCAAAGTCTTCAAACAAGGTATGTAAGGCTAACCTAAAATATGGATTTATTTCTTCCATATGCCCATAGATGTGTTGGATAGGAGTTGTGAAAGAGTTGAACCTCCTAAGAAGGTTTTCTTGAAAGTTTTCCCTAAACTATGGAATGTTTTTAGATACAAAGGGTTGATTGATGATTTTAATGACTTGAGTTACTAAATAGTTATTTTTCATATTATTAACTACAAATGTATCTTTGTATATAGATTTATAGGTATTGACGATATTTTTGGAGTTGAGTTTTGTTGAGAGTATGAGTTCATGTTTCATTCACATGAACCCAAGATGAGATTTCTTGTCATAAATGTCTTGAGGTTGAGATGGATAGTTGTGTGTTTATATGTATTGATTGGAATGAATAGAATGAATTGGTTAGTTAAGAATGTCCCTTTGCTTCTATAAAATGAACATAGGACAAAAATAAGGACTTTGGAGTAGATGTTAGATGATTGATGTGATGATGATACTTGACAATGAGGTGATGATAATGTTTGATGATGATGTAAATGATAATATATGATGATGATGTGATGATGATGTTTTGATGACGATGTGAGTGATGACGTGAATGGTGCTTATTTAATATGTGTAGAATGATTTATGTAGAGGTATATTGATGAGGATGTTATGTGATGAAGTGGATTGGAGTCTAATGTGATTTACCTAATTTGATGTGGTTGGAGTCTTATGAGCATTTTGAAAATAAATGATTTTGAGACCATTTTTGCATAAACTATTTATACACTATTTTGAGTTTAAAGAGTAATTATTTTCATCTATGATTTGAAAAGAGTTTAAGCATGAGTTGAGTTTGAGAAGTCTTTTAATTATTTTTGAACACGAGTATTTTGAGTATAAGTGAGTTGAGTATTTTTACTTTAAAATGTCGATTTTTGAGATTGTATAGATTTTAAAGAGAAGAGTTTGATGATTTGAGATGAGTCGATTTGAAAGAAGGTCCAATGAGGCCAGATTTGATTGAGTTTTGAAAAGAGTCCAATGAGACTAAATGAGTTGATTTGAAAGAGTCCGATGAGACTGAATGAGCATTTTGAGTATTTTACTCATTTGATAGATATGAGCATATTGAGTCTTAGGAGGAGTATCGAGCACCGAATTGGGTAAGAGTATAGTCCATACTCGAACCAATAAACTACGTCGCCAAACGTAGGAGGGGATTGAACCGTTAAAGTCGGATGCTTCCCCAAAATGTTTTTCCTGACATTATAGGACTCGATTGGATTGGATCCATGATTGGTTGATGCGTTCATACCCTGGCAAGGTATGAACGGACGCGGCAACAACGTCGGCTTGTTGTACTATCACTCGCTCATATGGTGATGGTTGTCGATTAGAGAAACTCCCAATTGAATGGATTGTGCTTGATCTGATTGGTTTGATTGTGATTGTAGATGATTGAGTTGAATTGTAAGACATTGCATAACTTAATTTGCATATTTATTGAGTTGAGCCCTTTGAGTTGATTGTGAGTTGATTGCATTGATCGAATTTGATTAGATGAATTGTGATTTGATAGTGTACGATTGGACTGGATTGGATTAGATGATAGGTTGATTGGGTTGAATGGAAGGATATATGATTGGATTGGATCGGATCGTATATGACCGGGTTGAACCGATTGTATACGATTGGATTGAATCGGATAATATATGATTTGATTGAACTGTATCGTGTGTGATTGGATTGGATTGTATGATGTGTGATTGGTCTTTGTCTAGAAATGTATTCTTACTTTAGATTTATGACGTCTTATGTGAGTCTCTCCTACCTTTCTGATTCGAGATAGTTGATCCGATGTTATTCTTCCTTGAGGTATGTTTTATTTTGCCATATTACATACTCGTACATTCCACGTACTGACGTCCATTTGGACCTGCATCATTTCATGATGCAGAGACAGGTTTAAGAGATCGTCAATAGGAGCACCATTGAGGATCTATACACACTCAGCGTATTGGTGAGTCCTCCCCTACATTCGGAGGACACCGCTTATGTAATCTTGCATCGAGTTAGCCCTTTCCATTTTTATTTGAGGTAGCCATGAACTTGTCATCGGCACCAATTAGATAGTAGTGATAGAGGCTTCATAAACTAGATAGTGATGAGTCGATTGAGTATTTTTATCCTTGAGTTATTCTTGTCAAACTACTTTTTAATGACAAATATTTTAGTTGATCTGTCGGCCCATGGCCTTTATTCTTTGAGTTGGATGGGTGATTTGAGTTGCCCGCTAATTTATTCTTTATTTTTAAACTTTCCGCTGAATGAATGAAGGAACGGATGTGTGATCAGGCTATGTGGTTCGCTTGGGAGCCAGAAATGGTTTCTGAGTGCCGGTTACGTCTAGGGTACCCTCCCGGGGCGTGACAAAGGTTCTCCGATCTAAATGGGCTTTGTGATATTTTTAAAAGATTAGTTCAGACAAAGAAACATTCTACTTATCCTTTGGTACTCCGCTTAGTGAAACTTGCTCTACTTCTACCAGTTGCCACTGCCTCCGTTGAAAGAGCTTTTTCGACAATGAAGTTTATCAAGAATGACTTGCGAAGCCAAATAAGTGATGATTTTTTAGTGGTTGTTTGGTGCCTCAATTAGAAAAAGATGTATTTGATAGTATTTCTAATGATGCTATTATTAAGACATTTCAAGATATGAAACCTCGTAGAATTCAATTGTAATAGTGTATGTAGTTGAATTTCAATTGTAAAACAATGTTTTGATAGGTTTATTCGTGTGTTTGATTTCTTAATCCCCCTTCAAGGTGGTGTAATTATCACTATGTTTTGTAATACATATCAAGATATAATAATTTCTATTATTCAGGGTGTTTTTGTATTGTTTTGAAGTCATTTTATGTCCAAAAATTTTTTTGTGGAGGAAGAGTGCTTTTACTTTGAGTTGGTGTTTATTTTAAGTCTTTTTAAATGTAAAAGTTTATGTTTGCTCTCCATTTGCACTTTAAGGAGCTGAAGAGAATTCAAAAGAAACTGAAAAACTTGTAGAAAGACCCCTGTTTTTTGCAAAACAGGTATATTTGACCCGACCCGTTTATTTATGGATATGATTAGCGTGTTTAATTTTTTTTTGAACCCCCTCGATTTACTTAAGCTCATGCTTAAGTAAATCATCAAAAAACATGTAAAACAAAGATAGTAACGAAGAAGTCATGCTGAAAATAATGAAGAAGAGAACAATAACAACAACAAATAATATAATAACAGAAGCAAATGAAACAACATGTAATACTAAAATTGAAGAATTATACAGTAAGATCGAGAGTAATAATAACAATACTAAAAAGGAAACTAGACGACGCTCGACTTTCTACTAACCTTCTATCCTATTCCTCGACCTCTATATTTCCCTACTAGGATCATATCCTCAATAAGCTATATGTGAGTTGTGTCTTATCTAATAATCTCTTCTTAATACTTCCTCCGCGCACTACCTAGGAAATGCATGCCTTTGATTGGTAAATTTTCCAACACATGTTGATTACAATTAGTTATATTGGCTTGCAAGCGCATGAATGGAAGAACCTATATAAAGGTATTACAGTTACAAAAACATCAAATCAGAAATGAGCTAGCTATATAGGTTTTATGTGCAAGGAAAAGAAAGAGCTAGAGAAACAGCCTGGGCCTTGAGATAAACATCCATCATGTCTAAAGGGTGCACCTTCTGCCCTACCACACTATCCCTTCTGCCACTTTGCCTCTGATCATGCATGTTAAATAACCCAATCAACTTCCATCTACATATACCTAAATTCAAGTTAAACTATACTATATAATTTATTTATTTTATACCCAAATTCAAGTTAAACTATACTATATAATTTCTTTATTTTTAATACTATCGATGTATATACTCAACTGCAATAATAACAATAACATATCTAATAATTTCACAAATGAGATCTGAGTAGCGTGGTGTGTACGCAGATTTCTTAACCCTATTTTGTGATGATAGAGAGGTTGTTTCAAATGTATATACTCAAATGCGACATACATAAAAAATTCATTACGTCTGCGTACGTTGATTATTATAGAACATATCCTTTGTATTGATCATTATTGGTTCATGCTTTTTTAGACCAAAAATATTAATTGTATTGAAGCAATTCAACCTCGGATCGTTGGTAGGAAATATTACAAAATTATACTATCAGAGTGTGTGTGTATATATATATACACACACATTCAAATGCAACATACGTAAATGCTTTCGTACGTCTATGTACGTTGATTATTATAGAGCATATCCTTCGTATCGATCATTACTTGTTTATTCTTTTTAGACCAAAAATATTGTGTTGAAGCAATTCAACCTCGGATCATTATTGAGTAATATTATGAAACTACCTCAAAAATTAAGCAAACTTTACAACGTTAGAAAGAACTACGGTTCATATATAATAAATTGAGTGATGTTTACTCATCAATTGAATAATATGTCCCAAACGTGAAATATACTTTTTATGTACAATCAATAGTTAATTATTCAGAAAATCTAATAAGCAAAAAAATAAAATAAAAAATGAGAATAAAAATGGAATGGATCACCATGCATGTTTTTTTTTCCTTTTTATTTTTTCTGACTGATATTAATAGGCCTTCGTGCGTAGAGTCAGAGAAAGTGCAATAATTTCTACAACCAGAGATCAAGAAAATCCAGATTTGTATGGGACATCCACCTGACAAATTTTATGGTAAAAAACATATGTAGCAAAATTGAAATAATTTTTTTCATAGATAAAATTAAATAGTTTAGATTTTATGTTGCTATTGTGTTATAAATATTAACTCTTTTTACTTATATATATATTTTTTCAAATTGCTTTGATGTGTGTTACTTGAACTGATAATCTTTCAGAAACAACATCTAATAGGAATAAAATTTACGTATACTCTATTCTCCCCAAAGCCCCTCCATAATGTTAACACTGTCCGGTATGTTAGTGGTGGTGGTATGAAAAATATTTAGGTTGTGAAATAATTTAATACTTTCTCCATTTCAATTTATTTGTCATATTTAACTTGACATGCAGTTTAAGAAAGTAAAATATTTTTTGAATATTGTGGTGATCTTAAATTAAAAATATATCAAATAATGTACAAGTACTTAATTAAGAGTTATTGAAAAAGGATCAAAATATTTTTTTAAAACGAACTAAAAAGAAAAGCAGAACAAATGAATTGAAACAAAGTGAGTATTAATCTTGATTTCACTATGCTCAACATAATTCTCTTTTATTGCATTTGAATCAACACGCTTCTCTACAATAATTTACAAATCACATAAGAGATATGAACTTCATTAGATAAACACAGTGCAATAAACTCAATGAAGATGACCTTAAACGAAAATTGATCACTAACCTTTTTTTATGAAATATCATTTACTGTACCAACTTGAAAGTCGTTACTAGTTACTATGAGTAAAATTTTATAGAGTGAAATTTGACAGTTGTGTCAACTGAGCAGGTTAAAAATGTACAAGTACTTTTTTCTTTACTTTGTGTGCATACGTGCATATCCACGTAGAAGTCATAAAAAAGCACAACAAATCAAACAAAGTGAATTTCAAACTTGTCAGACATTTTCACGTGCAAAACTATTTTAATTTTACCATATGGTATAAAATTCTTCATTTTACCAATTCTCTCTTGGACTTTGACCTCTCAACAACTATCTATCAATAAACTAGTTAAATTAATCTCATAAAATACAATATTTTTTTTAATTATATGTATTTGTTTTAGTAATGTGTAAACTCTAGACGGTTTTTAATTTGAGATTGTTACGTATAATTAATATGAAATGTTATATTTTATATAATTAACTTAATTATCTAATAGACAAATAATAATATGTGCAATTTTTTTCTTCAAAATTTTGAACTAAATAGAACCACATATATTTAATTGAAAACTTTTAATAAAAATGAGGTACTAAATTAAAATATGACTTAATTCGAATATTATAAATAAAATATTTTTATGTATTTAAAAAATTGATTATATATTAAACTTACAATAAAAGAGAAAATAAGATATTTTTGAACCCAAAAAATAGACATAAAAAGGAGGGAGGGGCACACGGGTGGAAGAGACTTTGTTGTACTCTGTCTTTTCTTGTTGCTTCATACTGCTCATGACTGTCCCTTCCACCCACCAAGCCTCCTTCCTCGTAACAACAAAATAATACGATAATTAAGAGCGTCAATGATTTTTAAAAAATCAACTTACTCGATCGAATTAAATTATATTGAATTGATTTTTAGGTTTTTCTTTTAATAAAATTGACGGTTTTTATATAAATTTGTAACTGTACTGAATAATTAGGTAGGTCTTTTATTTTATAAAAATTAATCAAAAAAATACCGAATTGTACCGAATAATATATATGTAAAATATATTTTATATATCAAATTTAAAAATAATATAATATTAATTTTTTTACTTTAGACACAAGATAATGAAAGTGATTAGAAGCGACAAAATAATTAACACTCAAAATTCTAGCACGAAAACTTTTTATTCTCCTCCGATTAAAATTAAATTAGTTCTAACATCTCAACTCTTGAGTAATAACTAATAAACTACAAGTATTCCAACAATCTTGGATAACAAACTACAAGTTATTAGATATTTTTCCGCTCTTATGGTTTAAATTTCTCTTATTGGATACATAAATTAAGTAAACTCAGTTCTTGAGTTTCATGTTGATTGATTCTTTCAATTCGTGTGATGTAAATTATATATTTTTTCTTTGCTTTATATTTTTTTACACTACCATAATATAATGTGATGAATTTCTATTCTTGTTTTCTTGATTCATCACCTTTTTAACAATAAAAATGTTTAAAGATTTTTTGTCAAAGTCATCCCAGATATACATAATAGCATTTTTTTTTAATATACATAATAGTGTGTTCAAATTTTTATATTTTTTTAATAAAAAATCAAAAATTAATCGAATCGTACCGATACAGAAGAGAAACCGAGATAATAAAACGGTTTTGAAAAGTCTAATTTTAATTATAAGAACTAATATAACCGGAAAAATGATATGGTATAAATTTCATAAAACAACCTTTTATATATATATATATAGTAAAACAAGAATACTTATTTTATATTTATTGATTTAACTTATATAAACAAGTTCAACTAGTCTATCTCCTCTATAGTAATGCACTGTTTAACATATTTGATTATCATATTATTTATTATTACTAATTTAATTTTTTCTATTTTCAATATGATTTTTTTTCGTTGCTGTATTTTTCTTCACATAGCTAATTTGTTATGTTTTCTTTAATCAAAAATTTTTCGTAAATAATTTTTCTATCTTCGTAAAATTAGAATAATATATGCATGCACATAATTTTTTTTGTGTTATCTATCCTCCATAGGCACATTCCTCTAAGGATTCTTGTTGTCGGCTTAATTACTCCCATATCTCTACCTTTTCACATCTTCAATTCTCACATTCATACTACATACCAAAAAAGAAAATTAAAAAATGTTTACATGTAGCACTTCCATGATTTAGCATAATTTTATTATTTAAATATTTTTTTAAAATAAATTAAAAAATAAAAGTATAACAAAGATCGAGGAAGTAGTATATACATTGGAATAATGGTTTGTTCAAAAAATAATAGTGGAGAATAATTAGTACTAGGAATCACCTTAAACAATATTATTTTTATTATTATTAAAAGTACTAGTTAAATACGCAACTCTCCACTACATTACCTTTTAAATGTATTATTATTATTATTATTATTACTACTATTATTATTATTATTATCCACGTTGAGTTTTTAAAAATCCATATTAAAAATAAAAAATATTGAGAAAAAACATTCAAAAGGTATATATACACAAGCACCCATGAATTGTTTTATTATTTTTCTAAGTTTAGAACAATCTCGTCAACCAATTTTAATTAATATATAAATAATTTCATATTCTTTAATTTATTTGTTGAAATGTTTTGCTTATTTAATCAAGACAACTTTTGTCTTCCAGAAAATGGACCACTAATTATTATTTTTATTTTGTATTTACAGAAGTCTACTAGCTACTCCCTCTATTACATTATATAGGGAGTATTTAATTGATACTGGAGTTTAACAAAGGAAAAACAATGTCAAAAAAACATCTTAAATCGAACTTATGTTCTTAAATATGCTATAATATTCATAAAGTCATAAAAACATGTAAATACAAGTATAAATTAGAAGTTTAAGTTGGTTTAAAAAATTCAATATATAAAATTGTCATTCTGTTAGATTATTCTTTAAAATTTTTGACAAAATGTTGTCATATGAGAACATTAATTTCATAGTTGTACAAACGGAGAAGCATAAAGTTTTCCTATCTCAGGCTCTAGGCAAAAAATACTAGGCGACTTTTTTTCTAATTATCTAATATACACTTGATGAACATAATTACTCGATATATATATATATATACTGATAAGAGATAATAAATATCTGATAAAATTAATTAAAGAATGCATAAATTGGTCTGATCAATACCATAATATTTAATTAGTATTTTTTTGGTAGAGATGAGAAGTTGTCTTTCAATAGATATGGAAAAAAATGGGTAAAGAAACCAATATGGTTTTAGTGGAGCGACGTGATTGTTTCATTCTTAACTAGAAATTTTGGATTCGAGTTCTGGATATGAAAAGAATCTTGTTGGGAGTGTCACCCTCGAATGGGTCCTGCCGAATTTAGTCGAGGCTCCGGACACCGAATGAGAAATAAAAAAAAGGTAAAGAAGAAAGATACATTCCAATTGATTTAGACACCAAATAATGCCAATTATTTTACTACAACAAAAATAACTTTTAGCGGCAATAAATATACATAATAACAAAGAGGGCTAAAACCTTTAACAACATTAGTTAATTGTCATTAGATTCATTGTCGCTATAGATTTTAGCGACATTTACAAAGAATATTAATTGCCTCTAAAAAAATATATTTAATAGCAATTAAACTATTATCATTAAAAATCAATTTCGATGTAGTGTTTCCACATCATAGTCGTGTGAGTGTGTAACTTCGAGACTGTAAAAGAGAATATTGTGAACATAAAATAAACTTTTATATTCCCTAAAAGGGGAATATTGTTGGTCGCCAAAATAAGTATAGTTTCAACAAAATAAAATTATTTCAAAATAAGATTGTTGTAACAAAAAAAGAATTATCTCAAAATAATTATTATTTTTGAAATTCAAATAAGAAATAGTAATTATTTATGAACATATATATATATATATATATATATATGTATTAAAGAATTGGATTCCACGTAGAATTTCACTGAATATGTTGTTGTTGTAGTATATTTGTACTAAAAAACTATTTCTCTTAATAGTGCTCATTTTTTTTTAGAAACGTCTACTATAAATAAGAATAACTTAGTAAACTATACACTTTATTTATTATTTTTCTTAATGGATATGAAATGAGCTAAAGGAACACTTATTTTTGGAATGGAGAGAGTAAGGATCAAAGTTGAACATATTCTTTCATGGAGAATTTTAAAAATTAAATAACCTCCATATTTCATTTTAAAAAGAGTTTGGCCTTCATAGATAATAATTATAATAGTAATTGAAAGGACATGAGGCATTATTGATTTGCTTTTATTGTAGCAAAAAATAAAGATGGAGAAAAGAAGCAAAATATTGTGGGACAGACAATCTAAAGCAAATAGTTTAAATGATTCTTTGGTCTGTCTAGGTTTATGTTAACAATGATTCAAGATTGATTAGAATGTCTGAATTACAAAAACATTTATAGTTGGTGTTTGGGAAACAAACATTTCTAAAGCTACAAAAATCATCATAATAATTGGTTTTTACATAAGCTAATATTTTGTTTTATAGAAACCTCTTATTAACCCAATGGTTAATTAATTAAGTACCATATACCCTTCATAATTTTTATTGTGGAAAAAGACAAAAAAGATTTTAAAATAGTGAAACACTAAAATCCAGCTACATTTCTTCAATGTATGGTTAAAACCACATGTTAATTGATTATTTTTCAAAAAAAAAAAAAGAGAAGGAAGAAGAAGAGGGATTTATCAAATGTTGATGGAAATGTGAAGCAATAATATTGAGAAGGACAGTTGAGTGCATAAAGCATCCAACGTTCATGTTGAATTCAGGAAAAAGTCTTAGCACAAGGGGAGTTTGTAGTAGATAGCCTATGCTGACATAAGTATTAATGGTTGATTTCACAGCACGATTGCTTGATAAATCATACAAAGATGACAATAATGATGAACAACCCTGCACCCCCAAAAGGTAAGAAATAAAGAAAGGAAACTAAATCAGGAATCCAAGATTGAAGAGTACTAAATAAAGTAAAAACCAAGATGGCTTCATCATCAATATATAATCAGGCAAAGAAATACAAATAAAAAAGAATGAGCTATAAGTTCCAACTTTTTGTGGATAAATAATATATCAACATACTCTCAAATAATGATCCCTAAGTACACCTTCTCTACAAATCTTCGAATCTTCAAATCATCAAACGATCATTCTTTCCTCTCATGCCAACACACAAGCATAGCAATACATCTTCTTACAATATAAAACTTAGCCCTTTGCTTCTTTGCAATATGACTACACTTTTTTCCAAATGATTTTGATGAGTTCTCTGAGGAATTATTGTTGGAGTTGTGCTCTTCACTTTCTTTAATTGGTTCCATATGAATATATGAAACAAAAAAAAGAAAGAAAGAAGGAAAACTATTTATATATAGTAGTGGTACTACTACTTCTGCAAACTGCAAATTTGCAGCTTGTGGCAGTGGATATATATATATAAATATGGTTAATGCTTAAGGTTACTTTATTTTATACTACTTGGTTTGAGTTACCCTTTTTTTTTTAGTCTTTTACTCTTTTCATCTAGTATATTTGGTTGATCCACTATGTGTACAAATTTACCTATTGCAATATGCTACATAAAAATGGTTCTTTTTATTTTACTATTCTATATTCTCTTGGTCCCATTTTATATGCGATCGCGTTAGATTGTTCACGAAGTTTAAGAAAGAAGAATTGACTTTTTAAAACTTTTGCCCTAAAATCGAAACTTAGGGTTGAATTGTTTTTAGGGTTAATAACATTTTTGGTCCCTCAATTTAGGTAAATTATGAGTTGTTCGTTGTAATTATATTTGTTTAATTAAGCATATTTTATCTCTTTGTTTGTGGAAATTCATAAATTTTCAAAAAAATTAATTGTTCTATCATTTAATTACTCATGTGTTATGTTAAGCTTATATTGTTTCTCCAAATGTGAGGATAATTTACTTTTAAAATAATCAAAAAATAACATATTTCCTATATAAATGGACCAAAAGCACACATTTTAACTCATTGGAGGTTAATTATGCTTTTATGTCAAATATTATTAGAACTAAAATAAGAATTTTGGTGTATCTTTTGTTGGTCAAGTTTCTTGAAGTCTCCATTTATACATTTTCACACATGATGAGTTAATATAGAATGGTTATTTGGTCCTTTGATATATATAGCAAGGCCCAAAGAGGGGTAGGTAAATAGTACTATGATATTAATTCAGGGTTAATTAGTACCACTGGTTTGAGAAACAGACAACATTTGTAAACAGTACTAGGAGTACCCAATTTTGACTTAATTAATATGCTATTCCGTTTCAATTTGTTTGTTTTACTTTTTTGATCCATTTTTTTTAAAAAAAAAATCTCCTTTCCTTTTTGGCAATCTCTAACTTTTTATCTGATATATTTAAGATCATAAAATTAAAGAATATTTTGATACATTTTATATATCATTAAGTTTTAAGATCACAAGATCAATTCAAAATTCCTTCTTACTTTTTTAAACTTCATTTTGGATAATCTTAATAGCTTAGCTGGTTGATTGCATTGGTGAGGAATTGACTTTCTACCTTATAATTTCCTATATCCAAACTTTTTTAATATATCAAATTAAAATTAGACAAATAAATTAAAATGAAGAGAACATTAATTATGGTTTTGGCCATACTATAAATGTGTGTTGCAAGGTTCTCCATTTAAATTACATTTGGGGAAGGACAACTAGCTGGTTGTTGGTAAAAAGCTTTTTTCCCTTTAATGAACCATTCGCTATACACATATATATTAGTTGGGTTAGTGTGTACATTTCAAGTATAATAACTAGTAATAATATATTTAATATAATCTCACAAGTAAAATTTGAAAAAAATAGAACATACGCCAATCTTATCATTACTTGCGAGGTAGGAAGGCAATGAAAATTAAATGATCAAATAAAAGACAGTTAACCGACCATAAAAAGATGTGGTATGGATGAATTTCATTCATACGTAAAGCAAAGTTCTCGAGTTTGAATTTTGAGAATGAAAACATTTATATTAGGGAGCGTTTCATTCTAAATGAATCCTACACTATGCATATTTATATTAGTCGAATTGGTGAATTTAAATACCAATGAGTAAACAAAAAAATGAAAAATGGCAGAAAGTTGTCCCTCAATGCAACAATAATTGTGAATTTATCTACATTCACTCATTTTTTATCTAACTCGTCCATACGTACTTAAAAGAACCTAAGCCAATAGTATATATATTTTTTTTTTAAAAAACACATTACCTTTCACATTTTTTTCTTTCAATTAGCAAAATATCAAGTGAAGAGATATTGATTCATATTGAACGGCTTGTGATATGATTCATTATATGATTGACTTATTTTAACTAAGAAAATCTTGAATGAATTAAAATTGTATTCATTTAAACTCATTTGATTTTAATCCAACCCGTTTATATTGCATATCAAAAATAAAAAGTAAAAAAAAATAAAAAAATCTTGAAGTAGGGGAATAAGAGGCATGTTCACGTGCACTATCAGTAAGACCATATTAAATATCTATCCTTTTTTGTTGACCAAATTAAATACCTTTCAAACTTCACATTGCGCGTGCTTATATTATTTTGCAAACCTTTTAAAAATAATAAATGAAATACATTGTTTATCATAATATTTGTATAAATAAAATACATAGTTTATCATAATATTTATATTGATTAGTGCATTATAAGTACTTAATGTTAAGTGTAAAAGAAAAAAAAAATTATTTTTCTCATAATATGCTACAATGGATAAGTAAAACCTGTTAGTATACAGTTAAAAAGTTAGTATGAATTGAAAGAGCTGGGTTATTATCATATTTTAGCTCATTTAAGTCAAGGGCCACTCTTGCTTATAAAATTTAAGGCATATACCTTAGGTCCTCAATTTTGAGGGGTCTCAAATTTTTATTAATAATAAATTATGTGTTAATTTTTTATAGAAAAAAATAGTTATTTATGATAAAAAATAAAAAACAAATATTAAAAAGTTATATTATTTTATTCTGCTTAACTTCATTCAAATAGAAGAAATCAAGAAAAAATTATTTGCCTTCTTACATTCTCTGTACTAACACTCAGATTATTTTTTTTAAAAAAAAGAAACTCCTTTTGCACTCTCTTTCTTTAAATCTTGGAAATCTTTGATAAGTTAGAGTAATACACTGTCAAAAATATGAATCAATAGTCGAAAAATATTTAACAAAGTGAATTACAAATTCTTTTTTTTTATTTCTTCTTAGGTTTTCAAGCATTACAATTTACAACAAACATATTAGAGCAGGGTATACCAAGTCATCAACTTCTTGAATCAAAATCTATGGTTCTAACTCTTATTATTATTTAAAGTTTGTCAACTTATTACTTATAGAATTATCTTAATAATTCATAAAATAATTGCCTCAGAAAAAAAATGTTTTTTAATGTTAAATTGATAAAAACTTACCTAAAGCTAATAATTAAAAAAAAAGTATTTGAGGAAATCATTTATAAATAAAGATATTAATTAAGTAATAATATGCATTTAAAAAGTTAGAAAAATAAATAAATACATATAAAACTTATTTAGATTTTAGGCCTCTAACTAAAATTTTGTTTTAGGCCTCCAATTACATTGAGCCGCCCTTAATTTAAGCTCAAGTAATTTTGACATGTAAGTTCATTGGTTCAACTTGTTTTAATCGCTCAAATTCAATTCAACTCGCTCAATTAACACCTTTGGTGAGTATCAAATTAAAATACGAATACCAAATCTCGGACGGAACCAAAAGAACTTTGTGTTAAGCAAAGCACTCCAGTACAAATTAAGTTCAAAGGTAGTCCAACTAACATTACTATGAGAAAAGTAAAATGACAAAGATTTGTCAGAACATGACTAGTTTTAAGAACACTGTTGTGTACTGTACCGTGGGGTTGGGGGGTTGGATAAACGGATTTTAAGAAAATAGAGAAAATTTTAAATTATATGATTCTTTAATTTTGTGGTATTAAATATGTCATTTATAAAATTGAAATTAAAGAATTGCTATAGAGATATTCTTTTCTTTTTTAAAATGGGCTAAAAAAATTAGATAAACAAAATGAAACGGAGCAAATAACATAAAAGAGATAGAGAAAAGGAAAAAAAAAAAGGTAAATGTATTTGACAATTAGAATATTATATTTGTTAAGGAATGTTTCACTCTTTGTTATGAGACTTTTTGACAAAAAAATATATTTAATCAGATCTTAATATTAATTACAAATATCGAAATTTGAAAAGAAAAAGTTGGCCGATCACAAGATTTCTATATTTATATATATATATATATATATATATATAGAGAGAGAGAGAGAGAGAGACGGGTAAGTGAAAATTATGGAGCTTAGTGGTGTGGGGTGGTAAGAATGGGAGCAACATGGCCTAGGGTGGGGGATGAAAATGAGGTGTTGGAGGGTATGGAGGAGGAGACGACAACCAATGTGAAACGCTCTTTGTAGAACTTGTTTTCTCAACTTCGATTAGGAAATTTATTTTTCTCATTCTTAAGGATCTTATTTCTTAAAAAAAAATATTCATCAATCGATTATGAGATAATCGAAAAACATCTCTGTATCAAACGCATCAAAAATAAAGACACTCTTTTAATGTGAAAAATATGTATTGGGCTGAAAAAAATCTGATCAAGCCCAATTAAGCACATATATCGATTTTACACATGTGTTCTTATTTTAGCCTAATCATTGAGATCTTATCGTTATTCTTAAGAGTTTTGCAAATGTTATAATTTATAAAATTGACAATATTAGATCATGATCTACCTCTATAAAATTTTAGATCTCAATTTAACATTTTCACATAAATTTTTTAATTTGCTAAAAAAAGATTTTTATAACTTGATTTAGAAAAGAGGAAAAGGACGATAAACAAGTCCAAAAAAAATAAAAACACAACACACGTCACAATAGAAAATCAAATTATTTTAAAAGACTTAAATATTTCTCGTTGCGAAAGTGGATCCACAACTTGAGCAATTACTGATCGTCGAAAATTCTCATGATACGATTTGGGAGATACAAAGTGTAATCCTAGACGTCATATTATAATGAAAAATGAAGAAGCTATCGAATGAAGGTGCTAATTAACACTCTTTCTGAATGGACTCGACCCAAGGGCTATTCCTATTTCATTGTTCCCCATGTATTGTAAATCATTGGGCCATAAACAAGTAACCAACCACTTATTAGGTGAAAAGTCAAAAAAAATATTATTGAGGGGACAATTATTGCAAACAAGTGAACTGTATAGAAAGAGACTTTGATAGCCACTTTGAAAAAGAAAAATATATAGTGAATTTCGTTTGCTTTATTCAATTTTTCGTGTATGTAAGTTTATTAATTTTTTGGTGAATGGACTGTTGGATATTTTTTTTTTTTGTAAAACATTTACAGGATCCTCCGCAATGATCTAGGGTAATAATACGTATAGCCTCGCCATGATTCATGTCATCTTTCTTAGCATTTATGGGCCAGTCAAAAGGAATTCTGTGATTTTCTCAATTTTTCGTGTGTATTAACCCATTAATTTTTTGGTAAACTTGCTTTCAGACATTGTTTTTCTCAAAAACTTTACAAGACCCTCCTTAATGACCTGAGATAACCGTATGTGTAGCCGCAACATGATCCACTAATTTTTTTTAGCATTTAGGGGTCAATCAAGCAGTATTAGGCGATTTGTCTAAGTTTTTTTTTGTGTGTTAACTAATGAATTTTTTGATGAACTAAGTTTCAGACATTTTTTTGCAAGAACTTTACACGGCCCTCTGTAATGACTTGGAGTAACAGAATGTGTAGTCTCGCCATGATCCACGTCATTTTTTTTAGCATTTAGATGTCACTAAATAGTAATTAGGTGTTTTCTTTATTTTTTTGTATGGTTATCCATTGATATTTTGGTGAACTGACATTTGGGCATTTTTTTTGAAAAAACGTTATAGAACCCTCCGTAATGGCCTTTGGTAACAGAACATGTAGCCTCTCCATGATCCACGCCATTATTTTAGCATTTAGGGTCACTCAATAGAAATTATGCGATTTTCTCATTTTTTTTGTTTGTTTATCCATTGATTTTTTGGTTAAATAGCTTTTGGGCATTTGTTTTTTTAAAAAAACTTTATAGGACCCTCCGTAATGACCTGTGGTAACAGTACATATAGTCTTTCCATAATTCATGCCATGTTTTTGCTATTTAAGGGTCGCTCAAAAGGAATTAGACGATGTTCTCAGTTTTTCGTGTGTGTAAGCCTGTGAATTTTTTTGTGAACTGACTTTTGAGCATTTTCAAACTTTACAAGAACCTCCGTAATGACCTAGTCAATATTATGTGTAGCCTCCTTATGATCTACACCATTTTGTTTTAAAATTTAGGAGTTACCAACAGGAATTAGACGATTTTCTTAGTTTTTTGTCTATGTTAGCCCACAAATTTTTTGGTGTACTTATTTTTGAGCATTTGTTTTTGCAAAAACTTTATAGTACCCTGCGTGATGACCTGGGGTAACAACATGTGTAGCCTCAAATGATCCATGTTATTTGTTTAGCATTTAGGGACTACTCAATAGGAATTAAGCGATTTTTTCAATTTTTTTGTAAAAGCTAGCCCATTAATTTTCTTATGAACTGCCTTTCGGGCATACTTTTTTGCAAAAACTTTACAGGACCCTCCAAAATGATCTGGTGTAACACTACATGTAATCTCCCCATTATCCATGCCTTTTTTGATATTTAGGGGTCATTCAATCGGAATTAAGCGATTTTTTCCATTTTTGTGTGTGTTAACCCTTAACTTTTTTGATGAAATGTCATTCGGTCATATTTTTGTAACACTTCAAAAAAACAAATTCTACGTCAAGACTCGAACCAATCTTCATATGTGTATAGGCTTGAACTCGAATACTTCAAATTGTATATATGAGTTATGATCAATTCCTAAATATTTGAAGTGTATTAGAGGTGTTTTAGGGTCATAAGAGATCCCTAACACCAAGCCGAGTCCAAAGAATTTCTATCGGCTAAGTTTTTCGATGAGTCCGAATAAGAGTCAACTTCAAATGATCATATCTCCTAAAATATAACGAATTGGGTGTCCATGACCTATCAAATAAAGTTCGTTGAGTCTTTTTTCCAACGCTACCAAATTTTTCTCATTTAGAGTTCGGAGAAAAAAGTTATGACCATTTTATTGGAGACGCTTTATCCTGGCAAAAGTTTGCGATGGATCCACGACGCGGAGAGGACACGGACTCCACTGCCTAAGAAGAACGACGCCCCCTTTATTTTTTAAGAGTATTTTTGTCCTATAACCCTTTGGGGAGTTATTCTAATGTCCCTAAACTTGTAGAAATCGGTTTTCCTCATTAAAAACCCTCCCATTCACTTCTAAACATCAACACTCAAGAATTTTCAAGAAAACATCAAGTTAGGGTTCTTTTTTCAAGATTCTTCAACAAGGTAATTCCTTCGTAGATTTCAAGCTTTCCAAACCAAACTTCTTCATCTATTCATGAATTGCTAAGAGAAATTTTCAATCCTAACCATAGGGTTTTCAAGAAAACAAATCAAAGAATTCCAAGAAAGGGTCTCTTGATTGTTCTTCTTCAAGTTAAGATTTTTCATCAAGATTTATGGAGCTTTTAAGGTATGTAAGGCTAACCTAAAATATGGATTGAGTTCTTCCATATTCCCATAGATGTGTTGGATGAAAATTGTGAAAGGCTTGAACCTTCTATGAAGATTTTCTTGAAATTTTCCTAAACTCTAGATTTTTTTTTATATACTATTAATTGATTGATGATTTTCATGACTTAAATTCTTGAATAATTTTCTTTCATATTTATTTCACAAACCGTAATTACATATTGACTACAATGATGGTATTCTCGAGTTGAGTTTTGTTGAGAGTATGGATGCATGTATTCATTCACATGAACCCAAGATGAGACTTCTTTTTGTTATAATTTGTTTTGAGGTTGAGATTGATAGTTTTTATGTAAATATTGCTTTTAAAGGGAGATGATGTATTTTTGTTAATGAGTGTGAATGAAATTGAATATAGAGATAAAAGGAAATTTTGGAGCAAGATGTTTGATGATGTTGTGAATGATGGTTATCTTTAACATAGGTAGAATGATTGATGAAGAGGTATGTTGATGATGATGTTTGAGATGAAGTGGATTGGAGTCTAATGTGACTACATGATATGTGATTTGCATATCCATCACACATTCAGTCTGATCTTATCTGCGCTTTCCCGATCATAGTTGTACTGTATTAGATTAGTTGTTCGTCTCCCCTGCCCTGTTAGAATAGTCTGGTCTGTAACAACACAACCTTAAAGGAAGTTATTCCTAATAGGAAGTTTCCCTGGTGAAAGCAAAAACCCTTGCTTTGCACTTTCCCGCCTAACTGAAAAAGTAACTCCTTGCAGATTTTTTAGGTGTTGAAAGTCCGGGTCGAATTTTCTTGAATTTTTTCTTTTTAGCATCCGTAACGATCTGAAGAATGACTCCAGTAGCTCCGGCGGCAATTCTACGGCATTTAGAAAAATTTTAGGGGCGACGCCATAGGAATTAGACAATTTTGCCAATTTTACATGTGTGTTAGCCCATTGATTTTTTAGGTGCTGTGGTCAAGGTCAAATTTTATTGGATTTTCTCTTGATAGTGTCCCTAACGATCTTGGGAATGAGTCCAGTAGCCCTAGTAGGGCTTCAAAGGCGTTTAAGAGCATTTTAGGGGCGACACAACAAAATTATACGACTTTGCCAATTTTTCGTATGTGTTAGCCTACGGATTTTTTAGGTGACGAAGGTCCAGGTCGAATTTTCTTGGATTTTCTTTTGATAGAGTCCGTAACGACCTGGAAAATGACTCCAGTAGCCTGACAGGTCCTCAACAACAGTTAGGAGCATTTTAGGGGCGAAGAATAGGAATTAGGCAATTTTATGAGTTTTTCGTGTAGGTTGTCCCACAGATTTATTAGGTGCCAGAGGTCCAGGTCGAATTTTCTTGATTTTTCTCTTGGTAGAGTCCGTAACAACCTGGAGAACGACTCCAGTAGCTTCGACGGCCCTTCTACGACGTTTAGCAGTATTTTAGAGGCGACGCAACAGAAATTAGGCGATTTTATCTAATTTTCGTGTGTGTTAGCCCACGAATTTTTTAGAGCCAGAGGTTTCTGTCGAATTTTCATGGAATTTCTCTTGGTAGCATCTGTAATAATCTAGGAACGACTCCAGTAGCCTTGGCAACGTTTCTACAGCATTTAGGAGCATTTTAAGGGCGACACAACAGGAATTAGACGATTTTTCTAATTTTTCGTGTGTGTTAGCCCATTGTGGCCGTAAATAGAATATATCTAGAACTTAGAATGATGTGTCACACGAATTGCGCACCCAATATGTCCAAGCTCTTGATTTATCCTTAGAATACGATTAAACTCAAACTATGAGCATGATGTTTGGATCAAAATAAGAGGGCACCGCATGAAAGCCGGAAAAAAAAACTTTAAAATGATGGCAAAGAGAAATCATAATAAAGATCATAATATATTAAATTGATTTGGTCAACCTATATATGATTGATATAAAAATTTTAAACTACTTGGAGAATAATCTCACCCTAAACATAACTTCGGTGATCCCCAATTTATAGAAGTCAAACCTTTTTCTTCAAAACAATTATTACCTAAATATGGAAAAGTTTTCTTTTTATTATGGGAATAGTAAAAATCAATTATGATATCAAATTATTAGAATTTCTTTACAAAGTATTTATAGTTACCAAACTTCTCCTTTTATGTAGTCATGTTAAGAACTTCCCACATTGAATTACTTTTAGGTTTAGGGGTTTATGCTATTTTGTTAATTTTAAAATATTAGAAAAATAGTAAATGACAATTTTATCTATTGTTAAGTCTTTTAATGAAAGAACAAAAAGTTCAATCAATATTTTTAAGGATATTCATGTCTTTAAAGTAGTTTAGATATAGATATAGATTATAATCTATATATACCTAAAAAAAAATAAAATCCAAATAAGTATTTAAATAAATGAAGAAAAACTGAAGCTTGGTGACACTCGAAAGATTAATTATACACATGAAAAGGGAAAGCAAAAGGAAATTATCACATTAAACTTTGCAGCACCGTGAACATATATACTTCTCTAAGGAACCTATTCACAATGATTAACTTGAGAAATATCTGTCATGCATGGCTATTTATTGTTTCTTTCACTATCATCACAAAGAAAAGAGAATCATTATCATACTACACATCAACATATTAATTAATACCCTATTTACAACATAAATAACCATAACGTAAAATCGAATACATTTATGAAAAAATAGTTAGAGCTCACTTGTTGAAGGAGATGAATGGAAGGACACAATAAACCTATTACAGAGGAGCAAAAACGTTATTTTTATTTTAAACATTGTGACTATCAATACGAATAGAAGCATTGATTGTGTATGTGGTACAAATGTAGAATGTAATAGATGGGTGTTTTTAGTTGGGGGCATTATAGCAATTTAATATTCATGTTAGGAGGTGTTTTTAGTTGGAGATATTATAGTAATTTAACATTCAAGTTAGGGAGTTCATGTTTTTAAGGTAATATAATTAATTAAATAAATAAAAATATATTCTATATATTATCTAATATCTAATATATACATATCCTTTTAAATAGAGGTTTTCGAGTTTCTCAAATACCTATGTAAGTATAAAAGAATCATAAAAAGAACGTGTATAAGATATAATTAAGTAAATAAAAATATATTCTAACGGTTCATGACTACAATATTTTCTCTTTTTACTAATACTAATCGAGTTGGGTTAGCTAGCAATCAAATTTTACTTTGATCAAAATGAATCAAACATATAATTTTTAATTAAGAAAAATTAAGTATGATTGCAATTTTTTTAAATTAAATTAAAGAAGATGCTTCACGCATTGTATTTCAATAAATTAATTTTTTATTCATCATCCTCTTACCAAAATCAGTTAACAAATTTAATTTTTAAAGAGCAAAAAATCCATTAGAACACATGGTTTCTTATAGTCAATGAGACAAAAAAAGTAAAATAAATTATGTTAAAGTTTTATTATTTAACCATTGTTTTCTTCTTAATATCTGTCACTTCTTCCTTATCCAGAACATAACCAATAATTCAAATTTGTTGGCCAACTACTAAAAGAATAAATTAAGACAATAGTTTTTTTTTTTTTTTAATTTCTAACTCGCTCGATGGATCGGATACTCATATTGAAATTTAATTAAATTTGAATTTGCATGTTGTAGGGCTTATTTTTGAGGGTGCATGGTACTCCAAATAAAATATTTTTCATTTTCAGAAGTTTGAACTCGAAACCACTAATTAAGAATACATGAATTCTAATCATCCCATCGCAATCCATGCTGTTGAACTAAACCAATAGTCATGTCTTTAACTTTAGTTGTTTGGTTATTGTAATTGTTGGTAATTCTAAATAATGAAATTGCATATAAGAGGTTGAATACCTTTAATGGGGATATTTTGTGAAAATCATATAAATTTAGACTAAAATGGACAGTATCAACTTTCTTATCGTGCAAGACCTTTAGTGAAAATTACAAAACTGATAGTATTATGAATAAAATTACAAATGGTCATTTTTCCTCCCTTATAATTGAATTTTGACATTATCATGAAGTTTGAAATTTCATAATGAAACTATAAAGACATTAGCATGGAGTTTGAGTTTTAAAATTTCAAACTCCATATTATTGGCTATTTTTCAATCTTAAGGTTGAAAAGTGATTAGCCCGTGTTATTACTATCAATATTACACTGTGTTAAGAGTATTTTTAAGCTAAGTTAGACGAGCACATTTTTATTTCACAATTTACCTCGCATAATTCAGTTCATAATATAAGCATATACTTCTTTTATAACTCCGTCTCATATTAGTTGTTATGATTTATTTTTTAAAAAAATAATTTGATTTGTTTTCGAAGTTAAATTGGATTAACTCAATTCAATATTTTTATATTTAAAATTTAGATATTCAAAACATCATACGTTAAGTACGTAGTATAAGTTTCAACTAGAAAATATATTTTAAAAATGTCAGTCAAAGTTTACAATATTTAACAGTCGAAAAGTAAAACATGACAACTAATATGAGACAGAAGGGGTATTATTTATATAAAAAAGAACAAGAATCAATCTAAGAGTTTTATATGGTAATTAAATCTTCTTAATCCACCAACCAAACAAGCTCTTAATCTTTTTTATATATCTTATCCATACAAGCAGCCTTGTTCATCTATCCAACCAAAAAATTATCCAAACAAAAAAGTCAACAAAATTCTCTCCAAATTTTCCAAGATGATCACTATGGCAACAGAGCAAAAAGTCATAGTAAAAGTTGAATCTCCAACATCTGAATTTCTAGTTGAAATAAAAGGAAGTGATAAAGTTGAAGAGTTAATCAAGATTGTGAAAAAAGCATGGGGAAGTGATTATATGTTATTAAGACATAATTCTGTTGAAATGAAAGTTGATGAGAATTTATCTACATATGATGTTAAAGATGGTTCTATTATCAAAGTCAACGTCTTTGCTGAAGCTCCTTAATAAATTATAATTTGTAAGTTTATAATATGTATGATGTTTTAATTTTTGGGGCTTAATTTGTGATGATGATTGAAAAATTGTGATTTAATTAGAAATACTTGTGGGGGTGTTGACTGTGGTGGATTTATTGTGGATGTACTTGATTCGATTAAATTCACTACTTTTGGCTCGATCGATAAATTTGTATCTAATAAGAAAAATTTATGCTTATGTATGTATGTTAATTGGACTCATTTTGAATTTACTAATTTTAAATTTTTGATCCGTTTTCATGTGTTTATCTGCTTATGATGTTAAAGATGGCTCTATCATCAGAGTCAAACTCTTTGCTAAAATTCCTTGATACGCATAATTTGTAAGTTATATGTATAATTATTTATCTGACTTTTTTTTTTGATTTTACTGAGCGGAGGTTCTTTCGGAAACAGCCGTCCTATCTGGGTAAGAGTTAGGTTTGCGTACACTTTATCTTCTACAGACCTCACGTTGTGGGATTTCACTGAATCGTTGTTGTTGTTGTTGTTGTTGTTTGTATGTATAATTGTTTAATTTGTGGTGATGATCGGAAATTTGTGATTTAATTAGTACTTGTGAGGATGGAAGTGGTGGATTTAGTGTGGGTGCACTCGATTTAATTAAATTCATTACTTTTGGTTTTATCCATAAGTTTGTATGCAGGAAGAAAAATTATGTTTGTGTATGTATGTTTATTGGACTCATTTTGAATTCACTAGTTATAAATCTTCGATTCATTTTTCTGTGTTTGATGAAACTTTATCTAAGTATAATGTTAAAGATGATTTTATTATCAAAGTCAACGTCTTTGCTAAAGCAATTTGAAAAAAGTTATAATGTGTATAATTTGTTTTAATTTTAGGAGATTAATTTGTGGCGATAACTGAAAAATTGCGATCTAGTTAAAAGTACTTATAGGAATGTTGGCAGTGGTGGGTTTAGTGTGGATGCACTCGATTCAATTAAAATTCGTTATTTTCGGCTCGATTCATAAATTTGTTTGTAAGAAGAAAAATTATGTTTGGCCAAATATTTTATAATTTTTAAAATATATATATTTTAAAAATAATAAAAAATTGACCTCTCAAAAGCTTGATTGGACAGATTATAAATTTTGACTTTTGATATTTTTTTTATCCGTTCAATTTTGATTCAACCCGTTCACCACTAAAATCTATATATCTTTGATGATAAATATGTGTACAATAATAAATATTCCCTTATTCTCTTTTTGATTCAGATAACATTTGATTGGTTGAAATAGATCATTCGAACAAGCTGGATAATTTGATTGTTTTTTTTTTAATTATTTATCTGAATTAGATAATATTAAAATTGAAATCAATGAGTGAAAAAAGTAAATTAAATGAGTATGCAATAGGATTTAGAGAAGAAAAAAAATTGTTTCACTTTTTTTTTTTTTAAATAGCAATCAAATATCTTTCATTTATTTTCTTAAACTTTACATTAAGTTAAATAAAGACACATAATAAAACATCAGCAGTAAATGGCTTCTTTTTTTAAAAAGAACGTCAGATATTTTTCAAAATATCAATATTTTCTTTATATCTAAAATAAAATTTTATTTAATCATTAGAAGTTCTATTCTTAGTATATTGATTAATAATCATAAAAATATCTATGAAATATTTCAGAATATTAAATTTTTACAAGTTGTTTGGTATGCTAAATAAGGTAAGGTATTTTGAGATTAGATTTATACTATATTTGATATAAATTTGTACAGTTAAATACAATATGAATTTTATTCGAAACTCAGTTTTGAAAATTTCATCTCATCCCATTCAACTTCATACTCCCTCCGTTTATTTTTACTTATCCACTATTTTAAAATTAACTATTTATTTTTTAATTGTCACTTTTAACATATCAAGAAAAAATAATTAACATAAATTACATACTATTTTTCACTATTATTATTTTGATTATTTCAAAATTATTCAACTAGAAAGTGCAAAGTAATTAAAAACCTCATTAAATGAAGGGTAAATATGAAGAAAAAAAGTCTCAAAAATTCTCTTGAATTTTAAAAAATTCACTTATTTTAAACTATAAAATATAATTCAACAATTCACTTAATATAGACTAAAGAAAACATTGTTTATTAAAAAGCATGCAAAGTTCAAAATAGACTATTTAAAATGAATAAAGGGAGTATTATTTTATCTCACTTTTCAAAAGGGACAAATTAATCAATAGACTATAATTCCATAATTATAACCCAGAAATAATTTAATCTATGAATCAAATAGCCCGTTAGAGTTCATTTGGTACGAGGAATAAGGAATAATAGCATTTTGTATAGAATATAAAAAAGAAAAATAATTTTATTTCTATTATTATTATTATAATATATATTTCGACCTGCATTGACGTATGCTCCACTTTTGTTGTCCTGATTTATATGTCGAAATACTTCTATGATCGATCTGTCACCCATGTAAACAATAAATTTTCGAGCCGAGAAAAATAAATAATCAAGACCGGAAAATTGGAGTAACAAGGTGTAGTATTTGATTTCAAAATATAATGCGGTTACAATCTCTATAATAATCCTCTGATTCTTCAAGTAATATGAAACACGTTGAACTTGAATTTGTTTTTGATTTAGAGTCAAGGGCTTGAATAGCTTGATCTTGAATCTTCGTCTTCGAATTTGGATTTGAAATATTCGTCACGAACACTTGTATGGTTATGACGAACAGTAAAGATGAACAAGTAACTTGATCTTGATCTTCTTCTTCGTTCTTGATCTTGAACTTGAATTTGATTGCTTGAACTTTGTAGCTTTGTAGAGAATTTGCGGTCTTTGATCCACGAGCTCTCTTCTTGCTTTTCGTTCTTCCAAAAACCCCCCCCTTTCAGAATAATGAGGACCCCTATTTATAGTTGTAGGGAGTGGTATGAGGGTGTAATTTGATTGGTTGGTTTGAACTGACCAATCAGATTTCTTTGTTGAAGAGTTTTAATTTGATTGGTCAGAACATGTCACATGGACACGTGGCATTATTTTAGTGGCTCATTTAATTTGACTTAGATTGCCACATAACTCTGACATGTGGCATGATTTTAGTGGCTTATTTAATTTGCTCTGGATTGCCACCTAACTTTGACATGTGGCATGATTTTAGTGGCTTATTTAATTTGACTTGGATTGCCACCTAACTTTGGCACATGGCATAATTCTAGTGGCTTATTTAATTTGACTTGGATTGCCACCCAACTTTGACATGTGGCATGATTTTGGGCCTCTAGGATGAGATGATATTGGGCTTAACAAAGTGGAGTCATCTTTATAGCCCAAATCAATAGATTTAGGTTTTTAATTAAATCCACATTTATTGGGCTTAAATAATCGACCCAATTTTATTAATCCAAAATATTTATTTGGACTAATATATCTTGAATTTAATATAAATTGAACCATTCTACAAATTTATATTTAATAAATTGTAAATGATTACAAATGCCCCCTACTTCAAGTCTTGTCGAGATATTTTATCTTTTGAAGACTAGGCTTGAAGTATTACTTGTAGGATAATGACATGCCATTTATTTTGAGATTTACCGTGAATTCATACTATATTGATGCACCCCTTCATCATTGTTGGAGTAGGAATGTAGCAAATTAGTTATATCCAATGAGGATTAGGAAAGAGAAGAAAGAAAAAAAAAAAAAAAAAAGATTTGTTTTTCACGTTTTTTTTTTTTTTTTTTTTTTTTTTTTTTTTTTTTTTTTTTGGTGTTTACTTGTCATGCAAGATTCCACCACTAATTGGAATCCGATTAGGAGTCAATTTTGTAGAAGCCTAATTCAAGTTTGAATCTAATTATAATAGGTGCTAATAAACCTCTATAAATAGATGTCTGTCCTTCATTGTTTTGCAGCAATGTGGCTTGAAGATCAGCGCCGTGGTACTTTCTTCTTTCTTTTCTTTGATTTTCAACAACCTTTTCCTCATCTTGACATGTCTGTCGTAGAAAATTCATATCTTATTGTAGATATGTAAGAATCATGAACGGTGTGATTTTCTAGAAACTAGACTTCTCGATTTATAACATATCCAAAATTGAGAATTTAATACTTTCATGACCGTTCTAGATAATTGATTTATTTATTTTTTTCACGTTTTTTTTTTCACGTTTTTTTTTTTTTTTTTTTTTTTTTTTTTTTTTTTTTTGCAAATGCCTACCCTTTATTCTGTCTTCCAAATCCAATTAGAATTCTGAAAGGACACACTTCTTTTAGAATATGGATAACCCAAATTTTCACAATTTCACATCCAATTAGGATTTGGAGAGAATAAATTTGTATCATTTTACTAGAGTTCTACCAAAAAAAAGTAATTACAATTACTTTGGAAGAAGGACTCTCTCACCATCACTATTTGTCTATAAATAGACTCTCTCCTTCTATTTATTTTCATCATTGGTATTGACAATTTTGATACTCCTTTTTGCATATCCTCTTGAGTTCATCAACATATGAGGTACATTTACATTGGTCCAAGTCAAAGACTTTACACCGTCTGAGACAAAGACTTTACATAATTTGTGGCAAGGAAAAGGCAATTCATAGTCCGAGCTAAAGACTTTACACCGTCTAAGGCAAAGATTTTACATGATTTATGGCAAAGACTTTACACCGTCTGAGTCAGAGGCATTCCATAGTCCAAGCTAAAGACTTTACACCGTCTGAGGCAAAGACTTTACATAATTTGTGGCAAAGAAAAGACATTCCATAGTCTGAGCTAAAGACTTTACACCGTCTAAGGCAAAGACTTTACATGATTTGTGGCAAAGACTTTACACCGTCTGAGTCAGAGGCATTCCATAGTCCGAGCTAAAGACTTTACACCATCTAAGGCAAAGACTTTACATGATTTATGGCAAAGACTTTACACCGTCTGAGTCAGAGGCATTTCATAGTCCAAGCTAAAGACTTTACACCGTCTGAGGCAAAGACTTTACATGATTTGTGGCAAAGAAAAGGCATTCCATAGTCCGAGCTAAAGACTTTACACCGTCTAAGGCAAAGACTTTACATGATTTGTGGCAAAGACTTTACACCGTCTGAGTCAGAGGCATTCCATAGTCCGAGCTAAAGACTTTACACCGTCTGAGGCAAAGACTTTACATGATTTGTGGCAAAGAAAAGGCATTCCATAGTCTGAGCTAAAGACTTTACACCGTCTAAGGCAAAGACTTTACATGATATGTGGCAAAGACTTTACACCGTCTGAGTCAGAGGCATTACATAGTCCGAGCTAAAGACTTTACACCGTCTGAGGCAAAGACTTTACATGATTTGTGGGAAAAGGCATTCCATAGTCTGAGCTAAAAACTTTACACCGTCTGAGGCAAAGACTTTACATGATTTGTGGCAAAGACTTTACACCGTCTGAGTCAGACATAGGTTTTGCCCAAAGAATATAATAGTTCATTATTGAGATTCATTACCATGATTATTGAATTACTAATTTAAGCGCTAACGCTTTTTTTTTTTTTTTTTTTTTTTACAGATTGAATCATGGTTTACCTTAGAGATTTGACTTCCTCTTCTTCAAAGTTGCGATACCTTTTGTGTTTCGATAGTACAAGAGATATATCATTGTATGAGCACCAAATCCAGGAGAGTTTCAATTTATCAGAAATCAAACTTCTTAACATATCCAAAATTTATAGTTCAAGTCTTGCAGGATAGTTCTAAGCAATCTTCAAAAATGAATTTCACATACAGAAAAGCTGATAGATTCACATTCGCATGTTCTTATTAAAAGAAAATATTCGTATCTTAGTGTAGAGAATCCAAAAAACTACAACATGTACAATAATCACAGCTAATAGCTTTATGGATTTGTACGAATATTTCTTTGAAGTCAATTCAAATTATGTCTTGATTAGCCCTCTTTAATTCATATGTCATGTATGACAATATACAAGAACATTGTGATGCTCAAATAACAGTGTGCCCCATTTCTTTTGAACTTATGAGACTAAAATTTAGAATGTAACTCATGGATTATGGTGGAGAGGGTCGAGAGAGACTATGAGTTCTTTGGATACTCATGCGACTGAACTCAGAATGTAATTCTAAGCGCCTACGTACCTCAGTGAAGAGGATCAAGTCATAACGTAGTTCTGAGAGACTGATGTTTTTTTTTTTTTTTTTTTTTTTTTTTTTTTTTTTTGGTCCTAACTTTTGCCTAGGCCGCCTCTTTCGAGATTTTCAACCTAGCGGACATTTTTTTTTATGGGGTGCCGTGCACAGTTTATACTCTTGCGGGCCAGGAGTAACATGCAGTTTATACTCGTACCTTAAGGAGTGAGTTTCTTTTCTTCAAGGATAGTATCTCTTTATGAACTTTCCGTTAATGGGGCCAATGCGCAATCCTTCTGAGTCAACCAGTTTGTAAGCGCCACTTGAGTATACTTCTTGTACCACATATGGTCCATCCCATTTGGCGGAGAACTTGCTTCCAGACCGACGAGAAGTAATAATGGGCCTTCTTACAACAAGAACTTGATCACCCACTTGGAAGCATCTAAGACGAACCTTCTTATTAAAAGATCGGGCTAGACGAGCTTGATAACATTGCAGACTTTGTTGGGCCTCTAGTCTTTTCTCATCAAGAGCCTCCAATTCTTCAAGGCGCAACCGAGCATTTTCTTCATCAGTGAGCCCTTCTTGAATGGCGAGGCGCAATGACGGTATTTGACGTTCAAGTGGAAGAACTGCTTCAACTCCATAAACAAGAGAGTAGGGAGTCGCTTGTGTTGGCGTGCGATACGTAGTCCTATATGCCCAAAGAGCCTCTTCCATTCTTTCATGCCAATCTCTCTTAGACTTGGAAACAACTTTTTTCAACAAGTTACAGAGTGTCTTGTTAAATGCTTCAGCGAGACCATTAGCAGCTGCATAATACATAGAGGAATTGCGTTGCTTGAAGCCAAAAAGATCACATATCTTCGTCATTAACTTGTTATCAAATGGCTTGCCATTATCTGTCAATATGTATCGAGGAATACCAAAACGGTAGATAATATTAACTCGAATGAAGTTGGCGACATTCTCTTTCTTTACTTCTCTAAGAGAAACGGCTTCTGCCCATTTTGAGAAGTAGTCAGTTGCAGCCAGGATATACAGATGTCCACCCGAGGACTTAGGCAATGGTCCAACAACATCCAAACCCCAAGCTTCAAATGGCCATGAGGCAATAGTTGGGTGCAATACTTCTGGGGGTTGATGTATAAAATTTGCATGGAATTGGCAAGCTTTACATCTTCGGACGTAATCCAAGCAATCTTTCACCATGGTTTGCCAGTAATATCCCATCCTTTTTATGTGAAAATGAAGTTTTGGTCCAGACTGATGCGCTCCACATACTCCAGAATGTGCTTCTTGCATAGCTTGAGTAGATTCATCTGCCCCCAAACATCGTAAGAGAACTCCATCGAACGATCGCCTGTAAAGTGTATTTTTATAATAAAGAAACCGAGGAGCTCGTCGTCGGATTTCTGTTCTTCTTCGAAGGTTTTCTGGCAATATTCCATAACACAAGTAATCTATTATTGGTTGTCGCCAATCGTCAATATCAGCTTCCGAAGTGGCGATAACTTGTTGAAATTCTTCTTTATGCTCAATTGGAGGTGGAGTTATCCATCTTTGGCAAACCACAACTTGTATTTCATCAGGAGATACTAATGCAGAAGCTAAAGCTGCCAATGCATCAGCCTTTTTATTTTCCTTTCTTGGGACATGTTGAATAGTCACCTCTCCAAGCCATCCTATCATCTTTTGAGCGTAATTGCAGTATGGGATTAACTCAGGCTTCTTTACTTCATAATTACCCAAGACTTGATTGATCACCAACTTGGAATCCCCAAAAACTTGTAGTTGCAATTGTTTCATATCAATGGCCATCTCAAGCCCAAGTAAGAGTGCTTGATATTCAGCAACATTATTGGAGCAGTTTTGTGTTAGAGTGAAGGAGTATGGCAAAACTTCTCCATGGGAAGTGACAAATACCACTCCAGCACCGGCTCCTTCACGATGTGCAGCACCATCAAAATACATCTTCCAAGGTGGCTGAATTTCTACTAGCATTGCATCTTCATCAGGTAATTCATCAGATAACTCCCAATCATTCGGAATTGGATGATTGGCCAAGAAATCTGCTAGCACTTGTCCTTTCACTGCCTTCTGAGATATATATACAATCTCAAATTGTTGAAACTGGAGGTACCACCTTGCTAGCCTATCACTTAAGACAGGCTTGGACATGACAAACTTGATAGGATTCGCTTTAGAGACAAGTTGTATAATATGAGCCTGGAAGTAATGCTTCATCTTCTGAATTGAGAACACGAGTGCCAGACATAACTTCTCAATAGGTGAATACTTGATCTCATTTTGTGTCATCATCCTACTCAAGTAATATAGGGCATTTTCTTTCCCTTCATCATTTTCTTGTGCGAGAAGTGCTCCTACTGACCTTTCTTGTGCTGCAATGTATAAAATCAATGGTTTTCCAGGTATAGGAGCTACAAGTACTGGAGGTTTCATCAGATAAGACTTTATGTTCTCAAAAGCATTGGTACAAGCTTGGTCCCATTCAAAAGGAACATCTTTCTTCATAAGGCGACTGAATGGTTGACACCTCCCAGCCAGATTTGAGATAAACCTCCTAAGATATGCTAATTTTCCTTGTAAGCTTTTCAACTCATGAATATTTTTTGGCTCAGGCATCTTCAAAATAGCATCTATCTTATCTTGATCAATCTCGATTCCTCGATATCGAACAATAAAACCGAGAAACTTTCCCGAAGTAACTCCAAAGGCACATTTTAAAGGATTCATTTTGAGTTGGTATCTTCGAAGCCGTTCAAACACCATTCTCAGATCTTTCAAGTGGTCATCACTCTTCTTTGATTTTACTACCAAGTCATCGACATAGCACTCGACATTTTTATGAAGCATGTCATCAAAAATATTCTGCATGGCTCGTTGATAAGTGGCTCCAGCATTTTTTAAACCAAAAGGCATCACTTTGTAGCAATATATACCTTTAGGAGAGCGAAATGCAGTAAGTTCTTCATCCTTTGGTGCCATGCGAATTTGATTGTATCCAGATGAACCATCCATGAAGGACATTGCCTCGTATCCAGTTGTAGCATCAATCATAAGCTCAGGGATTGGAAGAGGAAATTCATCCTTAGGGCATGCATTATTAAGATCTCTAAAGTCAACACAAACTCGTATTTGGCCATTCTTCTTTCTTACAGGTACAATGCTTGAAATCCATGTAGGATATTTGACTTCACGAATAAAACCTGCTTCAATGAGCTTGTTAACTTCAGTTTCGATCAAAGGAACCAATTCAGGTCTAAAGCGACGTTGCGCTTGTTTAATAGGACGAGTACCTCGTCTTACAGCAAGACGATGAACTGCAACTTTAGGGTCTAACCCTGGCATCTCTTTGTAACTCCAAGCAAATACATCCCTAAATTCCATAAGCAGCTCAATATATTTCTTCTCTTCATCGTCATCCAGCGAAGCACTTACATATGTAGGCCTTATATCATCATCAACTCCAAGATTTACTTCCTTCAATGCATCAACAGTATTCTTTATCCCTTCCTCGAGTTCAGGTGGCGCATCTTCAGCATCCTCATCTTCTTGAGGATCACCATCATTAAAAGATATGTGATGGCATGCATGAATATTAACAAATCCATCATCAATTTTTGCATATAGTGGGGTACTTTCTTTGTCACAAATTGTGATGTGATTTGATGATCCCACACTTTCTTCATCTTCATCTCGCTCCCTAGTGTGAACTATGGTATGAGTTTTTGCTCTCAGGACATCTCCACATGAAACTACAAGTTTTGTTTCTCGCCTCATTCTAGAAGGGATCAAACTGGGCCAATTCTTGGGTGAATTATGCTCCCGGGCATATACCCGTTCTTCCACTGTTCTATAATCTCCTTGGCGCTTGTATTTCTTCTTCATTGGTCCCAATCGATCGAATACTGAAATTTTTGGAGTTGATTCTATTAGTCGATCAGATGTAGAAATCTTAGGAGTCATGCCACTAAGTCGATCAAATACAGAAGGCTTTTTGTTGAACATCACAGATTCTTCCACAGGGGTAATATAGTTGATGCTCATCCTTTTTATAGAGATTCGGATTGGTGACGGTTGTTTGTAACCCAGGCCTTCGCGCGATTGCTTGACATCATACCCTTTCTCTATCATCATCCTTTGAGTTGGATTTAGGCCATGATTTGCCCTTTCAATAACTTCATTTGGAAGCTTCCCTACTTTAGAAGCTTCATTGGGATTGTATCCTGCTTTCACCAACAACTTATATGCATTTGGGTCAAAACCCTCATTTGTACGATTTTTAGGGAGTGATTCATGTGAATCATGATTCGATGGTCTGACAAATCCCTGTATCATTTTTGAAGGTGATTTGATCGCATCAATTTGCTTGATAGGGAATGTCAACTTACTACTCTGCAACTCAGAGGGTGGGATCTTAACTTTGTTTGTCTTTGGGACATAGTGAGAAACAGGAATCATTTTCTTACTTGATGATGCCTCACTTATCTTAGGCACTTTACTCATATTTGAAAGCGTTTTATCCTTTTCAATCATGACCCTCGCATTAGCAGGTGCTACATCAACCCTTTTTGTGATATCAGCAGGTATCACGTTATCAACTGTAACTTCTTTTGAATTCTTTAAGTAGAATTTTGCATCAGCGAAGTGCGCTTCCGTCTCGGTGAAAGGTTCATCATCAGCAACTACCTTCTTTTGAACTCCATCTTCAAAGTATTTGAAACATTGATGGTAGGTGGACGGTACTACTTTGTTCTCATGTATCCATGGTCTTCCTAACAAGATGTTATACGAGGTCTTTGAGTCAATAACATGTATCCATGCACTCGAACGCATATCCCCCATCGTTATATCTAATTTGACAGCACCAATGGCTCTCTGCCCCCCTTGGTTAAAACCTTGAATCATCAGACGACTTTCAGACAGTTCATTTATCGGTATTCCAAGTTCTTTCACAGTACGAATAGGGAGAATATTGACCCCAGATCCATCATCCACCATGATCCTATTCACTTTATGTCCACGCACAAAACCTACCATATATAAAGGACGATTATGCAACACTTCACCCAATAAAAGATCATCATTAGTGAATGTAAACTTCGCATCACAAGTGTCCACTTCTTCAGAGTGAGGCTTTATAGGGACTTCATGTGATGGAGGTAATGATGGTGATGAGCTTTCTACCATCGTCTCTTCTCTATCAATGTTACAACACGAGGCCTTGGTGTCACGATGAGAAATCTTTTCACGAAACCAACTTGGCAAGAATTCCTCTAATGTTACCGGAGGGCATTGCTTTTGATAGTAATTTCCCTCGACTCTTGACTTCTTCACATTCTTCTTTACCCTTTGAGTTTTAGGGGTAGGTGGATGACACCACTTTGTTCTTATCTTTGCTCTAGTCACTTGCTTATTTGGTTCTCTTTGCAAGCTCATTTTACGACGTCTTCGTCGTGTCACTAAAATCCATCCTTCATCATCAGTATAAGCACCGCAAGATTGGTTTTCCTCTAGAGATTTATCTTCCCATATTACTTTATTCATCAAAGGAACAAGCGATGATACGTCAACATTTATTGGTTTGAAGTCACCAAATTTAATCATCTTTGATGGTGATGTGGCTAGGTCATCACCACTATCATGTATTTCGACAAAGTTGCAAAGAACTATGGGGTCAAGTGAACCAAAAGTGACAGAGACTTGATTTGAACTCTCCTTCTCATCTTCAAGCAATATCTTTCCTTCACGGGCCAAGTCCATAATCTTTTCCTTAAAGATAAAACACTTTTCAATAGGATGGCCCATCAAACGGTGATATTTGCAGTAATTTGGATCATTAGTCCTCCCAGCCTCATCTGGACGCTTCATTTCAGGTAGCTCAAAGAGTTTTAACGCCAGAAGCTCTTCGAAAATTGCTGGAACATCTGAGTCCAAGAAAGGATACTCTTTTGCCTGCATTTCCTTCAAAGTCAGCTTTCTACCAGCGTTATTCTGAAAAGTTGTGGTCTTCACCCTTTGATTCTTGCTTAGATTTGTAGCCACTTTCAAAGGTACGGCATTAACACTCATCGACTCCTTGTTTCCAAACTTAGGTGCCGATTTCCCCCCTTTCTTTACCTCCATTTTGTCTTTTCCCTTGCGAGGCCCATAAATAATTGGTCCTTCAATCCCGCTTGCAGACATGCTCAACTCCATATCATGAGCACGTGTGGCTAGTTCCTCAAACGATTTGGGTTTAATACCTTGTAGGATATAACGAAGTCCCCAACGCATTCCTTGAATACACATTTCTATTCCGGAAGTTTCACTAAGCCTATCCTTACAATTGAGGCTTGCATTTCTCCATCGGTTGATGAACTCAATGACGGGTTCATCTTCCCATTGACGTGTATTTGTGAGTTCAACCATGCTCACAGTACGCCTTGTGCTATAGAAGCGATTAAGAAATTCATGCTCAAGTTGTTCCCAACTATCAATAGAGCCTGCCTCGAGATCCGTATACCAGTCAAAAGCATTTCCTTGTAAGGAGCGCACAAACTGCTTGACCAGATAATCTCCATATGTTCCAGCGTTATTGCAGGTTTCAACAAAATGGGCAATGTGTTGTTTTGGATTTCCCTTTCCATCAAATTGTTGAAATTTTGGAGGTTGATAACCTGCAGGCATCTTCAAAACATCGATTCTTGAAGTGTATGGCTTTGCATATGTGAATGATGACTTTGAAGACACGTCATACTTATCTTTGATAGTTCCCATGATAAAGTCCTTCAGTTGATGAATGGGAATTCCTCCTTCAGGAGATACTTGCAGCTCATCCCCCAAATTTATTTGCTTTGTAACTGAATCTCCCTTTTCTTGTATCATCGGACGTTTTCCAGGTGCATGACTTGAGTCCCCCTCCATGACATTCTCAACTCTGTCCGTCAACTTGACAATTCGATTATCCTGATCTTGCACATATTTTGTTAGACCTTCAATTGCCTTCGTCAAACTCGCCAGTTGTTCTTCAACAGTTGAGGTGTTAGTCATCATCGCTTGGATGGCTGTTATGGATGATGGAGCAAAGCATGGATTTTCCCTCAAACTGAAATCTGTCTGAAACAAGTTACGTGGAGTGACTGAGGAAGATCTAGTGATCAAGACATCATCTTCATCTTGAATAGTGCAATTCCTCGTGTTAAAAGGACTAAGTCGAGCCAACGTCTTTTCAACAATATCAGCTATATTCTCTCCTTCTTCCAATTCATTCGGAAAGAATCTTGCCCCCTTTGAAGATGGAAGATCAAAAATAGGACCTGATGCGGACGGCACTTGAAGTGCTTGTTGTCCTAGCAAGTTTGCTTTGTTCCTAGTGATGGGTCCCAAACTTCCCATAGTAGCATCCAGTATGTTTTCCACCTCAGAGGAAAACTTGGAATCAGTAGCCTTAGCAATAATAGTCCTGGAGTCAAACTTCTTAGATGCCATTTAAGTGTTCTTGAAGTTTGATGATTGATGTGAAGAGATGAGAGGTAGAGATGGTCCCACTGGGCGTGCCAAAATTTGTAAACAATAAATTTTCGAGCCGAGAAAAATAAATAATCAAGACCGGAAAATTGGAGTAACAAGGTGTAGTATTTGATTTCAAAATATAATGCGGTTACAATCTCTATAATAATCCTCTGATTCTTCAAGTAATATGAAACACGTTGAACTTGAATTTGTTTTTGATTTAGAGTCAAGGGCTTGAATAGCTTGATCTTGAATCTTCGTCTTCGAATTTGGATTTGAAATATTCGTCACGAACACTTGTATGGTTATGACGAACAGTAAAGATGAACAAGTAACTTGATCTTGATCTTCTTCTTCGTTCTTGATCTTGAACTTGAATTTGATTGCTTGAACTTTGTAGCTTTGTAGAGAATTTGCGGTCTTTGATCCACGAGCTCTCTTCTTGCTTTTCGTTCTTCCAAAAACCCCCCCCTTTCAGAATAATGAGGACCCCTATTTATAGTTGTAGGGAGTGGTATGAGGGTGTAATTTGATTGGTTGGTTTGAACTGACCAATCAGATTTCTTTGTTGAAGAGTTTTAATTTGATTGGTCAGAACATGTCACATGGACACGTGGCATTATTTTAGTGGCTCATTTAATTTGACTTAGATTGCCACATAACTCTGACATGTGGCATGATTTTAGTGGCTTATTTAATTTGCTCTGGATTGCCACCTAACTTTGACATGTGGCATGATTTTAGTGGCTTATTTAATTTGACTTGGATTGCCACCTAACTTTGGCACATGGCATAATTCTAGTGGCTTATTTAATTTGACTTGGATTGCCACCCAACTTTGACATGTGGCATGATTTTGGGCCTCTAGGATGAGATGATATTGGGCTTAACAAAGTGGAGTCATCTTTATAGCCCAAATCAATAGATTTAGGTTTTTAATTAAATCCACATTTATTGGGCTTAAATAATCGACCCAATTTTATTAATCCAAAATATTTATTTGGACTAATATATCTTGAATTTAATATAAATTGAACCATTCTACAAATTTATATTTAATAAATTGTAAATGATTACAACCCAATCTACTTAAACAACTTAAAAGATTGGCCCTGATTCTCTCAATAGAAGGGACGATTCTGTCTCCCCCGAAAAAAGAATTTAAGTTCTTTTCTTTCTAAGAAGTAAAATAGAATAACCCAATTGAAATTAATCTTGAGATGAATTTATCTCAATTTTCATATTTAATTAGAATAAAATCATAAAATAACTTATTTCGAAATTATAATATTATTTTAATCTCACATTAAAAATAAAATAACTTCTTCCTTAACCAATCAATCCCTTAATAACATAATTTTTATTTTAAATTTCATGCTCAATCAAATTCGTGAGAGGGCGAAGGTAGGGCGGGGTGTGGGGGGACCAATTAATAAAGTAACCTAACTTAAAAGACAAAAAGGAGAGGTAGTAAGCAAAAAAAAAAAATTAAAAAAATGTATTCTTCTTCTTCTTCTTCATCAACAAATCGATCTCTGAGAGTGAAAATTCCGGCGATCGGAGAAGGAAAATTGACAATAAACGTGAAATCTCCGACGTCGGAGATGTATATAGAGGTTAGAGAAGCAGATAAAGTGAAAGATTTGGAGAAATTGATTAAAAAAGCATGGGGAGATAATGATAATTATATATCACTTTATTACAAATCAATTAAAATGAAAAGTGATTATTTATTATCTTATTATAATTTGAGAGATGGCTCTATTGTTACTGTCACTCTTCTTGCTGAACCCCCTCATCATCATCTTCATCATCAATCGGTATGTCTTTTCGATTTCTTTTTTCTTTTTTCTCGAGCTCATTTTTTTAGAAAAATTACAATTTTAGTCCTTCAATTATGAATAATTTTCATTTTAATCCGTGATAGAGCATATTTAACTTTTTAGTTAATTGAATTGTACTGTTGTGTTGAATTATTTAATTATGACTATGGATTAGAATGATTTGTCAGGTTGTTTGTAGTATTTTGCTATGACTATGGAAAATAATTTCTTTATCTCTAAGATAGTGATAAGGTCTGCGTAGTTTCTATTCTCAGATTCAACTTTATAAGATCACACTAAATTTATTATTGTAACGTAGAGTAATAGTAGTAATTAAATAGTAAAGCAATTGATAATTATGCTAAATTTTGTGAATCTTTATGAGCAAAGAGATTAAAAAACACATTTTGAATAATTAAGGATTTACTATATTTAGTCTGATAATATTCAAAACTAAAACTATTAGTAAATGAGGGACCAAAAAGTGCTATGAACCATTTTTCTTAAAGATATTTGCATCTTTGGTCTCTCAATTATTCATGATCTTTTATTGTAGTTTTTGTGATATTTGTGGAAACATATTTGGTATTCAATTAATTAAAATATATGTTTTTAGTTATTTTATGTAGTTGTATGTTATATTTGGATTATTTTAAAATTATCTTACTATAAAATATGAAGTAATAATTAAATTTAATATAATAATATATGAGTAACTAAGTAGTCAAACAGTTAATAATTATGATAAATTGGGTGAATATTCATCAACAAAGAAATTAAAACTGTATATTTTAAGTAATTGAAGGTAAAATACTTTTAATCAGATATCGCAATAAGTGGAAAAATAATTTATCAATAATTGAAATACTAAAATATTATTGGCCTCCTTTTTTATTTGGGAAATTTGTCATTTTACCAACTTTGTTGAGAATTTAATTTTGAATTCAGAAATTAATTGATAGAATTCAAAAGATAAATTGACAGCTGAATATGTTGCAGTATGTGACCCACTTATCGCATATCTTATCTAGTTAATTAATTGCTTGTTTTTTTCTTCTTTTTCTTATTTTGTCTTCCCATATGTTAATTTTCTAATATATATCTTTAAAATTCTAAAAGTGCAATTTATCTTGATTTTGACATTGAACCTCATGTATATGACTTGTATTTGATTGAAATAGTGAGAAGTTTTATTTTTCATAACTAAGAAATTACGTTTTTCTTAAAAGTATTTATCAAGGATAAATTAGTAAAAATCTATTTTACTTTTGAAATGAGTAGCTTTCTTTATGAAATGCTCAAGCTAAAAATATTACTTATTTTAAAATGATCGAACTCTTAAAATTATCATCAACAATGTGCAGGTTGATTCAAAAGTAATGCACTTTTAAATAATTACAATACGAATATAATAATATTTTCAGAGAATTCGAATAATATAATCATACATCAATGAACTTCAGCTGATTTCAATTTTTAATTGAGAAATATCTTGTTTTGGGGTTGCTTAAATTTTAAATTCCTCAACGTTGGAATTTGGAAATTTGACTAAATCAACTCCTTGGGAATCACTTATTATTTTTATTTGTACAGTTTTAATTTTGTACGCTTCAAAAATATATTATTAATATAATAAATAAGTAAATGTAAACGAAGGGAGAACTACTGAATTATTCATTCCATTCTAAAATAAATATTGTTTTAGCTCATTTTATGCCTAGTAGAAAAAATAATAAATATAAAGAATAATTTACTAAGTTTCATGAAAATTGAACATTATTAATAAGTAGTACTCCCTCTATTTCATATTAACTGAATTTCCAAGATAATGTACACATTTTAAGAAAAGCATTCAAAAACAAAATTTTAATCATTTTTTCCTCTATTATACTTTTGTTTAATCAGCTCCATAAAGATGATTAAATGTGAAATTATAAATATAAATAGTCCTTTATTGGAGTATAACTTTGTAAGTAGTGTAGTTTAACTCCTAAAAAATTATAAAACTTCATTAATGCAAAGGGTAAACATGGAAAAAAATTCAAACATTTCTTTTGAACGTTGAACAATTCAACTATTTTGAATAATGAAAAAACTCTAGAAATTCAGTTAATATGGAATAGAGAGAGTAGTTCTTTAATACGAGGATGTAGTTGAATTAATTATTATTTTTTATCTTGAATTTCTAAAGCAACACTTATTTTAGCATATAATTTTTTTTGGCTAAAATGATACTTTGTTTTAAGACGAGAAAATAACAATGTTGATTTTTTAAAATTTCTTTCTTTAATCTTGTTTTCTTGGAAATGCAGAAATCTTCATGTGAAACCAAGAAAAATGCCAAATTTCAACAGGAAATAAGCAGCAGCTCCAATGGGGAAAATGGTTGTGGCGATTTTTGGTTCCATATGGCTAAGATGTTATCTCAATTTTGCTCTTCCATATTTTCAAGTCATTAATTAATTACTCATATTATAATTTGTATATTTGGGACCTTTCCCGGATTCTGCGCATAACAAGAGTTTAAGTGCACCGGACTGCCCTATAATTTATATATCTGAGAAAAGCGGAAAGAGTTAGGAGGATGAATCGTCCTTAGTCCTAAGGTATTGTAGATTTTAATATCAAAGTCATTAATAAAATCAAGCTGTCATTATAGACATTAATTAACTAAACAACCTGAGATTTTAGGTGAGCTTTTTTTTAGTTCTTTAGGGTTTATAGGATTCATCTTCTTTTTTTTTCTTTTTGAAACTTATTTGTACCCACTATAAGATTTATTAATCTTCATTTGCAGTCTCTTTGGCTTTTTTCTTTTAATATATTGTGAAAGTTTAAAAGGGTCAAAAACACAAAAAATATTTTATCTTTTTGTTTTGGCCATTACATCCTCAACAAACAATCAAAGTTTTTCTCTGAACTTCTATTGGCTAATAATGCAATTTCCGTAGTCTTTTTCACTTCCTTGATAACCTTCCTCAAATCTTTTGAATTTTCTTCACTCATAAGAAAATTAAACTTTTTTGCTACTTCCTCCTTTGTGATAATTGATTTATTATTAATATTATAATTATCACAAAGGTTAATCCCAACTTTCCAATCATCAACCACCAACTTTCTATTAGTTTGTTGATAAATGTTATAGTAAAGCCTTTTGTTGCAAGTTTTAGTGAAAGGTGAATGCTAGAATTTATGTGGCCTTGAAATGGGCATGGAATTACTATTGCATGAGGTTTTTGGTTGCTTTTTGCCATTGCTATGTTTTGCTTCTTGTTAATTGGGGGAACTCTTATATATAATCTCTCTTCATTTTATTCCCCAAATAATGAGGGTGCATAAAAATATACCTTATTATCTAACAGATCAATCGAATTCAATATTTTTGATATAAACTTATATATGTGTGAACGACAGTTCAGTGAGACACCCCAGAAGGTTGGCGCGGAAGTTAGGCTTGGTGACCAAGCCATCCAAAAGAAAGGTAGTTTCAAGTACCTTGGGTCTATCATGGAAGACAACGGGGAGATTGACGACGATGTCACACATCGTATTGGGGCAGGGTGGATGAAATAGAGGCTCGCTTCCGGAGTGCTCTGTGACAAGAAGGTGTCACCACAACTTAAGGGCAAGTTCTACAAAGTGGTTGTTAGATCGGCTATGTTATATGGGGCGGAGTATTGGCCAATTAAGGTCTCTCACGTTCAAAAGATGAAATTAGTCGAGATGAGAATGTTGATATGGATGTGTGGGCATACCAGGAGCGACAGGATTAGAAATAAGGCTATTCGGGACAAGGTAGGAGTGGCCTCGGTGGAAGACAAGATGCGGAAAATGTGACTTAGATGATTTGGGCATGTGAAGAGGAGAGACACAGATGCCCCAGTGGGGAGGTGTGAGAGGTTGGCCATGGATGGTTTCAGAAGAGGTAGGGGTAGGCCGAAGAAATATTGGGGAGAGGTGATTAGACAAGACATGACGCAGTTACAGCTTACCGAGGACATGACCTTAGATAGGAGTGTGTGGAAGACCCACATTAGGATAGAAGGCTAGTACATAGTCTCGTTATTCTACCATATTAGTAGGCACATTAGCTCACTATAATTTCCTTTGTGGAGGACTCAGATTAGGATAAAAGGTTAGGTGATTCATCCTTTGCACCATAGTAGTTGTAGTTTTGCTCATTGTTTATTGCCATTTGACTTCTGCATTGTATTGTTGTTTATAGTTGTGGCGCCGTTGTACTTTGACTATCTTATTTATCTTATCTTATCTTATTTATTTATAGTAGTTAATGTTTCCTTCTTCCCGTACTATTCTATCATGACTTTCTCATTATTTTTTTGTTATTCCTTGTTTTCATCTTGTTTTTGATATGTTTGTCCTTATCTGACTTTTTATCTTGTTTTCCTCTCTTAAAGCCGAGAGTCTTTCGAAAACAATCGTCCTACCTTTCAAGGTAGGGGTTAGGTCTGCGTACACTCTATCCTCCTCAAACCCCACATTGTGGGATTATACTGGGTTTGTTGTTGTTGTTGTTGCACTGAAATTTTTTATAAAAAATATGATGTGATGAATGAGATTTTTACACTCTTAATCAGTGGTATTCAGTTTGAACCTTGGAATGAATCCCGCTCATGATATTTCTACTTCAAAGGGAAAGATCTATTTTGGACCGGATTTGAACTCCCAATACTATCAGTTCGTAGGCACATGCTCTAATCTTTTGAGATACCGATCCCACCTTGTTTCCACTAGATTTGTTTTCGAGGGTACCCTCCAAACAAAAAACACCAAAATTCTTGATAAAAAGCGATTCTCTCTTAATTAAATATTAAGCTTTGTAATTCTAGATAAATTGAATGAGCATACTATGAATATCAAATGGTTAAACAAAAACAACACGAAAATTTTAACGACCATTGTATTTTGAATTTACAATTTTAAAAGTATAATATATTTAACATTACGAATTGTAAAAGTTTAACTCAATCAAATTTAAATTATTAATAGGTGCATACCTAATACTAGTTGATTGAGTCAGAGGGATTGCTAAGTATATAATAAGACAATGAAATGCTTGCCAAAAAAATAAAATAAGACAATGAAATGTAACTTCATGGTAGATATTAAATTGACCCCTGCCGGCTAATTTTTGTCTTTTATTATTTCAGACAAATTCTTGTTAGTCAGTTGAACATTATCTCAATATTAAATTTATTCAGGGTAAAAAAATAATCATCCTCATGAACAAATTCATATTTTTCTTATCCAAGATTTTGTTATCCATATGTTCAGGCAGGAAAATGTAAGAAGGAACAAGTTCTTATCTCAATAAAAACTTTAAATTCTGACTTCGTCAAGAAGGTAAATGTCCTTGCTCTATAGCTAGCAAGGAGTGACAGCTAACTGTATAGTTGTTTTTTTCAATTACGTATCTTGTGTTCAATATCCACATTAGAACCAACCAATCCGAACCGTGTAAAACTCATTCAAGAAAAGTGATCTCTACTAAAAAATTCCAAGACTCGAAACCGAAACCTTTGAGTAAGAGAGGGAACAACCCCATCTAAGACACCACATCCTTTGGGGATAATGTATGGTTTAGAAACATTATTTGGAGTTAACTTTCACGAATTTTTTGTAAAATAACTAGTAGAGAGTAGAAAAAAAAAAGTCAAAATTGAAGTATGGCAACATATTTTGAAATTTTGGTTTCCCCATGTCAATTATAAAATTGCACATTATATTTGTTATCGATAATGTAATATCAATGCCAAAATTGAGAATTTGCAACATCTATCAGTCAAAAAAAAAAAAAAATGGCATTTTCACATGCTGCACATAAATTCTACACAATGTACACATCCAGTCTCCAGACACCTGAAATATTTCTCAAGAGTTATATTTTGTACATTAAAGAGAGAACCTTTGTCCCATTTCAACCCTTTTCTCTTTTCAAGTGTCATGCATACTTGAGCATTGCGCGCATGCAAGAAGTTCTGGACTTGAGATTGTTGTGACACCCCCTATAAGTTAGCCGAACTAAGTCTTTTTAACAAATAAACCGTGATTACTCCAGTTCCACAGTCGAGAAGCTCAGACTTCAGTGCCGATCTTTAAATCTGAAGTTTTTACAGCTTCAACAGTAGATCCAGGATCTTTCTTGTCCAACCCAAAGAATGAGCAATTTTGAAATGCATCCAGACTGTTAACTATGAGGCGGTTAAAACCACCAAGACTATCACTGAGAGTTATGTCTTCACTATGATATCTACATGAAGGTGCATCCAATTCTAGCGGTCCTAAAGAGTCTGTCTGCAGGGTTGAAAAAAGGGAATTTGGTAAACACATGCCCTCAAAGCCGACATACTAGATGGCTGTATATATAACTACTGCAAGCATCACTAATAGCAGAAAGGCAGGATAAGTAAGAAATGATTTACCCAATATATGCCAGAGAGCTCATTCAGATCCTTTGCAGAACCATCCAACGCTTGTGCATCCGATTGACACTCATCCACTGGGTTATCATGAGCAGGTTCACCGGTAAAGGATTCCATGTTCCCAGGCAAATCCTGCAAAAGAAAATAAAAATGATGTATATGTTCCATATCTAAGAAGCACAAAGTGATGCTTGATGAGATTCTGTTTGACATAAACCTTGATTCCTGCATCCGATACTAGGGAAGATGATTGAGCAATCCGCTGGGAATTCTCTGCACCAACATTGCTGGATGAATGCTGTGCTTTGTCACTGAAAGCAACGTTTTTCTTAAATGCAAAAGCATCACATGTATCTTCAGCGTTCCAAATGGAAGATGCTTGAGGTGGAAGAGCCATCTGAGAATCAGCTTTGCTTTGATGTTTATATATATGAGCAGCAATCGCTGCATCAAACGAGTCACAGCTTAATGGCATCTGTTGGAGAAAATGAGAGCTTCCGCGCAAAGCTGAGTCAATGCAGTCTGTTTCCTCATCATCAGGTGCATCAAAGAGAAGGTCTCCCACACTTATGTTGGTAAAGCTATCTTCCCAATCCCCTGCTGACAAAGCACTGGCCTTGATTCCCTGCATATCATGCTAATAGGAAGCAAGTAAAAATTCAGAAATAGAATAATGAGCAACTCGCAACTTATTGATTGATATGCGATCCAACATTCTTTTAAAGAAAAAATGACTCCCTTTAACACACAAAAAAAATACAGGGAGAACCTCAAAATCCATTTGCTTCAACCTGAACATTTGATGATAGAACTTCAGTTTCTCCCCCAGCAAGTAAAAACATGTTTTACACAATCATTGTATTGGCATGAATTGTAAATTGATAGCTTTATTTACCAATCAGACAAACAAGTGCTAAGTGAAAATGACTACAATATCTCAAGTTTCCCTAGCTCGGGCACTGAGGACTCACTTCTTTAATAGCTGACCTAAAGGGGATATTTTTTATTGTGTAAATCTTGTTCCTTCTGCAATGGGTAATTTTACAGTCGGGATTTTACCTATCATTTTAGAGATATCGGATCAACTACTCAGGCTTTTAGCCTTTGGGCAATCTTTCGAATAAATTAGACTGTAAAAAATTAACTCGTGAATATTTTTCACGGGACAAACCTCTCAAGACAGCAGTAGAGGATCGGCCCAGTCTAAATTGGGAATAACACTTTATCCCTAGATCCCCTCAATCACTCTCTCTTGAGCAGTAAGGTTAAAGTAAGCTGGTTTTCTACTTGGGCCGATTTTGTTAATAATTCGCTCCCTGATTCATATCAGCAAATTTTCATGATCAGTGCCCTCCTTTAAAAATGATTTTTCCTGGGATGCAACTTCAAAATAGGCGATTTCTTTCTATGGATGTCCTTATCTCCTTTAAAATGATTTTCCAGCAGATTTTACTTTGATTCCTACCTTAGACCAAAACCCAGTGCTAACCATCTCGTTAAAAATCTGTACCTAAAATTGTTTCCTTCATAAGCTATTGCATCATCAAGATAAGGCGGTCTTCAACATATCTCACCTAGAGCAAAATCCGCATACTAGAAGAATAGAAATAGCCCGTATAAAGCTGACAAAACCAGGTTAGCTGAAGTTCATCATGTTAAGGACAACTCAGTAAGTTTCAAAAAGGTGTGCTATGACTTTATTCATCACTCAAAAATGCATACAACAAAAGCAAACACAAGGATTAGCTGAAAGTAAAAGAGCCAAAAGGAATTTAACTGAATTGCCAGTTTTCCAAGTTCCTATAAAGCAAATGAAGCCAGAAAGAGAATGAGAATGAGAATGAAACTAAAGAAAAAAAATACCATCTCAGTTTGTTCCACTGTGGTTGCATCCCCGTTCTCCCTTCTATCCAATGGCAGAGTTTCATCATGATCATAAGTGTAGGTATTTAGACCCATGCTAGCTTGCAAGTTTGACTCACCAGACGGCTTGATTGAGGAGGATGTCACTGTCATTCTTGGGTTAGAAGCTAGCGGTTCTTTGGAAAATCGTACAAGTTTACCAGGGGATGATAGTATTTCCGCATTATTTTCTTTTGTGATGTTAGGGTTAATATTTTGCATAAATGGAATGATAGATGACAATAGTTCAAGAGGCGTTCCAAGCTCAGCATTTGGAAACCAACCATATCTAAAAGAAGGAAAAATAAATCAGTCCCACAACTATTGTAGAGATAACTTCTGAAGGATACAAAAAGAAAACGTAAAACACGGACCTGAGACGGAAAACTGGAGGGCTTCCAATCAGATTATGCACTTCAGCCGCACTTTGTGTAGTATCTTTGGTCCATCTCAGGGATTGCACCAGGCTTTCCATCTGTACATGGTAAGGAAAAAGCACCAGTTCTCCAGTTGCTATGCTCGAACTTCCCCATTTACGATTGAGATGTTCCAAAACGGATGACATCTTTTTTCGATTACTTAGAGTGAGCTCCAAGTACGGGTTATGATTATCCTAACACAGAATGGAAAGAGAAGTGATAGCAAATAAATTTTACATCAAATATCATAACCAGTTAATCACAGAATGGCAAAGAGATTTACTTAACCTACCATTTCCAGGGCCCTTCTAGTTCCTTCATCAACAGGAAACAGCTGGAGCTTGAGTTTCATACAACTCTGTAAATTGGTCTCGTTTACCAGATTTTGGGATAAAGTCGGCAAAGAATGAACATTTTTGCCAACATGATCAAAACCATTTATACCTGCAAGTTATTCATATAAAGGATAGCTAGAAGTTAGATGCATTTGACGGAATCAACAACCCTCAATGGAAACAAGAAAGCTTCAACTAACTACTCACCCTGCGAATTCTGGACCAGTCCGACATCTTTATCAATAGTTGCCCGTTCCAAATGCTCCGCAGCATCAGCTACCAATGAAACTCCAGCAATTGCAGCCTTCTCCCACCTTTTATATGCAGCTGTTGATGCAGAACCTGCCACCCAGAGACAATACAACCGAGGGTTGAGCTCAGAGTAGCTTTGTTATTTAGGAAAATGAAAAACAAAAGAACAATTAAAAGAAAAAAGCCAAAGCAGTAAGGCAGACTATATCAGTCATAGAAATGTCACTATTAACACTCCTCTGAACATGTCAGTTAAGGTATGGAAGGTGGGAGGAAGACAATGTTTTGGCTTGCCACTGCAATGACATATCGGTCAGATATTTTTGTGATGCCATATTGCCATCTGGAAGTAGTGTAAGAAGAACAAAACAAATATTCCCATGTAAAAGTAAACATCTTTACTCATAGTTATATAATAGTCCATACCAAGAATAATTCTTCGTACATGTAAGAGAATCTGAGCAACCAACTTAAAACATACGGAATGGGAGTAGTAGCCTAAGACCTTTACAAACCACTTATTCCCTAACATATCCAATACGAAGCAATGTATATCTCTAGCATAAGCTTTGCAAAAAGATGCAGGGAAAGCATAAAAGCCAAAGAAGCAACAAATGCAATTCATTCATGAACTTTATAAATAACAAACCTGTCCTTCGGCGATGTCTAGCATTTTTCACAGAAGAGTCTACTTTTGCATTGCTTCTATTGACACCCATAGTGACATGGCGTTTTAGAGAAGAGCCTTTTCCAGATCCAAATTTTTGTACGTCCTGGTTGTCAAGAAGAACCACTTTAACTGTCCGACTATCATTAGTTGACACTCTGCCATGACTTGAAGGAGATGCAGCAGCTGTAGAACTACTTTCTCCTTGAGAAGGACGCCTTCTTACATTCTTTTTCCGGTCTTTCAACAGCTGACTCTCCTTTATGACAATATAATAACGTAGTTCAGTCCCAGCTAAGAATATAAGAAATCATGCTGAAACATGGAGCGTTATAAAGGAATAAAAGCTGAGCTCTTGACTGACCAAAGTTTCAATAAATATTTTAAATCTCCGCGGTTTCAAATGAAGCTTTGAAGCTTTACAGCTATATTTTTCCAGTAAAGACCACCTACAGACAAAGCAAAAGTTAGCTATATCATTAGAAGTAGCTATTTAGCATGTACAAGTGTCACAAGTGAGCTACATTTCGCTCCAAGTTTACATAATAGATTTTGTTGTGAATAGGATAAAGTCCGTGGTTTACTTCTCCAAACCAACAAATAGGACATATTGCTGGTTTACTTCACCAGGGAAAAGACATACAAGTGTGGCATACCTGTAATACATAATTATCACAGCAATAATACTACATGTGAAAAGCTTAAAAAAAGAAAGCATTGATCTCATAACTTCATTTCTAACTACAAAACACCATCCTTACATTTAATGCATAGCATGCTTCTATGTCATAAAAAATGGACCAAAAGAGGATCGTGCTGCTAATGATATGGCACAAAAAATTTCCAGTCAATAGTTTCATCAGTTTGAAACAACCGGGAGAGAGATGAATGACTAGGTAATGGCTCCCACATACCATCGCAACATTGCAGCATTAGTATCCTTGGAATTTTTGGCATCAAGACAAAGTTCTGGGCCCAATAACTTGTTCATACGCCTCACTAGACGATAATAATAATGTCTGACCTGCCAAATCAAAGGAATAGAAATGTTCAAAAAAAAACAAACAGGAAAAGACAAGTGAAGGAAAAAGCATAGAAGAAAAGATATGTGGATAATTAAATAAATAAATACATGCCAACATATATCACCTGATCCTTGTTTTTACTCTGCACGCGACTAGTAATTTTCTCAAAATTCTGAAAATGAAAGTGCCACAACCACAGTAATTGTTGATCGATCGCACAAGAAAAATAAAAACAAAAGAGGAAGCTAGCTTTATGCCTATATATACACCAAAACAATGAATTACCTTCCCAACTTGTCGCAGAGCAGAGAAAAAGCTTTCTTCCTCCTGACGTGTCCATGCAGCCCATTGACGTGGCTGTCTTTTGGCTGCATTAGTAATTAATATCCCAGCAGCAAAAATGACAAGTTAACCTTCCACAACTAGAGAACGATAAGTGTAAGACAGCTAAGATATAGCATTTATTTCCATGACGTACCTGGCTGCTGTAGGATGACCTGGTCTTGGGAGGATGGTACCAGCTGTGTCACCGCATGATCATGTGTCAGCACAGACTGCTGTGAAGCAGGATGATCGTTTGAGGGTATCACTGACAGTGCCGCTGCAGGATGTTGTGTTACACCAGAAAGCCCATCCTTGCACATAAAAGTCTCGGGATGGAGGCATGTGTCACACTCTAAGGAGACCTGTTGTACCATTTGCATGTTGAAGTCATCCGAAGCACTAGCTTTGCATTCTATTTTCAACTGCAAACACCAGAAGATATTTCTCAAACCTCCAACAGATAAAAAGTACCTAGAAAAGCAAATAAAAGACCACTCAACATTCAAACAGTGAAATTTAAGATTGATTAAGTCGCATATAGTCAGTCTTGCAGAAAAAGGAAGTAACATCGATCTCTTATTAGTTATATATCAAAATACTACTCTGTATAGATCCATGCATTAGCACAAGCTCACAATATGACAACTTACTAAAACCCACCATTATTAAAGAACCTTCATGGGATACAATATTATAGAGATCTACAAAAGAACCTGAAGCAACTAAAAGTAATTCCGAAATACAATATTATAGAGATCTACAAAAGTTTATCATGCATGAAAAAAGAGTATCAAATTACAATTACCCACAAGTGAATAGTTTATTTTTCTTTCAATTGTCCTCCATCATACATATTGAATACTTCAACAACCTTTCACAAGTGTTCCTTAAAATATTCAAGCGAAAGTTTTAAAGCAGTAAAATTGATAACTAAATATTCACAAATCCACAATGCACACTGGGACAACTTGCAACAAGTTTAAATCATGTTGGTTCACGACATAAACTTTATACATATGTATGTACATGTGTCCTTATCAAAATATTTATATGTACATATGTGTGCATGCACACATGAGCACAGAAAAAGATTTCTGAGAAGATCAAGTAAAATTAACATTCCTTTTATATAGAAAACTAGTTCATTATGCAAATAAAAGCTTGACTGCATAAAGGACTAGAAGGTAAGGTAGCAATAAAGTAACAAATTATTATTATTATTATGCCAAGTAAAGTCACAAATTGTTTATAGAAACTATCAAATTACATACAGAGGTGCTATTCAATAATAAATGTTTTTAAACTTGCAGAATTCATGTCTTACCTTTACATCATAATTCCTCTGTGCACAAACTATCGGTTTTTCCTTTTAAGAATAAAGAAAGCATGTAATGTTACCTTTCTCGACAAAAAAAGAATAAAAGCATGTATGGAATAAATACATGCAGGAGGTCCCTTATTAAAAAATGTTAGGAATTAATAAGGTCAATTAAAGCATCCACATTGTTAACATATTTACAACTACAGAAAAAGGCAAGAGTCAGTAAACACGTTGACTTTAATATGAGCAGAAATTGATATGCCAACAAAAACATCTCTGATTTCTCTCCCTCCACAAAATCCACAAGATGATGCTGCCATGCTGGGAATAGTATAGATTTTGTGTCTGCCTCCCAAACCAACTCAAATATGCATATGGCCCAATGAATCCCTAGTAGGTTTAGGAACATATACCACAGTTCCCTTACCCACAATGCAGGAACACATTTTCTTTCTCTTTTACAATGCGAAAGTATCGACTTATAAATATGCACCAAGATGAAGCCAAAAGATCACATGGTAACACGTACGCTGTTGACTGGAACCAAAGTGTAATAATCCATGATTAGGATCTCCTGTGAACCAGAAGCCAGAACCCCCTCTTCCTAACAAATATCTCTTGCTAGGCATGCTTCATTAGCTCTCCACCTAACGCTAGAGACTTCGGGGGGGGAGACAGCTCTGTGTTTTCAAAGCAATTGCAACGTCATGGTCTATTTGTTCTGCCAGAACATGCCTTCACAGAAAAAGAAAACCTTTACCATTACTTTTCCGCCCCATGGAATGAAGCCTTGCAACACATTTCTCCTCCCAATTTCCTCAATAGATGAATTAAGCTCTCACTCTTCCACTCATAACAAATTCTCTGATGTCCAACAATGGTTATTTGCACTGTGCTATGTTAGCTTCAGAATATGAAGTAAAATTGAAGGGATTAGGAACTATTCCCTCAAACGAGTGAGACCAAGCTATCGATGGTGCGAAAAAATTATCTTCAGACCATCCCCATATTTCAACATATATGATTCTTTTAATTTCCTCCCAAAACATTTAAAATATATTTCCAATGCTCCACTCTATAAGTAGAGAAACAATTTAGTGCACCAGTGATCTTCTATGATTACTTAGTATTTGCAACATTTACCCACAAAACAATCTTCTTAGTGGTTTAACCTCTATAGCCATTTCTATAGAAGACTTCTATTTTGAATCTTCATATACCTGATCTTTAATACAAATGCCTCCTTTTTCAAATATCTTACCACTTCATCCCCTTTATCAAATGGTATTAATGTTGTCTGCTATTGACTTCTCCAAGTTCCTTCTAATTTTGTCTAACTGTTTTGTAACCCTGGAGCAGTGGACAAATTATCTTTCCTCATGATCTAAAAAGTTTTGGATCACTTTCCTTCATATCTGAAGCCTATGTGTCATGATTTGTTTTCTCTAAGTAAGATTTGTTGATTAAAAGAACTAAGAAGGAACTGGTATTTACATAGCAAGATTTACAAAGGTACCGCATTCCCCTACAGTTAATGAAAAGATTGCAGGAACCAATAGTGTTAAAGGCTCATTTAAGCATGCTTAAGTTCTGAAACTAGGCGAAGTTTAGGTTGTACGATTCACTTCACTTATCCAGCACCTAAGTGTAGGTATCGAGGCGCTAGGGGCTAAGGCGTACGCATCATCACCTGCGTCTCTATTCTAGGAGGGTGGCAATGTGGAAAGAAAGGAACACAAGATGTTTCGAAGAGAAGTAGATGGTATACAGAAGATCAAATAGAAATGCTCATGGCTTTTGATGCAACCTTTTTCAAACGATATTCAGTTGTCGTTCCGTAAGTCCTATTCACTCCTAGATGATACGAGGAATGAATTTCAGCGGGGTCCCATCTGTCCATCTTTAAATAGAGAAGAAAGATATGTAGTTGGCTGACGGCTTTTAAAGGGATCTTTCTTCCTTCTCAATACCCTCTTCTGCTTGGAAAAGACCGCGAGACTACCGCGAGACTACCTCTTTACCGATAAAAAAATAGATAGAAAGAATGGGTTGTCTTAATAATTGGTTATTCCTCTCCGTTTGTATCTCTTTTTCCAATTTTGGTTTCGATTAGTTCACAAGATTGAATGACAAATTCTCCTCCAAACCCTCGATTCAATTGTTCAAAAATAACAAATACAATTGGAAAATAGATTAATTGCTGAGCGAACATTATTAATGAACTTCCTACATTTTAGAACAAAAAAATTAGCGATCAATGCTAGTCATTTATATTGAACTAGAAACTGGACTGCACTCTTGCATCAAAATCAAAATTTTAAATTGGTTTCGAACTTAATTTGCAAGATCTTTACTTCATTAATTTCACTTAAATATATTTTAATTACTTTTTTAACAAGCTTTTTAGGTACTTGATTTTTATGTTACTTTTTAATGATGGCGATGTCAAACTCTAAATAAGCATGTGTGCACCTCAAAATTCTACAGGGTACTTGTTTCCTCCCACCAACGCATGAACCGATCATCTGTGCAGTTGGGCCAATTGTCCGACATTGACATCGGTGGAGGGATGAGTTGTTTGTCTCCTTATACTCACCTCATAAGCTAGCTTTTAAGGTTGATCACCGAACACATGTACGGTGGCACTGTGATCAATAAGGCTTTAACTTCTCATAACTAATTCCTCCGTTAGGTACTCCCTCTATTTCATTTTATAGGAAGGTGATTGACAAAGCAATAGGCACAAAGTTTAAGAGAGAAAGAACGACTTTCGAAACTTGTCGTCTTAAGAATGCCATGACACTTCTGTGGCTATACAACTGTGTCACTAAGCGTAAAATGAAAAGTTCACAACTAAATTGTTTCTAAAAATAAAAAAATATCATCCTACATGGAACAAACTAAAAAAAGAATCAATGTCACGCAAAATGGAACAAGGGAAGTAATTGCTTTTCGCCTTCCACGTTACAAGATTGTAAAGCTATTATTCTTTTATCTGTCTTAATTAATTACTCAAATAGAAAAGATTTCAATCCCACTAGACGTTATAAAGGGATTTGTAGTGAGAGAATCCAAGGCAAAAGGTTTTTGGAGTTATTACTCTTAGTCCCACGCTTAATTCATGAGATTCAAGTAGGCATATCACGTAGCTATTACTTTCTCGTGCTCGGTTTAAACTGAAACTAAAGCTCCAAGATATTCTCATCCATATTCCATGTTTATAGTTCTCTAATTACACACTTCCCTAATACATTTTCGTCAAAAAACTTAAAGCTTGGCAACATATTCAGTTTAATTTAGTCTTTTTGATGCTCACAATAACTAGATTTATTCATTTTCTATTACATTGTAGTCTCAGCTATATCCATCAGAAATCAAGCAAATTCTATCAATACCACATTAGCTCATCAAAACAGACAATAAATCGATACACAAAAACAAAAAGGAGAGCTGAAGTACTAAAATTAACCAGACAAAAATTTAATATGATGCTCGAATTACTAAAATTGAATATTACAAACGTCTAAAATCACCAATTTCGAATTTCTATGGACCAGATACAAGTTTCCTGAGGAAGAATGTACCATATAATTCTATATCCATAGTAATCAGCAACAAAAAATCAAACTAAACCTCTTTAATCTAAATATTGAGCAAATAAAACAGGAAAAATAGAGAAAATTCGCGAAATTCAGGTCGGTTTCGGAGTACGAAGAGTTAGACAGTTACCGTGAATCAACCGGAGAAGTTGGCGGAGAAGAACACCGTGGGGAATCCAAGCGGCAAGTCGGCACCGGCAGAAAGAAGCAGGTGGAAAGAGGAAAGTAGATTGGAATTACGAATGGATTCAATTGGTCCGAGAGGAAATTGAAAAGCAAAGGAAAAGGAGAGGAACAAAAGGTACAATATGAGGAAAATTACACATGAAAATCTCCCCTTTGAATTGTTTTTCGCCATCCGTATTAAAGTTTGACTAATTCTAAATTCAAGTCGATATTAATATTCTATTTGGATGGTAGTATTATTTGATAATGAATATAATATTATGAATATATTATATTGTTTTTCATCGTTACGTAATATCATACATTTAAAATTTGAATGATAAATCTATAAAAAAAGTATGATACGATATGGAGCTACTATAAAAAAAATAGTGTAAAGGATAAATGGGATTATTAAAGAATAATTAAAGAGAAAAATATATTAAGATAACAATTTGATCACACCAAATGTCGTTACACAAAATGAGGTTTTCCAACGTTACTTAACAATAAGGTATAATAAAATTTAAGTAACATAATATTACACATTTACAATTTGAATGATAAATCTATAAAAAAATATGGTACAATATGGAACTACTATAAAAAAAAGTAGTGTAAAGGATAAATGAGATTATTAAAGAATAATTACAGAGAAAAATATATTAAGATAACAATTTGATCACACCAAATTAATCGTTACACAAAATGAGATTTTTCGACGTTACTTAACAATAAGGTATAATAAAGTTTTTACTTTTAAAGGTTAAAAAAGGTGAATAATATTTTGCTAAGGACCTTTATGCATTATAATAGTATAGATAAATATATTAAAAGATGAAATACAAATCGCTTATATACTTATCATGACCCTAACCCTAAACCCTCTACATAAATGTATGATTTTACTCGATCTTTTTATTTAATCCGCATACTATTGAGTCTATTTACCCAATTAATGTGAATGTGCACATTAAGGAGAGTCTTTTTTTTTGTTGTTGTCTCCATCTCACCTATCGATTTTATTGTGTTTCCTTTTATTACTGAAGGTTTTTTTTCTCGAAGTTACTTTCACCATTTTTTCTTTTGATGCATACTTATATATCTATGTAATACGGAGTGGGAATGTATATACAATTGACATAGACATGACATAGAGAGACATACAATAACACAAATATACACATGACAAACACACAATATTATCAATGATATACATGCGTGTATGTTGTTGTGTATACTTGCATGTCGTGTGTATTGTATTTGATACATATGAAGTACAATAACACACATAACAAGCATACATCAAACATGCATCTATTCTACCTTTCAGACTACGACTATAAATCACCATAACTAATATCATAAATTATTATAATAACCAACATTTCATCGTAACAATACAAAAATTACATCCAAACAATAAAAAAAGAGTTTGCTTTATTTTAAAAATAATTTATTTTTCTAATGGAGTAATAAGTATTTTTTAATTCTTAATTAGTTAGCTAAGATTCTTTATTAGTTAGATGTGTTCTAGCATGTATTGAGCACCGGGTCAAAAATAAAATAAAAATCTTTTTATTTAATCGTCGTAATATTGAGTCTATTTACCCAATTAATGTGAATGTGCACATTAAGGAGAGTCTTCTTTTTTGTTGTTGTATCCATCTCACCTATCGACTTTATTGTGTTTTCTTTTATTACTGAAGTTTTTTTTTCCAAGATACTTTCGCCGTTTTTTTTTTTGATGCATACTTATATATCTATGTAATACGGGTGTGGATGTATATACAATTGACATAGACATGACATAGAGTGACATACGATAATAAAAGTATACACATGACAAACACACAATATTATCAATGATATACATGCGTGTATGTTGTTGTATATACTTGCATGTCGTGTGTATTGTATTTGATACATATGAAGTACAATAACACACATAACAAGCATACATCAAACATGCATATATTCTATCTTTCAGACTATGACTAAAAAATCGCCATAACTAATATCATAAATTATTATAATAACCAACATTTCATCGTAACAATACAAAAATTACATCCAAACAATAAAAAAAGAGTTTGCTTTATTTTAAAAATAATTTATTTTTCTGATGGAGTAATAAATATTTTTTAATTCTTAATTAGTTAGCTAAGATTCTTTATTAGTTAGATGTGTTCTAGCATGTACTGAACAGCGGGTCAAAAATAAAATAAAAATCTTTTTTCCCCTTTGACAAAAAATCAAATAATTTTATTGCGTAAATTTTGTTTTTTTTTTAAATAAAAAGTTTACCCTTCTTGAAAACAGACCGCTGGGGTAGGGTGGGGTGGGATGGGGTGCGTGGGTGTTTGGGGAAGTGAAACTATAATTATTAGTCTTGCGGCTCCTTATGAACAGTGAACAAAGTTTCCACCATTTGTTTGCAAAGGCAGAAATTAACAAGTATTTGGAACAAATCTTGAAAGATGCCTTCAATGGCAGGTAACAATTTTTCAAGAAACACTCATCAACATCAAACAAAAGGGGACTTCTTTTCCAGGTAAGTTTTTTTTGTTACTTTTTAGCATACCCCATTTGTTTAATTTACTTTTATCCCTTGTTGGTTCAATCCAAGAAGCTAAATTCTCCCTTTTGTTGGTATTTAACTATGTATATGTATACGTTTATGTTCAAAGTTTTGATCTTTTTTGCCAGATTTCTACTTTTTAGCATACCCCATATGTTTAGTTTTACTTTTATACCTTGTTGGTTCAATCCAAAAAGCTAAATACTTCCTTTTGTGGGTATTTAGCTATGTAAATGTATACGTTTATGTGCAAAGTTTTGATCTTTTTTGCCAGATTTCTACTTTTTATCATACCCCTGTTTAGTTTTACCTTTTATACCTTCTTAGTTCAATCCCAGAAGCTAAAAAGTTGCTTCCTTTTGTGGGTGTGTAACTATGTAGATGCACTCCTTTTTGTCCAAAGGTTTGATTTTTATTTGGCAGGAAGCAAAAGATTGAGCAACAGAGAAAAAATTTACCAATTGCTGAAGGTATTGTTTTAGCTATTCAATTTGAATACTTAAGTCTAATGTCTGCTCTTCTTTTTTTTTTTTTTTGCTTTTCTTTTCAATCCTGTTCAGAGTTTTAGTTATTCAGTGTGAGCTATTTTTCAGTTTACTGATTGTTTTATAATAAGTTTTAGGCTGGGAGTTGACATTTATAATTTAGTAGTATATGGACTGTGGGCATTTATAATTTAAGTAGTATATGGACTGTGGGCATTTATAATTTAAGTAGTATATGGACTGTGGGAAGTTTATTTTTTCTGATGGTTACAACTGATTTTATCTAGAGATTCTAGGGTGTTGTGGTTGCTCCGTTTGTGTGAGCTTCTTCACATTGCTGGTCCTAACCCCGGAAAAAGGAGGAGGGTTATGGTAGGCTCACAGCCAGCATAAACTTGCCAATTCATGAATCATCATCATATATCCTCAATTTGTTTGGGACTGAGACATAGTTGTTGTTGTGTTCTAGGGTGCTGTGGTGCTCTGTAATGAAAAAGCAGGCATGAATGCATGCTATTTTGTTGTTTAGTTTTCATCTGTTCAGGGTTTTGGTTTGCTGTATTCTGTAGATTTTCATCTTACACATGTTATTTGATTAACTCCAGTTGAAAGGAGACTCGTGGAGGAGGTGCGGAACAATGACACTCTGATAATTGTTGGAGAAACTGGAAGTGGAAAGACAACTCGTAAGTACTTTGCTACACGTCCTCTTAGACTGACTGACATGCATCTGAGCAGATTCATTTGCATTGCAGTACTTTATAAAATACTTCAGTGATGGTGGTCATTTATGATGTTGCATAGTGTCAGTTCTAAGGCCTTCCATGTCTTCGGTTAGTAGAAAGGATAAAAGACTTATGCCTATTGCATCTTTCTTCTTTATCTGTTTGTTTGTGGGTTGGGTTGTGTGTGGTTTATCAGTCTTTACTGATGTGTATAAAGGTGTCTTTCTGTCTGTTTGTGCAAGTCAAGCATTATAGAACTGGTGAAATTTTGAAGATCGCTGACATATGGTTCGTTGATTATTTGGTGAAAATGTAAAGGATGATGTACGTGTGGATTTAGTAATCACAACACTGTTTAATTTCTTAGAGTCTTTTTCTTTTGTAGTGAGGGGTTGAGGTGTCTGTTAAAATGAGGTATAGCTCTCTCGGGGAAGAATAGTCGATCTGGAGTTTTGTTAAGGAAGTCATCTGCGCACTATAAACTTTTACTTCCCATAATTGCAAGCCGAGGTTGAACTCAACCCTCTACTGTTTTTCATGTTTGCTTATTATTATTATTTTTTTAATTCTTGTTAGATGAATTAGGGAATTTCCTCACATTTTGGTTGATGAGTGTGTTTGAGTATGAGAGATATTTGAGGATTGACAGCAGGAAGGATGACGAATTAGTCATACTTTTATGAAAGTTTCAGTTTAATCCAAGTAACCCTCACTAACTTGGTCTAGCCATAAACTGAGGAACTCTTGTGGTGGTTAGTGAACATTTGTGATTAGTCATAACTGCTTGAATTGTGCACCTGAAAGTATTGGCTGAATTGTTGTCAGACAGCTCACTCTGTTTTGTCGGTTCCATTTATTGAGTGTCCAAATTACACATCCTGATAATGGTAATGAACTTATACGTATTGTCCTATGAATTTTGAGATTATTCTTTGATACTCTCTTTTGCTAATTTTCCTTCATCTCTCTCTCTCTTAAAACTTCCAAGTAACAAAATTTGTTATTCATTCTATAGAAATAAATACACTAAAATACTCAAAAAATTAAAACAATTTGTCTTTTGTATTATTCATCAGACACAAATAGGTATGTGTTGCGTGGTTTAGCTGCTATCTTGACATTCCTCAGGTTTATTTTGCTGTGGCCTATATCTTTGCAGAACTACCTCAGTATCTTTTTAAATGGGGATTTTGCCGTGATGGTGGTATCATTGGGATAACTCAACCTAGACGTGTGGCTGCTATCACTGTTGCTAAACGCGTTGCTGAGGAATGTGGCGTTCCATTGGGTGAAAAGGTTGGATACGCTATTAGATTTGAAGATGTAACTTCTGGCCAAACAAAGATCAAATATATGACAGATGGTTTACTTCTGAGGTAATAAGGAAAAAAAATGGTTTGATGCATAACATGTATGAGTATCGCTTTTCCGAAAGTTAAAAAAAGAGTAATATAACCATGATTATGAACTTAATTGTTGCATAAACAGGCATGTGTGGAGAGATTGTTCATGTTCCACATAGAGTTTACTTCACATGATCACATCACATGATAGAGCTATTTATGATTATCTAAAGCTGTATCTGGAAAAGTCAATTTGCAAATGGTGAATGATATGTCACTATTACAGGGAAGCATTATTGGATCCATATCTCTCCAAGTATTCTGTTATTATTGTTGATGAAGCGCACGAGCGAACTATCCACACTGATGTATTGCTTGGATTGTTAAAGAATGTACAGAAAGCAAGGTCAAAATCTATTAATGGAGTGGAAAATACTGATCATAATAATTCTAACAACGGGCATGCCTTGGGGGAAGTGATTGACAATCAGAACGATGCTAGTTTGAAGCCTTGTCAAGCGAAGAAGTACAACCCATTGAAATTGATCATCATGTCAGCCAGTTTGGATGCACGAGTTTTCTCAGAGTACTTTGGTGGTGCAAAAGCTGTTCATGTTCAGGGACGGCAGTTTCCTGTTGATATATTCTACACCCATAAGCCTGAGACAGATTGCATAGATGCAGCTTTGATTACTATATTTCAGGTTTTTACATTGATCTTGTTGCTTCACAAATTAGAGTTTGAACTGATTGACAGTGTCATTAAATTTTCACAAAGGCGCAGCAGCTTTGTGCCTTTTAGCCCGTTTGGATGGGCTTGAAGTTGGTCAAAACCAACCTTAAAGCCCCTTTTTAGCTTTTGGACGTGTTTGCCTAATGCTAACTTTAAGCCATAAAGTTCTTAAAGTCAGTCAAAAATGAAAAGTTAGGATTCCTAACTTTTTTTTCTAAGTGCTTAAAGTCATTTTCTTTGACCATGGAAATTACTTTTATATCCTTTATATTTTAACTAAATTTCCAAACTACCCTTTTTATTCTTTTAACCCTAAAATTCACATCATTTTCCTCATTTAAGCACTTTTATCCAAACACTCAACTGCTTATTTATAAAAATAACTTTCAGCACTTCAAAGTTCTAAAAGCACTTCATACATAAAAGTTACTTTTTTTAAGCTCATCCAAACGGGCTCTTTGTTGTTGCTTTCTCGTATTAACTTATTTAACATCTCATAGCTTGATTTGTTACTACATTGGCCTTTTAACATAGTTAAGTTTAATGTTTCACGTAGCACTGAGGGTTCAATTAGTCAAGTTTATAGTTTGTGATGTTGCTGAATGTCTTATTTTCTGGTCATTCCTTCAAACTTGTTTTGCTAGATACATCTAGAGGAGGGTCCTGGTGATGTACTTGTATTCCTTACTGGTCAAGAGGAGATTGAATCCGTTGAGAGGCTTATCCATGAACGCCTCCGACAATTACCTGAATGCAGTAGGAAGCTCTTAACTTTTCCCATATTTTCATCACTTCCCTCTGAGAAGCAAATGAGGGTTTTCATGCCTTCACCAGCTGGACATCGTAAGGTTGATTTGTTTCTTTGGATAGCTTATTTTTTGAATTTTTGAGATTGATATATTTTCCTTTTGTCTAATCTGGGATTGCATTTAGATCTTTGTGTAAAACATGACTTACATGAACTTCGTTGAATTGTTTATAAGATAATATAATAATTGTTCGTGATATCCTCTGTTGGAAAAAGAAAGTTACTATAAACTTCGTCTTGCATCTATTTGTCTGAAAAAACAAAACTGAGTTGCAGTTCTTTTTTTCAAAAAAGGAATAAGCCACTTGCCAAAATATTGGGTCCACTGAATTGAAATGATGCTTGAAAACTCGGTTCATGCACTCCATTTCATGAAAGAAAACAATTTCCATTCATTCCAATTCATGAAACTTTATATGCTTTAATTGATATTCCTCCGATTATTTTATGAATTCCTTCCATTACTTTTACATGACATGGTACATATGAGTATCATTGTCTTAGAAACATCTGTGTTTCACGTAGATGCCATGGTTTGGCTTGTACGGTTATGTCGAATGGATGTCGCTTTGGTGGGTGGGTATTTCGTGTGGATTCTTCAAATACAGTTTGGTTATATGCTGGCTTGTAGCCTTGTACTTGTTGCAATATGGGCTTAGCGTTGTGAATGTGCATTTTTATTATTTGGCTACGTTTAAAATAATGCTAACAAGTTCTTGATCTAGTTTCTCTGGTATGCTTGACGTGAAGTTTTCATGGCTTAATGTTCGGTATTTGCTCTGAGTTGGCAAGCTATGTCCACTAAAAAGCTTGAATCCCTATAAAAAGTCCGTCCCAACAATTTAGCCTGAAAAGAAAAAAAGTGGGGTAGAAGTTAAGTTTCTATTGAATTGAGTAAGATCAGATTTTAATTCTTTCATTTCGTATTTAGGTGATACTGGCAACAAATATTGCTGAGACATCGGTGACAATACCTGGAATTAGGTACGTTGTTGATCCTGGACTGGTGAAAGCCCGAACATATGATCCTAAGATGGGAGTTGATTCATTGATCATTGTCACAACATCTAAAGCTCAAGCTCTGCAAAGGAGGTAGGGTGCTTGCAAATGCATTTAAGTCTCAATACACATTGACTAAATCACCTCCTTTCCTGTACTGACTTCATTCAGAAGCATTTTTTGTCCAGCTTTTATAAAATATGGTGGTTTGAACCATAATTCTCTTTTTACTTTGCATTGTTCAAGGAAGCGCATATACCAATGAGGCCTCACATGCATGTCATATATATATTTGACATGTGGGATAGGCTAAGGATATGTACTGGGATGTACTTATGCTTCGAAGATTTTTTTTACCTCGGATCTGTATCTGCCACTTGAGTACAAATATTATTCAAAGGGTCAACATAATATTGATGAGATCAACATAGGAAATAGGAGGATTGTAATTGGAAGCGTAATTTTCTTTTCGAAGCAGAGGAATTGTATAGGAGGATTCTTTTTCTGGTAACTGATAGAAGCTTAAAATTTTAAAATTGCAATAAATAGAAGCAGCGTATTCTTTCCATTTGCCTAATATTTGGTGGGAAGAGTTATCCGGTACTTGTATTGGTGGGAAGGAGGAGGTACCAGGTGGAATAATTTTGCGTGCAATAAAAAAAGAGACAAAGCTAAACCTAAAAACTTTTGGGTGCAGCCTCTGAAGTAAAATCCATGGGAGGATGGTGCTCGAGAAGTTGAACCACTGCAGTAGGATTTATATATACAGAAGTGAAATGGATTACGTAACTTTACTCTATTTTGGTAATATTGTCTGTTAAATATCAGATCAAGACCTAATTTCTTGAATTTTTATAGTGGACGTGCAGGACGTGATGGGCCTGGGAAATGCTATCGTTTGTATCAAGAAAGTTTCTTTGAGAAACTTACAGATTCTACGTTACCCGAGATTAAGAGATGTGACCTCTCGAATGTTGTATTGCAGCTCAAGGCTCTAGGCATTGATGATGTCATCAACTTTGACTTCATTGAAAAACCAGACAGGTGATTGCCCCAATGAGAGTGACAAGTCTTTCAGTGCATTTTTCAAATATATTTGGCTATCAGCATATATGATTGCCTTTTCTTTGAATTCTTAATCCCCAAAATTGTCCTATTTGCATGACTTAAGTTTGTGTGGCACATGTTTGACTATTAATTGGCATCTATCTCTAGCGTGGTGGTACTGTATCGTTTCACTACACATATTTTACTTAATTTTGCCGTATTTTATGTATAAAAACCATTTCGTATTTTGTTAAATTGATGAAGCACAAGGGAGAACATTCATACTATTTACTTCATCTGTATAACTGAAAAACCTGCATTTTCCTTGTGAAACTGATTGAACATCATCAGCACCGTTGGAATCTACCTTTTTGCTGGAAAATCCTTGTTTTTTCTTATAACCTATCTTACTAAATACCCCTCCTCTAAGTGATTCCACTGTTCATAAGAAGAGAAAAAACTAGTAATATACTCGACAGCAGCCTAACATTTTGCTGCCCCTTACATTATGGAGCAGAACATTGCACCACCTGCATGCGTTATTACATTACCGATGATGCAGGCATTCAATGCTTGAATGTTGTCGTGCAATTATTGTTTTCATCCTTGACTATAATTTCTTCCTCAATTATCTTTGAACAGGACTGCCGTAGTCAACTCATTGTGGTCTCTCTACTTGTTGGGTGCTGTAACAGAAGATAATAAACTCTCAGATGTTGGACGTCAAATGGCCAGGCTACCCCTTGATCCAGTCTATTCCAAGGCTCTCATTGTTGCTAGCCAATTTGGATGCTTGAAAGAAATGTTGATCTGTGTTGCAATGCTTTCAGTGGAATCTATTTTCTATGCACCACGTGAAAAGTTGGAAGAGGTAGTCCTTTGTGCTGCTAGTTGTTATTCATACCCCTCCCTCACCCCCACCCCCCCACCCACCCACTTTTCCCTTTCCCCTTTCTGTCTGTGTTAAAATATTTCCTTAAAATTTCTATTTGATGAAAAAGATTAGTTTATTAGTAGGTAAGTATGATTTTCTTCAAACTTATGTGCAAGAGGACTACATGAAAACAACATCTCAAGGAGTTCCTGTCCACAAAGTTCATCCAATCATTTATGCTGGAATATCTTGTGTGCTCAACATATAGTTAAAGATAACATGTTCATAGGATTGTAGCAAATTTCTTTCTTTCTATAAGTCTAATGAGTGTCAAATTGTTTTATTTGATGCTTCCAGCTGTTAAGATAGCCTCTTATGCTGAACTTTCCATTTTTTATTTTAAATCCGCCGTCGTCATCCTAATAAAAAAAGAGATACTTTTGGTGGAAGTTAACTTAGCTGCATTGCTCTGGTGAGAATTGCCTTGTTCTCCCTCTTAAGCAGTCTTATGTAGTATAACAAACTTTTGTATGTTGCCGCAAGCAATGTACCTTGTTTCCTTCATCAATATTTCCATGATAAATTAGGTAATAAATTCCTCCATCTCTCTATCTCCCGATCATGAGAAAGCTTCTAAGGCTAATATCCCACAATATCCTACTATTGTCCGTCCCACCATGTTGAAAAAGCTAACAGATGAATCATTTCGGAGAAAGTTAGGAGATCTTTGGCAAACCACTAGACGGGCCTGGATTTAAAAGCTTTGCAGTTTGTTTGGTGATAAGTAAGTTGTCTTGGTTAGGATCTTCTATGCCCGTCTGTTTCCTGGCCCTTGAAAGTCACGCATTATAATATTGTGTATGAGATTGGGAGGTGAAGTACTTATTAAAAGAGATATAGACCAGTTTCATGCTCCCACATTCAGATATAGATTTTGTCAGTTAAAGGCTTTCAATAAGTCTGTCTAGTTGATAAGTGGGGTGTAGAGCTTAAAACTCGACCCTTTTTGAATTCGTGCGAGACATTTCCCTTTGAAGGTTTGACTCTTATAATGTTGATTTTGGCGGTGAATCTACAAAATTGACCTTCAATATTTTAATACCCAACCATTGGAGTAGATAAAAATTGTTCATGTCATTTTAACTGTTCCAGTTTTGTTTTTCTTTAAATTTCTTAATCTGTCTGTTAAGTTCAAGTTAATCGTGTGCCATGAAATGGTGAATGGACTGTAGAAGAATTTGTATGCAGTTTTAGTAACTGTTGTCTTCAAGTAGTATCTTGTTCTTGTGTTATTGACTTTTCTCTTTTCCTGTGTGATCTTTCAACTTAGCAGTCACCTCGACTTTGTTGATGTGTTATATTAATTTTGGCATATCATATAAATAGAAAACACTCTGAACAATTTTACCTGTTTTCGCCAGTCACGAAATGCATTGAAAAGCTTTGCAAGTCCAGAGGGGGATCATCTGACATTGCTTAATGTATACCGCACTGCTGATGAGTTCTTTCAGAAGAATAAGATGGTAAATAGTGAAGAAAAAGCTGAAAAGAATCTTCGAAAATGGTGCAAGGATAACTATATCAACAGTCGCTCTCTAAAACATGCTCGTGATATCCACAGGTAGGCATTATGTACTTCAACTTCAAGGAAAATTATTGAAGATCTCTTCTGCTATATGACTTATTCCACCTCCACAGTTACTTTTAGAGAAAATGATAAAACACACACCTGAAGTATCACGTTTTTGCGAGATTCCTACCTGAACTATCAAGTGTTCACTTTTCCAATGAACTATCACCAACTATTTGTCAAAACACACCTGAACTATTAATTGCTCCCTTTTCCTACCGTTCAGTTTTTGACCATTAACTCTTCTTTTTTTTATGCGTTACATTCTTTATGCTCATGCTTGTCGTATTTCACTGTTATATGATGTATTTGTTGCTTCTTCTCATTTGCTCGGGTCCCTGAGCATGTGAAAAATCTTAAGCTTTCTATTTATGTTGCAGTCAAATTGTGAGGAATGTTGAACAAATGGGTCTTCGCGTCACTTCTTGTGAAGATGATATGCTTCTCCTCCGCAGATCCCTTGCTGCCTCGTTTTTTCTTAAAGTAGCTATGAAGCAGCCTGATGGTGCATACAGGTAAAGATTTGTGAATCAGTGTATCTGTTTGGATTTCTATGACATATTATCTACTCGTTCCTGTATCTGACATTCATTTTAACTATCTACTGGCAGGGTCACGTTAAGTGGTTTGATTGTCCAAATACACCCGTCTTCTGTCCTGTTCCGAGCCAAGCCAGAGTGTATAGTTTTCAATGAACTAGTTCATACTAACCATAGTTATGTCCGTAATGTTTCCAGAATCGATTACTTGTGGCTCTTTGAGCTGGCTCCCCACTTGTATGCCGTGCAAGACTAAATGTGTTTCATTGCCATATTATTATTTATATTGGTAAGATATCCCTTCCTTCAACAACATACCAGTGTAATTCCACAAGTGGGGTTTGGAGGATTGAGACGTACACAGATTTTACCCCTACATTTGTGGGGTAAGATGTTTTCGACCCTCGGCTCAAAAGGAATGTTGTCAATTTTGCCTACTGTGGTTTTACCAATTTCTCAGTTTCAACAGCCTTGATGAGATCCATCTGATTAGTTTTCGTCATTTGTATGTTGTGAAATCGTCTTTGTAGTAAATGTTTTTTGCTGCTTCTCTCTTGAGGGATACTACATGGATGTGTCGAAAACATGATTAGAAAGATCTCACTTTTGTTTACTTAGACGCCTCTTTCTTATCGAAGATTTGGCAGCTGGAATGCATCGACAACCACTCTTATGACTACAACCTAGGCACTCAGGCCTTGGAGTTGTGTCTGTCAATCTACTGTTACCACAAACCTCCATTTTGAAGTGAAACAACTTAAGTTCATTCCCGATGACACATTAGCTTATCGATTTTTTAATAAGCATTCATTCTTGGACTTTACAAGTGACAAGGAGGCACAATTTTTATCTTGATAAGGATGGTGTGGAGTCTTAGTACGCCACTATTGCCACTAAAAGGGTCATATCTTGTTAAAGAGGAAGTGAAGGGAGCGAGACCTTGCGGAGTAGGTATCGGAAAAAGTATAACGTTTTCTTAGAGAGCGTTTTTTGTCTTAGAACATTGGAATTTTGGATTAATCGAACCAATAGATTTCAGATACTTGGCGACCATGAAAATGTGAACGTCAATCAAAACGTATGGATAAAAATTATATAAGCAAGAGTATCTCTCTCTCTCTCTCTAATGGTTTTAACTAATGAAATAAACTTTTATTATCTTTGTAAAATAAGTTAAAATATACTGATAGCCTAAGTAATCGTAACATTGTCGGTGCGACCAGTATCAATCAACACCAAGAAGGCATAACAAAATGAATTCGTACTTCTAACTTAGTTGTGTATTTTGATCTCTGAATGGGAAAATCAACTAATTAGTACATAGTATAACATCTATAATCCTGTATTTTGACGCGATTTCACTTGAGGTGTTTTTTGATTCTTTCTATTCAAACAAAAGTCGACTTGATTTCTCACATGGTCATATTATCTCAGATAGTCACTTTTTTTCTTGATTTCAATTTTCTCAACAAAGAGAGTGACTTTCTGAGATAATAATTAGTAGTTGAGTGATCATCTGAGAGATCAACTCGACTTTTGTTTGAACAGAAAGAATCAAAAATAAATTCAATCATGTTAACTGAAGATGGTGAAATGAATCTCCTACTCTTCTCACTTTGGTGTAGTTTTGGTACTGTTTTTCAGCTCCCATTCTTTTCTCTATGCCCTCTGTTCAAACTCCGAGACAATCTGTTTGGCAACAAAAGTGCGATATAATATCTCAAATGGTCACTCAACTAAGGGCTTTTCTCTCAGAAAGTTACTCAACTTGGAAGGTTAGCATGAAATTTACCTCAGCGAATTTGTTTGTTGAATAATCCACCCTGTTTCAACTATCTCAACCAGAAGCTGAAGATTTCAATAGCAGTAATCTGTACATAGGAGCTTCACGGTCTATAACATGTTGTTCCCAATCTGATCGAATGCCAAAGGGATTTTCCTTCAACCAACCATCTCGGAAACTCTCAGAAAGTTACTCAACTTGGAAGGTTAGTATGAAATTTACCTCAGCGAATTTGTTTGTTGAATAATCCCCCCTGTTTCAACTATCTCAACCAGAAGGTGAAGATTTCAATAGCAGTAATCTGTACATAGGAGCTTCACGGTCTATAACATGTTGTTCCCAATCTGATCGAATGCCAAAGGGATTTTCCTTCAACCAACCATCTCGGAAACTCTCAGAAAGTTACTCAACTTGGAAGGTTAGTATGAAATTTACCTCAGCGAATTTGTTTGTTGAATAATCCACCCTGTTTCAACTATCTCAACCAGAAGGTGAAGATTTCAATAGCAGTAATCTGTACATAGGAGCTTCACGGTCTATAACATGTTGTTCCCAATCTGATCGAATGCCAAAGGGATTTTCCTTCAACCAACCATCTCGGAAACTCGTGCTATCTTCCAAATGAGGCACTACTGTGAGCTTTCCTTTGCCATATTTCATAAATTCTTCTTTCATTCTCGCTACAACTTCTTTTACATCAGATTGGAGAAATACCTGTGTTTACGATAACAGATTTGTATTAGTACTCCTCTTTTCTCTCATGAAATGATTTTTGTCCGTCTCACACAAAACATATCAGCCCGAGCCACTTTCAGGTATCTGATAAAGAATATGAATGTTTGCACTTTACACCTTAATCATTAAAGGACAAAACAAGAAAAAAGGTGAATTCATGGAGTCTTTGTTGGTTGATTGCACTCCCCTACAGTTAAAATGAAACTCGAAATGTATGAATTTAGACACGCTCTCTTGATATTCTAACAAAATTGTCACCTTCATGAGTTAACTTTTGGGATTGAGTTAGACCTAAGGTCCAATTACTTAACGAGGTACCAAAGCCAAACTCATCGTTGTGTTTTCAAATGACTCTTTAGACATTTATAGCTTGTGTGGCCAAATTTCTAAAATCAGTTTATTTTGGAAGTGTGTTTTTCAAAAGTACTTTTGTTGAATAGCAGTTTCTGTTAGCACAATCAATTTTAAAAGCATTTTTGAGCAGCAATTAGTATTTGACCAAGCTTTTAAGAAGTACTTCCGAGTGTATTTGCGCTTTTGAGAAAACTACTTTTTTTAAAGCTTCTGAAACAGTTTTTGCTACTTTCAGAAGCACTTATTTTCTTCCAATAAGTTCGGCCAAACACCTCACTTTTCTAAAATTAAGCACTTTTGGTCTCCCAAAAGCTTGGCAAACAGGCTATTAGTCTTGAGCATGCAGGAGTCGAAAGTGTTCGAGTGTCCCACATTGATTGAGGGAATACATTGTCTATTATATGATCTTGATTAATCCTCACCTTGTGAGCTAATTTTTGGGATCGGATTTAAACCCAAGGTCCACTTTCTTAACAATATCTGTCATTTATGTTACTACTTGAATCATGTCCTGATCGATGACATAATCCTGATCGATGAGACTCGTAGCGGAGTTAACGCTAAGCTGGAGGATTGGAGACATACCTTGGAGTCTAAAGGGTTTAGGCTGAGTAGGACCAAGACAGAGTACTTAGAGTGCAAGTTCAGTGAGACACCTCAGGAGGTTGGCGCGGAAGTTAGGCTTGGTGCCCAAGCCATCCAAAAGAAAAGTAGTTTCAAGTACCTTGGGTCTATCATACAAGGCAGCGGGGAGATTGACGATAATGTCACACATAGTATTGGGGCATGGTGGATGAAATGGAGGCTCGCTTCCGGAGTGCTATGTGACAAGAAGGTGCCACTACAACTTAAAGGCAAGTTCTACAAAGTGGTGGTTAGACCGGCTATGTTATATGGGGCGGAGTGTTGGCCAGTTAAGATCTCTCACGTTCAAAAGATGAAAGTTGCCGAGATGAGAATGTTGAGATGGAAGTGTGGCCATACCAGGAGCGACAGGATTAGGAATGAGGCTATTCGGGACAAGGTAGGAGTGGCCTCGGTGGAAAATAAGATGCGGGAAATGCGACTGAGATAATTTGGGCATGTGAAGAGGAGGGACACAGATGCTCCAGTGCGGAGGTGTGAGAGGTTGGCCATGGATGGTTTCAAAAGAAGTAGGGGTAGGCCAAAGAAATATTGGGGAGAGGTGATTAGACAGGACATGACGCAGTTACAACTTACCGAGGACATGACCTTAGATAGGAGGATGTGGAGGACCCACATTAGGGTAGAAGGCTAGTACATACTCTCGTTATTCTTCCTTATTAGTAGGCGCATTAGCGAACTATAATTTCTTGTGCGTTGATTTATGCTATTATCTATTACTTTCTATACTTTGATTACTCTATTTTATCTGTGTCACTTACGTTATTTGCTTTTCCATATCGCTTTGAACTTCTTAGCCTTATCTGACCTCTTTTTATGCTTTTATTGAGCCGAGGGTCTTTCGAAAACAGTCATCCTACCTTGATAGGAGTAAAGTCTGCGTACACTTTACCCTCCCCAGACCCCACATTGTGGGATTTCACTGGGTTGTTGTTGTTGTTGTTGAATCATGTCAAAGTTTTGTTGCTTCTTCAATCACACATAGAATAACAATTCAACACGAGACACAAATGCATATCAAGACACATAGCATCAGAGAGATGCATTTATCATACCTTCCCATCAGAAGCCAGCAAGTCTGCTATCGCTTCAACTAATGATCTCTGCACCATCCTCCATCGGTGTTCTGTTTTATTGAAATCTGGATTTGGACACTGCAGTTGCGAGGAAAGTTGAAATTTTGGCACATTCTACATATCTTTAATGTAAGATCACAAGATTCAAAAACCTTTTTTACTTTCTTAAATTCCATGCCGAGTCAAAACCAGACAAATAAATTGAAATGGAGGGAGTATTTACTAAACAAATCAGCCAGTAGTAGTTCTGATCATATTGATTCAATCCATCAATAATTGTAAGAATCAACTAGCAACTCTTATAATTTGAACTTTGTTGAATGTTACATCATACTGAGGTCATATTAAATATCGAGTGAAGGGTCAAAAACACACCTAAAATATCTCCTTTTTTCGAGTTTTCATACCTAAACTATCAGGGCTGTGAGTTTCCTACGTGAACTATTTATCAAACACGCCTCAACTGTCCATTGTTCCCATTTCCCATCTGAACAATGGTTATATAATTATATTTCACGTAGGAAAAGGGAACAAATAGTTGAGTTGTGTTTTGATAAATAGTTGGTGATAGTTTAGGTAGGAAACTTGCATACCTGATAGTTCAGGTGTGAAAAACTCAAAAATCCGGAATATTTTAGGTGTGTTTTTGACCATTAACTAAATATATATATATGCCAAACTTGATTGTTCCTTGTTATTAACATATAAGCAATTACATGGACAGCCTTGACCATGGCATTTCGATATGTATCTTAGATTCTATTCAAAAGAAGCAACAAAATGCTACCTACCTGAATTGACACAAGCATCAGATCACCGGGGTAACTGGAAACAATGTACCGGAATGTTGATGTGGCATTTGTTGCTATGAAGTATCTAAGAACATAACACAAAATCAGAACACATAAAATACAGGACTATCTGCTGCTATAATACAAGTGCAATGGTTAGTGCGCACGATTTTAAGGCAGCGACTTTGACAATCTTCAACAGCAATTAGAATTTAAAAGAAATAAGGCATATTGGTTGCTAACTTAGATTATAAACACAATAGCTAGCTGAAGGGATTGGAGAATGCTACATCCTTTAGAAACACAACAATTTCAAAAAATGTTAATGCAACACCTCATGATACCCGTCTCTTGTTTAACATCCTTATTAAATCATGATAAGATGGTTTACTGAAAATATTCAAAGTTATTTGTGGTCTTTATAGTTCACATGTTTATCGCCAATTCATTGAGGTGGTATGAAGCATGAAGAAGAGGCAGGCAGTCAGTGATAAAAGTGAAAATCCCGGGGACTGGGGAGAAAAATGTAAGAATCCTGCAAATTAACATCTTGAAAGGAAGACTACAGAAATCAGCCAAAAACAGAATTGTATGCCAAACTGTTTTATGTTGTCAGAGGAGCTATATATATTTGGAACACATTGACAACTTAAAACAGTATGCCATACACTTAAACAGTTGTCTTTACTGGGAACAATTTGGAACACAAATTTCAGCTCCTCCGGAAGATTCTAATCAAGTGCATATCTTATAAAGAAATTACGTAGGGAAAACACATACTCATTTGTCATGCCAGATTGAGAAACATGATCAAGACAACGGCTCACCAACTGGAAAAATGCAAAGACAAAATTGTTAAACTTAGAACAGGAAGCAGCAGAGAAACATTCTGCATAAGACTAAACCTTTTCATTTATCTCCATTCCAAGAAAGTTCCAATCCTTCCTCATCTTTGCCATTCTGGACAGAAATAAGCCGTTGCCTGTAATTTTATGCTTTCAACTGTGAGAACTAAAAACTAATTGTGTCCTTAAATGCTACACAACAGCGTGGGTTTCGATATGTTAGCTAAAGCTAATGAAATGGAAAATAAAACTAAAAGTTTATTTATTTACATAAGGTGGTTGAAGTACACTTGTTCTTGTTGTTGAAAGTCTAGCACAAACATCGTGTGTATTAAACTATAAGGCTCATTTGCAGATTATAAATAGAGAAACTACGGGGTTTAAGCTTCCTTCATGAGTATGGGGGAACCAGTGGATTCATTGCTCACAAATAGGAAACTACAATAGTATTTGAAAGACTAAATTAGAGTCCCTCCAGACAAATTTCCTCGGGAAAATTTTCATGTTCCATTGTAAATATGGAGTTGTTATTGGCGTAATCAAATGACTATGCACATTCAAACCCAAATAGTCTGATAGATTTATAGAAAGATTGAATCAGGGAAAGAGAGATTTACCACTTCCTACGTCAACAACAAGAGGTAGGGTCGTATTGGCATATATAGCATCCCAATTCAACTCAAATGGGTATGACTGCACAAACACCAAACACTCAATTAGTTCTGAAGCTAATACACATCTATTGGTAAGCATACTTTATATATTAGTTGGCACGTTCAAAGTCAAGTTCAATGGTTAGAACCACTTTAATTGAATATGAAAGTACTTAGAGCACAGGAAAAGGAAAAAAAACATGAAACGTATGTCATGCAGTTATCCAGAAAAGGAGCCGGGGTGAGGGGAAGTAGGTTAGTAGTTCCTTCATGAGGAATTAAGACTCCGACACCTTGCATTGCTACTCTACTCAAGTAAATATTTCCCAACATATATAGTTCCGCCACCCCAGCTAGTATGCTTCACTTCACAAAGGAATCGTCATATTTTTTTTAGTACATAACATGTGGCCAATGTTGCAAACATTGGTCAAGATGTGAATGGGAGGGGCTATTGATAACAACAACATACCTAATGTAATCCCACAAGTGGTGTTTGGAGAGGCTAGCGTGTACGCAGACCTTATCCCTACCTCGTAGAGATAGAGAGACTATTTTCGATAGACCCTCGACTTAGAAAGCATAACAAAGCTGTTCGAAAAATGGATGGGAGGGGCAATTAATGAGCTTATTTATTGTGGTATCAGTTCCTATTGAATGAAATACTTGTCCTTATTCATGTGTCTACCTCCTTTTCTCTATTAATACGATGTCTGTTTCTATCTAGAGAACTTGAGGAAGCTGGATCCAAGACAAGTGGGTTGGTTGTTAACGATGTGTATCAGGATTTTAAAAATTTCTTTAACACAGCATGTTGAGTTAGAAAAGGCTTACTCTATCTAGTGCCAAGAGCCCATGAAGCTTTCTCCCTTTCAGAAACTCCCAGACAATGGAAGCGTTTTCAATCATATCAGCTGTTACATGGCTTGATTTCCCAACAAATGTCTCACATGCCTGTTTGCCGACCATGATAAGATCACAGTTCATTTTACTAAGATTATAAAGCATCACAGCTAATTTGGATGCTCCAACAGATTCTTGTTGTGATGAGCTGAACTTTAAAGCTCCAATCCACAAAATTTTCTGAAAAACAATGAAAGTATACTTCTCTGAGCATATATTGTTTCCACAGAATAGATTGTACCAAAAAAAAATCATCATCTTAAGTTATATCATAAGATCACAGAAATTTCCACACCAATTTCATAGATGCAAATCATAGGTTAAACCTACCATTGCAATCATGACGAGATATCCTATGAACTCATGGAACTAGTCAAAGAAGACCAAAGGATGACCTCAAAATTGAGCAAGCACTTTTAAATCTAACCTTCAGCAGAAGGAACTTCAGTGATTACCTTGCATCTTGAAAGCACGGACATCATTCCCTCCAATGTGTTAGGTCCAACATCTACAGGTTTCCATCCTAAGGAAAAACAATTGAAATCCTTAAATATCTTAGAAACTATCATCCCTATGGTAAATACTAGAGAGATATTCTCAAACTTTCAGAAACAAAAGTAGCTTGAGCTCACACAAATGGAGTTTCCTAAATAAGGACCAAAATTGCCAGAGAGGAATAAGAATTTATCATTCACCAATGTACGGTACTCCCTCCGTTTCAATTTTTTCGTCTTACTTTCCTTGTTCGTCCATTTAAAAAAGAATTGTCTCTTTCCTATTATGGCAACTCTTTAATTCTAACTTACCACCTGACATGTTTAAGATCACTAGATTAAAGGGCATTTTGGTACATTCTACATATATTTAATTTATGACCATAAGATTCAAAACTCTTCTTTACTTTCTTAAACTCCGTGTCAAGTCAAAACCAGACAAACTAATTGAAACAGAGGAAGTATATATTTTCAATTTTTTAATTGTTCAGCAATTTCTTGTCCATTTAGTCCTTAATCTAGCAAATGAAACAATGCAGACCTTGGGCCTAGGCTGAAGATTTAAGAGATTTAACTTTACCATCCATGATATGATTAGCAGGAAAAATCTTCATCTGCGACGGATAGTAATTATTGAGGCACCAAAAGTCTTTTGGTACTATGATTTTTACTCCTCTTGCCTTTGCAGCCTCAACTAGCACATGGGCTGCCTCTAGTGATTCTTGTTCCACCAAATCCATAGGAACAGGTAATCCAAAAGCATGCATTATTTGAAATGCAGCATCTCCAACAAACACTAAGCCGTCACATCTAGATGCCAAAAATTGCAAGGCTGCTGCTTTCCCAGCGAGATTAGCTCCACCGACCTGCATTGCATCTCAAATTATCACTTGCGATACGTGAACCAAAAAAGTCCGTTTCTCATTTTATCAAGAATCTGACAAATACTTGAAAAAGATTATCGGATGCATACTATTGCAAAATAGGGCCTTTTATTCATCTCGATTATCTTCTTCAGTTGAGACATTCCCTCGTCAAAGTGAAATCCCGCAATGGACGCATAGCAGAATCCGGTAATACCAACATTTGACGCAAGAATCTTATGTGATTGAAAAAATGCATCATTAACAAAGATATCCACACCAGATGATAGGCGTCGTGCAAACTCCGAACAATTGGCTTGCTCCTGCTTAAACTGAGAAAGGTTCTCAAGAAGAAGGATGTCAGATTTATGTCTGTCTTCCATCAGGGACTGCTCAAAACCAGAACCAAGCTCCACTGGTATGACTTTTAGTTCAAGTTCTGACGATAGAAATTCTGCAGAAAACATTGTCCAGATCAATTGAACTCCATTTAAAACATGTTTTATTGGAACAGAAAAAAAATTAAAAATAAAAACTAGAAGAAGAAGTGTATCAAAGCAGGCCCTTCATCATTGCCTAGAATATTGTGTTTACATAGGTTTTTCATACTCCGACAGTGTTGTCAAAGGGGCGCTCAAGCCCTGAAGAGGGGCTCAAAACGTGTTGAGCACTTTGCCTCGCTTAATGTGCGCTTCAGTGTCATCATCAAGGTTCTAAGGCATACTTTTCCTTGCCAATGAGCCTCTTCTAAAGAGGCGACACTAAACAACTGATATTTCACTTTATCATTTTTTTTTCAAATTCTTTGTTCATATATTTGTTATTCATGCTTATAATTATTAGTCTTGTACTAAACATATATATTTGTATTTTTTCTTCCTCTGCGCCTTTAATCATTAAAGCCGCATGCTTATAGCCCCATCAGACCTTAGAGTTCTTTTGCGGTTTTTGCTTTTGATAACACTGTACTCTGGGAAGCTAAGCCTAAGTTCACAGATGAGTAGAAGCAACACGAACAATAAGTGAAAAGTAAGTAAATTTGTATACCTGCAACATACTCCAATTTGAGAAGCTGCGAGTCAGCTCTCAGACTCCAGCTACTTATCAGAATCAATTTTGCCCCAGCTTTGTATAGATACTTGATGGTTGAAACCACACGAGCTGCTGGAGACTGCTGTTTCTTCTGCTCCCTTAGAAGGATGGTCAAATCCAATCTGACCATGACAACTTTTCCAAATAACTCCTCCTCCGGAAAGTTTCTAAGGGTTTGCACATGAGGTAAGATATCGGAATCTCTCCCATCACAAGATTCAGCCTAAAAGTGGATTCTTGTCTGAGTAAGAAGAACAGACAGCACACTGAATGGCACATGAAAAAACAATAAATATTGTCACGTATGACACAAACTATAGAAGACTGAATTTTCAGTCCAATGTTCAGTAACATGTTTTCCTTTCTAGGATGTGAAATTAATTGAACAGAAACAAGAATTGACAGGCCAGTTTAAACACGTTGAAATCCAGCAAACAAATAGTTTACGCACATACGAAACTAAAAATATGCATGAAAAACTAACTACTGAATCTTCATGCTCATTCAAAAGTGTATCACGTAAAAGTTTTCGAAAGGAGCACTTTAATATATAAAAACTTTCCTAATTCGTTGCTGAACTAACACTACTCAAACTAGGAGGGCAAGTTTTAATCATTGCATAAAATTACAGCACATGATATACAAAAACGAATTTTTTAATCACAGAGAAATTAGCTGTTTTCTAGCTTTGAAAGCTGGTATGTAATAGGCCAACCTCTCTATCCTTCTCCACTTGAATAGCCGACTTGCTCAACAGCTAAGTTTCAAACTCGTGACGTGTGTGCAGTACCTTAGCCATTGAACCAAAACCTTGCAGCTTCTGAATAGAAGTGACTTAATAATACCACCGAAAATCAACAACTATCCTGGTACTCACAGTAAAACCAAATTATCCGGAGACTTCAACTCTTTTAACATACGTAATAAAATAGATGTAAGCATCTAAAATGCAACCTAAGGTCAGGGGTTCTCATTGATAAGATGCAAGATCTTTTGAGACGTCGGAGTAATAATTTCAACCAGCAACAGTTGTTATATACATTACTCCACAATGATTGATCACGAGATACTGAGGCACTTACTAATAATTAATACGCAATTCTGTGATTTCCAATAGGTTTGGTTCTAATCTAAGATTCTTTAACAATAGCAAATACATATTGCATCAGTAAATACAGCTATCTGCCTATACCTACCTCATTCATGAAAGTCAATACTTTTATTGGTTTATATCAAGAGGAGAAATGTAATTTAATTCAATTGAATATGATGCACAGAAGTGCAGTTAACACATATAGACATAGAATAACCAAAGCTTGAAGCATTAAAATAGGGATAAAAGATAAAACGACACGCTAATTCAGATTTATAGTTAGCAAGAAAGTATGTGCATTATATGTCTGTTTATTGGATATGGCACATTCTTTGACTCTTGGGGATTCAGAGCACAATAGTTATAAGCACGAACAGAGCTAAGCGACACAAGTTTTGCCGGAAAATGACACTACATATACATGGTCAAAATTATTTTTTATGTATATCTAGTAAATGTTAAATCCACTTAGCTTCTTCATGTGTTTACTTTTTTATATTTTGAATTCCTTTACTGAAAATACTGACTCCGCCGTTAGTAAAACATCATTTGGTAAGTAATGCAGCAGTTAGGGGTATGAACCTAATAATTTACATACACGAAAGTAAGTCGAGTATTTTTCTTAAAATGTAAGAAAAGTAAAATTACTGAAATTAACTCCTCTCGAATTGAATGCAAATCAGCATAATCGGCTAGCTCCAAATTTAAAGCTGGAAAAGAAAATCATATTAAAAACACAATTAATAACAGCAAGATAACAATTTTTTTGAACTTTTTTTTGCTCTATAACTTGGGACATCAAGTTTTGGTACTAACCTTGCTGTAAAAATTGAATCTTTTTACATTCTTGAACTGCAGAACATTTCCCATACGACAAACGCAGTCTAATTTTTCGCAAATCTTGAAATTTTTTACAACCATTGTGGAAATTTGATATTCTAGGTAAAGAGTATCCTAAGAAGAAATCCAGAACCTGACTCATCCTTTTGTTGCTCACTATGAATCAACTTTGAACTACAGACTGCAAGAAAAATATCAAATTCTCCATAGGAACAATAAATAAAAATTACGAAGAATTTTAGTAGCTTAATTGGTTCACTGAACTTTCCCTTCCCCATTTCCCCTTCCCTACCCCATTTTTTTTTAAATAAATAAAAATTACTCATGAAAAACACAGTACCTAATATAGTAATTATATCAATGAAACTAAAAAATGATGCAAAAATTAGCAAATTACTTACCTAAAATGGCTGACAAAAGTGACAGTTGAATGAAGATAAAATGTCTAGACACAATATCTAGTTTTTCTAATATATTTTTAAGAAAGTAAATTGCATTGATCCCCCTCACTAGTATGAGACTATACATATAAATCCCTTCAAGAATTAAGAGCTACAGAATCCTCCCTCAAAATAAGTTCTCGTATAAGGAATAAGAATATTTTCTTTTAGAATGGTTGCACCATATAACACTTGAATTATCACTTTTTTGCTAGTTAAAATTTCATTACCGTAAAGCATGAATCACAAAAGGATAAATTCAAATATAATTTATTTCAATGTTTCTGAATATGATAAAATAAAACTTTTGCAGACGTATGAGAGATTAACTATGGATGAATTTAGAAGCAGAGATAAAAGTAAACCAAAAAAGTATTAGGGAGAAGTAATTAAACAAGACAAGACAAGACATAGTTACAGCTTACCGAGGACATGTATGAATGACACATGAATGTAAAGAAATTAGTTGGTAGGAGTGCGTCCATTCCAATAGATAGGAGTGTGTTGTCTTATTGCTCCTTACTAGTAGGCGTAGAACTACTTTCGTAGTTTCTCGTTCCTCAATCTCTATTGCTATATATGATTTTCTGTAGTTCAATTATAATATTATTTTATTATAGTAGTTTTGTTATTATGTGTTGTTTATGTTACTATCTATTGTCTCTTATATTTTCATAACGTTTTTTTTCTAGATTATTTTTATATTGAGCCGAGGGTCTAATAAATAAATAGTGAAAATACAGGGTCTACTTCTGCAATAAAGTCTCAATATTAGGTCGGGTATAAGTACCCGACCCGAATAGAAATACGGATCTACTCTGCTAAAACTTCAAAGAACGACCAGCTAAGCAGATTTAGCTCACTTTTACTGATCTTCGCCGTCAAAAATCGTCTTCACCGGCCGCCGATCTATTCTCCGACCAAGATGGGTGCCGGTTTCCTCGTTGGCGTCATCGGTGTTCTAATTCTATCTCATGCTACCTATTCCACTATCCAATGTAATTCCCTTAGGTTTTTTCCCCTTTTTTTGCTGCATCAATTTGAAGACTAATTTTTTTTTGTTCAATTTCAGATAGGGGTTTGCTTAAGATTACTGAGGAGGAGTTTTCTGGACCACCCATCGATGTAAATTTTCATTTTTCACCTTTTTCGTTGAATCTACCGAGTTACTACAGTTGATAAAAAGTTGATCTTTTATATGTATGTGATATGGTAATGATTGATCGTAAATTGTTGTTGTTCAATCGTGTTAGTTGTTGTTGGTGCTATATTTGCTTTACATACTGGAGTTTTTGATATGTTTGCTCAAGCCGAAGGTTTATCCGCAACTGTCTCTCTACCTTCACAGTGTAGTGCTATGGTTGTGTATACATTAGGTTTGACTGACCCCACTTGTGGGATTATACTGCCTATGTTGTTGTTGTGATGTGGTAATGATTGATCTAAATGTTGGGTAATGTGCAGGTTGTAATCGAATTGATAGTTAGTTTAGTGTTATGCTTGTGGGCTGCAATGGCTGCCCCTGGAAATTTCAAGTCAATCCATCCTCAATCTGAGGAAAACAGGTACTTAATTCACTCTTTTAAATTGGGATTCTTGTATTTTTATTGTTTTTCTTTGTTTTGCAATAATAGAAATTTTTGGAGTTCTAGGGACTTGTAGGAATATAGATCATTGGTGCAAATCCACAGTTATGGGAACATCTATTCTCACTGTCTCACGGTGGTCAATGTTCACTTGCTCATATCCTCCATGCGTTATATTTTTATATATTTTTTTCTTCTTAAGCACTCACAAAGGGCTTCTTCTGGCACTATATCATTTTCTTTCTCTAAGTTAATGAATAACTAGGGCTTACCTCGTGGATGAAGTGCCCCTCAGCTAGTTAGGGGTAAGGCTAGGGCAATGAATATCATGTGGAAATCCTCTTTCCTCTTCCAATTTATTTTCATCGATTTTGTTATTTGTTTTAGCAAAAATATAACCTCTATAAAATATAACCTAAATGTCTACTTTATCATTCTTTTCTCGAAGTTCAGACAACGTTGAATATCACTTTCATTTTTATGTATCAGAACTAAGATGTTCTATCTCTACTTGTTTCGCGTCTTTCTTTTTTATGTTGCACTACTTCAAACAAAATTTCGTAGCTTGGTGAGTTATACTATTCCGACTTCTTTAAGGCACTTTCAAACCTCCTTAAGGATAACTTTACTTCAATGGACACAATGCTTAGAGTGAGTTAATGTTTCTTTTGGTCATGGATGTGAATCTTTAAAGTTATCCTTGATTTCTCCATCTTTCTTTGATCTCACTACCAGAAAAATCTAACTACCTCATGTTGCAACTTTTTTAGTATCGTCTTTACCCCTCATCCTTCTTAGTTGTGCTAGCTTATACATTTCTTTCTCTCTTTTTAGTGTTTATGGCTTTTAGTACAAGCCGTCTAAAGACTTATCACAGGCTTTGCTAGTCTCCTTCTTATCTTATTTTCACTCTCTTATTTTCTTCAAAGGATTTTCCTCCTTCCATTGTTGATAATTTTCTTTTTATTAAATAGCCTTGCCCTGTACCATTCCTGCATCAGAGTTACTGTGGTTAATGTCTTAGACTTTTAGATATAGCTAGATGTTACATTCCAATGTAACTTCTCATTTTTCCACTGGATAACTGTGTTAGCTTCTAACTCTGATGCTCCCTTCTTTAAGCACTTGTCTCTAAATGTGCTTTGGTTTGACTGTTTAGTATCCACCACAGAATCCTTGTGCTTGCAGCTCTTCTTTTTGAGTCATAGTTTTCCAATGTGTTTTTTCCGTTCCTACTTATATCTACCCCGGAATACCACAAACTATGACTTCTGTTGTTTATCCCTCGACCTTTTTTCCCTGCCCACTTAGCTTAGTTCAGCTAGCCCTAGACAGATCACATCTCATTAGAAAGACATGCATTTTCTTTTTCATTTAGGATCTTTCTTATTTACCTGGTCTCTTTCTGGATACATATTAGTAAAAGTTTCTATGTGCTTTTCGTGATTTCACTTGATTTGAGTTACATCACCGTCCTATCACATTCTAGGTAACAGATTAGATTGTGGGTATCTTTTTAGGGCATTTACTCAAGTAGAAAAGGCAAAGTTCAGTTGATAGGTCCCTGGCAAGCAAGTACACCTGGTTTCTGTTGTATATTTTGTTGCTAAAGCTCATTTAAAGAAAACACTGTGTGAAAGCACATTCGTTGTTCTGGTGTTTTAACTTCAAGTATGGTGAGAATTGGTAGCAGAAGTCAGTTCATTTGGTCTTATTGTATATGCGATGTCCTTTTTTGAATATCTTATGTTTCTCTACAATGCAGGGTGGTCGCTTTGCCTGCCAATCTGGATTTTATGATCTTCAATCACCGTGGAAAAATATTTCCTCTGGAAACCGAGTTGAAGTTGAAGTGATGGTCTGGACTAATTTAGCATTCATGAACTCAGCTTCTATCCTTCAGACCAGCTCCATCTTTCGCAACTGTTCTTGGAGAGGATTGTTTTAGACAGTTTTCCTATTACACTAATTCGATTACTTGAGCAGCACTAGCCGACCTGTGGAATGTTAATTGTTAAAAAGCAGACGGAAAAAAAGATAGTTTCTGCACATTTATATTTTTGCATGCTAAGACTCTAATTTTCAGAACATATCTCATAGTATCTATTATCATTTATTATCTATCTGTGGAAACATGAACTTGGTCTTTGAAAAAGAATTTTTTGCAGTACAACTCTGAAATTTCTGTTTAGACATCTCTAATGAAGGATATGTATGACCCTACTTGTGGGATCTGGGGAGAGTGGTGTGTATGCAGGATATGTAGGGCATCTATTTTTCATAATTTCAATTTTGTGCCTTATTTTGGTTGAATGAACCAAATAGTATGTTTCTCCCTGATTTTGTCATGCAAAAGCAATCCATATAAACTGAAATTTTTGATCATAACTAGCATGGTCTATTATCCATGGTGAGATCTTTGAGCTTCAAAGACTTAATTTGATGAGAAGAGAAAACATGCATTACTGCAGAATACATTCACTCAAAAGTCATAGCTTAATTACAATGCAAGATTATGCAAGTAGAAAATGAAGCAGTTTACTGGAGTATACAGTTACAAAGAACCCATTATACAAAATCTTTTAGCATGATGGCATAACCAACAAGAAAATCTATTAATGGAAGAATGCATTGAAAAAAACTTCCAAGTTGGCTCCATTTGCAACTTGCACACACCTAAACTACAATGTGTTTGTATTACCTCCCGACTTAATTCTTCTTCTAACACAAAATCAACAGCAGAAGTAACTGAGAGCACGCCAGAGATCCGAGATATAGACATATATAGTGGAAGTAGCCAACAAGAAACTATACAAAGCAAATAAGTAACAAAGGGTACCCCACTCCTACTTGGAGCAATAACTGTGTAGCTTTTTTGTCTTATGAAACAATAGAAAAACTACCTTGAGCATACCTTACCTATGAATGAAACAAGTTACAACACCACAAGGTTCTAAGAGAACTCCAAAAACTGCTAATCTGGACAATAAAGCAGCTAGAAATTGATAACAAGATGTTTAAAGAAACCACATGTTCTTGCTCACGAGTACTGAATGGCAGTGACCATACATTCATAAGAATATCCTTTACACAGAATTCAAACAAACAACACTATTGTCTTTCCTTCACCAACTAAAGATACAATTTCCACCACAGATCATTATACATTTAATTTGGGTTTCATTTTAATCAATATAACAGATTCCCAATCCAAGGAATATAAGCACCTAGCAGATTGTTACTTATCATGATGATGTCAAACAAATGGCTGATGTTAGATCAGTGGTAAGTGGTGGCAAGTCATCAAAGAAGGAACTAAATATCACTGAATCAGCGAGAACTGCGATCACAATGTACACAAGGAGAAAAATTGGTATTGATAGTGAGTAGAAGAAGCAAGACACTACCACAAGCAGCATTGCAAATTGCACTCACGTTTTTTCATTACATCTTCGACTAAGAATGTGAAGGAATATCATCTAAAAGCACAAGGTTGGTATAATAAAGTTGTATCATCGTTGCTGCCAAGATTTGAACATCAAATGAGTCAAGTATTAGCTTTGCACTGAAGTTACAAAATAATTGAATCACAGAGAATAGATTTGAAATCTCATTTAAGAAAAAAGAGGACAGATTTGAAATGATTCATCTGACATCAGGGAAGCTAAAATGAAGTCCTAAGCAAAAAAGACCACCTTCAAGTTTGACTCCTTGGCTATGTACAAGGCATATTGCAGACAGGACATTGCAAGAACTTGAATTATAGCTTGGCTTGTTTACTATTTTATCTTATAGATATTGACATATAAGATACTCATACAGCTTGAATCTACTTTGAGACCCTGAGTTACCACACTCACAATAACTACCACCGATTGTATGAAACGAACAAAAAGAATGTATAGGGGCGCAATTCAGTCCTTTTCCTAGTTAAGAGAAAACAACAACAAATACAATTTACATTTCTCATCAATTTCATGCTTCATCCATCAACCCCACTTTCAAACTTCTGCATTAAAGACTGAATAATGAAAATTTCACAGCCACCGAAAGCAAATAGATGCATGATCAACATCACCGTCATTCAAAAACTTGTGTTCCTACTCTATTTCCTCCTTTTCATTTGTGTAAATTGTTTCTTTGTGTGTGTCTGTGGGGGGCGGGGCAGGGGGGGGGAGTATATAGAAGGAGAAACTTCATTTGCAAAAGAAAAAAGATTCTCACTGAGATAGATTAATTGGAGAATGAACAATGACTAACCTCGCTCGAAAAAATGTTCTACATTACTACATCTCAACATCCAAACAGACTCTGTGACATCCACAGAAGAATTACAGTATGAGTGACTTTTACCTAAACCTAATCAATTGCTGCTGTTTTGAAAAGGGGACGGAACTATGGAAGTACCCCATCAAGCTAACCAACTAATTTACAACTGGGTTAACTCCTGCTGATTATCCCTAGATTGCCTCAGTATTAACTCAGCTCTCCTCTTCTTGTCATCTCTTTCTTCATCCCGCCGGAACAAGGAAGCGTTTCTCCCAGAACCCTTTTTCAAAAGCCTCAGATCCAAAGAATCACCTAAGGCCTTCTTTCCAGGTCTAAATTCTAAACAGACAGCAAGCCTCTTGTCCGGAAGTGTTCTCTCTGTACCATCTACTGTTTCAGAGAGCCCATCCTTCATCGCCTGAATTGCTGGGGAGAACGTCTCCAGCAAAGAAACATGATTTTTATTGTCTACCTCACTAGAAAGTTTAGCTGGAAGAGCCACAGGGTCCACATCTTTCTCACCAGCTTGAAAAGGTTTTGCAAGAAACGGGTTTTCACTTTTACTAGCACTTGAAGTAATACCAACATCATCTGGCTGCCTAGAAGTTGATGCCATTGCTGAACCATTGCACACCAATCGCTGCTGTAAATTTAATAAAGATCTTTCTGCCTTCCTTCGCTGTCTTGCTAATTCAATTTTATCAGCTCGAGGATCTGATGCCCTCTCATTCCACGTGGGGGTCCGTACATAAGTATGCGGATCAGGAAATGCAGGCAACCATGGAGGTACATACTTAAATGGAGGTGTTTCACCAATTTGGGAAAAACTGGGTATCATACTGGGATGTTTTACCACAGGAAAATGTGGAAGAGTTTGAGAAAATGGAATCTCTTCAGCAGATTCCACATACTCAACAATCTCACTAACAATACCAGAACTTAACCCACAACGGTTCACTTCCGATGCTCGTTGAAAACCAGTGGAGGCACACATATCCTCTAATCCTTGAATAATATCAAACACATTGCACTGTGTTCTTCCAGCTAAATTAGCACTACTACTAGCAGTCTTGCCTAGGTCACGTATATACTTAATCACAATGTCTGCAAGCGATTCAAGAGCAGATTCACTGAAAATCTCAAACCCAATACTTTCACATATCTGTGCCACCGCAGTCCTCGATATTGCTCGCCCAAAATCATCAGAACCAACTCTTTCTTCCCTAGTATTATCAACAGTACTCTCTTTCTCCCTTTTATCCTCGGCATTACCTCCAACGATCATATTCAAATTACTAAAAGATTTACAGCTTCTTTAACTCAAAAACCTCACCACTCAGCTCAAACCCGTGTCTTTAATAGTAAAAGTTCACAACTTAGAAACATTACAAAAACTCCACAACTCAAAAATATGCAGTTTAAGATCCCTATACCCATTTGCAATTCATGCATACTCTATGCATTTAAGCTGCATTAAGGAGTACAAGAACAGCCCCAATTGCCCAAAATACAAGTAGACATGAATTACAAAACTCCTAGCTTTTCCCAAAATTAAAAAAAAAAACAACTTGGTGATGCAAAATGTGAACCCCAGAACCCAAAACTCAACCAAATTCTTCAATAAAACCAAATACCCACCTCAAGATTCCTCAACCCCACTTGGTAAACTCCTGTCTTTTCCCAAAAAACAAAGAAAAAATCACAACTTGGAGATGTAAAATGCGAACCCCAGAACCCAAAACTCAACCAAATTCTTCAACAAAACCAAATACCCACCTCAAGATTCCTCAACTCCACTTGATAATTCATAAAACCTTAACTATTAGGCTACATTAACAAGTAAAACTACAACACCAAATGCCCCAAATATACAACCAGATTGTATGAAAATGAATACTTACAGCTGAATTTTTGAGACTAATTGAACTTGGGGTACCGGTTTCTTGATTAGTAAATTGAAATTGCTTCAGAAATTGAGAGAACAGAGAAGGGTTTATGGAGAGAATTTTTTGATAAACCCTAAAAGGTACACACCAAGAAAGGGATTTTTAGATCGAGAGAGTGGAGGATCGAATACTGGAGCGGGACCTTTTTTTTATAGAAAAAGATACATTCTAATAATAGCATATAAGCCCATATAGTTTAGAAAACTCACAATTGACCCATACACCTTTTATTTTAATTATTACTTAAAGGTAAAATTATTTAGGTTGACTTCATTAAATATGATGAATAAAGTGACAGAATTTTAATTATTTTTTTCTTGAAAATATTTTGGAAGTGTGTTTGAAGGAGTAATTAGACTAGATATGACTTATTTGCAGTTTATCGATTACATGATGTTGAGGATTATGGTAGACGGTTAGTAGGTAGTTGAACGTTGGTTAGTCTTTCTTATCGGTTTTGTTGTTATTACTCTCTTACTATTTTATTCTTCGATTTTATTATTATCTGTTGTTTATTTTGCTTTAGTTACCGTATTTATTTACCTGCAGCTTACAAATGACATCACTTTTGATAAGAGGACGTGGAGGTTGAGGATTATGGTAAAAGATTAATAGGTAGTTGAACGTTGGTTAGTTTCTCTTATCGGTATTGTTGTTATTACTCTCTTACTATTTTGTTCTTCGATTTTATTATAATCTATTATTTTTTTTGCTTTAATTACCGTATTTATTTACCTGCAGCTTACAGATGACATCACTTTTGATAAGAGGACGTGGAAGTTGAGGATTATGATAAAAGATTAGTAGGTAATTGAGTATTGTCTAGTTTTCTTTGTCAGTTTTGTTGTTATTACTCTCTTACTCTCTTATCTTCGATCTTATTATTATTTGTTGTTTCATTTGTTTTAGTTACCCTATTTATTTATTACTTCTATTGTACTTTTCACACGTGTTTTTATTATGACTTATTCATTAGTGTGTTTCCTTTCTATACTTGATTTTCTTATGTTTTACTTGAATCGAGACTTTTCTATTTTCACAATATTAAAATAAGACTGCATACACACTACTCTCTCCATAACCCACTTGTAAAATTACAATGATACTTATGTTATTGTTCTTATGTTTAAAGAAATGTCTACATTTACTAAAAGCTTTTTAAGTTCAAACATAACTTAAGTGATGTCCAATTTGAGATCAGTAAAGAGTTGTAAACACCATTAAATTGAATAGAGGTTACAAAACTATAAATCTAAGAGGAAAGTTTTACATAAATAAATATGTGAACTTTGTACATAATTCAAGTAGTTGATTTGTAACTATTCTATACTTGCATAATTTTCCATTGATGTTTTTTTTTCTGTCATCCTAGTCAATTAATTTTTCTTCTGTGTATTCTTCCTTCTCTTTTAATGTAATGGAAGTTAATAATCAATGCACATATAAATTAAAAAATATTAGTAATTTTTGTATTTAATTGTTTATTATTCTCTTTACCTATTTAAACTATCACCCTCTTTATATTAAAATATATCTCGATACTGAGTTGATCAAGTTTTTATTTACAATCATTAGCTTGTTTGTGTACGTCAACTCAGCACCAAGGTTTGTTTTTAATACAAAAGAGTGATAATTGAGGTATAAAATTTGTGAAAAGGTGATAGTTTAAATAGATAAATAGAACCACAGATAGTTGAGATATGTAGGCATGTCTTTTACCATTAACTCAATGTAATCTGATTAGTTAATGTTTAACAATAATCATAAATAGAACATTAGTAGCAAACTGTCACATTTCTTTAAGGATAAAAATTATGATAGAATGGTAAATATTCTTTTATCCTTAATCTTAGAATTCGAGTTCAACCCCTGATATGAGACATTAATTTAGAAAGCGTTTTACGTTCATTTAATAATACCAGACATTAATTTAATTTAATTTTTTTGAAAATTATGAGAAGTTCATGGGGTAAAATGTGGAACTTTAAAAACTTAAAAGAGCACATATATAAATATAATTCTTCTTTTGGCTCACAGAGAATTGGGATAAGCCGAAAGAGAAAACTCCTAGCGTTTGAGAAGAAGAAGAAAATGGAGAAGTACTTTGGAAACGCATATAGGGGCGACCCGGGAGTGCCACACGCTGACCCGGAACGATTCGTGAATATATGGATCGGCTCTGCTGCTTTCTCTGCTCTCACATGGATTAATCCATACATGTGGACTCTTTCCAATCAATACAAGTAAAACCTGCAAAACTCACTTTTTTTTCAGTTTCTTTTTGCAACAATGTTCTGTTTTTGTTCATATTTGTTGTTAATTTGATAAAGGGGTTATCTTTATTTGGTTAAATTCTTGTGCTGTATAGTGTGTTTGTAGTTTTGAGTAGTAGTATTTGAGTTATGGTGTTTGTGGTGCAAAGAGCTATTAAAGCAAGAGAGAGAGAGCTGTAAAGGGGTTGTCTTTATTTGGCTAAATTCTTGTTTTATATAGTGTGTTTGTAGTTTTGAGTAGTAGTATTGAGTGCAAAGAGATATTATTGCTAGAGAAAGAGCTGTATAGGGGTTGTCTTTATTTGGCTCAATTCTTGTTCTATATTGTTTTGCTTACAATTAGTTTTATATTTGTTGTTAATTTGATAAAGGGGTTGTCTTTATTTGGCTGAATTTTTGTTCTATATAGTGTGCTTGTAGTTTTGAGGAGTAGTATTGAGTTATGGTGTTTGTGGTGCAAAGAGCTATTAAAGCAAGAGAAAGAGAGAGTGTCTGGTAAAGGGGTTGTCTTTATTCGGCTCAATTCTTGTTTTATATAGGGTGCTTATAGTTTTGAGTAGTAGTTTGGACTTATGGTGTTTGTGGTGCAAAGAGCTATTAAAACAAGAGAGAAGTAAAGGGGTTATATTTATTCGGCTCAGTTCTTGTTCTATATTGTGTGCTTGTAGTTTTGAGGAATGGTATAAACTTGTGATGTTGGTGGTGCAAAGAGCTATTAAAGCAATAGAGAGAGTGGTAAAGAGGTTATCTTTATTTGGCTCAATTCTTGGTTCTATATAGTGTGCTTGTAATTTTGAGGAGTGATATCGAGATATGGTGTTGGTGGTGCAAAGAGCTATTAAAGCAAGAGAAAGAGAGAGTGTGTGGGAAATGGGTTACCTTTTTTTGGCTCAATTCTTGTTCTATATAGTGTGCTTGTAGTTTCGAGGAGTGGTATTGACATATGGTATTGGTCAACTGTTGTTATATTTAAAGTAGGTATGGTGCTTGTTAGGAGCCTTTGTAGTTTGGTTAGGAACTTGTACGTCTCTTCGGGGATGAGTAGGACGCTTCTTACTTTTAGTTGGTATTGTTGCCTCTAGTTTTAGAGAACTTCTACTTTGCCGTAAATGACTAATTACTTGGTATTGGAATCAAATAGGTCCGAATAGAACATAACTGATATAAAGGATTCATATAGCCACCTACAACTAGTTTTGGATAAAGACAAAGTGGTATATCAAATTATGATGTTAAAAATTGAAGTAGAGTTGAGGTCCATTTGGTGTTGTAAAACTACAAGGGAGGTCTTTTTTCACTTTGCAAGTTCCTTTATCTTTTTGGGTGGATAAGTAATTAACCTTCAAAGCTGTTCTTGATCTTTATCTGATAAAGTTAAGGCTGTTCTCGATGTGATTATGATTGAGTTAACTGTTGACTTTACACTGCCAGTTTCTCTTTACAGTTTAGAGTAAAACGATGTGGGGTCAGTCTATATCAAAAAAGATATTGGGTCAATCTGTTTTTGATCAAGGAGTTGAGTAAGGTTGTTTTTCCTGCTCACTTTAGCCCTTTCTCCATCCCCATTGAGATGTCCGGAACATTGTCGATGCTCGACATTTCCATTTGGCATGTTCCAAAATGGAAATATCGGTGAATATAGGTTTTGCGTATTTAGGTTTCTTAACCCTCTTAGTGGATATAATCCTAAAAATTTGTTTGCAAACAGTCAATAGAAGGTTAGTGCACACTATAATGCCTACTCAAAGAACATAGTGTTGCTGTAATAAGTATCACTAGTTTGTTGAGCGATAGTGAGGCATTCTGTGATTTTTTCATTAGTGCAAGATTATATTGCTGAAATAGGTGTCACTAGTATGTCGAGGGCTTAAAATTGTCATTAGGCTTGTTGAGTTGCAGAAGTTTAGAATAGGTGGCACTTGATTTATACTAGCAGGTTGTCCTGCTTTATTTTCAATCTTTTATTTCATTTTTTATTTTAAAAATTAATACATACACATCTCTCTATTTTATGTTCCGTTCTACTCAAGTTCCCTCCTCTTCTAGCTAAATGACATCTGTTGGCATTTGAACAACAAAGGAGCAGTACATTCATGCTAAGTTGAACTCCTAATCTTTCTCACTATTTTGCTTCTATTTTTCTCATTAAGAACAAAGCAGTTGTTGATTACAAAAAATGGATCAGGGATTCACCTTAAGTAAAGCAAAAACTATAAGTTTTGAGGATATTTGACAATTGCTTCAAACACGGAAAATTGTCTTTAGAGTTTGCACCACCTCGAAGAAAGGAAAATCACTCTCAACCGAACTTTGTCCGAGGCTTAAATCTTGGAAACTTCTTAAGTACTGCTTTGTCCAAGACTATCAAATTAGAGCCATGAGAACATCTCTGTAGAACAGTTCTGTATTCACTAGAGAAAAACATCAATGCATGATGACTGTAGAATGCTTAGCTTGTTGGAGAGTATCTGTCTGAGCTTTCATGTAAATCTTAGTAGTAGGGTAGGAGAAACAAAAGATGGCTTATATTCTTTTTGCAAAATGTTGGTGCAGAGAGGGTGGTTTGCTGGGAGTCCGAGTGAACTGAAAGGGGTAGTGGGCCGTAATATGAGGCTCCCTTCTCTCTTTTCTTCCTGCTTTTTTTGGATAAGCATGAGGCTCCCTTCTGCGTTCCAAGTTCACATTTGGAGTTTGATAGGTCATGTTTGAAGAAAATTGGGTCATTGTTATCTTTTCCTATGCTGATCTGTTACTTTATACTAATAATTTTAAAGGCTTATCTCTCGAGATCTGAAGTACAGGGCAAGGGTTATAATGATTTAAGCATAATCCATGTGCTTTCTTTTTTTGGAAATGGAAACCACTTGATCTGTTCACTTAAACAACATCATTCAAAGTTTCCGTGCATTCTTAATTTGTGATGGGGGCTCACTTTTTCCTTCTTGATCTCATTAGAACTATGCTTCTTGAGTTGTGGATGCTAGTATAGCTTCAAAACTTTAGTTTGACGCAGGTGCACTCCACTATGGCTACTTGCCAATAGTCTCTGCCCCAGCAAGTGATTACATTTGCTATGTTAGGTACTCACAGTAGTAAGTGTTGTCTCAACGACAACCATATTACTGCAAGATTGAGATTTCTGAAAAAAATTCCTTTTTTCTGTGTGGCTGACTTATTGAATATGTTGTTATGTGCAGCTGGCATGACAAAGCCATGCTTTTTGAGCAATATCATTGGAAGAAAGCTCTCAAGAAAAATCAGGACTATGAGTTTAAGGTACTTATGTTTCTTATGTTATGATTATGTTAACTCTTATGTGCCATGTAGTTTTATAAAACGATGATAATTTTTATTCCAATGCTTTAGTTTCAAATTGGGATGAATGTTACTGGCTTTATGTTTCTCATTTGAGTTTCATTTGTTGCAGTGGAACCAGTACATGGATAAAGATGCACGAGACTCGTACTACTTCAATTGGCCTGTTTACTTTCCATAAGTTTCTCCAATGTATCAGCATGCTGGTGTTTCCTTTTGAAAGTTCTGTTGATACTATGAATTCAAACATTTTTTAGCTTTGAAAAGTTTGGTGATATTTTCAAGTGCTGCATGATTTATTCCCTTAGTTTTCTCTAAATTGCTGGTCTTCCTATTTGAACTTGAGATGGACCTTATACTGAATCTGTTGTATAGGTTCATAGTACTGTGTTCTTGAGTTCTACTTAAACTTGAGATGACAAAAGAGGCGAACGATCCGTGTCCACAAATTCAGAGTATTATCTCACTAGCCTCTCTATCTCTACGAGGTAGGGGTAAACTCCGCGTACGCACTATCCTTCCTAGACCTTACTTGTCAGGCAATCTTATTTGCTAGTCTCTTCTGGCTTTAGGCACAACCTCAGGTGAAAAAACAGGCCAAAAGGCCCAAAATACAACCTGCCTTGTCTCATTTAAAATTTTAAATGTATAAGCTTTGATCTGTTCCGTCCTATCCTGCTCCAATTGTCATCCCTATTGAATTCATGTTCTTCAATTTGGCTTTAATAACCTCACAACTTCTGAAATCAGCTCTAAAACAAACATTGTTGGAAGTAGGGGCAGAGGCGGGTAAGGTTGAGGGGGTTTATTCAAATCCCCTTCAGTGAAAATTTACACAGTTTTATATATGGTTGAAGTTATTTTCTATGTATATATAGTAGATGTTTAAATCCTCTACAACTTCTTCGTGTGTTTACCTTTCTTATTTTGAGCCCCCTCTGAATATTTTGACTCCGCATTGAAACTGTCCTCCTTTTCTCACCATTTTCTTGATGTCCATTAGCTTTGCTGAATAATTTGGAAAGTACTTGAGTATTGAGTTTTGATGAGCTTCTTGATGAAAAGCTTAATAAGTGTACCATGTTCTTCTAGTTTCTTTGATTTTGTTCAATCTTTTTGGATGTTTTTCAATGAACTATAGTCAGATTTCTGGATAACAACATTTTGTTATAACTTTCATGCTTTTTTGTTGAATCTATCTTTTATGTTCTATATAATCGTATTTTGTTATAACAATCCAAAAAAAAATTGATGGTCCAAATTCCAATATTTGTTATGGTCCATCTACAAATGGTGGTCACTTGTAATTCTAACATGTAATTGAATTACTTGTATGACTTTGTCCACAATTATTGGAAGTTTTTTTAATTGTCATGTACTGTCAAAACCAAAATGTACTTTAATCCACTTAGGAGATATTGTTGTAACAGTTGATTAAATTTTGCTTGAATTCAGCTTGACTAGTTCTTTGTTCTTCTCTGTGCCTAACTAATTTTGGGTTATCAGCTCTTGTTAAATTTGTAGAGTGAAAGGATTAAAAACACATGTAAAGTATTTCGATTTTTTGAGTTTCATATCTGAATTATCAAATGTGCAAGTTTTCTACCTGAACGACGGTGATAATTGAGATGTGTTTTGATAAATAGCCGGTGATGATTTAGATTTGTTTGGTATGGGAGAAAACATTTTCTTGTATTGCATGCTGTGCTGATATTGATGTTACTTGCTTGATAATTCCCTTTCTCCCACTTACTTTCCTTTGAATGAGCTAGCTATGAAGGGTACTTTTTGTTTTTTCTTCCCACTAATACCATACCTTATGCAATCATTAATTATTGTTTGAACATATCTTTATGGTGGAACTTGGTAAGAATTTTTTTTTAATCATATGATATTCGGAACATCAAACACGTACATTGCTCTGACTAATTTAAACTTGTATTACATAAGGTTCACTTGAAGGGAAAAACACTATGATCATCATTAGGAATTTCTTTATCTCAAAGCTCGAACTCAATACTTCTGTTTAATGATAAAGGGATCGAATCATGTGTTATTTCGTTGTGTTCGAACATAAACACGGGAGCAAAACGTTGGTTCAACGAAAAAATGAACTTTCAAGTCCACAAATTTCATTTGTTATCTTTAAGAACTCAACTCCCTCATTGTTATGTAATGTTATGAATTAATTCCTTTCAAAATGGAACATAGTAAATTATTTTGTAATAGAGACATTTTAAATTAGAGAACTTCTACAAATTCAAAGAAAAAATCAAATTACACTAGACACTTACTTTATTTTGAAACAATATAACATCGTCCTTAAAATATAATTAAGTCTAATTGAACAATAACATAATTAATTAACTTTTGTAAATTAATTAATTGTTGAGCACCACTAAGTTGCGCGATTTTTTTTTGAAAGACCTTACATGTATGTAGATTCTTAATTTTTTCCAGCTACGACGTGAGACTTAGTTCGAACATCCAGTAGCAAGAACCTTGTGCAATTCCTTGGCGCGACAGGGGAATTTAAGAACACCTTGTTGTTTAAATCCATATTCATCTTCAGCTTGTTTTAATAATTTCAAGAATGATGGATGATTTAACCAGTGCAATTCCACCACAAACCTATGTGGTTCCTCTTCAGGATTCACTGAAAGAACAACAAAGTGTCCTTCTTTTACGTCATTCGGCACCAATAACGTCTCTCCACGTGGCGTTTCGTCGTGAAATTGATCAGTAGTACTAGTAATAGCATTATTATTTGACCTATTTTTGAATTTGGGAATCAATTGATGAAGATATTGAGCCTTCAATAACTTCCCAATGATTTTGGACTTAACCATATTTTGGTGTATACTTGTTGTATATATAGAGTATAACAGATTTTATTGTGGTTTTTCAATAGTGGTTTTGAAGGGGATTTATATAGGATATGGTGAAGGCTAAACAGCTTATATTAAAATAATAAGTGAAGTAATTCTTGTTTGACTAATTAAGATAGACAACTCATATTAAATAATAAGTAAAGTAATTGTCGTCTGACTAATCGATTAAGATGATGAGTTTAGTATTGGTCCCCATAACATGTGCCCTACATTTGCAAAAAGCTTTTTCATCATATATTGGAACCATTTTGGTCATTTATTGCAACATATGATCCATCTTTTTCTTAATGCACTCTTTTCCTTTTGTTTGCTTTCCAATGCACTTTTTTTTTCTTGTTTTATTAAAAAAGGAACTTCAAGTACCTTATTCCGTATGCGTTTGAGTAATATCTTGTAAATATAAATAATTTTTACGATGTCAATTTATTTTTGCTTATTATAATAGATAACATATTTTATTTGTTGTCACAAAAGATATATCTTTCATATATATATATATATAGATATATATATATATATTTAAAAATGAATGCAACATGAGGGTTTCTCAGGGGTCACCTTTAGATGCTTTGGTAGTATAATTTATTTATTTTTATATTAACAATGTATAAAATTTAAACTCATTTCGTATCGTACAATATTTATGAGTTATGAAAATGAAAGTTTCTCCATTAGGGGTTTGTACAAGGGTAAAAAGTTATTCATCCTCAATATTTAAACCAAATTTGTACCAAAAAAAATATTTACACCAAATTAATAAAGGCATGATATGTGCTTAGCTCTAAGATCATAATCATAGTTAATTAACTTGCAAATTCACCTCATATAATCATTTTATCCTAATCATATTAATTTAAATAACTTTTAAACGGATTATTAACTGCCTATTTATTTACTCATCCAATCCACTTATTTGACTCCCTTTACCTCCTTTAGTTTTTGCTTTTTGGTCCCACTGGCTTTGTTTATTTACTATATTAGGCAAGTAACCTTTTTGTCCTTTGGATATAAGACCATGTTCATGTGTTTTCCATGTTAATGCGATATAAAGTCAAGTTAGCCGATATGATATATAGTACATTAGGTTGAATATATATAGCATCTGAAGTTCTATCGATTCGTCATAACTTACGTGTTATCATTTAAAGATAGAAAAAAATGAAATAAGTTTAAAGGCGATATCATGAGCTAGTGAAAATTAGAAATAATGATAATTCGATAGCGTAAATGAAATAAGTTTATACAATAAAGTAGATATGAAGATGAAAAACAAAGATAAGGAAGCTAAGGACTTTCTTCTCTTCTAGTTAGCTACGTTTTCCTTTCCTTGTATTGTATGTTGTATTGATATTGATGCTACTTACTTGATAAATCCCTTTCATCCTTTGAATGGGGTCCTTTTATAATTCACAAAAATATCTCAAATGCAATTAATTATAACTTGATTCAATCTAAATATATGAGATTTGGCTAAAAGTGTGTGTTTATATTACGTTATCGCCTCATATCGTATGCATTAATATGTTGTTACCTCGTTATCTTGGGTGTTTTTGTGTTTACTAAGAGTTTTATACGTGTAAGAAATGTATTTAGATGAATACGAATCGAAAAAGGTGATTTTGACATAATTTGAAGCAAAGAATTAAAGATTGAAAAAAAGTTGAGCTCGCTCGAGATCCCTCTCTCACGAGAAAACCAATATTGTTATTATGAGAAACTGAAATTTGTCTCTAGTATTTTGATTGAACCTTTTATTTGATGAAATTCTTGATAGGGTTAAATATAATTGAGTTGGTCTTCTTCCTCTCTATTTGTTCATCTATGTTTTGATTGTTGTTAGTTGTATGACCCTCGATTAACTATGTCATTATATCTTGTATTGCTTGAGATATAATATAAGATTAGTTATTAGTTGAACAACGTCACTTGTTAGTCCATAAGAGATTATCTTAGATATTAAAAGCGGAATTAGAGATTAACGAAATTTTGATGTGATCTTGCTAGTATTTTGAATTGCTTGCTAGTATCTTTGACAAGAATGAACTTAGTTTTTGCATATCAATTTTGTGTTTCTTTGTAAATATAAGTTAAAATCAAAGACTATAAGAGGGTCACCTCAAAATAGAATTAATAGATGGCGCTTTAGTTTGGTGTGTCATGTATTGACAAAGGTAATATATCGGGACGCGATGTATTGAAATATTTAGTGATGTATTCGAAATCGAAACGTGATATATTGGAAAGTTGAGTGATGTATCCGAAATCTTTAAACTTTAACGGATTTTTATAACTTGAAAAAGAATAGAAATATGATGTAATTAGCTTTAATACTATGAAATTTGTGTAAAATTACCTAAATTATTTTATAAAGGATAAAATTAGAAGTTTAAACATAAATTATTACTAAATTTAGGAATCATTCTTTCTGAGACCAGACTAAAAAGAAGAAAAAAAGATATAAATTGAGATAAAAAGTTCCACTTTATTTATATCATATAGAAATGAAATTTTCTAAGCAGACAAGTTCCATGATCAACATCATATATACTTTAGCCGATGTAACATTGTCCTATAAATTAATTAAATCTAATTGAACAACAATAAAAATTAACATTTGTAAATTAATTTAGATACATCATAGACATCTTTAATTTAAGGGTTGTAAAATTCAAAAGTATTCCATTATTTTTTTTGAACTTCGTAACTGATCAAACTAAAACACATAAAATGAAACGAAGGAAATAGTACTATTGCATCACTTTGATATCTTTGTAGCAACTTGTTGATTATAACTTAGTTAAACTGCAAAAGCACTAGTGACAAGTTCGTACGATTTCTCTCAAAAGACCTTACATCTTATAATATGTGTACGCAGCTTCTTAATAAATCTTTTTGATTATTATCAACGTGAGACTTTGTTCAAACATCCAACAGCAAGAACCTTCTCCAATTCCTCATCACGACAAGGGAATTCAAGAACACCTGTTTGTCTAAATCCATATTCATCTTCAGCCTTTTTCAATAATTTCAAGAAAGATGGATGATTTAGCCAATGCAATTCCACCACAAACCTTTGGGGTTCCTCTTCAGGATTCACTGAAAAAACAGCAAAATGTCCTTCTTTCACATCATTTGGCACCAATAATGTCTTGCCACGTGGCGTTTCGTTGGAAAACTGATTATTATTTGACCTCCTTTTGGAATTGAGAATCAATTGATGAAGATATTGAGCCTTCAATAACTTTCCAATGATCTTGGATTTCACCATATTTTTGAGCTTAACTAATGATTGCTAGTATAGTGAATTTTAGGATTTTGTTTGGTTATATTGTAGAGCTTTAGAAGGGTTAGATTTATAGTAGAAAATATTGGGTCCCTATTGCATGTGCTTTGTAACATTTTTGGTCATTGATGCAACATATCATATAATCCATCTTTTTCCAAATTCACTTTTCTAACCTTTATGTTCTTATTTTGTACTTGGTGGAAAAAAGTTATTTGAGTTAGTTCAACTCAAAAATGATTTTGTATATATAATATAATTTTCAAGCGAAAGAGGTTTAAATTACTCGGATAAATCTCTACGTTCAGAAATTCAGCGACTTTTTATCCAAAGGTATTTGTAATATGATGTAATGTAGTTTCCTTTGAGTCAAACTACTACACTTTGCGTAAATATGAGACTTGTTCACACGCTCAATAGAGAAAGAAAAGTTTAGTACTAGAGGGTTCATATTTTTTCTATATAAAAGAAAGTGTTAGGGTAAGTGTAAACTCCAAAAGTTTCTTAAAAAATTGTTGGACAGGTAGTTGGCAGAATCAAAGGAGCAGAAAATAAAGCAGAATTAAGAGAGACATGGTGAACAAATCAATTCATGATAAAATGACCTTACATATATTGCTCACATGAGAAGAAAAGGATATGAAGGGAAGGGCCAGTTAGATTTTCCATTTTGGGTGTGTTTGGTATGAATTATTAGATTATAGAAGTGTGTTATATATATAGCTTAAGCGGTCACGATATTTTTTTGATATTGATTGAAAAATTTGATGGAGTTTAGCTGATTGAATCTATCTATCTTTTGAAAACTGTTTTTTATTAGAAGTGATTTAACAGTTTGTGTTTGGTATGAATTAGATTATAGAAGTGTTATATATATAGTCTAAGCGGTCACGACATCTTATTGATATTGATTGAGCAATTTGATGGAGTTTAGCTGACTGAATCTATCTGTTTTTTAAAAACTATTTTTTATTAAAAATGATTTAACAGTTTGTGTTTGGTTAATCAATTACGAAAGCACTTCTATTGATATTAAAGCAGTAATTTGCTTGGTGAAGTTTCAGAAAGTGCTTCATAAGAAAAACTACTTGTGAAAATTGTTATTGCTAAGGAAAAAAAAGCTTATTTTATTCCTAATAGCTATGTCTAAAACATCTCAACTTTATAATTATAATATAAAAGAGCTTAACTCAGTGTCTCATTCCTTTCTTTCAAAAACTTGCAAATTGCTTTGATTGATATTTGGCCAAGTAGTCTACCACTTTATAATAACGTATCCATCTCAAATTTATGGGAAGGTGTTTGACTGAACTCAAAAATTTAAGAATGAAATAAAGATATTTGAAATTTGTGATCTAAAATAAGTAATAAATATTTGTGTGATTGTAAATCATCTCATTAAAGATAAAATAACAAATTTAAACATAAATTATTATTAATTTAGAAATATATTAATATTCTTTACAGGACTAACTAAAAAAAAGTTTTAAATAAATTGAGATAGCGGGAAAACTTCTTTTTTTCTCTTCATTTTCCCCTCATGAAGATTGGGAAAAAGAGAAGCTTAAAAAGTTCCACGATCAACATTATACATAGTTTAGATCATCAACATTGTCCTTAAAGTAATTAAATCCAAAAGTACTCCATTCTTGTTTTAAAAATTATTTTGTAACTAGTCAAACTAAAATACATAAAATGAATCAGAGAGAGACATAGTAATGTTGCATCACTTTGATGTCTTTGTAGCAACATATTGATAATTTAGTTGCCACAAAGGCACACCGGCACAGGTCAATACGATTTTTCTCAAATTCAAAATTTAAATTTTATAAATTCGATTTTTTAATTTTTTTTAACATTGGATCCCTTAGATATTTAGATTATGAATTTATGTTTATTATTTATTATAATTTTAATAAAAATATTACAAATAAATTATGCTTCGTATCAAACTAATGAATTCAACTGAATATGTACTTAGAATGGTACATCTGCCCCTGCTCATTTGCATGTGCTTTGGTACCTTTTTGGTTATTTATTGCAAACATATGATCCATCTTTTTTCCTTTGTTCACTTTCCCAACCTTTTTATTGGGTCGGATCCAGGCATATATAGTGTTGGATAGACACAAATTTATAATTTTGACTATAATGTATAAACATATCATATGATTATTGAAAAGACGATAAATTCTCACATTTGTTATAAAATAAATCAACTTAACAAAATAAGAAGTAGAGAGTAAGAAAAAATAGAAAGAAACAAATGAATTTTTTTTATGTATATTTATATTTGCACTAGCTATTTATAACCACGGCAAATGAAGAAAGCAACAAATTAATACAAGTTGATTCCTCAACTTGGTGGGACAAAAATTAGTGGAGGAGAAAAAGTAGAAGAGAGAGGGAAAACGTAGAAGGGAAAAAGGGGAAGGGAAAGTGACATCCAATTACATAATACTCCCACTTGGATGTTCACGTGTAATTAAAAAAAAACTTTACAAGAAACAATATACATAGTTATCGTAAACATCCATAAATATTGTGCCTCGTTAAAACCTTACTAGGAAAAACCAAGTGGGAAAAAGCCTAGTGAAAGAAAAAGAGTACACACATCTGATAATACGCCTTGAGTGTTGCCTCATTAAAAACCTTACCAGGAAAAACCCAGTGGGACAAAACCTTGGTTAAGGAAAAAAGAGTGTAGCGCGTATTTTACTCCTCCTGATGAAAACTTCATTTGATATTTTGGAGAGGACACATTCCAATCTTATATCTTAGCTTCTCAAAAGTTGATGTTGGTAATGCCTTTGTGAATAAATTTGCAAGATTATCACTAGAACGAATTTGTTGTACATCAATATCACCATTCTTCTGGAGATCATGTGTGAAGAATAATTTTGGTGAAATATGTTTCGTTCTATCTCCTTTTATGAAGTCACCTTTCAATTGAGTTATGCACGCGACATTGTCTTCGAATATAACTGTGGGTACTTTGACATCATTTTTCAAGCTGCATCTTTCTTTAATGAACTATATCATCGATCTCAACCACACACATTCTCTACTTGCTTCATGAATTACTATTATTTCAGCATGATTTGAAGAAGTAGCAACAATACACTATTTTGTAGATCGCCATGATATAGCAATTCCTCCGTGTGTAAATAGATAGCCTGTCTAAGATCGAGCTTTATGTGGGTCTGATAAATAACCTGCATTTGCATTACCAATAAGGTCTGCACAATCTTTGTTAATATAAAACAAACTATATCAATAATACCTTTTAGGTATCGCAAAATATTTTTGATACCGTTCTAATACCTTCGCATTGGGGATGAACTATACCTTGCCAGAAAATTAAGAAAATGTTATATCAGGTCTGGTTGCATTAGCAAGGTACATAAGTGCACCAATAGCACTGAGATATGGTACTTCATGACCAAAAAGTTCTTCATCCTCTTCTGAAGGTCGAAATTGATCTTTTTCCACTTCAAGTGATCTAATAACTATTAGAGTACTTAATGAATGTGCTTTGTTCATGTAAAATCGTTTTAAGATTTTCTTAGTGTAGGCAGATTGGTGGACAAAGACCTTGTCTGCTAAATGTTCAATTTGTAGATCTAGACAAAGTTTTGTTTTTCCAAGGTCTTTCATCTCAAATTTTTTCTTTAGATATTCAATCGCCTTTTGGACCTCTTCAGGGGTTCCAATGAGATTTATGTCATCAACATAAACGGTGAGTATAACAAACTCTGATTCCATTTTTTTAATAAAAACACATGGATAAATGACATCATTTATATAACATTCATTTACCAAGTACTCACTAAAACGATTATACCACATACACTCTGATTGTTTCAGACCATATAATGATCTTTGCAGTTTCATTGAGTACATCTCCCGAGACTTAGTACATGCTTCAGGCAATTTTAATCCTTCTGGAATTTTCATGTAAATTTCATTATCAAGTGACCCATAAAGGTAAGTTGTAACGACATCCATTAGATGTATTTCAAGATTTATGTACAGCTAAACTGATGAGATATCGAAAAGTTATTCCATCCATAACAGGTGAATATGTTTCTTCATAGTTGACCCCGGGTCTTTGAGAGAATCCTTGTGCAATAAATCGTGCCTTGTATCTTACAATTTCATTTCTCTCATTTCGTTTTCGCATAAAAACTCATTTATAGCTAACTGATTTTACACCTTCAGAATTTTGGACTACATGTCCAAAAATCTCACGTTTAGTAAGTGAGTCTAATTCAGATTGAATTGCCTTTTGCCATTCTGGCCAATCATAACTACGTCTACATTCTTTGACGGAATTAGGCTCAATACTTTCACTATCTTGTATAAGGTTAATTGCAACATTATATTCAAAAATATTATCTACCGTAATTTTCGATCGATCTAAATTTATCTCATCATTGGTAGAACTTATTGAAAGTTCTTCATTCACTTGAGTCTCGGGTTCACTAATTTCTTCAGAAATATCAGGATTACTCAAATCTTGACCTTCTTCGGGGGGTTCTTTTGTAGTATCATTTTTGTTATTCCTTACGCTTCTCTTTCTAGAATTTTTATCCTTTGAACCCAATGGTCTGCCACGCTTCAGGCGTGTTTGAGATTCAGAAGCTATGATACTTGTAGATGGTCATTTTGGGACATCAATCCGGATAAGCACATTTATTGTAGGGATATGTGACTTAGTTATCTGTTTCAAATCAATAAATGCATCTGGCATTTGATTTGCTATGTTCTATAAGTGGATGATCTTCTGGACATTCTGCTCACATGTGCGGGTACGTGGATCAAAATGAGATAGTGATGAAACCTTCCACGCAATTTCTCTTGTGTGGTCCTTTTTCTCTCCCCCTAATGGCGGAAAAATTATTTCATAAACCGACAATTTGCAAATCGAGCAGTAAATAAGTTTTCTGTCAACGGTTCAAGGTAGCGAATTATTGAGGGTAAGTCAAACTCAACATATATGCCCAACCTTCGTTGAGAGCCCATCTTTATACGTTGTGGTGGTGCTACATGCATGTATACCGCACAACCAAAAATTCGTAGATGGGCTATATTTGGCTTATGATCAAATACTAGTTGTGACAGAGAGTATTTATTATAATATGTCGGTCTGAGACGTACAAGTGCTATTGCATATAAGATAGCATGACCCTAAACAGTAATTGGTAATTTTATTTTCATTAGTAGAGGTCTGGCTATCAATTATAGGCGCTTAATAAATGACTTTGCAGGGCCATTTTGAGTATGAACATGACCAACAAGATGTTCAATTTTTATCCCAATTGATAAGAAATAATCATCAAAAGCTTGGAATGTAAATTCTCCAGCATTATCAAGGCGAATAGTCTTAATTGGATAACCTGGGAATTGTGCCCTTAATCTTATTATTTGTGCTAACATCTTCGTAAACGCCAAGTTGCGAGATGATAAGAGGCACACATGAGACCATCTAGATGATGCATCTATTGGGACCATAAAATATTTAAACAATCCACTAGGTGGATGAATAAGTCCACATATATCTCCATGTATAAGCTCTAAAAAGCCAGCATATTCGATGCCAACCTTCAGGGTCGATGGTCTGGCAATTAATTTGCATTGATAACAAGCAACGCATGAAAATTCATCATTTGTAAGAATCTTCTAGTTCTTTAACGGATGTCCAGTTGAATTTTCAAGAATTCGTCTCATCATTATTGATCCAAGATGACCTATTCGATCATGTCATAACACAAATGTATTTAAATCAGTAAACTTCTGGTTTACGATTATTGTGCTTCAATTGCACTAATTTTTGCATAATATAGGTCAAACGACAAAGTTGATAATTTTTTCAAAATATATTTCTGGCCTAAGACACTCTTGGTTATATCAAGATATTCAGTATTTATTTCATTTAGTGTCTCAACATAATATTCATTTCTACGGATATCTTTAAAACTTAACAAGTTTTTTGGGGATTTAGAAGAGAATAGTGCATCATTTATAACAATTTTTATCCCCTTAAGCAGAAATATAGTAACTCTTCCGGAGCCTTCAATGATTTTTAAATTATCAAAAATTGTAGTAACATTTGCTTTTCTTCTAAGCAAGTTGGAAAAATATTTCTCGTCTTTAAAAATGGCATGAGTTATTCCACTATCAATTACATAAATATCTTCGTGATTGATCATTGATCCAAATAAAATTTGAGGCATATCCATATTTTTCTTCAAAAAGAAATAAAGTAAATATTATAATTAAAACATGGCTTATTACACAAATTTTATTTATTTACATGAATTAGAAAAATACAAATATATTATTTAGTACCAAAAATATTATTTAAATATTATTAGGGTTATCGATATTCATATTTCCTTCAAAAAAATTGAAGAAATCAGCTACATCCAGATGCATAGGCTCAATATTATCTTCAGAGATAAAATTTGTTTGTGGATTATTTTCTGTCCTCTTCAAGGATGCCTGATATAGCTGAACCAGACGTTTTGATGACCGGCAAGTTCGTGACCAGTGCCCCATACCTCCACATCTATGACATATACTTTCTAAATTTTTCTTTCGTAAAACTTCTGGCTTTTCACTCTTTTTTTTGTACTGCTGATCATTTCTCGGTGTCAGCCGGGTATCATGATTATAATTTCTTCTTCGACCATGACCACGACTGGGCCATGACCTTTTTCTCGTTGGTTATAATTTGTCTGATTCACTTTAGGGAGTAGAAAAGAATCAATGGACCGACTATCATGATTTTTCATTAATAGTTCGTTGTGACGTTCAGTAATAAGAAGGTGAGAAAGTAATTCAGAATATTTTTTAAACCCCTTTTCGCGATATTGCTGCTGAAGGAGCATATTCGCGGGTGAAAATATGGAGTATTTTTTTTCAAGTTTGTCCTGTTCAGTGATTTCTTCTCCGCATAAATTTAACTGAGCTATAATTCTAAACAAGACAAAATTATATTCAATTATATTTTTAAAATCCATTAATCTCAGATTTAGCCAATCATGACGTGCCTGTGGAATGATGACCAACTTCAGGTGGTCATATCTTTCTTTTAGATTCTTCCACAATTTAAAAGGATCTTTAATGTAAGGTACTGTAATTTTAATCCCTCGTCAAGATGGTGACGGAGAAATATCATGGCTTTGGCACAGTCTTTGACTAGATGTCGTATTGTTATCTTTGATGGTGTCTGTCAGGCCCAACGATTCTAGATGTATTTCGGCATCTATTGCCCATGATGAGTAGCCTTTTCTAGACATGTCAAGAGCAACAAATTCAAGTTTAGAAGTATTAGACATTTTTAAAAAATAAAATCCTTACCCCTTTTGTTACCTTCTTAAAAATATAGCTCAAAGCGATGGAGGCTCGTACTGATAACGTGTTATAAAATAAACTAACTTAACAAAATAAGAAGTAAAGAGTAAAAGAAAATAGAAAGGAGCAGATGAATTTTTTTTATGCATATTTACATTTGCAGTGGTTAGCCATCTCTTACTTCCTCTACCCGGGGGGATCCCTTATCCCCGTTGAGTACTCCTGTCTTCCCCCTGCAAATGAAGAAAGCAACAAATTGATATAAGTTGATTCCTCAACTTGGTGGGACAAAAGTTAGTGGAGGAGAAAAAGTAGAAGAAAAAGAGGGAAAACGTAGAAGGAAAAAAGGAGAAGGAAAAGTGACATCCAATTACATAATAACATCAGTATAATGTGTAAATACGTCATTATGAATGTTAGAAAGACGACAAATTTCCACATTAATGAATATGATGACTAGGGTTTACAATGAGAGAATTCATTGCATCTGTCTAAAGAGGATTTTTAGGTTGTGAAAACAAGGAGATTCATCTCGATAATCAGTGACATAAATCGTAGTTGGTTATTGTAGATCCGCTTCCGCAAAAAGAGAAACTCATAAATTTCCTAAACATTTTTTTTCAATTAAGACACTGCGTACTTTCTTTATTTCAATTTATGTGTCATACTTTTTTCATAAATTTTGACTTTAAACTTCTAATTTTTCAAAAAAAATATTTTTCCAATTTTTCAAGTGTGTTAGGCTGAGTGGATAATCTCCAAAAAGTTTCTAAATAATATATTACTAAGATTTGCTGGACAAGAAGTTGGCAGATTCAAATGTATATTCATCCTTCAAAGGGAACAAAAAATAACATAGTAGATTTAAGAGAAAAAGATCACTGAATATATTGCTCACAGTACATGGGGAAGACAAAGATATGAGGGAAGGGCCAGTTAGAATTCATTAAATTGTGGTCCAAATATTGATACATATGAGTTGAATATATATATTATAATATATATTCGGATGAGACTAAAGTCAACTCTCTCTTATCCAATCGAAAATCAATCTTCTTTTTATGGTGTAAGAATCGGCAACAAGGAATTGATCGTTTACATCTTTGGTTACCTCTAACTTACCGCCTTCAGACAACTCAAACAATAGGATAGGAAGTGTTTCTAGGTTAAAGGGAAGCACTAAATTCACTTCGCGGGAATTAATTTTTCGATTTGCTTCAGATTTGACACTCATTCCCTTGTTTTTCTCTCTTTTAGTGTTTTAGGTTTATGAAGATTAGTCTAGGAGAAACCGTAATGTTGTCTCCATATAACTTATAGATCATGAGTCCAAACCGTAAAATTAATTATTAATATTTATATCAGTAATATTTTCTTGTTCTATTCAAGAGCTAGGTGTATTTGTGAGATTATAAGATATAGGTTCAGAAAGAGGAGACACCACATGAGAAATAATGGTACAAGACTACCCAAAATGACTTCTCCTTAATGCAGGGTACTAGTGTGGCTCATAGAAAATTCATCAGGAAAACTCAACGAACATACCCAACGTAATCCCACCAGTAGGGTCTGGGAAGGATTGTGTATACACAGACCTTACCCTTATCTTGGGAGGTAGAGATGTTGTTTCTGATAGACCCTCGACTAAATAATAAACTCATGAGGTGATTTTTTATTTTTTTTTGAGAATTTGCACGCATGAACGCTAACTACCAAAAAAACAAGAAGAAGAGGCAAGAGTGTTCTCTCCTACTGGATAGCATAACATACATGACACTTTCACAAGCTATCATAGGAAGACCATACTTCTCAAATATGGAACAGATTAGTCCAACAGTTTTCTACACAAACTTGGATGACATAGCAATTAAGCCGAAAACTTTAATAGGCAATGACTAGAACATCTACCTAAGTTTCTTCACTAGTTACAGAAAAGATTATTTTAGCTCACACCATTATGATATTCAATAGCACATTTCTGTGAAATTTAGTGATAAGTTTCCATAGCATTCGTAAGACTATTTCAAAACGATTCCTAAGAAGTTAATTTTCTTTCCGTGATTTCGAACCACATCCCCAAATCTCTCTCTTACACCATGGTTCATCTTCTCCATAAAGATCTGGAATTGCATATTCTTAAGAAATAAGAAATCATGTGGTCCATAGCTTAAAATTGCGAAGCTACTAAATAATAGGCTCTTAGCTCAAAAGTTCTATAATTCCAGAGCAATTTGCCAAACCACAGGATATATATGCCCAAAAACATCAGAAGCAACAAATCTTTGAATTGTTACTTAAGAATTCAACATATAAATAAATAGCTGAAGAGATTTCAAAGAAAATTGAGTAACAATTACATTTGGCTTTAACATAGAAGGTGACATAAGTTACCATACTTGGAGCAAAGCAAAAGTATAAGATAATCTCCCTTCTCGACCAAAAGGCGGATCCAGGATTTAAGTTCTATAGATTCGACCTTTAAGGTTCTTAGTTGAACCCATTATATTTTTAAAGTTATGAATTCATATCTATTATTTGTTGCAATGTAGTGAAGTTTTACACATAAAGGTTCAGACAAACCCGGTAACAAGCCGAGGGTTTATCAGAAACAACCTCTCTACCCCTTCAAGGGTAGGGTAAGGTCTACGTACACCTCACCATTCCCAGACCCCTACACTAGGTATGTTGTTGTTGTTGTAGGATAGTGGCCAAATCTCTCCATCCACATGGGCCTGAAAAGATGTGTAAGCAGTTGTGGAACCTTCGCCATATGAAATGGTCTTAAGTAAGAGGCTTGAGCACCTCCCAAAGCCACAAACCTCACTCCATCAATTACCTAAGTTGTTCGAAGGTCTTAAGTAAGAGGCTTGAGCACCTCCCAGAGCCACAAACCTCACTCCATCAATTACCTAAGTTGTTCGAAGGTCTTAAGTAAGAGGCTTGAGCACCTCCCAGAGCCACAAACCTCACTCCATCAATTACCTAAGTTGTTTGAACTCGGGTGCAGGTATCCGACATGGGTGCTGATCTAAGGGTCAAATTCGGCAAAATCTAAATTTTATGATTCGAGGGTATGGATCCAAGTACGGGTTTTGGGATTCTACTAAAATAAATTCAAAATTATAAAATAGCGCTACAAAGATATTCTAAATTTTGAGAGATACACTGTGAATATAAAATTGAGACAAAAGGACTAAAATAACGAAGGTATGCCCTTTCTCTTATTCAAAATCTCAATCCCCCCCCCCAACACACACACACAAAAAAAGATTGTCCATGGATTATGGTCAAAGTATTTGATGTGGATCGATCGCATACCACATGAATCCCGCAACCGCACTAGTGTCGTGTCGACGACACAGGTTCGGCGGCAAAAATGAAAAGTCCGTGCAACTTAGTCAGTTACTCTAGTAAATGTAGATGGTAAGATAATGCTAAAATTCAAAAGGCAATTAGCAAAAGCACAAGAACACAACAATGAATAAATGTATGAAAGCATAACACCAATTAGAACATTTAACAATAAAATCCTTTAACATTTCAAAGACCTTGTGTGTACAAACATGATATACTTATAACCACTTAAACATGTAGCAACAGCAAGTTAGACAAAATAGGAAAAAGTATTCAGCTTAGTCTTTACCAACAGGCTAGCCTATGATCAAGCAGTTTGTTTGCGTTCGAACCCAGTTCCAGGGTCATCATCACAGGGGAAGACATCTAGTCCAGTGACAATAGCAGATGGTGGACCTCTCCGACACCTCTGCTCCATTTCCTGAACTTTTTCGGGGCTTCCAGAAAACAAAGCCTCCACCGATCCATCCCTCCTATTTCGAACCCAACCTTTCAACCCCAATTCCTTAGCATTCTCCACAGTCCAGTCCCTGTAAAACACCCCTTGCACTCTCCCCTTAATCACAGCTCTAACCTGCAACCACAACACATAAATAACCAGAATACAGAAAATATGAACACTCATTACTGAAAAACCACCTTAAAGTCCCATAGTACAGTGGTTTGTTTTTGTTGTTGTTGTTGTAAGCTAACCAGCAACCATAGCACCACAAACACCCAAACCCCAGAAATAATAAAACATCAATCTCCTAATAAATGCTCAAAACACCATCTTTCTCTAAGAATTTCAATTAAAGATCACAACAAACTTAAGGGTCGTTTGGTAGCTTGATAAGAAACAAGCTATCCATGTATTAATTTCCGTATAACTTTTACGACATTTGGTAGGTCAATAGGAAATAAGTTATTCAAGTATAAAATTTATACGACGTTTGGTTTACAATTAAGAAATCCGCATAACTAATACGTACATTAGTTATGAGGGAATCTATTAATAAATACATAACTCTAACCAGTTACCAAACGACCCCTTAGGTTACCACAACCAGGAAACACAATCAATCACCCATTACCATTAACAAGCTCAAAATGACATATTGTTAAGTAAAACAAATAATTCACACCAAATAGCACATAAATATCAAAAACTCAGAAACAATCAAACACCCATAACAAAGTGTGAGGAAATAGCTCAATATCTCATCTCAATTAAGAAATTCAATCGAAAATCCTATCACCCCTACAGCCATAGCACATAAAAAATGTCCTAAACCCAGAAATCAGCAAACACCCATTTCTCAAAATTACATCTTTTATCGACAATTTGAATTGAAAAAAACGAAAAGGTAAGTTCAGACCCACAAATCACCAAACACCCATTTCTCAAAATTACATCTTTTATCGCCAATTTGAACTGAAAAAAACGAAAATGGAAGTTCAGACCCAGAAATTACCAAACACCCATCTCCCAAAAGAAGCTAGAAATCGAAAAGGGAAAGTGGAGGACTCACCGTTTTAGCATCTGGGTTAGCGTCAGAATTTAAGGAGGACATAGGATATGACAGAAGAGGTGAAGGAAATTTGGGCAGAAGTGGAACAAAACGAGAGCGAAATGGTAATAGTAACTTAGGAAGCTGAAAGGAAACTCGTTTTGCGTCTTTATATGAATCAATAACATTTTGTGTAAGCATAATAAACGAGATTCTTGATCTTGTTAGCCATTGCTGCAATGGTGGGTCTAGATTGTTCTTGTTAATCTTCTTAACAAAATGGGATTTGAAGTATGAATTTGTGAAACGACAAGTGAATTTTTCTGTAGAAAAAGATAATGATGCAGAAGCTGCCACTAATGCCATTCGATTCGTATTCTATTGACTATCTTTTTTAAGTTCTCGACTTAATGAGACATACCGTCGGAGCGAGCAGAGCAACTGAACAAAGTGGGCTGTTTGAATTTTGACTCTTTATCTTAGAGGGGCTAAGCCAAGCCTATATAATGCTATAGAAACAGCCTTTTTTGTCTGCTTTCATCTATGCTCATTCTGATAGGAATGATCACCTTCTAAACAAAATAGGAGTGGGAATTTCCCGACAACGACCATTCTCAAGAACGAAAAAGACTGAGCTGAGAGTTACTGAAATGACCGAATTGGTACGGAAGTTGTAAAATGGGAAAACCACGGAAAACATGATTTATTTGAATAATCCAGTGGTCGGTTCTTTCTTTTGAAAAGACTATCAAATCGTCCACATAAGGCTCACTATTTCTTTCATTCAATAATGCCTTCGCTTGCTTCACTTCAAGACGCTATTTACCAAGGAAAGACTATCTATTTTTGAATGGTTAGTATATTCGTATTGGAGTGCGATTATTGTTAGGTCCAACATGGCTTTTTTTTATTATTAGAATGCATGCACATATCTTTTTGTAATGTAGCTTTAACACTTGCTTTTAATCGACTAAAATGAAATTAAATCTTAACCAATGATATGTTGTAATCATGTCGAAGATATATAACATGATAAAATCAAAAACTCTAATTCAAGGTTACAATCATATTAAAAATCACAAGTTCGATTAACAATTAGATACATTTAAAACGCTTATTTTTATTGAATTGAGACAATCGCATAAATTCCATAAAGTAAAAAAAAAAGGCGGGATATCAAATCAATAGAAGTATGAGTGTGTATTAGGCAATTTAGCCTTGATTAATTAATATATAAAATTCATATTCCTCAATTACAAATGGAGTTCAATGATCTCTAATATCTATACTAACCAAAATTTTCTACAATATTTTCATCATAAACTTTTATTTTTATGTTTCTCAAATCTATTTTTAAGAACACTTTTCTTGTAGTCAGATGCATGCTCCGCTTGGCTCCGGATATAGTTCAGTTGGTAGAGCTCCGTTCGAATCGAATATTTATCGAAAATAATATCTTTATCTCACACAAGGTAATGCAAGATAAGGTTTGCGCATATCTCATTCTTCTCGGACCCCTCTTGTAAGACTAATGTGTATGTTGTTCGCCTTCAACATGGTTGTACTAAGTCATTTGATAGTGTGTATCGAAAAAATAATGTACGCATTAACTTTATATTGTGTAAATACATAACCAAAAAAAGAAAAAATCACTCCTATTTTGCTTCTTTTAGGCAATTGATCAAACAGTTAGCCTACATTCAAAGCCCGGCGCCAGATCTTCATCACAAGCATTAACATCCACGCCGGTGACATTCGCCGCCGGTGGTCCCACCCTACACCGGCGTTCCATTTCTAGAACCTTCTCAGAACTACCGGAAAACATGGCTTCCACAGTTCCGTCGTCCTTTCTGTTCCTAACCCAACCACTCAAACCCAATTCCGTCGCATTATCTACTGTCCAACCCCTATACGATACACCCTGAACTCTCCCTTTAATTACAACCCTCACCTGTAAATTCGCAATCGATTTTTCAACGGAATCTGAAAAGATAACAGAAATTCAATTCGGAGAAGAAGGAGAAAATGGACTTACAGTTTTCAAATTGGAATCGGACATTGATCGTCGGAAAAGTAGATCGCTGGTTTAGCCGGAGAAGTGATTCTGTTGTTGACGGACGGACGGACGGACGTTCTTATTACACTCTCAAATATTTTTATTTATAATATGTATTTGATTTATAAAAAATTATTTAAAATTTAGTCATATTTTAATTAAGCTATTTCGTGATAAATTTTCTTGTTTCTTATTATTTGGAAAAAAGAATTTGATACTTTAAGCAATACATACATTATCTTACATGATAATTTAGGATTGATGCATTTTCAGATCTTGAGTATGAAGTTTAAAGTTTTGAACTGGCTGGTCTAAAGTTCAATATTAATGGGATTAAGGTATAAATATTTTGTAAATTTCGACTAATCTTTAAATAGATCCTGAAAGTTGCTATTTGTGCAACTTCACCCAACATTAAGCTTCTCGGGTCTACCAATACTATTAGATGGGCTTTACTATTGGATTAAGCAGTTGATCTTATGGGCTTTATTTTTGTAGGCCCATTAATAAGTTTTTGTTACGTGGTATTTGATAAAAGGAAAAGCTACATAATTAATACATATTTCACTACCATATTTACTATTATTACCTATACTTTTAAAATATTATGTATTTTATCACTAATTAAGAGCTTTCTACCAGATACATATATTTTTGCTATTAAATACACTAAAATAGAGAGAGAGGCGAGCGAGATTCGTGTGTATCTCAGATACATATGAATCACACTAGATACATGTATTTGTGTTTGACGTGATTTGCATGTATCTGAGATACTAGATACATGCGAGGGAGATGGGAGATAGGTGAGCAAGAATTGTTAAATATCTCAGATACATGCGAATTCACTTAGATAAAATATATCTAGAGCGTATGTGAATGTATCAGGACATATCTCAATGCATTTGGGCGCACAAACATATGGTAAGATACATATGGTAAGAGTTTTTGGTTGATTGAAGTTTATTTTTAGAACAATTAAACATTTTTTATTAAAGTAAAAGTTTATTATTTTCACAGAGAAAACATTGATATCAAAATTGAAAATTACCTATTTGTAGAGTCCCTCGGCTCTTTAAGGGATGAGTGGTCTTTTTAATATGAGCTAGATAATTCTTGTCCTTTAAGTTAATTTTTGAGTTTGAATTATGCCAATATCAATTTCATTGACATGACATCAGAGTTGGATTCATCCAAAAAAAAATTAATGTTGGACCACCATATTAAATTACCCACACATCAATATGTTCAGTCTTGTGCGCAAGGGTGTTTGTGTGTGTGAAAAAGTTTCATATTGGCTTTTTACAGAACGAATAGTCTCTTTTAATGGAGTACTACGTATTTGAACAGTTCTCACTTTTTGAGCTAGATGTTGGGATTGAACTAGATCCGGGATCAATTTTTTAACACATATCATGAGTGGTCTTTTTAACATGTATTTGGCCATCTCCTTAATTTACTCTCACTGACAAAATTTCATTTTAAAAAAAATAAAATGTATGTCATATTTTTCGAGATGGGTAATCAACTGCAAATATCAATCGTAACTTATATTCTTGTATAGATTTATAATTTCAGATAGTACAACAAATAAAAACATAATTTTAAATTTTAAAAATTACTAACTTTAAGAATTTAAATTTTCAAACTTCACAAATTTCAACTACAAATTTTATAATCTGAGAGCCTATTCTATAAAATTATAACGACCTAAAAATGTCCAATTTCTAGTCCTTCTAGAGTTCTATTGAAGTAAGTATATTGATGGATTTTTTTAAAGAAAACATGGTGCTGCACACACTTCAGTAATTTTTAAAATATTTTCTCCAGCCACCAAAAATATTCAACTATAACCTCAAGCTTATCCACATCCAAATAAGCCAAATTATACCAAAAAGTCAAAAAAGAAACTATATTAACAAATTAAAAAAAATCAAGGCTAGTCATTATGTTTCAAAAGTCTTCAGTTTCAATCAAGAAAATATAGTCGGAATAATACATTTCTGCTGTAATAAAAAAAAAGAATCTTTTCAAAGTCTTTGTTTTTTGCCTTGTAAAGAGGGTTTCACATAAAGGCAGGGAACAAAAAGATTAGATCAAAATATTAATGTTATTAAATGGAGGGACAAAAAGGCTACTATTTATAAATTTTAATTATAACATCTTATACAAATTTTTTTAAACACTGTGTTCAACAAGTATTTTATATTTTGAAGAAGTCAGTATTATTATAACAAGTTCTATGCTAATTTATCAATCTATCGCAATTCCAGCTTGAAACTATTTAATCAAATGTCAATAGTTTAAATTTGAGTCATCTTTCGAACAACTAATCATTCATTAATCCAAATTATTCCACTATGATGCTTATTTTAACTACTAAACCATATGTGAGTAGTTTAAATTCGAGTTCTCTCTTGAATAACTATGTCGTTTGTTAATAATTAAAATTATACCTACTATGATGCTTACTTGTGATCCTTCTACTATAAAACCACATGTGTTAAACTGTTAATAGTTTAACTTGATCTCATCTGATATACGTAGATACTTAAACTTGTATAGAGTTATATAAGTAGATACGCGTCTTAACTAGTCATCTCGAATAACTACATTATTCATTAAAAATAGGTGGACTTGTTGTGGTGGTGGGGGTTGGGGGTGGGGGGGAGTCTGTGGGTGAACTTTTGAATAAATGGTCTATATATGGAACAACCAACAATTAATATTTTTGACTAATGGTGGCTAGTGTTAAAGTTTAATTTTTCTTCCCTAGTTATGAATTTTAAAGGGAAGGTTTCATTTGAATTCAATTACTTTGACAAGAAACATTCTACTTTGGTTTAATTTGTCCAAATAATGAAGTAATTCTACTTCACTTTTTCTTATTTTCCTATTGGGTGGTCTAATATCAACTCGTCAAACAATTTTGGAAACAGAATTTTCATTAATGAAATTCAGAATATAAAAATTTAACAAAAAAAAATGTCAAGAGAATTTAATATATAGTTTGAGAAACGTGCACATTTATACACAATTACACACATATTTGACATATTTACATTATAATTTCAGGCAAAAGAAAATCAATCGATTTTTCTTGAATACAAATAATTCCACCTCTTCTCGTAAGCATAATGTAATGCACATATGTTTATAATCAACTCTAATATCCTGTTTTACCAGGCTTTTGAAAGCTAGCAAAGCTATTTTTCACTAATAATACCTTGCCACCATATTAAATATACCTTCAAAAGAATTTATATATCGTTTGATCGATGAAAATTGTAATTCAAAACGGTCATCGATTAGGGTACTTATCATATGTAGAAAAAACCTAAATTTTCTTCTTCAATTTTGTTTCAAAGAATAAATTATTGTTATTATTTAATATCAATTATTTTTGGTCTGTGAAGTTGAAAAGGAAAGGTAATTGAATTATTTATATACATACCCACGGTTGGTTATTTTTGGACTTTGGGTTATAAATTCAAAAATCCAGCGTGGCAGCGTGAAAGAATGACGTGGACTGGGACCCAATGTTTCTTCTTCATAGTCAAATATATTATTCTTCAAACCCTTTTTAGTTCATACTCACATGTTCAAAGCAAAAAAATATGCCACGTCATGCATTGCCACCCATCATACATGTCACATACTCAGCATGCCATGTCATGAAATATGATCATCATAATCATGCATGTATGTCATTAAGTTTGGCTATATTATCAAAATGGTATTACAACTTTCACCAATTAGTTTTAGGAGATATGACTTTTGGTAATCAAAGGTACAGGCGGATCTAGAAAAAATTACACGATATATATAAGATATTTTTTTTTATTTTTTTACGAATATATTAGAGATTGATAAATAGTTGAGGGGGTACAAAATTCATCTTGGAATTCAAATTCAAATCTCAATCAATATATTTTTTGAATTCCTTAGTAAGAGTTCTAGATCTGTCACTGAGTGAAGGAAAACAAACAAACAAATAAAATATACGCGCACCACAACTTTGTATGCAATGTATAACTAAAGAAGTAGATATATTTTATATAATTAATTTATCATAATAAACATTTATGAACACGGATAGAAATTTTGTATGCAATGTATAATTAATGAAAAAAATATATTTTATATGATTAACTTATCGTAATGAGCGCTTGTGAAGATGATCAGAATTTTTTTCAAAGTATGAGTCGAAATTCTATGATTTCATTTTGAAATCTTTTGATACCTCTTTGATAATTTGCCTCTCTTTTTTATTTTTATTAACGGTTGAAATGTCTAATTTTTTTTTTTATAGAAATAATCCTTTAGAAGAAGCCAAAATAATGGCCACGTCATAATCATAGCTGAGTCAGAGACATTAGAAGGTCAATTTCATGACTCATTGCTACTCCAACCCTTCAATCCGTGTGTTTCTTGCGGTGTCTTGTTTTTTTTTCACCTCGATATTTGATATTAATATTGGATTTAATTAAATTTAAACTCACGTTGAAATTATTCCCTTATTATAAGAAATATTTTCTAATAATACGACTTTATATTTAAAATTTAAATTTAAATCTTTAATTAAAAATATAAAATGTCTCACGTTAGGAGAGTTTAATAAAAGCAATTTCATATTTAAGATTTAAATTTAAAATCTTTAATTATAAGAATAGAGATAAAGTGATGTCGTCTTGCTATATAATCAAGGCAATATAGTTGATGTGAACCATTTCCTCAATAAACTTCATTATTATTATTATTTTTATATAGTGCTAATAAAATTAGGTTATTACCAAAACCTCTTCCTTTTTAATATTACAAATTTTAGAGATGTCATTGTAATACTATTAATTAGTTTAATTAGGGGCTTAAAAATCTCCAAACCCCTTTGTTAATTACCTAATTGGACCACACTAATGATTTTGTCACCTCATATATTTAATTTATTTCGGTATTTTTAGGTTTAAGTTGAATAATACTTGTGGGCATTCAATTGTTTGCCTAGAATTATATAATATGTTTGACCAAATTTTTAGAAACTTTTCTACAATTCTACGTCAAGTAATATGTCACATCCATGGTGTATCCTTCCATTCACCAATACACCTTGTGACCTTTATTTCCATAACTCCACACTCCTACCTGTACCCCACCTCCTAATAATTTATATCTGATTATATGTAAATAATTTTAGAAAAATCGAACACAAAAATAAATAAAAAATTTATTTATATTTCTAGAAAAATATTTTCTTTAATACCAAACACACCCTAAAAGAATACATGTGCAACTTTCTATGGCTTGCAAAAAGTTGGTTGTAATTGTTGTAAATACGTGTATGTAATTAACAAATAAGAGAGAAAAAAAAAAGGATACTATTTAGATTGTACAAATCATTTTTGATTATTTTTTAAAAAAAATTATACTCTTTAATTCATTTTTTGAATTGATGTGTGGGTGACAAAGATACTTTAATACAGGCCTAAGAAAATTAATTTACTTACAAAATGAAATGGCAGTCGGCTCGTTATTAATAAAATATATTTTTATTAAATCTCATAGTATTAGGTAAAAATATTATAAATGAATTATTATACAATTATCTATTGTTGAGATGATGTGGAACTGAAGCAGCATTTCTCTTGTTTTAGCTGGAGTAGTTCTTGAATATGTATGAACCATGCCATTTATTCCTTCTAGAATGTTCTAATCTTAAAGCTAAGTTAATAAATGAACGAATCAAGTTAGGTTACTCGAAGTTATGTCCATTTTGCCATCATAAAAATATGGAAAACTACTTTATTAAACATTCATCCGTATCATATATTCTAATTCTGTCTATACTTTTAAATAATTAAGTATTTTATTATTTATTAAAAATTTCATATCGTATATTGAGGAAGAAACATCTAGATACGTTTATTTTAAATATCAAATATACTAAAATAGGGAGAGAGGCGAGCGAGATGGTAAGGGAGACGAGCAAGATAATGATTCTCAAATACATACGAATCACACTAGATACATGTATCTAGGATACCAGATACATAGGAAAGTGGTGAGCGAGATGTGAAGAAGGCGAGCGAGATTTGTATATGTATTACAGATACATGTAAATTCACTTGAATACAGTGTATCTAGAACAAATTGACCTCATGTATCCTGAGATATATGTATCTGAACGTATCTAAACTCACCAAAATTTGGTAAGAACATTCATAATATTGCAAACAGAGTATATCTAAATAATTAGCTCCTAAACTAGTGGAATTTATGTAAGTTTTCCTAAAAATATATTCAGCCCAACTCTACTTAAACTTGAGCAGGTTCAACGAGTATTTTTATGTACTAATATTTATTAAAATTTTATATTATATATTTTTCACATATATTCATATGTATTTAAATGAGATATTTTCTTTTCGATTTTTCATCAGCTGCTAGATTTTCGTATAAAGTTGTTCGATCACAAAATTTAATTTCAATGTTGCGTAAGGCCTATTTAATTAAGAATTTTTTTTCCATAACATGATTTATTTCATTAGACAATATATATATATATATATATATATATATGATTTTATTATTATATTTAATCCTCTCGTAGGCCTGCCCTAATGGAAAAATTAGTCGTGTAGAACATGTATACAAACTTAATTAAACGACAAGCACTAAAAAGATTTATTTAATTTTTTAATATAGATTAGTATGTACGGAGTCAGCAAAGCATGATTTGAAATTAAATATTGGGATAAACAATAAAGAAAATATTTTAAACATATTTTATTTAAATTTATATCACTAGATATTGTTTGAGGTTAGGTATATACGTGGCCTTTATTATTGAGAAATATGATCTCATCTACCAAAATCCATCTCACAAAAAAAAATTATAGAAAAAAAAACACTCAAAAGTATGCCTTTTCTATAGGTTTTTTTTTTATAGAAGCCAATATTATGACCTAATTAATTAATTAATTAAAATTAAGAAGTGTTTAATTTGCTGGCTGCTTATGTTGTGTACCTAAACCTACAGCATTTTAAATATAAATAAATAAACATCAACTCTAGAGTTGTTTTTGGTAAGATGAGAGTTTAATTAAGATCGATTTCTGGTGGCACGCTATCCTACAAGCATTGATCCATGAAGAGACGATAAATAAAGCTACAGATCCAAAACCTTCGACTTATCTTTTTAAATGAAAATATTCGAAGCATCTCATTTTTTTATTTCGTCGTTGCTCATTTTTGTTAAGAGTTTATCTTGTAATCAATAATTATTATTATTTTTAAATAAAAAAGGAAACATGTATATAATTTATAATTGCATGCTTTGGTGTAAGTGGCTCCCATTTTCCTTAGATAATAAAAGCCCGTCCATAGCTTGCCAAATGAATAATTATTTCCTTAGTATTTGGAAGATTCCTCCTTATCTAAAGAAATTGATATTATTTTTAGTTTTCCATCAAAAAGATTTGAAGTATATTATTTTATCTAAAATTTTAAGTTATTAGAGATGTTTTGCTATTTTTTATATTGAAATTGATCAATAAACTGTCATCTTTATATAAATTCTTGAATATATATATATATATCTTAATGATATATTTTTGTTATAAATCTTAATCATTCAGGACATATTAAGTGATTGTAACATAAAAATACAAACGAATTGATGATTGAGATATGAGGAATAACTAAGATTAAAATCTAAAAAACAAATAAACTTAACATATGAGATTAGAATAATCTAAATTAAAACTCTCATTAAATGTAAACAAATGCGACCTAATAAAAATAAATAGTCTGGCCTTAGTGGAACTCTTTAATTTAATTAATCTTAAGAGATAAATTAAAATTGCATGGCCACATTATTTTTGCAAAAATAAAAAGAGTATTATTAATGTATGTGGAATTAAAAATCTCTCGATGGATATTGGTATATATGCCAAACATATATTAAACATAGGAAAAAGATAGTATCAGATTTTTCTAATGATTGAATGACCCACTAATCAAGTTTCTAAAAAGCTTAGATGATAGGGAATATTCATTATTTTCGTAATTGCAAGAATTTTTTTTTTCAAAATTAAATTAATATTAAATATACCACCTGTCTAGCAGAACGAACGAAAGTAATAATGAGATGAGTATTCTCCAAAAAGAAAATCTGATGAAAAAACATGAGAAAAATTTTAAATTCGAGAATTTAAAAAATGAAAAATCAATAATTATAGAAGCTTTATGATTGTTTCTGCGACAGTTGCTATCGATATTGAAAACGTCATAAGTATATCTATAGCTTTTTTTAGTACATCATTTTTTAAAATTGTCATATTCAAAGTGTTTTCCCTTTCGATAAACCCATTATTCGCATAAAATGGCAATTATAATCAAAAATGAAATCAGCATTTTGGCTTTTTAAATGGAATTGTGCCACATATTTATATTACAAAGTTTACTTGTATTAAAATTATGAAATTATCGTTCTCATTTGTTCTAAAATCAAACAATTTTGTGGAGTTATAAGGGAGCCCAATTTAATTTAATTTGTTTATATACACTGATATTGTAAAATAAATTGTTATAGTACTATCAAATCATCTAAAAAAAATAATATTATAATATGTATTCTTAAGAAGTGAGATTTATAGCATAAAAATAAAATATATAATACTCTACTATAACATGTTAAAAATATACTATATATTAAAATATAAGAATAAAGTGATTTTTCATGTTTTAATGTGGATAAAAAATTTCTTTGAATACAATTTTATTTCTAATGATGCTACCGTGAATACATTTCAAAAGTGTTGTTCTAATGATGTTTTAATCATAATGTCGGAATTTAATTTTTGTTTTAACTTATTCATTTGTTTTCTTCTTTAAATGTTGATGTCATACGATTAACAAAAATTCTCTATACGTCACTTTCGTAATTTCTAGTTGAAGTTTGGTTACTCTGATTTTGAACAAACATGGCACTCCATAATTAAAATACTTCTTCTCTAATATCTAGTGAAAAAGAATTAATGAAATTTTCTATCGCAAATAATCTGTCACAATTTTTCTATTTTTTCTTGTAGTTAACGAAAGGCGGCTTACATAATCGTGTGTGTACTCTTTATCTGAACTTTAATTGACATCTATGTTTTTTTCAATTTTAGATATACACAAGTAAATTTATAAACTTATATAAAGTTGAACAATTAGACATATGCGACCTATGTGAAATCTTACGGCATGGTTATTCGCATGAGATACATCCGAACTTATTTGCATATGCCACGTAGAACACGTATGTATACCTGTTCAATTTTATAAAAATTTATGAATCTATTTGTGTATATCTAAAATTAAAAAGCATATAAAAACTATTTGAGACCAAATTAAAGAGTATGTTTATATATATATTGAAAATCAACCATATAGTAAAATCTAAAAATTATTTTGAGTGGTGTTTGATAATGATCTATGATAGGGAAATTTAAAAGATATCTTTATTAAACATGCTTAATGATGCATGGAAGTGCGTCATATTATATTATTATTATAAGAAGTTTAAATTTTTATTCCAACAATCATTGGCTCTTTTATTTTATCTTTATTTTACCTATAAAGAAAACTTTGAATTCTATACATACACGTAATTTTGCACAAGTGTTTTTAAATATTTCCTAAAGTATAAAAAAGAAAAACACACACGAAAAGTTAGGCATTTTAACTAGTTGAGTTAATTAATTCTACTTTAAATTAAAAAGGTACACTCACACTTGAATTTCGAAATTCAAATAATTTTTTTTATCATAATTTATTTATATATCTTTTAAATGTTTTAAATTATTAATTATTTTAACTTGTAAAAAGTTCATGTAATTTTTAAATAAATAGATTTTATTTTAAAAAATTTAAAGATTTCATATCCGAATTCACGATCAAAATTAATTATTAGTTAACTCTTAAAATTTAATTTGTGACCTATAAATTAAGATAGATAGAGTATCTAACAAGTAACAACTTACAATGAATCATGATATAGGACAACGCAAGACCGATTCAAAATTTTAAATTTATGAGTTCTTAATACAAATATAGAATTTTGATCAAAGTCACTAGGTTTTGTCAAATTTGAAATTACTAAAACTCCGGTTTCGCCTCTACATATAACTTAGTAATAATAATAATAATAATAATAATATATATATATATATATATATATATATATAACAAATTATTAAACTATATTATAACAATAATATAAAATTCCTTACATTGTTGTTATTACTGTATACAAGACAAACTTTTATTAATTAAATTTGATTTTTTTTTCAAAAAAAGTAGTTTTTTTTGCCTTTCCAGTGTACAAATTTACATTCAACCTCACGATTTTTCTCAACTTTTTTAAGGTTGCTGTTAGGAAAAGTAAAAGTTGGAATGTGATAGTTTTAACTTTTTTTGTATTTTTTTTTGGAGAAAAAGAAAAAGAAATATTGACATCATAATTAATTTCTAGTCTTGTGGAGTAGCTTCCTATGTGCTTTTTTTTTTCAAAAAAAAATAAATCAACTTTACATTTTTGTGGTTTGGCTTTTTTGGTCGTCACTATCTTATCTTGACAAAAAAAAATTGTTGGAAAATTTGACAAAATTGCATAATGTATTATTCATGAAACAATTGTGATGTTGCCAAAGCACTACGCAAGAAAACACTAGGTACAATAAATATGACAATACGTGTTACATTGTTTGTATTATAATCTTGGAACTTTCAAATATGCCAAATTTGATTAGATGGCCACCTTGAAACACATGTAAATAAATAAATTTATTAATAAAAAGAAGAAAAAAAAGAGTAAGTTATTTCTTGAGATTGGAACAAGAATATAATCGTGATTTGAATTAAATCTCAATTATCAATAATGACTGATGAAATTGACTAGCGATCGATAATTTTTTCTTTTATCAAATATTCACCCAATTAGTATAATGATATGTACTTATCAATTTATCATAATCTGTTGCAGTATATTTTACGTGTATCACACATATGTATGTACATAGCTATTTATTTCAACAACTTTAAGTTTTAGTAAGGTTCATGAACTTAAAAGATCATGATCATATTTTGAAAAATAAAAAGTAGTGAAAGACTATTTTTATTTCCAAATTAAACTCGTGTTTCATTACGTTGTGTTTTTTTATGTCTCAAAAAAATGCCAACTAATTAACTATCATGTATGACAAGCCCTCTTACAAGTTACAGTAGCACCAATTATAGATTTGGAATAAATATTGGTGCGACAAAAATCAGTAATTTTGACTCAAATCTTGTACTTATATCAAAAAACTTCATTTAATATATTAATAATTTATTCAAATTTCGATAGATTGAAAAATTATAAATTATAAATTCTGATTTCGCCACTGAATATATTCATATAGATGCAACCAAACACGTATTCAAATGGAAATGATAAAAGGGAACACAAATTTGACTTGTGTTTGTCTTGAAAGTGCATATTTTTTTGAAGTCTATAGCAATACACGCAATTTTTCTTCCATATATATATATATATATGTGCGGGGGCACGTGCATGTGTGTATCACGGGAGTGTGGCGAAAACAATATTTGATTTTGTTAAAATGAATATCAGACATCGAATGAGAAAAATAAAAATAAAATAGTTTTGTCACAAGAAAATGATTGTGGTGAAAATGTTTAATTGTTTTTGAAAAAAGATTTTTTGAAGGATCAAAGTTTGTTGATTTGATTTGTTTAGAATATTTGAAGCAACTAAGGCAAGGCACAAAAACCTATTATTAATTACCAATAAAAGTTATGGTAAAATGATAAGTAATTACTGTTTTATTTTTAATCAGAAATTTCGAAAGTGAGTTCTTTTCAATATAAAATTGTGTTTATCAGAAAATATTTTACCTTCTAATGTGAAACTTCAACTCCCAATATGAATTTTAATTTAATCATACCCTAATATTCTCGTCAATAATCATCATCAATTACCTATCTCTATTTTTATTTTTTTATTGCGTATTTCACGGAAAAGATTGGGACATTGATGGGTTTTTTATGCAAAAAATTAAAACAATAGTCTAAAGAATTCTTGATTGCTGACATTTGATAAATAATCGTGATTTTTGGATATAGATAGTATAAGATTCGAATTACAATTAAGCCAATATTAACATGTGGTACGTGTTGTCATAGTTAGAAATTTTGACAAGCAAATTCTAAAAAATAAAAATAAAGTCACTTAGTGAATCAGTGAATAGTGAATAATATGTACACGAGAGATAGGAATAGGGGCATGTGTCGGACTCTTTAAAATGTATACTGAAATAATTTGCGCTCTAATTATTCTTCTTAAGGAACCTGGTTCTTTAATTTGAACTAGAACATATAAATAACTTTTGATTAATCTTGAATTTTTTTTTGCTTGTCACGACTTCGATTCGTTGTGACTGACACCCACAATATTTATTCTAATTCTAGTGGGAGAACCAATTCTACAGTCCAATTTATCAACTTAAGAAATAACTATTACAAACCTTGCAGAAGCAGGAATATAATCAGAAAACAATACCGAGTTCCCATAAATTCAGCCAACAATATTAATAACAACGAAACGCTGAAGTAAACACACCTTAGGAACTGAAAGTCGTCCGTACCAAAACTCTACCCAGTGTCATTATAAGAAAAAGGGATCACTCCCCAAACAGAAGTCAAAATACTAAAACAGTGTCTAGAATCTTAGTCCTGGAAAAGGAACAAGAACAGAGAAGAGTCTATGGCAGCTTGAAACAAACATCTCACCCTTGAACTTTGAATGAGCTTTTACTCTTCTAACCGAGGTCTCTCCATAGCCGGCTGAATATGCCCTGAACTTAACAAAATGGCAGAGCAGGAGTAGCATCAGTACACAAAAACAACGGTGTACTGATAGGATCACACGGTTAGCCAGTAAGCAGATCATAGATAAGTAAATTCAACACAATAGGCATATACATATACAAAATAAGTCAACAACATCTCGATATCACAACTCAATGTCTTCCACATTCTATAACTTCACACAAGGGTCCTCTGAAGGGACCTACAAATAATCAACTTTGTATCGGAATGTGACACCCAATCCAAGTATGTGTTGGAACGTGATACCCGATCCAAGTATGTGTCAAAACTTGACACCCGATCCAAATACGTGTCAGAACGTGACACCTGATCCAAATTATGTGTCGGAACGTGACACCCGATCCCAAGATATAACAATCACAAGAACATTCAAGGTTTACAACACTTATACCGCCAAGAGCAGGTTCATCACAATAACAGGCCAACAAGTGATCATTTCACCCATATTCTAGCATGTTTACCTATTCATATACATACATACATATAATGAAGCAATTTAACAAGTATATGAAACACATACGGGAAACTAGACCATCACCTACCTCAAATTCAAGTTTTCACAACCTTACAATGCAAAAGTCTTTCCTTTTCAGGTTCGTTCTTCTTGTTCTTGGTCTAGAAAACATTAAATACATATCAAGGATCAATACAATGGTCTAACTATCAAAAAATATAACACAATTCCACTCCCTAGATCAAACCCATGATCCTAACCTTACCCTAGGGCTATTTTCCACTATAGATTTTCAGTTCAAACCCTCCCCCAATGATCATCACCCATACTTCTAGTTTCTAGGAATCAAAGTATGAATCTAGGGAGTAAAAACCTTACCTTAAGTATGAAAATTCGTGGAAAATCAATGGAAATCGCCCTAGGTCGCCTCTTGGGGTTTAGAAACTGATTGTTGCAGAAAAGGCCGTTTCAGGTTTTTTTTCCGACTTAAGTCGCGACTGTTTGTGCTCCAAGCCCCATTTCTCAATACACCCCTTCCAAAGATGCATTAAAATTATTCCCTTCACGCCAAATTAGATTTCGAGAGTTTTACTTGCCCGAATGCAATTCGGCGAAACCATACATGCTTCGTATCGTCTTGGCTATCAGCCTATCCAATTTAATTATAGATTTGACCGTCCATCATTCACGTGATTACCCTAGACTTCACCTGACTCAAATTCGTCCAAGTCTGGCCTAGGCTCAAATTTTCCGAAGTTTTCTGGCCCGAAATCCTTCCCCATTGGCCTATCCCTAACGACGAAAACGGGTCGTTACATTGCTCAATGGAGTAAAAATTATGATCTATGATGTGTAAGATTTTTAATCAACTTTACTAACTCTAACGAGCAATTTTACTAGGTATGTTGTTGTTGTTATTGTTGTTGTTTTACTATCTTTAACGAGCGATTTCAAATTTTATGAACTTTATAATCTAATGAGCTAACTCTAGTAGCTCAACTAAACAGTTAACTTCAATTGTTTCACTACTATCAAAGAGGATATACTTTCTTTTCTTACGATTCTCACAACCTTACAACACTCGACAATAATAAGAACGAGATTCTTTTTTTTTTTTTTGAGTCTGGTACTTTAGTTTACCATATTTATCATTATGACCTTTTCTAACAGTGAACCTGATTCTTAAAAAAAATTGTCATCTGTCAAAACATTTAAATCAAGATCAATCTTTCATATTTCGTAACAAGTATTGAAAAAGTCCTAAAGTTTGAGGATAACGATAAACATGAGAAATGACACCTTCGGCCTACTAAGGAAGTGATTGAGCAAGAAACCATTTTGTTGTCAGCAAGCAATGGCAGACAAGACTCCTTTTCCTAAATATCTTTAGAAGTGAAGAGGACATGTCTAAACCTCATTTTAATAATCTTCTTTTGAAGATAGGTATTTTCTTAAAATAACATTAATATGACGACTCTCATGGTTTTTACGTATTTCCTCCTACACAACTCTTTAGAATATTAATTTAAATACAAGAAGCTCTTTCAATAAATGGCTTTGCGATAGACAAAAGATTAACACCTTATTTGAACCTCTAAATATTATTTTGCTTAAATTATCATGGCTAAACGAAGTTAACAAGAGTCAATCTCTTAAATAATTAATATATATATATATATAACTCTGAATATTTAATTAATTAAGTATCTTATATAAACTGATCAATAACCAACCAAACCACGAAAACTATTATTTTTTCTTGAAAAGAAAACCGTTTGACTACACATAATTATTTTAGTTGAAGTTAAACACTAGTATTGGCTTAAATACTTAACCTTTATAGTATTGAAAAGGCAAAACCCTCGAAAGCGACACTCTGAATGGACTTTGCAGTACACAATTTAAATTTAGTCGGAGATTCAATGCGGGCTTCGAACACCAGCTGAAACCAAGGAAAAAAAAGGAAAAGGCAAAACCCAATAGGTATTAAAGACGATGTTCATTAAATTACAATGCTTATGGTATATGTCATTTTTTTTAAATAGTAAAAAGGCCAATAATTGATTAATTAGTGAAATTGAAGTTAGTTGTAATTAAGAGATTAATTTATCTAACCCACTTTTTTTAGCTAATTAACCAACTTCCCAAAAGCCACTTTTATCAATTTGGAATTTTCTAGAATTATCCTATATATCCAACTTCTCATTTGCTTCTAGAGTCTTAACATCTTAAAATATCTTTGCTTAATTTAAACCTTAAGCTAATTATACTATAATATGGAAAGGTTGAAATTTCTAAAAAGGGGGGAAATGATCATTTAAAGCTGATTTCTTCATGATTCATGTGACAATTAAGAAATGTTTTGTAGTTGAACTAATTAACTAATAAACTAATCCATACTATAATGTAAAAGAATTTTTAAAGTAGTAGATTACGTAAAAGATTGATACAGTATATATGCAACCGTTCATAATAAGTAAAACTAATAACTTGTATGATAAGGCTCACGTATTATTTGCTATAACTTGTTAAAATACGGTGAAAATTAATTAATAACATGATAAAAAGTTATGCTGCCACAGTATATAAGTTAAATCTTTCTAGTTATGTTAAAACATCACGTACGACCATTTTAATTTGTACAAGATAAAAAAAAGTGTACTATGTGTGTCTCAATTTGTGTTTTATTTTTTATTTTCATTTTTATTTTGTAATTAAACTTCTCATATTATAATGATATGATTTATTATCACGAATTTTTGATTTATTATATGTTTTTTTACCGTACATTTTTAGTTTCATGATAATATCTAGTCACACGGGAAAAAAGGTTAAATGACAATGCAAGGTCATACGCCTGTTTGGCTCCTCATGAAGAATAACTCACATTCATTTTATTGGGGAATAAGACAACGCCCATGAAGCTCCGACGAAAACGGAGGCCTACCCGGCCATATGCCCATGTGATCAGGATTCTTCGGAAAAAGCGTGGGCTACTCGAAAACTTAGGATCTTTGCTTAGTAATGAATGATAGGAATCTCTTCAAGATTTCTCCGCCAACAGCTTATGTGGTGATCGCCTTCTAAAGCTCACTAACCCCCGCTTCCTTCTCGTCTTCACTTATTAAGTGAAAAAAACTCGTTGACATTCTAGAAGATATTTGACTGAGTTTATAAACATTTGCTTTTTGTGTAATCGGATCGTGCTGCCTTCCTTCATTTCCTTGGCTCCTTTTAGTTCAGAATACCTATTGCCCATTATATAGTGCTAGAGTCGCTTCCGTTGTATGCATGCGCAAGAGATCAAACATTTTGCTAGACATCTCGATCTATAAGCCCTTGTATTTTACTAAATTTTGTGCTCAATTAAACACCGTCAAATGAATGTGTTGAAACAAATGCAGTATCATGAGATTATTGTTAATGCATTATTTATGACTTTTAAGTCTTGGATAATGGCTTTATTTGGTTTTGTAGACAATTAATATGTAAATTAAATTTATAATCACAAAAATTTTGCATCACATATTAGACAGAGTCGGCAAAAGTATATATAAGATGGAGAAAAAAGAAGATAGTGTGCACAAAACATTATGAATTTATGTTGTTATTCGAGAAAAGCAGAAGTATATTTATCTTAAATTAAGTTACGTGACACCATCTTATCGAATAATTTACCAAATATGCACATATAATTAAATAACAACAACAAGTATAAATAAAATAAAACGACACTACTTAACATAAAAACCAGCACAACTCAATCGGTCAAGCGCTTTAGTTTCCAACTTGAGGTTTCGAGTTGGACACTCGAACTTCAACAGATTCAAATTCATAACTTATAAGTTGGAAGATAAATTTACCACTCCTAATCAAGCTCCTTTAGTGGTTCATAATAGTTGATTTGACATCAACAAATTCTTGATTAGACTTAATAAGCTTGAGCCTCTATGCCATTGGCTACAAGATAATTCAATACTAGTTATCATGAATTTCATGCCATTTTCTATATATTTTCTATCACAAATTTATTGGAACTTTGAAAATGTTTACCCTAGCTTGATGCTAATTATATTTGATTTGAAAATCTAAATAAAAAGTTGTCAAACTTTTTCCTTAGATGCCATCTCTCAAATGCGACTTATGACCAAACTATAAAGTACTAGAACTTGAACGAAAGCGAATCTAAAATTTAAAGTCTATGTGTTTCTAGAAACAAACTCAAATTAATTAATATAAATATTAAGTTCACAGTCAGATATTTATGAATATTTAATAAAAATTTCATGCATATACAAAATTTGAGTAATTTAAGCACACATATGTATCGATTAAATCACTCTTTTAATCTAGCCGAAAATAGAGTGTATAATTTGTTAGGTTGCTAATGGTGTAAACATTTCCTTTAATTTAGTCTAAATTGTTTGATGATGCTAATCCAACTACCATAAGATGTGACCCAAAACCATATTCTCATTATGTCCTCATGTGCCAAATCTATCAATTTTATTTATGAATAAAAACAAATATTAACATTATTAAAATTGTACTATAGATTTTCTTGTGCCAATTGGTCTCATACCCACCATAGGTTAAAACATGAATGCTTACATGTGCACAATGTGATAATGTTAATATGAACAAGAAAACAATAAAGCAAGTTAAAATAAGTGGTCACAAAATTGAATATATATTATCTATATATTAATAACATACAAGTCAAAACATAAACCACCTAATTAAACCTAATGACATTTCCTAAAACGAAACTTTATCCTCATATACCATTACGTATACATTTCATATTATTATTTTTTCTAAAAGTCTCATAATATGTAATATTTTTTCCTCATAATTAATACAAAATAGGGGGAATATCTCATTACAACTTGTAAATTACAATTCATTATGTTATCTTTAGATATTGAGACATTTCCTTGATGAGACTATTGATTTGATGTATTTACAATTTCATTTGAACTCTCTCCCTCAACAACATGATTGAATGATATGTCTTGTGAATCACATAACAGAACAACCATTAGGATTTTCATCACTAAACATTTGTGCGTCGTTGTTCAAGTATGTCGTTGGTGGAGGAGGTGGTACATATGACGGCGGGTGGTAGCCATACTCCATGGCGTAGCCCGTATGAGCGTTGTAACCGGGATCGTACATTGTTATGTCATAATCTTGATTCATGTAACTTTGATTGTACATAGGCATTGCATAATGTGTTTGTGCATTGTACCCATAATATTCCAATTTGTTCGCTTCAGATTTTGTCTCTACACCTTTACTTCCTTCGCCCTTTGATTCACCCTCTTTTTTCTCACTACTCTCTGACTTTTTATCACCGCCCCCTTCTTTCTCTTTCTTCTCTCCGCCTCCACCACCACCACCACCTTCTTTCTCTTTCTTTTCTCCGACACCGGCGCCGCCTTCTTTCTCTTTCTTTTCACCACCTCCATCATCTTTCTTAGGTGGGACAATTTCCACATTTCTTTTCAATTTATCTTTCAAATAAGGAATTAATTCCTTTAAGTCCATTGTGCCCTTTACCGTGACCAAATCTTTTTCTGAATCTACTTTGACTTCTTCTACCCCTATCAATAGTAAATAAGAAAAATGTCAATAACATAAACAACCAAAAAAAATTAACAAATAAATGAATAATTTGTATATATAATATTAATAAATGATTAAGTAGATGTTTATCTTACCATCAATCTTCTTTATAATTCTCTTTATTTTGTGTGCACATCCATCACAGTGCAATCGAATCTTCAACACAACTGTACTTACTTGTGGCTAACATATATTAAAAAAAAAATCAGATCTAGTTTAACTAATAATACCAAATTTAATTAGTCATAAGAATATATATATATATACCAATTTTAAACTTGAGAAATAATAGCACATTTGGTCCTCCAGTTATTAATAAATACTGATATATAAATTCTCGTAATATCTGATTAGATACATATAACCTTCAATTAATTATAATGGCATTTCTGATTATCTATGCATGAGAATTTTCATAAATTTAATTAATTATTAATTGTTAAACTTGTAATTTTACTTAATTTTTGAGAATTAAAACCTTATATGATAGAAACCAAAACTACGTATTTGGAACATTTAACAATTCAGTTGGTTAATCAGTTGAATTTTACCCTTCCTTGCACCTAACTTCTTTCTTTTAATAAAAGGTTAAACGTACATAGCCGAAATTACCTCTTTAGGCTTCTTATCTTCTGTTTTTTTCTCTTCCGCCTTTTTCTCGTCGGGCTTTTTATCTCCGACGCCGGCGCCGGCGTCCTTTTTGGGCTGAGGAAAGACGAGCACCACCGTCTTCTTCGTCTTGCTTACTACTTTCTCCCGGAGCCATATGGGGTCCACGTTCCCTTTCACCGTCAATTTTCCACCCTCACAATCTGTCTTCACTTCCTCCACACCTTCAGAAACGAAATCGAAATTTTAACTTTATGAGTTTTAAATTTTAAAATTTCTATCGCTAGTAGTAATTAAGTTTACTGAGTTTATTAGGAAATCGTCTGGTACTCGAGATAATGTGAAATATCCAAAACATCCCGCCACGGCCATTTAACTTGAGATTATTTTATCTTATCATATAAAAAAATTTGATTCACTTACGAGTTATTTGTACTAAAATTATTAAATTCAACCGAACTAACGGCTAAAATTTAGTGCAGTGGAAAATTTTAACCGTCAAATATTGCGGATCTAATAACAATGATGGTTCCTTGAAAAAACCGTAAAGTACTATTAACCAATAAATTCAACGAACCAATTTTATCAATAATAAACTAAAATTAATAATTCAAAGTTCAATAATGGAGTAATTTATACCTTCTAAATGGCGAATGGAACGTTTGACTTTTTTAGCACAGCCTTCACAATGCAAATCGAGTTTTAAAACTATGGCGGTAGGACCGACATCCTTTTTTCCACCGCCGGCATCACCGCCGGCGTCATTCTTCTTCTCTGTTACCTCTGTTTTAGTTTCTTCTTTTTTCTGAAATTAAACCAAAAAAAAAATCAAAAAATTTGAGCAAAATGAATGAAATTGGAACTTTAAAAAATGAATTAATGTGATTTTGGAGATTTAGAAGTGATGAAATTACCTCACCCATTTGAAAAATGAGAATGGATTATAGAGAAATTATAGAAATGTAATTTTTGGTTTGAAGAGAAGAAAATGGAGGCAAATGAGAGAATATATAGAAAAATAAATAGTAAATTGATGAGATCAGCAGCTTCATATATTTTCAAAAAAAAATTAGTAAAGCCCCCACTTGTGGATTCTTTTATTTTATATTTTTCCTTTTTGCCTGTTGATTTTTGGGGTGGTAGGTGTGCGTATATGTATGTATGTTTAGATATGGATGGATAGATGGATGGATGTTAATGATACATGAATGTGAAATACGATTGTAAGGTACATTTAGACATTTTAATTTGGGCTTTAATTGGTCGTAACTAATCATTAAACACTCTAATTCGTTCATACTATTTTTGGGACGTGACACGTAATTTTCAAAAGTGTCTAGATGATTATTTTGTAAGTTGAAGTGTTCAACTGATACTGTGAAGGAGAGTTGAAATGTCTAGATGTGCATATTCAGAGTTGATGCGTTTACTTGTTAGTTCAAACCAAATTTAAGTGCTTATTTATGTATTTTGTCTTCGATTTATTTGGATTTCGTCTTTTGCCATTTAGATTCCGGACTCAATTTTGAAGGTAGTGGATCAAAAGGGGTATATATATTATTTTTCTCTCAATTTATGTGATATATTTTGTTAAATCGATTTAAAAAAGAATGACACATTTTTTATTTGGTAAATATTTAATGATATTATAAATATTTTACTCATATTGAATCTGATTTATTTGGAAAACAAAATCCACAAAAAAGTGTACTCTTTTATTCAAATATTTATTTATTCTAGGAGTAGTTTTGAAACATTATAAAATCTTTCAACAACAACAACAACAACAACCCAGTGAAATCTTTCTTAAATTTCGTGTACAGTCAAACTACGTCACATTATAAATTGAGTCTCAGAGAGTATGTATATTTAAACTTTATACATAGTCGGCCCCTTAAATTTGTCAAGATATTCTATTTATACACTCGAACTAAATTATGTTTTAATTGAATACTTCAACCTCAAATAACATGTTTCAACTATATACTTTCAATTTAAATTTATACACACACACATATATATATATATATATATATATATATATATATATATATATATATATATTCTTATTTTATGTAAATTAAATTTAACTAAAATCTGATATTTTACACGAATGTGAAATAGGATTGCCGCCGTTTTTTGTACATTTGTTTTCGTGTTTTACCACCCAACTTTAACCACTAATTTTTTTAAAAAAAAATAAATTGAAAAGGTGTTTTACTTTGAAGAGAAAAATAATCAAATGGAAAAATTGATTGATCAAAGAAAAAACAATTGTAGTTTTATATGGTTCTCATATAATTAAACAAATTTATTGTAAAAAGAAAAATTGAAGAGGAATCTGTATCACTATTTTCATTAACCATGCACACTAGGTACGTATGCTGAAAATTAAATAATTAATAAATACATAATACTAACTTTACATTAAAATTTTATTTAACTATTATTTGTTCTATTTGATGTCATCCATATATGTTCCTAAAAAAAAAGGTAAAAACAATAACAAAATTTAAATACTAGAATGAAGAATTTAAAGATTCGTAGGCCACATATTATGACAATGCAACAAATAAAACAAACGAAAAAAAAAGAACAAATTAATCGACGTCACCTTAATTTGTGGCTATTATATGCTCCTTATAATTAAACTTATATTATCTATTTTTCTACATACCTACAACGGTACAAGTGTTAATTTAATTAATTTTTTTGACTTGGTTATTGGCATTTCGCACCAATATTATGTAGGATTAATTTTGTGTTTTGTTTAATATAAATATTTTTACGTTAACAATAAAAATGAAGATAATTTTATTTTATCATGAAAATCTATTAATTTACTTTAACAACAATAACAATCATAATTAATTCAGTATAACTTTATAAGTGAATGTTGAGAAAGTAAGATATATACACAGATTTAACTCTAGTATTTTTATGGGCAGAGAAATTATTTTTGATTGTCTTTCTGTAACTCTCCTCCTTTATTTGAATTTGAAATCGATAATGTGAGCAGGTTTACGCAAGTAGAATACGTTAATTTACCTCCTCGGCATAAATAATTGTTTGTTTTTAGGTGAAAGGGTGAAAGATCCAAAGCGAAAAAGGTCAATGAATTATTAATTTTATAATTTCAACTTGAATTATATATATATTTTGGCTTCTTAGATAAATAATTAGTGAGTTATCTTGTCCATTTTAACGTTGAAGGTAACTTATATGTTTGGCTTTTAATTTAATAAGCTATTCTTATGGGATTTCTCCAACGTCATTTTTGTTTTTTGGCTACTACCTTAACCCAATAGACAATATATGTGATTTGGTACTTGCATGGACTTGATTAATGTAATTCATAAACCTAGCTCTTTTTTTTTAAAAAAAGAAATTAAATATTATAGTATTCGAAATTTACTAATTTAATTAATTTGAATTCGTGCTATACATTTAGATTTTATGAGGAGACGCATTTCATGTTAAGAATTTATAAATTTCAGGGCTTGATCCTAAAATTTTTGATTACGGATGGAAAGATCTCAATCGTCTTACCTAGAGGTAGATATTCAAAGTTCTAATTTTATGGGTTTGAGTTTGATATTCTTTCATTATCCATTTAATTTATTGGATTCGAAATAAATTATATTATATTTACTTAATGAATTCTTAGTACTTCTGAAGTTGAGTCAGAGTTATTAGATTCAAATGAATATGTCGTATCCTATGTATTAATATTTATTTGTATAGTGTGTTTACATCAGACCAATTTAACTTATCAAAATTAGGTGGTTTAGTAAAATAAAAATATATAATTTGTAGGTTTAACATTTAAAATGCATAATATTTTCTCTTGTGTATAAATACCGATATATTCTTATGTATTTGAATCAATGAATTGAAACAAACATTCTTTTTCAAAGCTAAATCAAAAGAAGAAATAATAAAACAATTAAAGTAGGCCAAAGACCAATAAGGATATCATAATGAAACAATAAGTATTCTTTTATTTTTAATCAAAGATTTCAAGAGTTTGAACTTTGAATATAAAATTATTATTATTAAAAAATATTTTACCCCTAGGTGACATTTCTTAACTTGAATTTAATCGAGCCTAAATAGAGATTACCCGATATAAAATGAGAAAACAAAGAAAAGGACAAAGTACTCAACAAATTGTACTTCTTCTTCTTGCTCTTGAGTTCTTTGTACGATAAAAACCAAAAAGAAAAAAAAAGTACTACTATTTAATTTTTAATATATTTGGTAGGTTTGGTTGCATAAAGTTGGTGCAAAAAATAATTATATATTTTGAATATTTACAAAGCATCGGTTTGAAAAGAGAAGAATGCTTCTAGAAAAGCTTTTATATATGTGATTGGGAAAAAAAGTCTAATTTTGCTTTTGAACTATTAGACATGAAATAATAATATTGTCTTTCGTTTCATATTTGACATTTTATATTCCACTTGTGGATTTACTGAAATATGTTATTGTTGTTTTATTTTTGGCATAATATTCAATAGAATTATTTTAAAAACGTTTTTTTTTACGATATTTACAACATCAAGAGTAATAAATTAAAAGTTTTACACTTCGACTTTAAAAATACTCCTTTCGTCCACCTTTAATTGTCTAGTATATTAAAAATAATTGTTCAACTTTATTTAATTTGTTCAGTTTAAAAAATCAAGCTTTACATGCTAATCAAAGGAACTTATTTGTCAAGTATACAACAACTACATAGTTAGTGTGATTTCATAAATGGGGTCTAGACTCTAGAGAAAATAGGATATATGGTAGGGGCGGAGCCACATGGTTGATAGGGGTTTTATTCGAACCCCTTCGACGAAAAATTATATTATTTATACATGATTAAAATAATTTTTTATGTATAAATAGTAGATGTTGAACCTCCTTCGACTAGTTCGTGTGTCCACTTCTTTAAATTTTGAACTCTCTTATTAAAAATTCTGACTCCGCCACTAATATATTATATACGCAGACATTACCCTATATTCTCTCAAATAAATTTTGCTTGTACAATTTTTTCTCCTCATTTCCTTTTGAAAGTTTAACGTGGTAATTCAATGTTGGTTGGGAAGAGGTTGTAAAGTCATTTTTCCATTTTCCAAATTATGTGAAATTAATCAACATTAATTAGTGAAGATGATTCTTTGAGCTTTTCACTTTGTGAATGAGGGTGCCCATCAGGAGGTCAATGGGGCTAACCTCCCCCCCCCCCCCCCCCCCCGCTTGAGGGTTAGGTCTGTTTGTGATGGTAAGCGTTTGATTTTAACTAGTGATATCAAAATCAAAACTACACGTTTAATTTCTAGGAACATGTTGCATATATGACAAGTGTGGGAGGAGGATTGCTGGATAACGCCAATATTTTATATATGACAAAACACAACAGTCTCATGATTGAATATAATGCTTACTTGATAAATTTGATTAAAAATAAATTTGCATTCTTGGTATTAACTATATATATAACTTTTAGTGTTAATATGAAAAGTGTTTGATCCTAACATACTTATCTTTCAAAATAGTTTTAAGAAAATAATTACTGGTTATCCTTGATTGCTTTATTCTGTCCATTTCCTCAATTATTTGATTATACATTATAATCAACTGACCACTCTTCGCCGACTATAGTATCCCCGAGGGGCATATCAATTTGTAACTATATACAACTATTAATAATTATGAAAATGTTAGGAGTTACAAGGACATTGAAAATGAAGATGGAATAGGACACCTCTTGACTTTTGTATAACTTTTTCGGACCAATAAAGCGACAGAGTTAGTCTTGAAGTTTCGAATTTGATAGAATTCAATAACTTTAATTTGACTTAAATTATTTTAACTTTTTTTTGATATACATAAATAATCTATTCAGAATTCAATAAACACAAACAAATTATAATGCAAAATCGATAAACTAAAAATTCTAATTCCGCCTCTCCCCGAAACCAAAAAGGAAGTAGTAGTAGTAGTACTTGCCTTGGCCAAGATAAGAAAAAAGAGGTCCCCCATGGTGAGCAATATATACATCTAGAGTTGGCAAATTGCAACCAAGTGTTTTTAATGCTTTGCTTGGCCAACAAGAAGAAAGAGGTCCCCCATAGGCAATAAGCTTATTAATGTCAGGGAAAAATATCATAATTTGTCCATGTACAATTGTTCAATTTTGCTTTATGTTACAATTTTAGTTCATTGAATATATCCTTGTGGTTAGCAAATAGTTTTCATATTTGTTCTTTGTCATTAATGAAGTTTTAACGTGAAACTGATATTCAATTTTTTCAAGAAAAAAGGTATAAATTTACCCATGAACTCTTCATTGTGGTTTAAACTTACCCTCAAATTGAAGCTCTATTAGGAATCAATGACAAAAACGATAATATTTCCTAACGACAGAGTAATTAGTATTAGAAGAGTTAGTTCAAATAGTTATTCTGTATTTATGTTATATTCTGTATATAAGTAATCAGTGTATACCGATTTAAAAATGTAAATTTTGACCTATTTTTCCCCCTTAATTCAAACAAATGGTTTTCTTAAGAAAGAAAATGAAGAAACTTTTTTGAAAACTTAATGACTCTTTTTGTACAAACCCTAAACCATCATGATAATAACCCCCACAAAAGAAAACGACTTATATAGCTTGTCTTTCATAAATAAATATATTAGCTGTTAGATTTGTTTTTTAGATAGAAATTAAAAAAGATTCTTGGAGTGTCACCTTATCAATTAATTTGATTTGACTGAATTATTTTCCCCTCCCACCCAAAACACAAAAATTGGAGTCTCATAGATAATTAATGCAATTTTTCTAATGCATATGTGGGGAAGAGTTTTCACCCATGTAAATTGAAGCTCCAATTAATTTGAACTAACATAGCGTAAAATTTATTTAAGAGGAATATACTTTATATTAAAAAAAAATTCATATAAATATTATTTGAATTCGAGATTTCTGATTAAAGATGAAATCATTTTATTTAGAATATAATTTATTTTGAAATATTTAATGTTCTTGAAGACTAAGAGGTATTAAACGACATGTTTAAGGGTGATGTAAACATAGTTTAGGAAAAATACTTTTATGATTAAATCTATTAAATTATAAATATTTCCTATTCTTGGAGGTCAAAATTAATATTCTTTGACTAGACTTTGTAATTGCACTATATATTTTTCTCCTCTACAAAAACAACAACAATAATAACATATCTAGTAAAATTCCACAAGTGACTTCTGAAGAGAATAGAATGTATGCAGACCTTATCACTACCTCGTGAAGATAGAGAGACTGTTTTTGAAAGACACTCAACATTTTTTCTCCTCTACATGGAGCAAAATTTACAAGTTATGAGAAATAAATTCTTATATTTTATTTCTAAGAAAATAAAGTCATTATATATAATTGAAATTTTTTAGGAAAATATAATTATCTAACTTATATTGTAATAATATAGCTCAAAACTTAAATTACAAATTTTTAGCCATCAATGCAATCCGTTATAAAATATTATACTCCCATATATAATAATATACAAAACTTTCATTATTATTTTCTTTACAAAAATATTAAAAATTTGATATACAATATTATAAACCCAATATAAAATATGACACAAAATTATAAGAGGTATTTATACACCATATACAATTTTATACACTATCTTATAAAAAGCTGAATTCGTCTTTTTCCTTGAATCCAAACATCAAATTCACCCAAAAATACCACAAAAAATACACCAAATCATTCCAAAAAATTACATTTAGTCTCATTAATACGTAAACGATCTTTTACAACACTACCCATTCGACACAGAGCTTATTATTATTATTACTTTTTTTGCAGAAATTTAATTTTCAAACTCTGAATCTTCAAGCTTCTACAATGATTGAACATCAATTCTATGTTGGGTTTGTGAAGAAAAAATTAATAAGAATCGATTATTGGTAATAGTGGATTTTTAGTATGAAACAAGATGTAAAATAAGTATATTTGGTGAGTCAATTGAGATGGAGATCAATGATTCTCTAACTAGACTTAAAATAGTGGGCAAACAATACAATTTTCACAAGTTTAAGGCTTAATTATGTGTCTACCCGTGAATTTTCAAGATTATCAATCGTGTCAGATATATGTATTTTAGATATATGAGGTCAAAATTATGTGTAATTATTCCAGATACACTACATCTAATTGAATTTGCATATAACTGTCTCTCTCTTATTTGGATAGCCTCTCTCCTCTCTTGCTCGCTTCTCCTATCTCGCTCGCCTATCTTCTCTCTCGCTCGCCTCTCTTCCCGTGTAATCTTATTTCAAAATGCATCTGGTAGCAAAAATACATATATTTAGGTGTATGTGACTTGAAATCTGATATGAAATTATTAATTAGTTAGATAATATGTAATTATTTCAAACTATAGAGATAATTAGTAAATATGATAGTAATGTTTGTGTAATTACGTAGTTTTTTCCTTAAAAAGAATAATTTCCCTTCTTCAAATTGCATGGATTTTGATACTGGACTTCTTTTTTCAAAAGCCCATACAATCAATAACATTGGACCCATTCTTATTGGACTTCAAATTATTGGGCATCGGTTCGGTTTCGTTCAAATCCCTTTGACCCGCTCGGCGTTCCGGCGGGTCTCTTCTCCGGCACGGTAATCTGAACTTCCAACACTCCTTCCGAATTCCTTCAGACAACAATACTTTTGCGCTTTCACAGGTAATTTCTTCTCATTTGTCTTTAATTTAACTTTTTGATGAATAGAGTTATCTCGTATTTGGTGCTGTGGTAGGTATCTAGTGGAATTAGTCGAGATAGAAAAATTATTATGTTAAAGTTTAAAGTTTTGATAGTTGATTGTTATATTTGTGAGATTAAACTGGGTATGTTGTTGTTGTTGTTGTTGTAAGTAGGGTAAAATTTTATGCAAGTATGAGCATCAAGAGTATGTTGTACTCAAAATAAGTTCTTAGGTGAAAATCTTAACTTTGTAAGGGGCATGGGAAGGCCAAATTGATGTTGCATTTTGTAGATTGAGCAGAAGGGTGTAACATGATTTGACTGTAAAGATTTTCATCTTTTCTTTCCTTTCCAACATATGATGTTTTTCTTGTCTGCAGAAATAGTTCCTAATTGTTGAAGTAAGATACAAGTGCTCTCCGATTCCCAGTCATTACATTTCCTTCGGAAAACAATGTTCTATCCAAGATTAGAATAGTAATCTGAAATAGAGGCATTCTGGTTGACTGTCATGGTATAAAGAACACGGAAAGCCAATTTGAGAGGGGAATGTACCAACCCAGCGTCATGCCAAAAACTAATCTTCCTACCATTTGCCAACTTGAAATATGTTTTGCTTGTAAAATCTCCCATAATGTCCTGAAAATCAGTATCTGTATGTATTTATTCTGGTGCACTAACTCAAAAGTAAATTTCTGTTTATGTGTCTACTTATTTTGTGATATATTATATTATTTTTACTGGCATTGGTTCGAAAACTTGGGCAGAGCTTAGGTGGGTACTCCTCGGAAGTCCAATGGAGGGCGCCAACCCAGGCCATAGCCCATAAGAGCCTTCTGATCGACCCATTGACCCCATCCATGTAAGTCTGTTTGTGTGCTTATTGTGGTCATTGAGCCCTAATTTAGGGCTGTGTTTGTCTATGCATGCGATAATCATTGTTTTAGTTAAAGAATTTAAGGCATTATCTAAAACTTGGAGCACACCAAGGGTTGTTGCTATTTTGGGTATTGTAGGTGTATAAAGTTTGAGGAGGTTAAGGGTGCTATTCATAGGATGAGCAAGGGGAAAGCGACCGGGCTTGGCGAGATACCAGTGGAATTTCGGAAGAGCATAGGCAGGTTATTTAATGTAGGTTTTATTATTAGAGGAAAAGAGATTTCTTCAAACTTCAAAGAACTATCGTCTTGGTTTTGGCATTGGGAGAGGATTGGAGAATGATTTCCAGGTTATGATTGCTCATACGATCCTAGAAGAACATCGTGACTAATCTATAGGGTACTATGCTAGAGGTCGTCTTAGGCCCTGCATTCACAACTTAAAGAATTAATAAAGCAAGACAGTGAGAAAATATCTTCTTTTTCAACTGCTTTTATTGCAGAGACCCATATTGTTCTGTAAGTTTTTTTTTTTAATTTTGTATACTGCTTCTATTATAGAAATTTCCCTCCGCATCTCTCACCTTACTTATAAAAAGAAAAAGGAATTTCTCACCATATTATATATATATATATTACTTCATGAAAAAATATATTGTTTTTTCAGGAAGTAATATTAGGCCAAACCCATCGGTGGCCCCCTAAAGTTGGCACCAACTTTCACTTAGACACCTAAACCAGGAGATGTTCATTTTAGACACCTCAAGTAAGGTCCTGATGTGTCATTTTGACACTTTTTAAATAATCTGAAGTTGGAGTCAAGAGCGTGTATTACACTTTCGTCCCCATGGATTAGTTGACCAATTATATTATGCCAACACTGTCTTCTTTACACATCATATTGCTTTAAGATTTAAAGGGTCAAAAGTTGATCTTCAACTCCATTTTCTCTTCTTCAGTTCAAAAACCCATTTTCTCTTCTTCATTTCACACTGATCAAAATCCTAGGTAAGAATATGAAAGTTCAATTTTTCTTGATTTTCATTCAATTCTTAGTTAATACTAACTGTTATGTTAGTTTATGTTGCTAATTTCCAGGTTTAAATGTTGAAATCAAGTGTTGGAGATTGCATTTTTGTTCTCTCTGTCACCACTCTTAGTCACCACCGGTGTAGTCATCGCGATTTTCTCCGACTATTTGGTGATTACAAGGGTTTTCATGGCGATTTTTTCAAGTTTAGCGTTTTGGGGAGTACCCAGTAGGCCGATGTAATTGACTAGTATCTCGAATCCGACGTCTTTGTTGCCTTTGAATTGGGTCGGATCGTATGTGATTTGAGCTATAACAGCTGCTGGGTATTTTTGGATTTCGTAATCAGCTGTAGATTGAATCAATTCATATTTGGGTGTTTCAACACAGATCTTACCGAAAACCATGCCCATTTTCAGAAAACTTAATTATTGCAAATGGAATTTGAGAATGTTGAGAGTAAATATTGACTGTGAATGTTGAGAGTAAATGTTGGCTGTGAATTGTTACTTTTAAAAAATCAATTACTAATTAACAATGGAAGAAAAACAAAAACTAGATCTAGGCAATGACAATGAGATTACAAAATCAAGGTCCAAAGCTATGGAGGAAAACGTTTAGAAAATGGAGAAGAAGAAGAACAAGAATTTTTTTTTTTAAAAAAAAAATATTTTTTTAAAAAAGGTCTTCACGCGCTCAAAATGGGTGCAGCACACGCAATATGCCAAGTCAGCACAAAGTGTCAAAATGACACATCAGGACCTTACTTGAGGTGTCTAAAATGAACAACTCCTAGTTTAGGTGTCTAAGTGAAAGTTGGTGCCAACTTTAGGGGGCCACCGATGGGTTTGACCTATTTTTTTTGTTTCCTGCCATATCAACATCTGCATGTGTTCTGCTCTTAAGGGGAGAGCCCCATATACACAGTTGGGAGTTATCTGCCATTGCCGCCAGATGTGTCGCTAATTCTTGTATGCTTCTCACGAATCTCACCTCTACCGACCGCCTTTTATATATGTTGGATGATGCATTTTCATTTGGAAAAGTCAAAAACAGTATCAAGACCAAGATGAGTACATAAATATTGGACTTGTACAAAGACTACCCAGAAACTGAATCTAGCAAGTCTGAGAAGTCATCTATGCTAAATACAGTATCACCTTTATGCCAGCGAAACAAATATTGTAAACACCTATATTTTATAACAGAAATCGGCTTCTTTTTCCCTTAAAACATCTCTTGTTCCTTTGTCGCCAAACTGTCCAAATGATGCATAAAGGAATAAGCTTCCATATCATCTTCAACCTTTTCTTCATATACCACCCTTGCCATCTGTTCAATAGATCCTTAATGAAGATTTCAAGTTCAATAAATCTTGAACTCCCATGGCTAACAAACAGTTAACAGATGAAGATGTCCAAAGCTGGAGGAATATTTGACTTTATGGTTTCACGTTCATTCCCCACTTTCTTGTAAGATATTTAGGCGCTTTGGTTTTTGGCCTTTATCCATGTAAGGTTTTGTAAAATTTGGAGGTTCTTGGATCAACAGTAAAGTTGTCTCCGTGTGACCTATTGTCACTGGTTCGAGCTGTGGATCCAACCATTAATGCTTGGATAAGTTAGGTTGTCTACATCACACCCCTTGAGGTGCGGCCCTTCTCAAAACCCTGCTAACACAGGACGCTTTGTGTACCGGGCTGCCCTTTTTTTTTTTACGGATCCATAGGTTCATTAAATTCTTTAGGAGGGGTTGAGTCATGGAGTAAAATATGCTTACCTAGATCATTAATTTTATAAATTTGCCTTTTTTGCAGAAAAAAGATAAAATATCTTTGGTGATAAATAAAAAATGAGAACACAATACTAATGTTTATCTTTTTCACAATTTACTACATACATATTATGCAATGGAAATCTGATACCACGACAAAGAGTAGCAAAAGTTATTTGGGAAGCCAAATGAACATCTGTAAATTCTGCAAATATATAAAAATAATGAAACACATTATTACATTGAAACCATTAAGCTCTTGTAGGGCCTAATTTTTTAAACAATTTAGCACTTGCATACTATTAGTCTACTTGTTGGGCGTGGTTCTTACTGTTTTTCCTGCATATGCCAGCGGCATCCTATGTTCACCGTATTTTCTAATTGGGGACGAATGTTCCAACATAGCCAATTCCAACAATGAAGAACGCTCCCGCTTGCAGGAACAGGTATATGAAAAAGTGATCACTTCCAAATAGCATGTTGTATATAGCACAGTGTAGCATATACATTCCCATTAGCAGCTCTAAGACGTGAATCCTGTTTGCAAACCATAGTGCAGGTTACATTCAGAACTTTGCAGGATAGAGAGTACTTACTTCATGGGACTGAGTGAACTGTCAAATGTAATGATAAGTATAAATATATGATTACCTTTCACCTATCCTCGATCTTGGTTTCTTTGATGCCTTGGCACTGTACTTTTGCTTCATCGTGTTCCCCAGCTTCTCCGTTACAACCCATTCATTTACCCGGCTGGCTTCTAAGAGTCCTATTATTGCTGCCTTAGATCGATGGAGTGACATGACATTCTCAAATAGGATCCAGAATACAAGAAGATGGAAAGATCTGCGTGGAAATCAGACTAAGTTGTATTAACTTTTTATGCTTGAAAAATATGAAATGAAAAACAAAAGGACGATTTCTGAGTTCAGTTTCGTGAGTTCACATACCTTGGTGTGCAAGCAGCATTAAGAATGGTAATAGTTGCTGGAAGATATATAGCTAGAGGCTTTGTAAGATGGACTTCAGGCACCAAGATAGTTGCTGGGATGACGACACAGTAAAAGAAAAAGGTAACCCAGTGTGCGATAATCTTCCTCACAAAGAAGAAACCGTAGATGAGATGAAACTTCTTCCAGATTGATACACGCTGCATTTAAAAAGAAAAGGTGTGATGTGACTTGTTGACAAAAAAACTTTTATTAATAGTATAAATAATTTTTAAAATATAGTGATACCTCACAAAGGATGATTTCTTTCATCATCTTGCGAAAGAGGTTAGCTGGGCCACATGACCAGCGGTGCTGCTGAAATCTATACGCCTTGAAGGTACTTGGGAGTTCGTTCTTGACCTAAATGAACTGTGTTAGTCATCTGATTCTTAGAGGCTTGTAGTCATTTCCATAAATAAGAAGTTATGAACTCACAGCTAAGTCGCCCACAAATAAAAATTTCCAACCCTTTAGGCTAGCCCTGACGGCAAGATCCATATCCTCTACTGTGGTCCTGTCTTTCCATCCGCCAGCATCATTCACTGCTCGAATTCTCCACACACCAGCAGTCCCTACAATTCAATCCATCAAGCTCATTACATTCTTAAAATAATTTCTAGCTGATGATGCTGTATGTGGAGTGAGATCTGACTATTAGTTTACCATTGAACCCAAAAAATGAACATGTTGATGAGCCAACTTCTTGCTCAACACTGAAATGATAGTCCAATGACATCTCTTGAAGTCGAGTCATCAGACATTCATCTGCATTGACTGTGGAAAGATTTTCACTTACATTAATAACCAAGTTAGAAGAATAAGAAATATGGCTGAAGCTGTTAATTCTTTCTCTATGTATGCATTGCCTTTTAAATAGATTAAGGATGCTTTTGTGAATTGATTTTTAGGTAAATCTTTTCATGAAAAGTTCTTTGAGTGAGATAGAAACAACATAAAAAGAATCCTCCTATCATGAAACGGATACAATCAAAGTTTATTAATATAAACATAATAATCCATTATTCATTAGTTTTACCTCTTCTGAATACCTTTAATTTTATTTGTTTTTGAGGTCATGACCAATTATTCAGTGTGTGTATGGACATAATGCAGTCTTTGGCCTTACCAAATTTCCATCTGGCTTGAACCAGAGCCAGTTCTGGGTTGTCGAGAAGATATGGTATGGTCCTCCAAAGAAAGTCTTCTTCAGGCTGAAAGTCTGCATCAAAGATCACAACAAACTCACAGTCATCAACATACTGCTTCTTTAGACCCTCCTTGAGAGCACCAGCTTTGTAGCCATTCCTGTTGTTTCTTGTTTCGTATTTCACGTTTATCCCTCTCTCTATCCACTTTCGACATTCCAAGTCCACTAATGTCTGCAATTATATTCTCAAACATTAATTGGAATTCAGAAGATTCTTAAAAAAATTTCTCAGATAAAGTTGAGTTGAAAGAGATACCCGTAAAACTTCGTTGGTGGAGTCATCAAGAACCTGCACTACGAGCCTATCTGATGGCCATGACAAGCCACATACAGCTCCAATTGAGAGCTTGTAAACCTGATAAAGAACAATAAGATGATAATAAACAAAAAGATGATAATGGTTCTTATTTTGTAGAGAAAGTTCATATCCCTATTCATATGATATTCTACAACAACAACAATCCAGTGAAATCCCACAACGTGGGGTCTGGGGAGGGTAAAGTGTACGCAGACCTTACTCATATGATATTCTAGTTGGGACTAATTTCAAATGTGTTTTTCTTGTTGTCTACTTTTAATCCTCTTTGATCAGGAGCAAGGTGCAAAATTCAGTGCCTTTATTTTGTATGCTCCTAAATATTGTTCCTTGTTTGACTAAGCTAGAGGTTAGAGCCTTGCAGTCAATATGCTATTGATATATTATTTAACTTATATTTCTAACTGCTGAACATAACTAGATTTATTTCCATTGGTTTCTTGATTCTCATTTTAGTCTATCTTTTTATTAAGCTATGTACAAGTCATTAACAGTGTTGGATGATTAACATAAATCTATAATTTTTGCAATCAGTCAAATTAGTGGTAAATTCTACTGGTGAAGAATGTCCATAAACTATCTTGCTCCTTTTGGAATTTATAATTAGATGGACAATAAGCTTACTTCCTTTCAATGGCCTGACTTACATCTTGGTTTGGCCTTTTGGATCTATTTAATTATTTGGTCTCCTGCTATTAAAATCATGGTTTTGTGGCAGTACTCAACAGGGAAAAGTTTAGGTATATATCATGACAAAGATTTCTCAGCTTAATCAGTAAAGTCAGACTAATGGTTCGGGATTTATATAAAAGGGTGTAATCTCTTGGTATCTATTTGTTCATTTAAGAAATTTCCTATATTTTTGGTGTGATTTTTCATTTTTGTAATCTTTTCTGGATGGACTTTGTCTGGGAAAGCCGGGAAGGGGGAGGGTGAGAAAAGAACAAATATTGCTCCTCTTGCATTGAAGGTAAAATTCCCCGATGAACTTTCACTTGATACTCGGACATGGTTGTCTACTGTGTGTTGTTTCTAGTTTTTTGATTATTGGTGGTTGTGAGAAATGAAATTGTATTTTCTATTTCTGATTCACTAAATTTATTTCAGTTTTGGGATCATTCTATGTTTGTGATTAATTCTCTAAAAAATACTCTCAAGATGGAAAAAATATAACCACTCATCAGAAAAAAAGAAAGGGCGATGGAAACAGGCATATTCATAGTTTCTTCTAGGAAAAATTGAAATGCAATGCTAAACAATAATCATTTATGCATAACTTTAAATCTCTGGAACTTCATCAGAAAAGATGTATAGTCAAGTAAGGTATGTACCTCCTTTTCGTTGAACATAGGAATTTGGACCAACACCATTGGGTAGTTTTTGTTTTTCTCTAGGTCTTCTTTTACGGATTCGAGCTTATACTTGGTATATCTTTTCTTTCCAAAGCACTTGACCCCTCCTATCACTATTGCCATGTAAATACGCTCAAGAAATAGCATGACGGACATGGCTATGCATATATACATTGCAAGGTGTAGGGCAGGCACTACTACTGGAACTCGTATTCGCTCCCAAGCATGATTTAGACTTTGAGTAGTATTGGTGCTTACTCTGATCCTAGGATCTTGGAAAACAAGATTTCTCATGGTTTGTGCTCGAGTTACTGTATGATATGGAGGACCTGAATTCAGAGTTTAGTAAGGGAGCAGAGCACTTTGGGTTGAAAGGAACGAGCTTGCCCCGCAAGTACATAGAGATGGAGTGAAATTGCGGTGAACTTTAGGATGCAGGTTTTGTTGCTTTAAATAAAGATTAAGTGTGCTTGTGGTGAAGGTGACGATAGTAAATGGCGATGAGGTGGAGTGGTGTCGTAGATTGAGTAATCCATTTAAATAAAGTTCTTTCATGTGAGAGACACACGGTGTACATGCAATGAAGGTGTTGCAACGTATCATTGTGCTAGCTGGAGGTTTGGATTTTCCCTCCGACAATGCTGTTGGAGCATCTAAACATAAATATACGTGTTAAACCTTTGTATTCGATAATAAAGATTAAGTTTTGAATGATTATTTCTATTTACGTATCTAAAGAGAAGCGTGAAAGAGATTTCATCTGAATTTCGCCAAAATGCTTCTTAACTCCTCGAGTCCTTTAGTATAACTCGTCATCTTCTCTCACTATTACCCATATCCTTTTCTTAGCTCCTAAGTTACTCTGATTTTCATACTTTCTTTTTGAGAGCATTAGTGGTAATTCTGATTTCTGAACTGGATCACAAACAAAATGTTTATCTTAATAGGACTACGTCGTTTTATCTGTCACTGACATCAACTGATTGCTTTTAAAATCTTACTATCAAATAAATGAAAATTGCAAAGTTTGCTTTGAAGTTCTTTACAGCTGGCCTAACTCTGTTTTTTCTGAATGTAGAACCATGAAGTGATGCATAAATCTAGCCTCAAAGACGCCACCCATAGTTTGGAATTATGTGAATATAGAACATAACACGTTTTGAGCACATCCAAGGGTAACACCGTCATCAACTCTTGGAATTGTCATCTAAATTGTCGATTCTTGTGTGGGATACTTGCAGTCCCAAGTCGTGATGGATATGTTAGTAAGTGGTTGGCTTTATTTAAATGTTTATAAACTACCTTATGAAGGGTGACTTTCCTAATTATTCATGGCTGTCAGTAATTCTTAAGGAAGTAGGAAGTTTGGTTAAAACACGTCCCACTTGTTGAGAGCAATAAATTTCTAAAGTTATGATATGTCCAATTTTGTTAGGGCAATAAATTGTTGGTTAATTGGCTGATTTGGTTACTCAATTTGTCAACTTTCCTACATCAAAATGTTGTTAAGTTAGTTGAAATTTATAAGCAACTTTAATCTATTTGTGACAAACGTCATGGTAAAAACTTACCCTGGGTGTTTGCACCAAACCAATGAATGCAAGACATGTACAACAACAACATACCTAGTGTAATCTCACAAGTGGGGTCTAGAAAAGATAGAGTGTACGTAAACCTTACTCTAACCTTGAGAGGTAGAGAGGTTGTTTTTGATAGACCTTCAACTCAAGAAAAAGCAGATTGAAAAGAAAAAAATAATAAAAGTGAAGAAATCATGGCAAACTATAAAAAGCATGGCAAAGCATTTTGAAAAAAAGAAAGAATAGTAACTACAACAAAATAGTGGGATAATTTAAGTACAAGAAGAGACAATAGATAGTGACAGAAACCAAAGGACAAGAAACTACCGGAGAAATACTACAATTATTAGTATGGAAAGTGAGACCATGCTCTACTACCTACTAATCGTCTACCCTAATTTGTGTCCTCCACAACCTCTATCTAAGGTCATGTCCTCGATAAGGTGCAACTGTGTCTTGTCCTGTCTAATCACCTCTCCCAATATTTCTTCGGCCTATATCTACCTCTCCTGAAACCATCCATAGCCAACCTTTTACACCTCCATACTAGGGCATTCATGCATTTCCTCTTCACATGTCTAAATCATCTTAGTGTCGCTTCCCTCATATTTTTCCTCCACCGAAGCCACTTCTACCTTGTCCCGGATATCTTCATTTCTAGTCCTATCTCTCCTAATACGCCCACACATCTAGTGCATCATCCTCATCTCCACAACTTTAATCTTCGGAATGTGAGAGCTTTTGACTCACCAACACTTTGCCTTGTACAACATAGTTGGTCTAACCACCACTTTGCCTTGTACAACATAGTTGGTCTAACCACCACTTTGTAGAACTTGCCTTAAGTTTTAGTGGCATTTTTTAGCACACAATACTCCGGATGTGGGCCTCCATTTCATCCACCCTGCACTATTACGATGTGTGACACCATCGTCAATCTCCCTGTTTCCTTGGGTAGACCCAAGATACTTGAGACTTCCTTTCTTTTGGATGACAAGTGCATCAAGCCTCACTTCCATGCCAGCCTCAAGCATTACGTTGCTGAATATGTCCTTCATATTTACATTCACCACTTAATCATGGTTAAGTTGTATGCATTCTCACTCTAATTCTTAACTACTAAGGTTGACATACTTGATTTGTATAAACACCCGGTGTGGGTAAGTATTTACCTAAAGGTCACTTGGGTATGAAACAAGAATGTTCAGCTTAATTGGCACAGGTCTATTTACATCTGACTCTCCATAAAATTGATGTATTTTGAAAATCAAAGTATGGAGTTCGCCAATTGTTTTCCCCAAGTTTTGCGTCTTTTGGTTGTGTCCTGATAACCTCTAAACTTAGTCCATGTCAAAAGGAATTGATTTTGACTCTTAAAAGGATATTGTTTGATATTTGTGGGCTCTAAATTCATGAGATAAAATTGACACTTCCATTCTGTTGTTTCTATTCTTTGATCTGAAGCAACATTTACCCTGAACTTTTGAGAAAACTTTGTAAATTCTGTATATGAGGTTATAGGTGATAGTGCAAATTATATTCAACCATATGATTATTCTTTATCTTCTTCTCTTTAATTCTTAGATGCTTGACTTTTCTCCATTTAATATACCTCATCAGTATATGCATAAAAATGCTTTTGGTCTTTCTTCTCTTTCTCGCATGTTTTATATTTTCTAATCTTATATATATCTTGTCTTGAGTTTGCATAAGTATTTGGAATAGATTTCGGCATTGTTGATGGTTTGTTTTTATATTCTCTTTGTAGTACTCCAAACTTTATTCCTTTCACATTTGGAATGTGATAGTTGTGAATGGTGGGGGATTAAGTAATAACAAAATGAATTTTGGACCAGCCACCTTGGGTTCTTAAGCCACTTCAGATGCAGTTAAGATTATATAAGTTCATCTTGTTCTGGAAATCTCCTCCACAGTGCCTAGCATAACTAAGAATTCTTGAGATCTCCAATACTGTTTCCATGTGATTATGTGAAAACTCTGTTATCAAAGTTACAGATTTCAAGATCTTGTAAGGATATGATATCTGTAATCATATCCATGATCTTGAATAACAATCTCTGTTCTAGAAGTATGCATAGGGATAAATAAGCACGTGGGCGCTAAAAAATAAAGTTAACAATCCCTCAGTGCTGAGGAATAGAGATACTGGACTTCTTAGGAGTACAGTTGACAATCCAACTGAAGTACAGATAATGGACTTCTTAGGAGTTCTGTAATTAATGTATTCCTCAGCATACCCTTAATGCTGGCCACCTCCAAAAAAGTGTGATTACATTGTTCTTTGCACCAAAAACATAGAGAGGTGAGACAATTCCATTTGATCTTTTGAATGGAATTAGATCTGCCTTCGAAATCCTTTCATTTCTCTCCTTCTGTATGTTCCACCAACTGCAGGCTGGTACTGTTTTCCACCACTTTTTTTTTTGACTCTTACATCCCACCCCTTCTGATCCAGCAGCTCAGTAAGTCTGCATTATGTTCTGGCATTGTCCAATCCTCCCTAGCCTAATACAGAAAAAGAGTGCCCAGATTTGAGATGTTACCTTACAATGAAGGAATAAGTGGCTGTTAGTTTCTGCTGCCTCCATACATAAAGAGCATCTAGATGCTATCTGGATTTTCCTCCTCTGAAGTGTTTTATGAGTGAGACATGCTGTCTATACTACCATCCATGAATAGCATTTCACCTTTGTTGGTGCCATGCTTTTCCATATAGTTTTCCTAAGGGCCTTCAAAACTTCCTGTCATCTCAGATAAACCCCTGTTGTGTACTCTAGTTACTGAGAAATGAGTATCTTCATTGTGCCTCCATGTGATGGAGTCAGGAGTAGTGGTCGTCCCTCTGAAATTTCCTACCCTTTCTAGTAGTTCAACCACCCTTTCCACTTCCCAATCATTCAACAATCTCCTGAAATTTAGATTCCCTCCCTGTGGCTGACCAAGTCGCTTTGATTGTGGTATCTGGATTGGTGCAGATAGAAAAAAGTTAGTTTCTGGTGACCAATGTATGGGCAATAGTTGTTTTTCCCTGGAAGACATTATTGAGTCCTGTATATAACATGTCAAACACTGATTGTGTTGTTTGTTTCTCGATGTTTAGTTTCCATTACTAGAATTGTATCGACTATATTGTTTAAACACTTCCAACTGGTTTTTCTGTAATGTCATGGTGGGTGATGTGGACGAATTGGTACTCATTATGTATGTCGCGGATATACCTACTAATTGTGATAATTGACAATATGGTATCCTCGTGTTTGAAAATCTGACATGTTTTCAGATGCAAGTGGTTTATTTCTTTCTTTAGTAACTTAAAAATTTATGGGTTGGACATCTATAATTGAAGTATTAAAGTAAAACAACTTATGTCTTGTGGTTACTTGATAATAATCCAATATATTATCATTTCTATCTTCCCTTTTGTTTATTGCTTTAAATTAGATCTAAATAATCTTTTCGAAGAAATTAACGAAATGCACATCCATTACAACCTAACTTTCTTTCTGTTACTTTTAAATTTGTTGGATCAGAGTAGACCCATGCTACACAAATGATTAGAGTAGTTTTACGAATCATGGCCTTGAATTCAATTCTAAATTCTTGAGCTGTTGTGCATGCTCCACATTTAACCTCTTCCTTAATGCTGATTTTCTTACAAGACTTGACACTTCCATCATCTTTTCCATGGTATTCCCTCAATTAAATGGGAAGATTGCTTCTTATTTTCCAGTTACTCACAAATTGAGCAGTGGTACTTGGTCACACCTTTTTATCTCTCAAACCTTACTTTCCTGTTCATCAAACTTGAACCTTATCACGCCTATGCTGCCAATCAATCAAACCACTTGAATATCTCAATTTGCTGGATGAACATTGGTTGTTGAGGGTTCCTTCTTTTACCCGAAGCGGTTGTTGATCACTAAAGATTAATTTGTGCATGTGTTAATTGATACTTGTGATTATTGCTTGGACTGATAGATCATGTGACATCTAATAGTTGTGGAGGAGGAGCGTCGGTATGCTTTAGTGAGAAATCTAGCACATCTATGTGTTTTTCTTTAGGGGGGACTGGATAACCTACTCGAATATGTAGTTTAGGTACCGAGATATTGCTGTTCAATCACCTACCTAATATGTCTTTGATATATGTTGGTGTTGCAGGTGAGCGTCTAATTCAATGTGTTACCCAAGACCAGCAATTACTAGGAGGAAGAATCAAGTTTGTTGTATATGATCTGTTCTTTCCATTTCTAAGTGCAGATTCATGAATCTTTTCCTGCTTCAAGGTATTTAGCTTTTTTTTCATGTTTCCCCCCAAAAGGTGATCTATGTCTTGTTCATGTCATATGCATCACCTAGGTGATGTCAATATCTGATAAATTAGAAGAGTAATTACTTCTGTCCCCTAGGTTTGTGATCTATTGCCCTTGAAGTTAGGCATGACTTCCGGTAGGGCTTGTTTCAGATGATTTTCATTGTGCTAGTGCTTGAGACTTTAGTGGCTCGTCGTAGCCATAGGTTTGTCTTAGCTGTGTTCGGTTGTGAGCTGGGGTAGCACCGTTAGTCTGGTGGAAATTTTTCTTGTACATAGATTCGCACTATATTTGTAGAGATTATGATAACAGTAGTTTCAGCTTACGAAGATATGACCTTGGATAGGAGGTTGTGGAGGATACAGATAATAGGATAAGGGTAGAAGGTTAGTAGGTAGAAGTGCATTTCTTGTTGTCAATTCATACTAGTAGTCATAGTATTACTCTTGTAGTTTCTTGTCCTTCAATTTCTGTTGTTTCTTGTATTTCGATTATCATATTATTTTTGTTGTAGTACAATTCTGTTACTATCTGTTATTTTTGTTACTATTTGTTATTTCTTGTACTTCCATCACTAAACATTGTTGTAAGTCAAAATTATAGTATTTAAGTAAAGAAAAACTAGGCAGATCCATTATCCATCGAGTTTTGGAGAGAGTCGCTGATCGTTCAATAGAACTAGACAATAAACAATAGCTCTTTGGTGTCATTCTTTATGTATGTTGAATTCTACAGGATATGTTGTAGCTACTGAACTTGAAAACATGAAATTAATAACACTATCATCCAGTTAATCAAATATGAATGAATTTTAGTGTGCTTGTAAGCTGTAGCATGTATGGCAGATCAAATATTTCTTGTTTCTTCTCTCCACCTTCTCAAGGAAAAGATTACCTAACATTTGCTGCAACTTTGTAGATCCCAAATTCGTCTATTGCTTGAGTAATCGATAATCGGGGCAGGATTTTCATCAATGGGGTTTGTCATCCAACTACATATACATCAACAAAAATTTAACCTTACAACAATATCATATCCAGTATAATCCTACAAGTGTGATCTGAAGAGGTAGTATATACACAGGCTTCTCCTTTAGCTCCACCTTGGGTTTGATTATCCATTAAGACTTCATTCCCAAGTCTTTGAGACCTCTAGTCAAAGGTAGAGAGGTGTCAAATGTCCATTACTCTCGACAAAAATCTTTCATTCTCAAAGTTCGATTCAAAGATTAAGTGTGGCGGAGGTGGATGAAACATAAAGGCAATGTGTTTTACTTAATCTAGTTGTGTTATACAAAACATTAATATACATGAATTCGAAGTATTAAGGTTAAATTCATCAAGTTTAAACTTCGAAATCCATATTGGGTTGAGATTGCATTACTCACCATTCCACTAGACAGACAGGCACTTCAGGTGGGGTTACTGTGCCTCCATTGGGTGTGAGTACGTGTCATTATATCATTGGTCCCCAAGAACAAACAGCCCAAGCCTATTCAGCACGTGCCTCCTGTCTAACCATTCTACTGACCATTCAAAATTGTTTTTTTTATTTAGTGTTTGGTATTCAGGCGGGAAGCAGGACGGACCCTGCGGGTGGGTATCTTCCGGCTCGAGTAAAGTAAAGTAATTGTCTTTTTTTTTTTCTCGACAGTTTTCTTGGTTGGTTAATTGGTCACATTTTATTCATGAAATTATTGAATTCCAATTTATTTAAATTCGTGTCATGTATTTAAGTGGAAAAATATTTCATAACAAAATTTTTTTATATTCATGACTCGAATTCAAGTCCAGTAGTTAAAGGTGGAGCGATCAACTTCTATCTTTAAACTATACTACTAGACGCTTTTTTCTTGAACAAAACTAATATATAAGATCCGTTTGGCCATAAAAAAATATTCACTTTTCTTGGATAATTTTTTTCATTTGAAAATTAATGTTTGGTCATTAAATTTTCAAATTTGAAACAACATCTTCAGCTTCAACATTAAACATTTCAAATAAATCCCTTCATTTTCAGCTCCAACTTTAAACATTTTAAATAAAGCAAAAAATATTTAATTTATGCGGCAACATAGAATATCGAATGTTTTTTTTTTTTGCTTATTTATTTATTCATCACTTCACGTGTTTGATTTGTTGGGCAGCTTACATCTTTTTGAGCCCATCCAAACCCAAGAATTGACCACATCAATAATTATAAATAATAATAATACTGGCATTCAATGCCAATAGTTATAGATATATATAAATGTGTGGAGAGGTTGCGGGGATAGAAGGCTCTGAAATAGACCTATTATATTCAAGTCACATTTTCTACATCTACTTAATACATAATTTGCTATATCTACTAACACTTCATTCTAATACAGATATAAAAGTGTTTTCTTTGTATAAACAAGAGACATATTTTTATCTGCATTTGCACCTGCACCTTAGTGAACGAATTTGTTAGCATATAATCGTGCAGAAAGGTGCTGGTGCTCATGCAGACAAAAATGGTATCTTGACCTTTCATTTTTACCCTCGAAAGTTGTTACAATAAATGCAAGCATCGGCTGAATATGTGCTGGTATTTAACAAATTAATTGAGGTAAGGTTAAGTTGAAACAATCTTTTCTTAATTAAGAAAGAGTTAATGAATAATCACCCTTTCACGAGTTTCTACTGTAGCTATCCATTGTTTTACCTATCTACACTATCACATTTTCGCAGTTTTATATTTTAACCATCACTTTTTCTGTATTAAAATGCAACTCGGCGTTGAGTTGGTCTACACACCTGCTGTCTATAGAGGATAAATATTTGACCAATTCATCATTGAGGTATGTTTTAATACAAAAAGAGTGATACTCACATTTAGGTAAGCTAAGACAAAAATAGATGACTGAGATATGAAGCTTGCAAAAAATAAGAATAATTTAGATGTGTTTTTACCGTTAACTTAATAAGAAAAGATTATAGTAGATTGTTTGGGTTGTTGTAACAATATTTACCACTATTTAGGTGTTTGACTCACAATAAGGCAAGCCAGTCTATTCCTATCGAGATGATAAAGATATCAATTTATGAACCTTTTTATATTAGTGTAAAAATAGTTTTTTTCTTGAATAAACTGAAAATTGTATATTTTCTATTATTTTTTTTAATAAATATTAGAAGACAATCTAATATTTTATTAGTCATATAAGTTATATTTACATATAATTTTTAAAAATAGACACATAATTTATATGATACCAAAAAAAGACATTTGTATAAATTGACTGTATCTAAATTAGGTAAGATTCATAGTTGGTGACATACTATAGGATGGTGTGGTGCCAAATTCATTAATTAATTTTTTTTTCTATACTTGACATTAAATAATTTATTTTGGGGATAATAGCATTTTGTTCCTAAATTATTGATAAATGTTGCTTTTAGTCCTTGTAATATATGACTTAGCATATATTTAATTATTTATAAAATTATATTATCGTCATATATAAAAAGTAACAATAGAAATTTAATATAATATATAAATAATTAAGCAATTGAACGGTTAATAATAATAATAATAATACATATATGAATATTCATAAAGTAAATGGCTCAAAAATGTACACTTTTAAATATCACTAATGAGGATCAAAAGTGTTATTGAGGAACCTTTTTTTTCCTGGTTATCATTTAAGCTTATAGAAATACCTCAAATTAGGCAGATATTTACCAAGCAAAAATATATAATAAAATAAAATAATCGAAAACCAAATAAAATGTTTTCTGATAATTGGAACTTAGGGGCATGTGAAGATGCTGTTCTATCCTTAGCCATGCACTTGTCAAGTGTATAGAAAACCTAAAAATGAGTTGTCATGTTCAATGGCTTTCCTTCCTTATCCTAAATATATATACACATATGCACTAACTCAATAGTATTTATTTTTTGAGTTTTAAAATATATACAAAGTTATAAAGGTAAGAAAATTTAATAATTCTAACCGGCATTAAACAATTCTAAAATATACAATAATGCTATATTCAACCTGATGTTTAAGAGTGGTTTGACAAAAATGGGATATACACAACTTTGTTCTTATTTTATAAAGATGGATAAGTGATTTTCCATAGATGCATAACTTAAAGTAAAATATATATATAAGAAAAACAAGTATGAAAAAAAATGATAAAGAAGCCATGGTAAGAATAATGGAAAGAGAATAACAAAAAAAATACGGTAATCAAAGCAGAACATAATAATATAATTGAAGAATAAGATTATAGGAGAGTAACAATAACAACACATATAAGGGAAATTAGATGATGCTTGACTACTTACTAACTTTCTACACTAATTCCCGACATTCATATCCTACTATATATCTAAAATCATGTTCTTGGTAAATTGTAGGTGCGTCACCTTTACCAAATTCTTTTTGTCTCATCTCTACCTCTCTTTATACCCATCATAGTCAACCTCTCACGCCTCCTTGTTGGGCATTTGTGCATCTACTTTTCTCGTGCTCGGACCATCTCAACTCTCTGTTTTGTCCACCACTGAAAATACTCTCACCTTGTCCTAAATATCTTTGTTAGTAATCTTATTTGTCATAGTATGCTCACAAATCCATCTCAACATTCTCATTTTTACTACTTTCATCTTTTGGATATATGAGCTCTTAATCGCCCAACACTCTGCCCATACAGCATAGTTGGTTTGACAATCATTCTGTAACACTTACCTTTAAATATTAGTGGCACATTTTTATCACACAAGATACCGGATGCGAGCATCCATTCTATCCACCCTCTCTAATGTGATGTGTAACATCTTTATCAATCTCTCCATGACTGACCTAAGATACTTGAAACTTCATCTCTTGGAGATGACTTGTACGTGTATTAATCCTCACTTTCATATTTGTCACGTGAGTCACATCACCGAATTTGCATTCCACTGTCTTAGTCGTGCTCAATCTGAACCCTTTAGATTCTAGAATTCGTCTCCAAACCTCTAACATATCGTTGACTCCATCACGTGACTCATTAATCAATATTATATCATTTGCAAATAATATACACCATGGCACTTTCTCTTACATATGTCACGTCTGTTTATCCATCACCAAGTCAAAAAAAAGAAAAGGGGGAAGGGAGGGGAGGGGTTCAGATTTGATTTGTGGTGCAGTTCTATCATAATTGAGAAGTGTTCTGAATTTTCTCCCATTGCCGTCACTCGGATCTTGATTTCTTCGTGCATATACTTAATCGCTCTAATATAAGTTATATGTATGCCTCTAACCTCTAAATTATTTCATAAAATACCCTAAGAAAATTTATTGTATGCATCGTGTAGGTCAATGAACACTATACCCAAGTCTTTTTTTTTTCTAATGTTGCTCCATTAGTCTCCTTAGGAGATGGATAATTTTTGCAATAGAATGCCTCACGTGAATTTAAATTGGTTCTCGATAATAGATACACTCATCCCCACTCTCCATCACCCTCCCCAAATTTTTATAATTTGACTTAATAATTTGATACTTTTATAATTATTGCAATTTTAAATATCAATCTTATTTTGATATAATAGGATCATTGTACTCTACCTTTATTTTTCAGACATTCTGGATGTTCTGAAGATAAAGTGAAACAACTCAATTAGCTACTTCATACTTGTTTTACCTATGCTCTTTCAAAATGTCATGGGGCTCTCGCTTGGTCTGATTGCCCTCGCCTTTCTCAGAATAATATCTTTAACCTCATCAAATTTTATATCCTTACAATATTCAAAATCTCGACAAATCACAACTATAAATCACATAACACAATATTCATATGTCTTTCCTCATTCAAGTGTTTATGGATATATGTCTACCATCTTAATCTAATGTGTGCCTTTTCCACGAATTATTTATCTTCCTCGATGCACTTCACTTTGTCCAAGACTCAATCCCTCCTCCCTCGCCTTTGCGAGTATGTATATACAACTTCTTATCCTCGCCTTTGTCGTATAGTTCTTCATACAATTCAAACATTGTCGTTATATTCATTGTAATAACTAAAACATGAATTAATAATATGTGTATATGCAAAAGTAATTTATGTTTCCATTAATTATTTCATATTTTACCTTGCATAGAATAACATATGAATTTCCTCATAATTTTATGCAAAAAAAAAATAAAAAAAATCAAACATTATATTAACAAATACTTTATTTATATGCTGAATAGAAAAAAATCAACCAAACACTATATATACAACTTATGCTGGATTTTATGTGAGAATTATTTCTCATTTTTATAATCAAATAATATATAAAATTATACAAATTTTTTAATACACAAACTCTTCTCTAACCAACGACCAGACGACTCCTATATAAAATACTAATACTAATTTTTTAATACACGAAGTTTTCTCTAATCAATAACCAATCAACCCCTATATATAATACTAATACTAATACTATTTTTTTAATACACAAACTCTTCTCTAACCAACAACCAAACGACCCCTATATATATAATACTAATACTAATTTGACCACATCCAAAGCGGCGTCGTTCATAGAGAAGTATATATCTATATAGATTATCCCCTTTGAAATCACTATCTAGGGTTTCAAAAAAATTCCCAAATCAATCGGCAAAACCCTAATTTCCAGAGAGAAAAAATGGGAGGAAAGTGTCCACACCGGAGCGTGAAGAAGCGTAGATACTCTCACAAGCAATTTCGCCGTACAAAATTCCTTGTTAAAGGAGACGACGCCGTTTACGATGAGCTGATAAAGGCGGAGGAGCAACGGAAAGAGTTGCCCGTCGATGAAGATCTTCCCGGAATGGGTCAATACTATTGTATGCACTGCGAGTAAGATACACTTCTTATGAAGCTTAATTTATACTTCTTTGCTTTAATTTTCGTGGATTTTAATGCTTTTTTTTGTTTTGTGTGTGTTTAGTCGATATTTTGCGAATGTTACTGTGAGGGATGAGCATTTCAAGACGAAGAAGCACAGGAAGCGGTAAGACGTTAATTAATTTTAGCTTAATTGAAGTAAAAGATACTTCCTTTTCTGTGGAGTTGTTGAGTAGTTATTGATTTCTTATCTGTTTGAATAAATTGAAGTTTGGTAAGCATAGGAGTTGTAATTTATTTTTATTTTTTCTAGATACTGTGAGGTAAAGGAGCTTAAATGCTGAAAATTGATGAATCAGTCTAGTTGAGATGCTTCAACTTGAACTTAGTTTTATTGCTGTTGCTAAGGTTTTGGTTTCATTGACTTCAGTCCTGAGGTCCATTCTCGACATGGATGAACAATCTTTATTTGGTTGAGTGGCTAGAGAGGGAGCTATTATGTGATTGTGTATATAAACTAGCTGTTTGTTGGAGGCGAAGTAATTTTAGAGAATCTAGAAGATTATTTCATCTTTTAATTTTAAAAGAACAAAATTCATTTGGAGACAAATATATAAGGTATATAGTCTTCTCTGCTATGGACTTCCTAGAGAACATATAAGTTAAAGCCTTAAAGGAAATGATACCAATTATGTAATGATTACATGATACGCAATGGTGCAAATGTGATATGTGGGCTTACCTTGTTTTCTGACATACGAGGATATTACTTGGACACATCTATAAATTTTTCAAACTGGAGCTGATATGGGTATTGAGGGTGCAAAATTATTGAGGCGTGAAAGATTAGTAGCTAAAAAAGGTGTTTCAGACTTTCAGCTAGATGTAGGCCTGCTAAGGGTACAACATAGCAATCAATGAAATAGGTGAAAGCATGGAAGTCTTAAGTTTCAAATTCCAGAGACAAATTACTTGCTGATTTCCTTCAATCTGTCTACGCCTTGGTGATAGACTTACCCGGTATCTGAGCGGGTTGAATCTAGTAGATACCTGGAGGTGTACCTAAACTTGCTCTTACCGATTGTTGTAAAAATATTATGCCTAGTGATCTTCCTTCGGTATAAGACGTCATTTATCTGAAGAGAATAAGAAGTTGGAAATGCCCCAAAAATCATAAGAGGAAGTAGACCCTCTTTAGTTTGATCGATATGGAGCGACTTCTATTATAGGTTTGAAAGCAGCCCTTGTTCCATCAACAGCTCAATCGATGGGACTTTCTAGCGAATATATCCTATATCTATCTTTCTTGCGAAGGTCCTCGATGCATCAGCTCAAAAAGTATGATATTTCCACCCGCGGTCATTATAGCGGTTCCTTCTGATCCTAGAAAAAGCGTAAAGAAATTGGGAACAACTTGTTCTTCCTGACCCGATTCAAGGCCAAAAAATGGCTTGTCCAACCTCAAAAACCCATTCGATTCAAAAAGATGCTTCATAGGTCTTCTTTACTTTACGGCCTTTTGATTATGATGCATCACGAAATTCCACTCTCCTCTGTCGAAGCCAGCAAAAGGTGATATTGGGATAGTTACATCCAGAAGGAAACCATTACAGCTCGTGTAATGAGCTAATGAAGTCAATCATGGCACTTGGGTCAGAAACATTACGCCAAAAACAAAGCAAAAAAGTACACGTGGCTGGCATATCTAGCAGTGTTCTTATTGTCTTCAAACAACTTATCATTCATTTCTTTCCAGAAGCACCACCAGATTGCAGCTGGAATTGTATTCCAGATGCTGTATGAAGACCTCTATATACCTTTCTTGTGTCATCGTAGCAAAAATTGTAGGATAGTTTTGGCCATATACCAGTTAATGAGTGAGATGTTAATAATAAATTTCCAAATTTTAGAGAGTAAATTTACATTGGAAAAAAAAGATGGTTGTTATTCGCAATCTTTTCTTGCATAAGAAGCACCTCTTGTGGAGCTGCATACCCCTTTTTTGTAGGTTTGCATCATTGCATGATAATCTTTGAACACCAACCAAGAGAAGCATTTGACCTTGAGCAGATCTGTCATTTCCGGATGGTCTTCCTAGTCCACTCAGTAAAACTCAATCTATAGCGCCCCCCGCACACAGTACAAAAGGAGTAGACCACCTTCTGTAAAATTAATTTTGAACTATAGGCTGGGTAAAGGTGGTAAGCATGCCTAAACTTACTAGGACCATGATCTTTTAGGAGTCTAGGACCATGTGCTTTTAGGGTTATATGAAATTCAAGACGAAAGATCATTTCATCTGCTTGTATTGCACATATTGCATACATAATAATTTGCTGTTAAACCATATTGTTTTGCCAACAAATAATACCAGCTGGTTGTCTAGAGAGTTGTCTGTATGTTACTAATGGAAATAGAAGAAATAGTATTTTTCTATTTGTATTCTAGAAGAATTTCTTGTAGTAAATTTGACATCAGTTATGCTTTGTATTCTTTGCAAGTGACCTTTTTTATTCTGGCATGTTGAATTCGCTTGCATGGGGGCTACAGACGCTAATTGAGGTTATATTTATTGTAGAGCCTCTGTAGTCTTACACACTCGCAAAGATAGGGTGAAGGAATGGATCACCTTTTTGCTAGTGAATGGTGAAAAGAGAGAGCAGTGTTAAATTGTGCAAAGTCTTGAACATCCTTCTTAAAATACTTGAAACTTATTCAGCAACAGTTTCTGTTTGCAAATTTACAGCATCGGTTAGGACCCTTTGAACAATCTTGTTTTCTACATCTTTTAACTTCTATATTTCCTTCGAGTTGGCGAAGTAGCGAGCAATTTCTTGGATAATTCAGCACATCTCACGTGATAAATTGGAGGAGTTGTTTCATAGTGACTAAAATTGTAAATGTGATAGAAACTCACGTGTTATAAATGGTAAAATGTGACTCTTTACATTATAAGTTGTAAACTGAAATGCTGGGCAAGTACATATTCATTTTGATTTGGCTGTAAAGAAATTAGAATTTTCTTTTTTCAGCTAGAAGCATCCAATTTGAAGCTTATATGCTTTGAGCATACAAATTTGACTAATGAATTGTGAATCCTTGGTTTTTAATGATCATAGTTGGTAGTCTGTGATAGTACAAACCTTGTATATTTACCTGAATAGTTTTGTTGTGATGCAGTGTGAAAATAATGATGGGCCCTAAACCACACACCCAACTTGATGCTGACTTAGCTGCTGGAATGGGCATGCCAGATAATGGTCCAAAGCTAATGTTGATGAGTTAAGAGCTTCCCTCGTCCCGTTTAAAACTCATTTGGCACTGGTAGAGTTCCCTTTTGAAAATTTTGTTGAAGAAACCATATCTCTCTGTCTCTCTCAGTATAGCAAGTTTAGACTTTAGAATACTTATAGCAGAGCGCATTAGCTCGGCGTTTCTTGTTTGGCCAAGATTCACTGAGATGATGCTAGCTAATGACTGCCTATGTTTTGTTTCTGTTGTATCAAACCACATATTGCTTAAAAAATCATCTTTGAATTTCTATGCCAATTTATTCAATTTGGATTTGATAGCTAAATTCCGAAAGAACAGTAATTCGTCGAGTTCTTTGTTGAACTGGAATAATGTGATTGGAGAAAATCTTGAGTAGTATTGTACTTGAGAAAGTAAATCAGATGAAAATATATTTCTCTAGTACTCCTCTCTCAAAATTGTCCCTGTCGATATAAAATAACACTCATCCAATGGAATAGTTAAGGTTTGTGCAGTTTGTCTTGACACTATTATCGTAAGACTTGGTAACCTTGTTACTTGAGGTGCGCACAGCTAATCTAGATATCAAAATATTGTGCAATTTATTAGTGACTGATACACTATGGGGCTAATATTTTGTGTGTGTGTATTGTATTGGGTAATGAAAACACTCTATTATAATCAATTAACAGAATCAATAATCTCATATATAGTTACTCGTAAAGGTACAAAGTTGGATTAATATTACTATTATTACTATTTCATTTATTAAGTTTGGACCTATTTAAGTGTCCCAATTTGGGTTTACATTAGGCAAATATATATTATATACCACTATCTTAGTTTCTTCTAGTTGTAATATAGAAAATGTAAAAAGTACCGACAAGGATCCCGTTGGATTGATCAGAGAGATCTCAAGTTTGAATTTGAATGTGACACTTTTTGGTGCGAATTCAAATTTAATCGGGCTTCACTGTGGGTATCGAGATATCAGGTAGAAAACTAATAAAAAAGAGAAAATGTAAATGTAATATAAAAGATAGTACAAACTACAAAGTAACAGAGACGTGAGTGTTAAAGACCAGAATATGCATAGAGACACACACACGCTATAAAAAAGAAGAAGCAAAATATGCAGTGGATTTTTCGAGAAATATACAAAGTTTGAATCAAAGTTAAATCATACTTTTCATGCTAGCTTCGCCCTAATAGTTAGGACTTTAATTCGATAGTAAAAATGTTACACGTAATTTATGGAACTACGTCACGAGTTCAACGCTATTACAAAGTCAAGTATTTAAGTAGAAGTACACGTGATTTTGTAAATCTCTTTAAATTTATGCTTAATTTAAATTAATTTTGAATTAAAAAGAAATAAATTAAATTGAGGTACCACAAATAAATGGATAAATAAATTAATTTAGGAAGATGAAATAGATGAGATATCATGAGTGAAATAAAATAAAAAACAAAAAAGTGAAATGAAATGATTTATCAAAACTTATAAGCACGTGATTATCAAATCAAACTTTAGACAAAATATTTAAAAGTTTCTTGCACAAAACCTAACTTCAGAGTCATATACAAATTTGTAACTTCATTCCTATAAATTTAAACTTTATTCTAAAATAGCTTAACTTACAAAAACTTATATACTTCATTCACATCTTAAATATCGATTCTCAAATCAATCATTTATTCACTTACTCTTTTTCATTCGATTGTAGGAACCGTACACATGATATATGTAACGCACATCACGAGTTCTAACTCTATTATTACAAATAAAGATAAGTATTTAAGTCATAGAGAATGATAGAGGGACGATTTCATGCTCTTTCGAAATTCTAAACGTGTACGCCAAATAGAATTATGATGATAAGAAAAAGAAGAAAAAACAAATTGTTCAAAATTGCTTTTTACAACACTTTCTGACGCAAAATTTGTTTGTATTTTATGGATTTTTTCTTATTTGAGATTTTTTGAATAAGTCAAAAACATGTGCCCAAAACTCTCATGATGTACTTTTTTCTTTCTATTAATCTATTTTAAAAATGACACAATTTTATATTTTTTTAATGAGAAGATTTAATAGTTATACAAATACTATGATAATTTGGGTTCAAAAGTTCAAGAAGTTTATAGACGAATAAATATTACAAAAAATTTAAGATTATAAGTTTTAAAATTATTTCTTTCATCGTTATTAAATTCATATAAAATCAAACTGCGATAAACAAAGTGAAAGGAGTAATTAATCGTTCATTTAGACATGATTTTTCTTTTTCTGAAAATATTTTTTTTCAAAACAATATATGTTATATATTGAATTGATTTTATAAAAACTCTTTTAAAGATGAGTTCCAAATTTGAAAAAAGTAATTTTCACAAGTTTTTCAATGAAAAAATTCTTTTCCCACTCACAAAATGTTTACTTTTTTCAAGTTAGTTGTAGAGGTAGATTCATGATTCGAAAGTTTATGAATTTTTACAATAATTTGAAGTTAATATGGTAATAATAATTGTGTTCATAGTTAGATATTTATAGATATTTAGTAAATATGTTTATATAGAGTTTGTGCAACTGTTAACAGATTTTGTGAATTTATAGATAACATTCTAAATCTATCACGAATTAATTAGTACATATTCAAACGTAACTTCAACTTCTAAATAATCTTCTTTTCTTTTTTTCATATACTTTTTTTTTAATATTCATACACCTATGAATATTACTAAGTTTTTGTCAGGGGCATTTGTCATTATAAAACCTCTCAAAAAAAAAATAGTAGTGAGGAGGATGTATTAGCTATATTGGAATTAGTTATACTGACATTAATTTAGTATTTGATAATTTGATGTATTCAAAGGCACTTTTATCTTTAATTGTGCTTATTCATGTATTTATAATCCTAATATTGTTAAATATCATGCATTGCTATGTATTAGTTCTACACTCAAGTAATATTGAACATGAATTATACATGTGTTGAAAACACTATCAAACAAGATATTAAATAATAACAAGATTAATATATGTAATATTTTCTCTAATATATCCTACTAAACAAGTCAAGATAAGATAGTACACTTTTTTTTTACCGTATAAAACTCGTGCTAAGAATATTTTTCGAATTGACTGCTCATATGGTCACTTTTATCATATTTTGTGAATAATTAAACAACAAACATAATTTTTTGCTTATAAGATAGAATTTGTAGTCGATTGAACAAGTTCTTTTATTTATGACTTATTAGAATGCTTCGAACTCCTGATTATAGACAAAATTAATTTATATTCACAACTAGTATCCCAATGGAGCAAATGCATAGTTCATGACCAAATTTGATTATTTCCCTAGTAAATGATCCATGTGTTAAAAATAAAAAACTTACGACGTTAGTGAATAAAGGTATGTATGGACTAGTCGTATATTAACGAAAATATATTTGACTTCAATTATTAACGATATATAAGATAAATTTGAATCATTTTATAAATTAGTTCACAAATGCACCTTTCTACAAGTTTTTTTTTTTTTTTTAAATAACCAATGTTGGAAAATAATGCCGTTGCCTTCATTATGGAAAAAAGCCATTATACACCATCCCTTTCAACTTTAAATGTCACATTTTTATGCTACTTTTCACTCGTGCACCTCCCACCACCAAGAAAATAACCCCACTATTATTATTATTATGTAATAATAATAATCCAAACAAGTTTTTTAACCTATATAAAAGAAATATCTCAACTTGTTTGATTTTTGTTTCTTTTTGCTATTAGACTCTTCTTTTAATCCTTTTTTCTAGTTTTTTTATCTGGTGTTCGATATTTATATTGAGATTCGACTATTTTTGAATTCGTGTATTGCATGATTTATTTTTGAGGATTGCAATCCCAACAAAAAAAAATAATGCACAGAGATTCAAATCCAATTATTATATGTTATTTCATGTAGTTTGATTATAGTATTATTTTTTTTATAATATTATTATGCTTCTATCTATCGTTTTATTACTGTTTGTTGTTTTCTTTTATTATATTATTTTTTCTTTCGAAACTATTTTTATCTTGAGTCGAGGGTTTGTCGATTGTCGGAAACATGAGGTCGTTCTACTTTTGAAGTAGAGGTTAGATCTACATACACTCTATTCTTTTCAGACCTAATTTTATAAGATTACACTGAATATATTATTATCATTATTATTATTATAAAGACTCGAATTCAAAATATCTAATCAGGAATAAAGAAATTTCAACCGTCCGGTCACATTTCATCAATTATATGTTTCTTTCTCCCTTTTTAAGACTCTTCCACATGTGGAACCATTCACCTCGTGAACCCCCTTAAATCAATTATGTTGTTTCCTATTCCTCTCCTTTCTTCCACTTCACATATCACTATCAATCTAGGGAGTGATAGATGAATTTATCGGTTATATACATTGATAATATAATGATTAATTTTGTACGATCAATAAAATTTAACTTGTTACAATAAGTTATTTACATACCATTTATTTCAAGTTAGGGGTTGATTTTGAAGCATTTATTGATCCTTTAGTTATTGGTATATTTTAATTTTAGTTCTTTAAATGTATGATTAAATACATTTAACTTTTAATTACTTGAAATGTGTACTTTATATTTATTTGCTTATGAATATTGACAAATTTTAAGAGTTATTAAATATTTCGTTATTTAATTACTCATGTGTTATGTTAAATATGTATGGTTATTTTATATATGAAGACAATTTACTTCTAAATATATATATAACATATCTCATATATAAAGAGATCAAAAGCACATATTTTTAATTAATTGAAGGTTAAATATATTGAATCGTATATCACAAGGACCAAAATCAAAATTTAACAATAATTAACGAAGAGAATCCCGTATGACATTTGTCGAAAATCCTCGACGTTCAAATGAATTGGATTGTCTGGAAATGAAGAATTTTCTAGTATTAATCAGTGTAATTTAACATGTTATGAGTTATGACAAGTTAGTTATCATTTATTCTAAGTTATCGGTTACTACCTAATATTATATTTTAACTAACCTAATTATATAAATATTTTTTATACGCATATCAGTGCATTGAACTTAAATTCATCGACGATAGATGCACAACTTCTTGAGTTCAGTTGATTCTTGAAGCACAACCAACATCAAACGGTCCAAAATTGCAAAAAGTAAAATAAAATCATATCCTGGCCATGGATTATGACTTGTAATCTTGTCGGAAATCCAACATTTTTTGGTCCATATTTTATTAATCTACACAAACACTCTTTGTTAAAAGTGATCACAGACAAATTTAACAATTTTGATTATTAAGGTTTGTCATAATTAACGTTTGCAACAATTAGTACTAGTAGTAATTTATTAGTAGGGTCTAGTTAGGTTGATTTGGTGGTGAATTGATAGGAGGTGGGACACAAAACAAACATGTCCAAAAATTTGTTTCTTCAAATTAAAGTTAATAAGTAACAATGTATCTTGTTTCAAACATTATGATGAATTTGTCTTGTAATAAAGGGGATGCACTAGGACTTTCTGACTTAGGAAGGACACTAAAATCAATCATGTATAGTGTCTCTATCTTTTCACCTTTTATTTTTAATTTATGATTGAGAAATTTATCTGGAGCCAATTTCGATTATGATGTGTTTGGAAACTCTCGGTTTTGAATAGTGAGAAAGAATGAAATTCGATCAAATCGATCAAGAATATCATCTGTTAGGTGAGTTAACTGATCGATCGAGTTGGGTTGGGTGTCCATGTCACAGAACCTTTCCCTAACCAAGAATCTCATTATTGATCGAATCGGAGCGGATCCAATTCATTGACAAATGAAAAAATCTATTATTTTGACACTCGGGAAAAAAAAACAAGGGCCTCAATGAAATGAGTATTTTATAGATAGTCGACAAGGAATTCCATTAATAATTGATCGTTTTGATTCATTGAAAAAACTCGATGAATTTGACATATCGTTTTAGGAGGCATAATGACTATGGATGAACTTATCAGATGGTTGGTCAATTACGGTTTGGCTATACTTGCTGTCTTTTCTTTTGGGATTAATATCAACTGTTCATCCAATGATAACTCTTTGGTTGAACCGATCTATCCCTTTGCCCAAAGCCTTTGAAACTCGAGGATTATGATTCCGTCTTCTATCTTTCTCCACTTAAATACTACACTTAATTCGCTTGACACACATCTCAAACCTATGAACCTAAGGTCATCTTTTGACCCTTTTATGGAGTAGCTAATGAACATTAGGTACTAGATCCCCACAAAGTAAAATGTACCGTTCACCCTTTTTCTTGCTTCCTACATAGTATTAAAAAAAAAAGTTAGGACGGTTCAAAAAGCATTATGCATTAGGTAGATTCGGAAAGGACCGCATTTCAAGAATGTGATATAGACAATCTAGTAATTGCTTCGAACGCTCAAACCTAGGTCACACGGAGACAACTTTATTGTTGCTCCAGGTTCCAGGCTCCCCTTCTACATTGTACTACTACTACTAAATTCAGTTCATTTGGTGTGTACTAAGAAAAGAAATGAAGTTTACTATGATTGAGAGATGAGTAAGAGTGAAAGATTGAAGGATAAATATAAATTTTGGATTAATGCACATATTATACTATACTATACTAGAAACAGTGAACAAGAAATTAGCAGTCCAAAAAATAATAAGGGTGTTACACAAGGTGTACTCCTTTTTTTTCTAGGGGTATTTTCATTTTGAGCTTCATTTCGCGTTGTTTACTCAATCTTGATCTTCCTTGGAACGCACAGAAGACGTTGATCCTGTTGCCATATTCACAGCTTCTCCGTGTGTAAATCGTTGTAGTTGTATCATACGCGCATAAATACCGTCTGAGTAGTTTTTCAACAGATGAGAATGAGAACCTTGTTCTGCTACTTTCCCATCGTCTATGACCGCGATCACATGTGCATTTCTGATTGTGGATAGCCTATGTGCAACAACAATGGTGGTCTTACCTGCACAAGCGCGATCCAATGCTTCTTGTACACATCTCTCAGACTCTGCATCGAGTGCACTTGTTGCTTCATCCAGCAGCATTAGCTCTGCTTTCCTTAGGAAAGCACGAGCAATGGCGATTCTTTGCTTTTGTCCACCAGACAATTGAACTCCCCTTTCTCCGACAAATGTTTTGTAGCCATCAGGCAATGCAGATATGAACTTGTGGGCGTTTGCCAAGGTTGCTGCTTCGGTTATCTCAGCTTCGGTTGCTGATTCATGTCCATACGCGATGTTTTCATAGATGGTGGTAGCAAAGAGGCAAGGTTCTTGTGGCACTACAGCAATGTGTCTTCTCAGAGATTTAAGGTTGTACTTCCGAATATCCTTGCCATCGATGATGACACGTCCGGATGATGGCTCGTAAAACCGCTCTATAAGTGCAATGACTGAGCTCTTTCCACATCCACTTGGTCCAACTAGAGCAAGAGTCTTTCCAGCTCGAGCACGAAGATTCAAATCACGGAAAATTGACACGTCAGGCCTAGTGGGATATGAGAAGTCTACATGCTTAAATTCCACTTCACCACGAAGACGATCAGGGACAGCGGTTGCATCAGGATCATCCGGCTCAACTTCTGTTTTACGGTCAAGGAGTTCGAAAACAGAACGCATTGCTCTGCCACCCTTGATGAAGTCAGGGGCTAAGGTCAATGTTTCGGCTGCACCATTAGCAGAAACCATGAGGACCATGAAAACACGGATAGTCTTTGAGAAGTCAGAGATCCCGTGCTTGACAAGCCAGGAGGCATACCAAAGGCCAAGGGCATAGGAAGCATAAAGCAAGAATTGAGCAATCCCATAACCACTTCCCGCAATCTGCCCCTTCCAGAAGCAACGCCTAAGCGGAGTCTGGAGGCTGGAATCGAAAAGGTTGACTATTTTCGTTTCCGAATTAAAGGCAGCAACTGTTCTTACATTAGCTACAGCTTCTCCAGCAAGTTGTGTGGCTTTAGCATGAGCAGCTTCTAAGTCTCCTGAGAATCCCTTCATGAACATTTTCTGTTGGGGGATACAAATAATTCAGCACACACAGAATATATAATCTAAAATTTAACCTAAACCGTACGAACTTGTATAAAACGAAGTGTCTTGATGAATCTCGGTCCCAATTTATGTGAAGGTATTTCACTGGACACGGAGTTAAAGAACGAAAGGAAGACTTTTAAAACTTGTGGACGAAAATAAGTTATAGATATTTGTGTGGCTATGAATCATCTCATTAAGAGTAAAAAGAGAACTTTCAGGATTCAGCAAAAAGGAAAGAGTGTCACATAAATTGGGATGGAAGAAGTATATAAAACAGAAGTGTCTTAATGAATTAGTTTGAATTCCATTTTAGATTATCATGCGTTACGCCATGGAGACATTGATCTTTTTTTATTGATAAACCTGCTAAGTGATAAATTAACATGTTGCAGGACTCGATTTGGATTTCTGTGAACTCACTCACCTGTAAAACTGTTGCTGCAACGACCACGGGGAAGACACCAATGAGGACGAGGGCCAGACGCCACTGCAATACGAATCCTGCAGTGCATGCGACTAGCATGAGAGCTGAGTTCTGCATAATGACAGAGATTCTATCCCCGATGGCAGATCTAACATTGTTGGCATCCAGAGAGAGCCTGGCCGCAATTCTTGAACTATCGTTCTCTTCCTGATCGAACCATGCCATTTCCATTTTAAGCACTGCTGCCAGCATTTTCTCTCTCACCCGTTTGGTCAAATTCTCCCCCACTACATCCCAGTAGTAATGCTGTAGAGTATTGAAAATGAGTGCAGCTGATGAAACTCCAATCAAAAGATAACAGTATTTCGCGATTTGTTTGCTCATGTAGGCATGGTCCGGATTGTAGTATACGCTAAGAACAGCACTCAAGACGTATGCAAAGAAAGCACTAAGTGAACCACAGATGACAGAACCTATAGAACCAATCAAAGCGTAAGTCCACTCAGGAGAGTTCATTTTTGCAAGGCGGCCAAACGAACTAGCTTGGTCCTTGAATGCAAGCTTTTCATTTCGGTAATTAGAATATGCAGCATCAAGGGAGAGGCTGAAGTCCGAGGTAGAAAAGTCAGACAACCGACGGGAGTATGGTGATCGACCGTAGGAAGAGTTTCTAGTGATGATTGGTGAGCTTACGGAGTTCCTTGCACTCGAGGGCCTGTGGGAAAAAAAGTTGAAGAGCATTAAGATACAATCAGATCACGTATAAGCAACAGCTGCGAGTTTTATTATTCTCATCATTAGCGTAAGGTGTAATATTATTATTTGGATAATTATACCTTGCACTGCTCTTTCTGGCATTACTAAGAGCAGTTTCATGAGCCGTTTCTTGCATTTTGATGAGCTTGGCATACATACCATTCTCTCCTTTACTCATAAGCTCATCGTGGCTTCCAATTTCTGAGACACTGCCTTGTTGAAGTACAGCCACCAGGTCAGCCTTCCGGATAGTAGACAGGCGATGAGCAATCACAAGAGTCGTTCGTCCGATCATGAACCTGTCTAGAGCCTCCTGCACTAGCTTTTCTGACTCGGAATCTAAAGCACTAGTTGCCTCATCTAAGAGAAGGATAGCTGGATTCTTAAGCATGGCCCTCGCTATAGCAATTCTCTGCTTCTGTCCACCCGATAATTGTAATCCTCTCTCCCCTACCTGCAATGTCCAGATACACATTTTCACTTTCTGTAGGTCTAACTTCAGCTACCCCGCGATTTACTAATTAGCAACAGTAAAAAACAGAAAAAGATGAACTTAACAATGACTATAGTGTCATCAATCCTCTCAACCATTTACGGGACAAGCTAAACATGACCTGATTCATACCACACCCGCCCATGTGAGGCTCGAGAGAAGCAAGGTACTCGTCAAAATTAATCAATAGCACACGCATTGCAGCTCAAGTTTCACATTTCTCTCAAATCAACAAATAAAAGTTTGATAATGTATTATTAGTAACAACTCATAGACAAATCAAGGTCAACAACAACCACAATGTATCTGGTCGGGAGAGGGTAAAGTGTACACAGACCTTACCCGCTACACCTTAAAGGTAGAGAAGTTGTTTACGATAGACCCTCGGCTCAAGGAAAAAATGGCAAAAAAATAATAATATTTTAACAGCCTAGCCATTCAATTATTTTTTAATCATTCCAAAAAAATGCACCCCCTCCCCCCACCCCCTTAAACTTGTGAGCACAATAAATTCCATGTAATTATTTATTTGACTTTGTATGTATATCAGGCTTATTATAATCCTACCAATAACCCTACATGTTTTTCCTCAATTTTTTTTAAAAATTCTGATGCATTTATCTTCTAGTGTCAACTCTCCAACTACTAACATTACAAACAGTCTTTTGTTCTCACATGAATAGATAAAATAAAATTTGTTCCAGCACATGCACTGTTGACTGAAAACCCCATGTTACCTATTTCTTAAATGAAATGACCAGTCCCCTACCAAAACATTGACTTCATTAAAATAATGTTAGGTTTGTTTGTTGACCAAACAAAACAATTTAGATGAAGGGAAAAAAAAGCATCTTTGTAAATAATTTACAGTTAAATGTACCTTCAAAGTCATAAAAATTTGACCATTCAACACAACCAATGAATTTGGCTTTGCCTAAGGTTAAAGTCATCCTTTAGATTAGAAAAAAAACTTTGCCTTTGACTAAGGAAACCCTTCTGATACATGATAGTACATGTCTGTTGCTTGGACTCCCAAAAAATGTTGTCGCAACTGTGTCAGATCCTTCAAAATACACTATTTTTGGAGGATTCAATATGCACCCAATGGATTCTTCAAAAATGCATTACTGTTGGAGGATACGACACACATCCGACGAATCCTTCAAAAATACACTATTTTTATAGGATCTAACACGCACCCAACAACATCTTAGAAGAGTCAAAGAAACTTTTGTAAATTTGCATCATTTCTCCCACATAACCCCAAGCCTCTAACCAATCTTTGTAATATCCCTAGTGGTCCCACTTGGACCAAGATAAATGCCAAACTAGCTTTTAGTTTTATTTATTTTGGAATTCAGACACTCTCTACCATCAACCTTATATCCAATCCATCTTCCATAATAAACTAGTGGGACCAGCATAATTTATATTAAATGGTCACATATTAAATAGCATATGGAATGTAAAAGAAAATTGTTAACATTTAATGATACATCTACTAAATCTTTATTAATGCAGCATAATTGGTTGAATCTAAAGTTGCAAAATTTCTATTTGGTAAATACTCCCCGTGTTTCAATTTTTTTTTTTACTTTCCTTTTTAGTCCGTTTCAAAGAGAATGTATCTTTCATTTTTGGCGACTATTTAATTCTAACTTTCTAGATAGCGTATTTAAGACCATAAGATTAAAGAACATTTTGGTACATTTTTTCCATATATTTAGTTTTAAACGACAAGATTTAGAAGTCTTATTTGATTTCTTAAAGTTCGTGCCAAGTCAAAACCAAACAAACGGATTGAAACGGAGGGAGTAATATTTTTAATTAGCTAACCTGAGTATCAAAGCCATCAGGAAGTTTGATTATGAAAGAATGGGCATTGGCAACTCTAGCAGCTTCTTCAATCTCAATTTGTGTTGCATCTGGCCTTCCTAATAGTATGTTTTCTTTGATGCTTGTCGCGAAAAGTGCTGGTTCTTGGCTCACAAGGCCAATTTGCTGCCTCAGCCATTTCAATTTCAGCGTCTTTATGTCATTTCCATCGAGCAGAAGTTGTCCTGCATAAAGACTAATTATTAGCTTGAGATGTTCATACCTTAACTATGTTGCCCAGACTCTCCAAAATTGTTGTCGAACCCGTGTCGGATTCTCCAAAACGCATTTTAAAGTTGCCCATCACATTGCTAATATTGTATTCAATAATGAAGTAGTAATTGTTGCAAAGTTGTGATACCTGAGGTGGGATCATAAAATCTTTCGATAAGGGAGACCACAGTGCTTTTCCCAGAACCACTACTTCCGACTAAAGCAATGGTCTTTCCAGCAGGAACAATGAGGTTGAAATTGTTCAGAATCTTGATTTCTGGCCTTGAAGGATAAGAGAATTCAACATTTTTAAGCTCTAGTTGGCCACTAACAGTGTCTAACTCCAAACCCGTCTTGGCGTTTCTGTCAACACTCGGTTTATGATCGATGATTCGGAAAATCTTGGCAGCAGCAACTCTAGCCTTTGCAAATGCAGTCATGCTAGGTGCAGATTGTCCCAAAGCCCTATCAAATGAAGGAGAAAGTTCTAAGCAACTAAATTTAATTAAAAAGCTCGACATATTTACGTACAAAGCGTAGTACTTACAATCCACCTATCATGACTGCAAACATTGTTGCTATGGCAAGTCCTCCATTGGTGAAATGATGCCTAACTAAATAGCCCCCATACCATAAAAGTAAAGCATAACAACAAAAGACAGTAAAATATGTAGCTCCAAGTCCTAATCCTTTTGAAAATCCACTCTTATATCCAATCTTTTGAGAAACTCTAAGTGCTGCTGAGTATGCTTGCAATGCTTTTGCCTCACCAACAAACGCCAATACCGTCCGAATTTGAACAACTGTCTGTAAATTAGCTTCACTTCAGCAAATACAGTAGCAAAAAAACATCTTAATTTCACAAAGTAAGTACAATTTTTATTTTACCTGTTCAACAATGTTCCCTGCTTTTGAAAGTGATTCTTGACTTTGACTTGACAATTTGGCTGATGTCATAGTGTAGATAGCACCAATTACAGCAATAAGAGGAACTACAGCAAGAGTAACTAGAGCTAATTGCCACACTGCTGTAAATCCCACCACAAATCCAGACAAAAATGTAGCCATATAATGAATGAAATTACCCAACTGCAGTAACACATACACAAAAGAGGTTATCAGATCCTTCAACTATACACACAAACACACAAAACAAAAACAAAAGAAGTTCATGTAGTAAGTTCACCTTCTCACTAATGGCATCTTGGACCACTACAGCATCAGTGTTAATTGCAGAAACAACATCAGAAGTTCTAACTTCAGTATCAAAATATTGAATATCTTGGTTCAAAGCAGCCTCTAAGTATTTGATCCTCATCTTTGTTGTTTGTCTCTCACCAGTCCACATCCAGCATGATATCTCTGAAAAACCATTAGCAAAATCCAATTCCCCATCAAGAAAGAATCTTTAAATCCATTTCTTGAAAGACAAAAAAGATTCATTTTTTATGAAGTTCACAATTCTTGAAATCAAAAAAAAGATAACAATTTTTATGAAGTTCCCAATTCTTGAAAGCAATATAAAGATTCAATTTTTATGAAGTTCCCAATTCTTGAAAGCTAATAAAGATCCAATTTTGATGAAGTTCCCACTTCTTGAAAGCCAATAATGATTCAATTTTTATGAAGTTCCCACTTCTTGAAAGATAATAAAGATTCAATTTTTATGAAGTTCCCAATTCTTGAAAGCAAGTAAAAAGATTCAATTTTTATGAAGTTTCCTTTTTTACCTGCCCATGAAGATGCCCATATTGCAGCACCAACTACAAGAAAGTAAAATGCATACTGCATAACACAAAAAAACACAAAACATTATCTAGAAAAAATGAATTTAAATTAGCTATCTTTTTCATTTAAGTGAATTTGGTTTTGTTTTACCTTTAAAACTTCTTGAGTCATCTTATCAACATCATTAGCATAAGAGCCAAAAGAATTAACAAGATCAGCAAAGAATCTAAGAAACAAAGGCAAAGAACATCCATGAACAAAAGCACCAAGTGAACCAATTGTCATTAGTACACAATCCAAACCATCAGCAAATCTGAAAAGTTCACCAAAACCAACTGCAGGTGGAGGTGTACTTGGCTTTTCCACATCACCCCCTTCTTCTTTTTTAACCTCCATTTTTGTTTCTTGAAATTGATGATTATTTGTTGTTGTTGTTGTTGTGGGGGTGTTTGAATTTTTGTCTTCAGAGACAACTAGTTCAAGGCCTTGCATTTCAGACCATTTCCAATGTTCAATGGTCTTTATCTCCTCAGAATCTTGTGACATTGCTTTGCAAATGAAAACTTACAAAACACACCCACACTATGTAGTTTCTTATTTTTTCTACACTCTCTTATCTCTCTTAGGGGTCGTTTGGTTTGAATACCAATTATGACGGGATAAGTTACGATGAATTAGTTATGACGAGATAAATTATGATAAAATTATTTTTTATTAATTTTTTGATTTGTTGCATGCAAAATAATATGCTTTATATAAATTTTAAAAATAAATTATTTATTTATAAAAATACTCTTTATGAATGTGAAAAGTGATGTATAAAAAGGGTTTAAAGGAATATTTTTGTCATTTATCTACTTTATCTCGAAATAAATTATTCCAAAATTACTATACCACTCAAAAACAAAGATAACTTATTCCAGACATAATTATTAATCCTGAATTAAATTATCCACGCTTTGTAACCTAATAAATAATTGAGGGTTATTAAAAATTTATTTAACATCATTTTGCCTTACATGCTCTTTTTCTTCCCTCCCCAAACTACCTACCCCACCCCACTCCACACACAACTTTTTAAATAATTTTTCGTGTTTCTTACTCCAATTTTTTTTAACTATTCTTAGTCACATTTTTCTACTTAACCATTGACTTTGATTTGGAAAATAAAATCTACTCTTGTTGATTTTTACTGTGTACTTTTTTAACAGTGGAATAAGGGGTGGGGGAATTTAAATTTGATTTACGCTGACAATTAAGATTTTAATTTTGAGAATGTATAACTAGATATCTTTAATACATTTTCGATGTGGCAATTGAACAGTCCAACTTATAAAATAATTATTTAGATACTTTAAAAATTTATATGTCACGTTAATATCATGTGTCCATAAAATCCATTGGAAACGAGTTGCAGTAGTTAGTTATTAGTTGAAATCAAATGCAAGTGTCTAAATATGTACTCTCAAAATTAAAGTGTTTGCTTATTCACTAAAGCTAAGTTTTTGTGTATGATTACTTATTATGTCGGAAAAAAAAACTATATAGGAAGGATTGAAACTATCATTGAACTATGCAAAATAATATAACTTTACTCTATTAAAAAGTTATCTCTATCTCGGTTCGTATCGTGAAAGCAATTATTTCCTAATACTTTCATTATGGTATGTCGTTTATGTCACACCCTTACGATGTGGTTCTTTTTCATATTGTAGTTGAATGTAAAATATTTTGTGCATCGAGTAAATTTTTTACTAAATACTCTATTATTATTATTTTTAAAAAAAAACAGAGAATTGACAGATGATGATAGCAGCCTATAGTGTGTGTGTGTGTGAGAACTTTAGCATCCGACAAGGAATACTGTGTGTGTAAAATTGAGATTGTTTTTTTTGACCAGAAAAACATATTGTCTCAATTTGGCGGTGGTTAAAAAAAATTATAATTAAAATATTTTTATAAGATTTTAATTTTTTTTTTGTAATTTTCCCCAATATTAATAATCTATTATTTTCACATATCAGAAATGTGTAGTTAATAGTTAATAATGGAGTACTATTTTTTGACTTTGAGGGAACTGTTTGATTTTTGACTTTGTACTGAATTTCACATATCAGAAATGTGTAGTTAATAAGTAAAAATAAATTATTGTTTTTTAATATAGTAAACAATTAAAAGTACTGAAGGGATGATGGAAATGTGTTACTATATGTGTGTTAGTATAAAATTCTACCAAAGGATCAAAACTTAAATTACATAAGAATGCCAAGATCATCGAGAGGTAATATTCGTTCATTGAATTTACAGGCCAAAGATTTATCATCTCTATGGAATTAAATTCCGAGTTATTGCAAAGTAAAAAATCGATGCTTGAAACGAAAGAAAAGAGGAAGGGGAAGGGGTAGTCAATCATCCACTTTGGTATCTTATTGAACAAAAATGGTGATATTGTTCCAGAGGCAAATAGAGCTTTTGCACATTTTTGTTAATCCATGAACAGGATCTATACATATCGGAAAAGAAGGATCAAAACTTAAATTACATAAAAATGCATATAACCTTTTTATTATTATTATGATAGCCAATTTTTACGCATTTTAATTAATATTATAGGATATTTGTTACTTTTCATCAGCAACAAATATCATGTAACTCGTTTCATCAAAAATATGACAGATGAAAACAAATTACATAATTTTTTTTATCTATGTTGAGATCTAAATCTGAAATTTCATGATTCTCGATGCGATCGTTTTTTTTAAAAAAAAAAATCCTCCTTAGTTGGTGAATAAAATTCCCATAAGTTGAATACAACTAATGATTATGTTGCAGAGAGGAAAAAAACAGGTTGGATCTAATCAAATCTCCACTACATTTTTGTCCAAATTCCTTCATCTTAAAGCTTTTTTTTTTTTTGTCAGATTAACACCACATACTTCCATCAAAATCATTTTAGTACCCTCAAACAATTAAAAAAAATAATTAATTATGGCTTTTAATTGGTTCAAATGTAAGATACCATTAAGCATATATTTTCTAACACTTGTCAGAAAATCACAAAAAATCTGCAGATTCCTCTCTTTTTTTTTCATACTTTTAGGAAAGCCAATTTTTTTAAAAATTAAAATGACAGCAAATTTGTTGGATTCAAGAATTCTGATAACCAATAATAGTACTGTAGTGAAATTACAAGTTAATTAAAAAAACTGGCTAAATGGGATTTTATTATTCTCAATTTGAGTTTATGTGACACATTTTTTTAATCTGTTCTAAATATAATATAGTTAAGACTCTTTATAATATCTTCATTTATTTGAATAGTTTATGATTGCTAAAGGGAAATGATGTGACAGGAAACATATATTATGACGTGTTTATAGCCACGAGATTCTAAAGCTTTACCAAATACATAAATATCATGACATATTTAAATCATAAATTTTAGAAGTTTTAATTTATTTTTTAAAATTCTAATTCTAATATTATCCTACATAATAAGGTCTTCTTGGAATATTTGACATACTTAAATCATAAATTTTAGAAGTTTTAATTTCTTTTTTAAAATTCTAATTCAAATATTACCCTACATAATAGGGTCTTCTTGGAATATATTTTTTCTTTGTTTAGAAAAAAAAAGTCAGTAACTCAGCTTTATTTTATTTTTATTTTTAGCTAAAAATATGAGTAAAGTAAACTATGTATCTGACTTGTCCTGCAAATTCTTTCAGGTTTGTAGCTTTGCTTATGTCAGTTTATTGTTTTTTAAATATAAAAAAAAGTTGAAAGAAAAAAAAAGGAATATAATTTTAATGAATTTCAGTATTTTTGCAGGCTTTAATTTTCTTTACTTTCTGCAAGTCCCTTCACAACAAAGGCTTCTTTTGTCTGTTAATTTTCCTTTTTGACCATCATGTTGTTTTACCAAAAAGCCCCTCTTTCTTCTTTTTATTCAAATTTGAGTCGAGGGCCTTTTAAAAATCGTGTCTTTATGAGGTAGGAATAAGGTGAGCGTATGTTTTATTCTTTTTAGATTCCGCTAATGAATTTTTACTGAATATGTTGTTATTATCGTCATGTTAAAAATATAAAAACTAATGGAAGAAAGAAGCTCAACAAGATAATATATTATACGCATATAATATATTTATCCCTAATTAGAGATTTTACATTTAAGTTATGATAATTTACCATCATAATGAAACTTTGAATTCGAATCTAGATTAGCTATATCACAAAATAAAAAAAAAATGTCGATGGATTGTTCTAGGATATTCACACTTCAGTTTAGTCGATTTTTAGTTTTAAAAAAATTCAAATCAATTTAATCGATTTATCAATTTAGATTAATTTTTCACCAAACCATAAATATTCTTATTTGTGTGTATGTCTATGTTATACATGTGCATATTTTGTACACACATTTTAATTAAATCTCTGAAAGGAGAGCCTTAAAGCACGATAAAATTATCTCTGTATACAATTCTTTTATAGATCCTGTTAATACATACGCTTTGTACCTCGACCAATCCTTTGTTGTAAGTTCTCTATTTAATGATTTACACATAATTTGGAATGCATTAAATAGAGGAAATTTAATTGGAACATAAGTACAGTGACAAGTACTTATTACAGAGTTGAAATTGTATAATATAACAACTGGAGTTAATGAAAATGGGAAACATAGTTATATTTGCAGAGAAAGTATTTACAGACTTCACTCTTTTTTGGAACTTACAAGGACATATACATTTAGTTTTTTTTAAGAGATCAATTAATGATCTAGGTCTATTTAAACAGTGATTGTGGTGTAGTGGTGAAACTTTTTCACTCTTAATCAGAGATTTTGGATTCGAACCCTGAGAATGAAAAAAATCCTGATGGAAGCGTCACCCTCAAATGGCCCTGCAGTGCGCGATTCGAATTTAATCAGGATTCCACTAACTCCGAACACCACATGAAAAAACAAATAAAAAAAGGTTTAGGGCGTGATATTACCTCTGTCTTAAAAGAGTAACAACGACGCTTCTTGAGATAGAATCTGCATCCTAAATGATGGACGAAAATAAAAATGTAATTCTTTATCGATCACGTGAAATTCATTGATTTATATATGTAATTTTGTAGAATTTAAACAAATATTATATTATTTTCCTCCTTATTTATTTCTTAATGATAAATATTATTGTAATTCTTCTTATTATTATTTTTATGTAAATTCGTGTGAGGTTTAGATTAATAGTAAATACCACACTAGGAATGTTACTGTTGCTCGGTAAATTCATGATGGAGTAAAAAAAGATAATATTTTTTTTTATTTTCAAGGCTCGAACCTTGAGACTTGTGATTGAGCCGTAATATTTGTATTAGAAGTTAAGTTGGAAAAAAATTGATATTTGAAAGTTAAAATTGGGTTTGAACATAAAAAGGTAAGATTGAAGTTTCCTGAAATAAAACTAAAAAAAATTCTAAAGCTTGCTTTGAAAGACTCAAATTCTATATTTTAAATTTAAAGTCGAAATACGATTTGATAAATAAACTCTTAGTTTTTTTATAATGCATAAACTAATGTTATTTCTAACGTGAAATTTATTGATGCAAAATTGGATTTTATCAAATCTTAATATTAATATCGAACATCATTGCAAAAAATTAAAAAACGAAACTACGTTGTCACATCAGACCAAACGATCACAAAAACCAAATATAATTGAGAATATACTTTAGATTCAAACTAAACTTTGGACTAAAGCAAGCTATGTATATAAAAGAACACCAAAAGTAAAACAACAATGATAATGAATTAGAAGGGGGAAAAAAAGGGGAAAAAGAAACCAATTAATGACAACAAAATAAAAACAAAATGAAATGATTAAAAACTAAAACTAAAATAAAATAATAAATTAGTTACAAAAGAGGGGCTCAATCATAGAGATATGGCCGTTATATATAATATGCTAATTTTTAACGTTAAATTGATAAATAAATCAAATAGAAAAGTCCAATAAGTTGGTTGAGTTTTGGTGTAAATCCCATAAGTGGTCGGTGGTCTATTGTTTTATTTTTATAGTTTAATCTCTCTCTTTTTTTTTAACATTTCTTGAAAATAATTTTTTTTAGTCGAAGGTCTATTTTAAAAATAATCTCTCTACGATATAGATATAAGGATAAAGTTTGCGTACACCTCATTTTTTTCCATATCTCACTTATAAGAATATACTAAATATGTTATTATTATTTTTAATCGGTGGTCTAATTTCAATAAAGAAATTAATATTTCTACTAAAAGTAAAAATAAAAGCATATATAAATTAAGAAATTCAATTAAAATACTACTGGTTGTAATAGTCTTTAATCAGCTTAATTTGGGGAAGAAAGAGATGAGTCAAAAAGGGACAACCCTAATTCACTCTCTTTCTTCATAATTATTTAGCCTTATTAAAAGGGATGTCTAATATTTTAAAAGAATTCATCCTCATTAATTCCAAGGTAAAGGTCAAATTAATTAGATGATTTTAAGTTCTACGTATTGATGATGTATAGAATTTTTGCATTATCTGATTAAGTTGACATACAAACATGTAACTCTTTGTAGCAAATTTGATTTGGATCAATAAGGTTTTTGTTGAAGTGTTCCTTTCTTCTAAATTAAAAGTCCCGAGTTTGAGCTTAAGTATAAAGTTGTCTTTGTTAGGAAGTATTTTTTATCTTTAATATATAATTTTTTTAATACAAATTTGAATTAAGTCAAACGATTTTAATAAGATATTCATCCACCAGATCGAAAATCAAAAATAATTTTTTTTTTGATATAATAACATGAAAATAGCATAATAACCTGCTATAATCTATTAAACTGAACTAATGTTATAACAATTTTCTACGTTATCAGTATATATAACTTAAATTTTAATTAAATTTTAAATTAAGAGTTAATTAAAGATTAAGATATACAAGAAACACTCAAATGGCCACTCAAATACTTGTTGAAAAAGTGATGCATGTGATGCTTATTATGCCACCCTATTGTCTTGCTTGTGGGTAAGTGTGCTTAATTCAGACCTAATCACGAAAAATATATAATTAAATAAGCTTAAAGCTTTAATTAAAATTTAAAAAAAGAAGTTGTAATGATTCTAGGCATTGTTTTTATCTAGGGATTGATCTTTTTCAATAATTTCATATCATATGTTAGGGTCCACTTAATTTGAGATACCTATTTCATCTAACTATATGTGTTTCAATTTTATTATTACATATTATAATTTTTATTTCGGTTATCCTATTAATGGTTAGTTTTATATATATTATATTTTTGACATAATTTTTTTATTATTGTATTTTCTTTTCATAGTTGATACTGGTTAAAAATCACTATTGCCCACTTAAAAATGTTCAATGACTATTCCACATATATTTTAATTGAATTAGTGAGGAAAAAAAATATTTAGTAGTTATTTCCCGTATTTCAATGGAAATCTGTTTTCTGCTATGCATTTTCCTGATGAGCTGGTTCGGTGGGAATAAAATGAAAAAAATCATGTTTTATAACTTTTTTTATTCGTTGTGTGAAAAAATTGTGTTTCAAATAGTGTAATATGTTATATATGTTTTTCTTGAACCGAGAGTCTTTCGAAAACAACTTCACTATCCTCACAAGATAAGGATAAATTATAATTAAATACTATCTTTCTCAAATCTCACTTATAAAATTACCCCGAATGATATTATTGCTGTTATCTAATTGTATCTGTCTTTTTAGCAGTTTATTGATCTAATCTATTTAGAGAAAATAATAATAAAATTTAAAGAATAAGAAGGAAAGAAAATGTATAGGCTTAGAACCAAATATTATTGTCCAAGAAAATTGATATTCAAACCATTTAAGTCATGTATATGTCAGCAATATCGGTTATCGTGGCTAATTAAGATCCTTGAATCTTGTATTTGAGTCCTTAATAACACAAAATATTATTAAAGCACTGTTCCAAAATATTTTTTTTATATAATACGCGAAGTTAAATTTAGTCGAAATTAATATGAATATTAGACATCAAGTGAGAACTAAAAACAAAGTCATATATATGTCATATTTAAGTTTAACAAATAAATCACTCAATAAGTTAAAGTGACATTTTCTGTTACATTGGTTAAATTAATCGGCAGCAATATATTAAATATTATTTGAGAATTGAGCAATATCTAAAAGAATTATTTCTTTAATATTTTAGTCGAAAATAATTATTAATTTTAATATTAAATTTTAAAGCAGCCGTTAAAATGAAACGTGGGAGTAGTATTTACATCAATTAGTAGCTAAAAAACTTTACTCACTCTATTTCATGTTTTTGTTAAAAGCATCAAGATTGGTATATTCTATGCAACATTGTTATTCGAGTAACTAAATTCACAAGTTTTGTCATTAGATTAGTAAACTAATCACGGGATGTGGTGGAGTGATAAATATTTATTCTTTTTTAATTAAAAATTTTGGATTCGAATCTTTTTGGATATGGAGTCACTTTTATTAGAGAGCGATTTACCTCTCAATATAAAGCTTTTCGGCGCGATTTCAAATTTAATTGGACTCCAATATGAATATCGAATATCGAATATCGAATAAAAATTTTAAAATAATAATAATATATAACTCGTTATTACTGTAAAATATATACTTGCAAGATAAGCTTAGCATAACATATGAAATATTAAATGGTGGAGCAATTGGTAATCTTGATAAATTTGTGTATATTCAAGAGCAAGTGGATCAAAAGTGCAACTTTCAATTAATTGAAAGTCAAATGTATTAAATAAATATCACAAGAATTAAAATTAATATTTATCGATAATTGAGGGATCAAAAGTGTTATTAACCATTACCTAGTTTTTTGATTAGGCATGAAGTATAAAAGTTAAAGGAAGATTTTTAAATTTTGTAGTTTTAAACTAAAGTTTTGTATATGAGAATTTTGAATTAACAATTTACTAGAGATAGAAAATGACATATATTTTTTTGAAACATACCCAAAAAAAATTACATAAATTGAACTAGATTGAATAATAAAAGAGAATTCGAAAAATCACCGAGTTATTATACCATATAAATTACCATCAATTTTCGTTCCCTCTCAATTAAATCTACTTTTATATCAATCAAGTAATTATTTAGCTGAATAAAATTATTATAAAATCATATAAATTTACCCAATTAATAATTTGTTTTTTTTTTAAAAAAAGTGAGGCTAATTTTAAAATTATTATAGGTTTTCACATCCTTCAAAATAGATTCACAATATTTTGTTGTGCAATTAAGGTACATACTTGCAATTGGGGTCTACTTCTAAATAAATACTTAATGAACTTTTTTGTCTCTATGACCAATTAGTCAAATCTATAAATTGTTGGCGTTTTGGGTGCAACCCTTAATTTATGATATTTTATTCTATTGTAAATATTATTTTTACTGATTAAATAACTTTATCTTGTCATCTACTTTGTTCCCTAATTAGTACTAATCCTATCAAATTTGTGCAAAAAAACCATAAATATTTCCTAATATAGTAGCTAATAGGCTTTTATAGGGGCTATACAATAATCCCAAATGATATGATTTGCATTATTTGTAGGTGGTAGTAAATCTTTAATAGGGGTGTCTTTTACCAAGACTTTTTTTGTTGGTATGATATTATATTTAATATTTTGTTATTTTTAAAAAATATTAACAAGAAATGGCTTAGGTGAGCATGATGTAAATTGATGCTAGGAACACTAGAAAGTGGCAAATCTTTTTATGAAGATTTGAATCAAAAGGAAAATAACATGAATAGGTTAATTAAATTCCCTATTGATGGTTAGGCAACATCAAATATTCAAATGGTCCCCCAACCCCCCCCCCCCCCCTTCCTCCCCCTCAAAAAAAGAAGAGAATATTAAGATAAAAGAAAAAAAGGTAAAAAGGGTAAAAGTAAACCTAAAAAGTTTTTAATGTGCTTATAACAAAGATTTTTAACCATTCCATCAATCATCACTCCTTTATTCTTAATCAAATGTGTCAGGTTTGATCTGTTGGGATGAAATTATCTTTGTTAAAAAACGTTTTCTCATCTATTATAGAACTTTTTGATGAGTAGCCAAATTTAATCAAACATCAATATAAATATCATCTTTTTTTCCGCCTCAGCAAATCATTTTTTTTCCACAAGGAAAACGCTAAATAAAAGATAAAAAATACATAAATATAATAGACTATTTTTTTTATTTTCAATCATTCGATATCCAAAGATTATTGGTCCGATTTAATGTGTATATGTGCCTAAGGTTCCTTTAGGGAGTTAACAAGTACATTAACAAAAAAAAAACCTATCAAAAAGGTATTCAAACTTTTAAAATTATAACCCAAAACCTTTAATTAAAGATCCTTCTTTATATAATCAGAACATACATTTTAACTTTCAATTTTGTACAATTGGTTTTGATGTTATTTTACTTACCAAAAATTACTTCATACTGTTTGAGGGTTGCTTCCTTATATATTGGTAGATATTAATCTTTTTCAATTTTTTTTTAGTTTTATCATTGAGTAGAAATATAGAATCAGATAGTCTATAATTCTTTTTTACTATATAACCTCAAATTTATTTTCTTATTTGTCTTTCATTTTCTAAAGGTTGTAACAAATTACAATATATGAAACTTTGATACCATAAGGCCCACCAACCTATCAATAATAGAAAATGTGCATCTATTGGATGCACAACTAATTATTTAACACAATTATTTCTACAAACAACTCATTTTAGATAAAAGTAATTCATAGATTTTTTTTTTATTTTTTTTGCTTTGATTCACAATATATTCCATGTATAGGAATATCAAAATTTCTTTAATAGTAGCACTATGTCAAACTCAAAAGTGGAAAATAACAGATATAGTCCAGTTCAACAATTAAAGTATCACTATTAATATTTAAATAAAATATTACTACCAATTATTATAACATAAATTATAAAATTAGTACTGATAATTAGATTAGTGGATTCTAGGTTTGATTCTTGAGTTGTTAAAGTGAGAATCCCATAAAGAAGAATCAGAAAAAAGGTATTGCAGAATTTTAATATATATATATATATAGTGTTTCTAGTCAAATAGTGTTACATAAATTAAGTCGGAGAGAAAATTAGTTATGCATAAATTAAGCATACTTAACGGTAGCAAACTTGCATTATGAAACTAATCCTTTAAAATAAGTGGCATTTGTACTCTTTAATTGGTGGTTTCCAGAAAATCTTAAGCATGCTTTTCTTAATTAAATCTTGTTAATATTAATTATTCACTAAAGCACATGCTTAGGAATCTTCTCTACAAGTAATGCAAGTCTTTTTAACCACTTTCTTTTTTCAACATAATCTAATACAACAACAACAACAACCCAGTGAAATCCCACATCGTGGGGTCTGGGGAGGGTAGAGTGTACGCAGACCTGACTCCTACCAATGTAGGACGGCTGTTTCCGAAAGACCCTCGGCTCAATAAAAGTATAGAACAAGGTTAGACAAGAATATTAGAGTAAATAAGTAGATAACGAAAACGATCCAAACAATAGTATAATCAAAGCACAAAAAACAGTAGATATTATCAAATGAATATATAAAAATAACATGTAACCAAATGACTTTTTTTTTTTTTTTAAAACCAAATCTAGGATTATTTTTTTAAAAAAGACATCCAATAATTGTTATGATGAAAATGTAGAAGCTAAAATTAATTTACCTTAAATTGAAGAGGTAAAAAACAGGATGAGTATTTCAAACGGCACACAAATTTAGGGGACAAAGCATTTGAAGCAAAACTATGCTTTTTATGTGGTTTAACCATTTTGAATTCTACTGGCTCGATTATTCTAAATTTTCGCTGAATAAACCTAATAAGAAAAATAATTAAAGCACCTTTTACTTTAAATAATATATTTAGAACAATATTTACTTACTCAAAAACACACAAAATTTAGGTAAAATTTCAGCTAAGTCAACACAATGTAAGTTAAAAACTGACTATGAAAGATTATAGTGGATGGATATGATTTTTCCTTTCTTAAATAGATGTCTCAAATTCAACTCGTATAAATGAAAAGATCCTCGATAAGGGATACCTTTTCCTTAAATAGGCTTCACGGGACACAAATTCAAAGTAATCGAAATCCTAATATAAATATCAGACATTGAATTAAGAATCTAGGAAATATTTAAAAATAGGGACAAAATAATGTGAAACTAAGAATAGGGCAACCTTAATCCCAAATGGGTTTTGTGGGTGGGAACCCTATACTCCAATCCAATAATTAATATTCATTAGAGTAATATGAATGGACCATCTTATAAGTTTGATGAATATTGTTGACCTTTAAGGCAAATGCCAAAAAGGTTTTTGTCAAGTGTATAGAGTTGTAATAATGAATGATGAGTGATGAATTATTACAATCTCTAAAAAAAAAATCTTAGTGGAAGAGTTGGTATCCATGTGTGTATGTTTGTGATCATATAATTTTACTTTTTTTAAAAAAAAGTTTCATATATAACGCTAGCTATATTTATGTTTTTATCATATATATTTAATTTGTAACCACTTTATTTTTCCTTTTTGCATCATCCATGAAGATGAAGAATTTGGCCCATGCCCTTTTTGTCCCTTTTCATTGTTGATCATTTTAAAAATATTTATCACATTCATTCAATATTTCCTTGTTTATTTGAGGCAATAACATTTTTATTCCTTCGCTTATTGATAAATTCTGATTTTGATTTTTATAATATTTGATTATACACATTTGATCTATAATTAATTGTAATGGTGGTTTTAGTCCTTTTACGTAGAAAATATGTTATATTTGAACTATTTTCAAAATTATATTACCGTCAAATATGAATTAACTACATAAGCCTATCATGCACATGGTAATTATTATGGAAAGGCCTTTATTACTATTATTATTTTTAAGTTACACCCTTTTTTATTTCAAAAATTGTAGATTATATATTGTGACTTTTGCTTTTTTGTCAATTTTGATTGTACGGAGGTTGTAGTCTTTTTATCTCTAATTTAGGCCCCCACTTTGCATGTTCTATCAAGACTTTTTTATGTTCTAAAAACAAGCCCATGGAGAAAAAATAATTTTGAAAAAAATATAGAAATTCTTTTTTTTTTTGTGCGCGCACACACACAAAAAACTCCTTTTGGGGTTCATAAATTACCTTAAATCTCAAAAAAAAAAAGAATTAAAAGAAATATATACGTACTTTGAATCTTTCCCTACAAAAAACTGAAATTAGTTATTAACTTCATCGCTAATTTCTTGTTAAATCGCTTATAACTAACATAGTTTTCTTTGATATATTTCGCTAATCCGTCGCTAAAATATGATTAGCGATGAATTTGGCTGTTTAACTACCAAATTTGTTTGTAGCTATTTTTTGTGTTTTCAGTAGTATTTGTTTTTTTAAAAAAAATATCTCCCACCCCATTGTCTCCAAAATAATTCAAGATTTTAGGTATTTGTGGGTTTTTTTTAGTTTTTTTTTATTAAAAAGGAGTAAATCCAATAAGGTGATGAAATTGCTAGTATTAGGGTACAAACGATGGCCCTTTACCATGTGATAATAAGTGACTTCTAACTAGACTTTTCACCAACTAAAATAGGGAGAACTTCTACCATAAAATAAAATCAATAAAATTAAAAGGTTCAAAAATGTGAAGATATATCTTTGTCAAGAAAATGATGTCTTGATAGCTGCACAAGATAAAGGAGGTATTAATTAACTTTAATTCTGTTTCTATATATCCAATCTTTTCTCTTTAAAGATTTATATTTTTACTTCCTTATTTTCTATTTGTTTGTCTTATTTTTCTTTTTAATCCATTTAAAAAAAATACTATCGCCTAATTTCGGTTGAGTGACCTCTAAATGCTACGAAAATAGCGTGGATCATGCCGAATCTACACGTATTATTCTCTCAGGTCGTTACAGAGAATCCTGTAAAGATTTTGCAAAAATATTTGATTGAAAGTCATATCACTAAAAAGTTCATGGGCAAACACACGAAAAACTAAGAAAATCACTTAATTCATGCTGAATGACTGCTAAATGCTAAGAAAATGGCGTGGATCATGTCGAGACTACACATATTATTCCTCCAGGACGTTATGGAAGGTTTTGTAAAATTTTTGACCGAAAGCCATATTATCAAAAAATTCATGGCTAACACACACGAAAAAAATAAAAAAATTGTTTAATTTCCATTGAGTGGCCCCTAAATGCTACGAGGGGTCATTATAGGGACTCCTGTAAAGATTTTGCAAAAAATTGACCAAAAAACATATCACCAAAAAACTCATGGACTAACACACAGAAAAACTAAGAAAATTGGCTAATTCATGTTGAGTAGCCCCTAAATACTATGAAAATAGAATGGATCATACCGAAGCTACACATATTGTTCCCCAAGCCATTATGGAGGATCGTGTAAAGGTTTTACAAATAAATTGAGCGAAGCTATATCACAAATTTTTTTGTTTTAACACACGAAAAATTGAGAAAATTGTCTAATTTATGTTGAATGGCCCCTAAATGCCAAAAAATAGCGTGGATTATGCCGAGACTACACGTATTGTTCCCCAAAATCGTTAGGAGGTTCCTGTAAAGATTTTTCAAAAAAATTGACCGAGCGTCATATCACCAAACACTTCATGGGCTAACACATACGAAAAACTTAGAAAATCGTTTAATTCTTGTTGAATGACACCTAAATGCCTAGAAAATATCATGGATCATTCCGAGGCTACACATACTATTCCCCAGGTCGTTACGGAGGATTCTGTAAAAGTTTTATAAAATAAATTGATTGAAAGCCATATCATCAAAAAATCAGGCTAATACACACGAAAAAACTGAGAAAATTATCTAATTCCTATTAAGTGGCTCCTAAATATTACTAAAATGGCGTGGATCAATACGAGGCTTTACATATTGTTTCCCAGGTCATTACAAAGGATCTTGTAAAGGTTATGTAAAAAAATTGACCAAAAGGTGTATCACCAAAAAATTTATAGGCTAACACACATGAAAAATTGAGAAAATTGCTTAATTTATGTTAAGTGACCCTAAATGATAGGAAAATGGCGTGGATCATGCTGAGGCTACACATATTGTTCCCTAGATTGTAATAGAAGGTTCTGTAAAGGTTTTGCAAAACAATCGACTGAAAGATATATCACCAAAAAGTTCATGCGTTAACACACACAAATAATTGAAAAAATCGTCTAATTTCATTTAAATGACCCCTAAATGCTAAAAAAATGGTGTGGATCACGTTGAGACTACATGCACTGTTTCCTCAGGTTGTTATAGAAGATCCTGTAGAGATTTTGCAAAAAATTGATCGAAAGTCATATCATCAAAAAATTCATTAGCTAACACACACAAACAATTGAGAAAGTCGCCTAATTCGTGTTGTTTACGCCTATATGCTACAAAAATAACGTGGATCATGTCAAAAATACACGTACTATTTCTCTAGGTTGTTGCGGAAGATACTGTAAAGATTTTGTAATAAAATGACCGAAAGTCATATCACCAAAAAATTCATGAATAACACACAAAAAATTAAGAAAATCGCCTAATTCTTATTAAGTGACACCTAAATGCAATAAAAATAGCATGGATCATGACAAGGCTACACATACTGTTTCCTCTACAAAAGAATGACCGAAAGCTATATCATCAAAAAATGCATGATATACCAAACACGAAACCCTAAGAAAATCACTTAATTCCTGTTGAATGACCACTAAATATTAAGAAAATAACGTGAATTATGCCGAGACTACACGTATTAACCCCCATGTCATTATAGAGGGTCCTATAAATATTTTTTAAAAAAATTGACCGAAGCTATTTCATCAAAATATTCATGGCTAACAAAGACGAAAAACTAAGAAAATCGCCTAACCCGTTAAGTTCCCCCAAATGCTACGAAAAATATGTGGATCATAGCGAGGTTACACCTACTGCTCCCTTAGATCATTACGAAGGATCCTGTAAATGTTTTATAAAAAAAATTGACCGAGAATGTCATATCATCTAAAAATTCATTGGCTAACACACACAAAAATTTGATAAAATAGCCTAATTCCTATTGAGTGACCCCTAAATGCTAAGAAAATAGCATGGATAATGTCGATGCTACATGTACTGTTACCCCCGGTCGTTACGGAGGGTCCGATAAAAATTTTACAAAATAATTGACTGAAAGTCATTTCACCAAAAATTCATGGGCTAACGCATAAGAAAATCTTAGAAAACTATCTAATTCATGGGCTAACGCATAAGAAAATCTTAGAAAACTGTCTAATTCTTGTTGAGTGGCCCCTTAATGCTACGAAAATGACTTGGATAATGACAAGGCTATACGTACTACTCATCAGATCATTACAGAGGGTCCTTCAAAAAGTTTTACAAAAAAATGATCGAAAGTTATATTACCAAATAATTCAAGGCTAACAAATACGAAAAATCGAGAAAATCGTCTAATTCGTGTCAAATGGCCTTAAATGCTAAAAAAACAGTGTGGATCATGTTGATGCTACATGTATTGTTCCCCTAGGTCATTACAAAAGGTCATTTAAAGGTTTTGTAAAAAATATTGATCGAAAGACATATTACCAAAATATTAATGGCTAACATACACGAAAATTGAAAATATCGCTTAATTCATATTGAGTGGCCCCTAAATGCTAAAAAAATAGCGTGATTCATCTCGAGGCTATATATACTATTCCTCTAAGTCGTTACGGATGATCCTGTAAATGTTTTATAAAAAACTTGATCGAAAGTTGTATTACCAAAAAATTAATGGACTAATACACATGAAAAACTAAAAAAATTACTAATTCATGTTGAGTGACCTTTAAATGCTAAGAAGGTCATGTAAAGATTTTGTAAAAAAATTGATCGAATGCTACATCCCCAAAAAGGTCATGGGCTAACACAGCGAAAGACTGAGAAAATCGCATGATTCCTATTAGTGGCCCTTAATTTCAATGAAAAAATCGTGTATTATGCCTATGGAGGGTCTTATAAAGGTTTTTCAAAACTATTAACCAAAAGTCATTCACCAAAAAATAATGGGCTAACATAGATGAAAAATTGAGAAAATCAGCTAATTTTTGTTGAGTAGTTCCTAAATGCTAAGAAAATGGTGTGGATTCATGCCGATGCTACACGTACTATTTCCCTAAATTGTTATGGAGATTTCTATAAAGGTTTTGCAAAAATAATTGATCGAAAATCGTATCACCAAATAATTAATGGGCTAACTCACACGAAAAACTGAGAAAGTCGTCTAGTTCTTGTTAAGTGCCCCCTAAAAGCTACGAAAATGGTGTAGATCATGCCGATACGACATATACTATTCCCCTAGGTCATTACGGAGAATCCTATAAAGGTTTGTAAAAAAAATTTGATCGAAAGTCGTATTACCAAAGATTAATGGGGTAACACATATGAAAATCTGAAAAAATCATCTAATTCCTATAGAGTGACCCCTAAATGCTAAGACAATGGCATGAATCCTGTTGAGGCTACAAGTAATGTTCCCCCAAGTCTTTACAGAGGGTCCTGTAAAGATTTTACAGAAAAATTAATCGAAAGGCATATCAGTAAAAAGTTCATTGACTAACACACAATATAAACTAAGAAAATTGCCTAATTCTTATTGAGTGACCCCTTAATGCTACGAAAATAATGCGGATGGTGACAAGGCTACATGTACTACTCCCAAAATTCGTTAGGAGGGTCCTGCAAAAGGTTTTGCAAAATTATTGACCGAAAGTCATACGCCAAAAAATTCATAGGCTAACACACAAGAAAAACTGAAAAAATTGTCTAATCCTGCCGAATAGCCCTAAATACAAAAAAAATGGTATGGATCATGCTGAGGCTACACATATAGTTTCCCCAGGTCATTACGAAGGGTCATTAAAATGTTTGTAAATAAAATTCACCAAAATCCATATCACAAAAAAATTCACGGGTTAACAAACACGAAAAATTGAGAAAGTCGTCTAATTCATGTTGAGTTCTCTCCTAAATACTACAAAAATGGCGTGGATCGTGTCGAGGCTACACATACAGTTCCTCTAGGTCATTCGGAGGATACTTAAAAGTTTTGCAAAAAAATGACCGAAAATCATATCACCAAAAACTTCATAGGCCAATACACACGAAAAATTGAGAAAATCGTATAATTTTTATAGAATGGCTCCTAAAAGCTAAGAAAATAATATGAATTATGTCGAGGCTACACGTACTGTTTCCCAAGGTCATTACTAAGGATCCTATAAAGGTTTTGCAAAATAAGTGATCAAAAGTCATATCACCAAAAAAACTCATGGGCTAACACACACAAAAAATTAAAAAAATCATCTAATTTCTGTTGTGTGCCCCCTAAATGATAAGAAAATGGCGTGGATCATGCCGAGACTACATGTACTATTCCCCCATATCATTACGGAGTGTCCTGTAATAGTTTTGTAAAAAAAATTAATGAAACGTCATATCACCTAAAAATTCATTGGCCAACACGGACAAAAAATTGAGAAAATTATCTAATTCCTGTTTAGTGGCCCTAAATGCTAAGAAAATAGTGCGTATCATACATAAGCTACATGTACTGTTCCTCTAGATCTCTACAGAGGATCCTGTAAAGATTTTGTAAATAAATTTAGCGAAAGTCGTACCACCAAAAAATTAATGGGCTAACACATACAAAAAGTGAGAAATAGCCTAGTTTCTATTGAGCGACTCCTAATTACTAAAAAAATTGAGTGGATCATGCAGAGGATACACGTATTGTTCCCTAGGTCTTATAGAGGGTCTTGTAAAGGTTTTGCAAAAGAAATGTCTGAGATCCGTATCACCAAAGAATTTATGAGCTAATACAGACAGAAAAATTAAGAAAATCATCTAATTCTTGTTTAGTATTCCTAAATGCTAAGAAAATGGCATGGATCAGTCGATACTACACGAATTGTTACCCAAAGTCGTTATAGCGGGTCCTATAAATGTTTTTAAAAAAATTAAGCTAAAGTTATATCACCAAAAAATTCATTGGCTAACATACATGAAAAATTAAGAAAATTACCCAATTCCTGTTGAATAATCTCTAAATGCTAAGAAATTGGCGTGGATTATGCTGAGGCTACACGTACTGTTTCCCCAGATCATTATAGAGGATCCTATAAAGATTTTGCAAAAACATTTATCAAAAGGCGTATCATAAAAAATTTATGGACTTACATACACAAAAGATTGAAAAAATCGCTTAATTTCTATTGAGTAACCTCTAAATGATAAGAAAATAGTGTGAATCATGCTAAGGATACACATACTGTTCAAATATGTCATTACGGAGGGTCCTATAAAGATTTTGCAAAAAAAGTTGACCTAAAGTCAAATCAATAAAAATTCATGGGCTAACACACAAGTAAAAACTGAAAAATCGCCTAATTTATGTTGAATAACCCTAAATGCTACAAAAATGGCGAGAATCATATTGGGGCTACACGTACAATTCCTCCAGGTTGTGATAGAGGTCTTGTAAAGAGTTTTCAAAAAAACTGATCGAAATCCATAACACCAAAAAATTCACTCACTAACAATAACAAAAAATTAATAAAATCACCTAATTCCTGTTAAATGGCTCCTAAATACTAAGAAAATAGTGTGGATCATGTCGAGTCCGCATGTAATGTTCCCCAGGTTGTTATGGAGGGTTCTGTAAGTGTTTTTTTTAAAAATTGATCGAAAGTCATATCACTAAAAAATTTATGCGCTAACACACACGAAAAATTGAAAAATCATCTAATTCCTAATGAATGCCCCCTAAATGCTATGAAAATGGTGTGGATCATGTTGATGCTACATGTACTGTCCTCATAGGTCATTATAGAGGGTTTTGTAAAGATTTTTCAAAAGATTAATCGAAATTCGTATCACCGATAAATTTATGGATTGATACACATGGAAAAACTGAGAGAATCGTCTAATTCTTGTCGAGTAGCCCTTAATTCTAAGAAAATGGCATAAAACATATGAGGCACACGTATTGTTCCACAGGTCGTTACGGATGGTGCTACAAAGATTTTGTAAAAATAATTGGCATAAGTCCATATAACTGTAACCATCCGAACCGTCGTTATTAAGGTGAGACCAAAAATTTTGTGAACTAAGGTTGCCGGACCTATATTATTCTACCATAGTGGGAATATTCTACCATAGCGGCAAAAGTCCCGTCACAGCGGGACAATCGGGGCAAAATTAAAAGGTGCGAATTCTTATTTCCTTCTTCTTCCCTTAAGTGCCAAAATAGGCGAGGGTCACCCTAGAAACCCACAAAAAGATTCTCTAGACCTAGGGAGAAGGTAGGAAGAGAATTCTAGCGCAGGGAAGGATACAAACCACAGATTTCATCTTTGTCTCCATTGTTTCTCCTTCAGAAGTCACGAATCGTTCAATAACCCTTCTGTTGCCGCTTGGCGCCTAAGTAGGCTATGTTTCTCTAAATTGAGTACTTGTAAATCTATTCCCATGCATTTTATATCATTGTTAATGGAAGATTTCATGCTTAGGTCTTCGGGCACGGAGTTTGGATGACTAAAAGTTGTTATTACTGTGTACATCAGGAATATATATATATATATATATATGTGTGTGTGTGTGTGAGAGAGAGAGAGAGAGAGAGAGAAATAGATAGATAGAAAGGAAAGAGAGAGTCTTGAGTAGCTTGTAACTAATGGTAATGGTTTGGTACTTGAATGTAGATCATGATAATAACGGTTTAAAAGGCCAATGACTCTTGAAAAGTTAATTATAGACATTTGTTGGGTTAAATATGAGTTTCCGAGAATTGGGAGTGGTCAAAGGGAAAGGTTGAGTATTAGATATTGATGTGTATCAAGAGATAAATTGGTATGTGTAATTGTAGGTGATGGTTTATTTCCTGTCTGTGATATGTATGTTTGTTAACTATAATTGATAGTATTGCCTACATGCATGAGACTAGAAAAAGATCTAATGGATTTGAGAAATGACTACTATGATCAATTGCTTGCAATGAACCTGTTACTTGATTATGCAAGTATTTGAACTATTCGTTGTAATTGTGATTGTGATATTGAATCAGGTGTCACGTTTCGACACATATTAGATCGGGTGTCACTTTCCAACACATATATTGGATCAGATACCACGCCTGTACAAACTGACGGTTTGGGTATGGTTCCATGAGAGGACCAAATATGTGTTATGGTTACTTGAGAGAACCAAGTGATTTTTGTAACTGTGATTAATTATGTCCTTTGTGTAAACTGATTCAAATTAAGAACTGAAAATCCGAGTGATGTTATATTCACCATTGTCGGCTGAGTACTTGTGATTGAATATGAATTCATGTGTGAGGACTGTGTATTAGAGATTGACATAATTGTAATTGATCAAACCCATCATGTGTAATAATTAATGTGAGGAGATCGAAAGTTTGAATGTTAGTTATGTTGTTACACTATAGTAAAGTCATATGTGAAAATGTATATTGTTCTTGAAAAGGTAATTAGTGATGTGTCCCTACATAAGCCTGTCGTTGTCATATTGTGGTGGTTTAATGTCTTTTCTCTTTTTATGCGGTCTGTCGCTTGTGGTATGGGTTGAGTCTAATTGGTATATCTGAATTCTAATTGGTATCTCAACGGAGTAAAACTGGATATTGTTATCGCGGATGAAGAGACACAAAGAAGGAAAATTGGAACCGAGAAGGTTCCCATTGGTATCTGGCCTTATAGGCCATGTAAGCGCATAAATGATCAATTAATGGTCATCCAATAAGAAAACTAATTAAATGAATTGACTTGCTTGTGTGAAGTAGTTTAAATTTCGTAGTTATGTGCATATTGTTGCCTACCAGATTGACAATATCTAGAGTCCACCTATATGAATAATATGATGTATGAAATGTGCTTTCCTGGATAATATGAGGTGTGGTGAACACTGTGTTGCTTAATATAAATATCTACGTGCAAAAGGTACTTGCGTGAATATTGAAATTCGCAAAGAGGCAGAATTGCTTGAGTCTCTATGAACTTGTGAATATAAAAAGAGTTGGACTCGTGAGAACAATAGTCTAAAAATTTTATCGAATTCTTCGTAAGTACTCGGGGGATCAGTACGGGTAGCTTCAGTACAACCCACAGTGCATTGATATAATCTAGGGGACACGCAAGCAGAATTAGGAAATTTTTTCATTTTGTTTTGTGTATGTTAGCCCATAAATATTTTGATAAAATGACTTCCGAATAATTTTTTTTGAAAACCTTTATGGAAACTCAGCAAGCACTCGGGGGATCAGTATGTGTAGCCTCGACACGATCTACAATGCATTTTTAGCATTTAGGATCCACACAAGTGGAATTAAATGATTTTTTCATTTTATGTGTGTGTTAGCTCATTAATATTTTAATAAACTGGCTTTCGGTCAATTATTTTCTGAAACCTTCATGGGACCTTTTGTAAATACCCGAAGGATCAGTATGTGTAGCCTCTGCACGATCCACATTGTATTCATCGTGATTTTGGGTTGCACAAGCGGAATTAATGTGTGATAGCCAATAAATATTTTGGTGAACTAGCTTCCGGTAAATTTTTTTTCCAAAACTTTTATGGAACCCTCTGTAAATACATGGGGATCAGTACAGGCAGCCTCAGCATGATTCACGGCTTACTCAGTGTTCGTACACGTGGAATTAGATAAATTTCTCATTTTTCGTGTGTGAACATCTCTCAATACTTTAGTGAGGTGGCTTCCGATCAATATTTATCGAAAATTTTATGGAATCTTATGTAAGTACCCAGGGTATTAATACGTGTAGTCTCAGCATGATCCACAACGCATTCATACCATTTAAGGGCCGCACAAGCGGAATTAGTGATTTTCTCATTTTTCGTATGCGTTAGCCCATGATTATTTTGGTGAATTGACATTTGATCATTTTTTTTGAAACCTTGATAAGAACCTCCATAAGTACCCGGTCCGTTAATACGTATATCCCAGGTATGATCCACGGTGTATTCATAACATTTCAGGAGGCCGCACAAGCGGAATTAAGAGATTTTTTTATTTTTTCGTCTGTATTAGCCCATGAATATTTTGGTGAATTGACTTTCGGTCAATTTTTTTTAAGAACTTTATGGGACCCTCCGTAAGTACCCGGGGGATCAGTACGTGTAGCCTCAGCATGATCCACAACGCATTAATATCATTTAGGGGCCGCACAAGCAAAATTAGGCAATTTTTTCATTTTCATATGCGTTAGCCATGAATATTTTGGTAAATAGACTTCCGATCAATTCTTTTGAAACATTTATGGGACCCTCCGTAAGCACTCGGGGGATCAATACATGTAGTCTCGACACAATCCATGACACATTCATGGCTTTTAGGAGTCACACAAGCAGAATTAAGCGATTTTCTCAATTTTCGTGTATGTTCGCAAATGAATATTTTGGTGAAATTGCTTCTGATTTTTTTTGAATCATTTAAGGGAACCTCTATAAGTACCCGAGGGATCAGTATGTGTAGACTCGGCATGATCATCAGCGCATTCATAACATGTAGGGGTCGTACTAGCGGAATTAGGCGATTTTTAAAATCTTTTGTGTGTACTCGGGGGATCGATACGTGTAGTCTCTTCATGATCCACGGTGCATTATAGCATTTAAGGGCTGCACAAGCGGAATTCGGTGATTTTCTCATTTTTCATGTTTGTTAGTCCATTACTATTTTGGTGAAATGGCTTTCGATCAAGTATTTTCTGAAATCTTTATGGGACCCTTTGTAAGTATCCGGTGGATCAGTATGTGAATATTCAACACGATCCATTGCGTATTTATATCATTTAGGGGTCGCACAAGTCTAATCAGGCGATTTTTTCATTTTTCGTGTATGTTAGCCTATGAAAATTTTAGTTAACTGACTTTCAGTTAATTTTTTAAAAAAACCTTTATCAGACCTACCATAAGTACCAGGGGTATCAGTACGTGTAGCATCAGAACGATTAATGGCGCATTCATAGCAATTAGGGGTCGCATAAGCGAAATTAGACGATTGTCTCATTTTTAATGTGTGTTAGTCCATGAATATTTTGGTGAACTGATTTTCTATCAATTTTATTCGAAACCTTTATTGGACCCTTCATAAGTACCCGGAGGATCAGTATCTGTATCATCGACACGATCCACGGAGCATTCATAAAATTTAGGAGGCACACAAGTGAAATTAGATGATTTTCTCATTTTTCGTGTGTGTTAGCCATGGATCAGTACGTGTAACTTTGGCATTATCCACGGTGCATGCAAAACATTTATGGGCCACGTAAATGGAATTTGGTAATTTTCTCATTTTTTTGTGTGTTAGCCCTCTAATACAGTGAACTGACTTTTGGTCAATTTTTTCTGAAACATTTTTGGGACTCTTCGCAAATACCCGGGAGATCAGCACGTAAATTTTCGGCACAATCCACGATGCATTTATAGTATTTAGGAGTCGCATAGGCAAAATTAGTTGATTTTCTCATTTTTCGTTTGTATTAGCCTATGAATATTTTGGTAAAGTAGCTTCCATTCAATTATTTTTAAAACTTTTATGAGACCATCCGTAAGTACACGAAGGATCAGTACGTGTAGCTTCGGCATGATCCATAATACATTCATAGCATTTAGTGGCTGCACAAGCGGAATTAAGCGAATTCCTCATTTTTCGTGTATGTTAGCCCATTAATATTTCGGTAAAATGGTTTCCAGTTAATTTTTTATGAAATCCTTGTGAGACTCTCTGTAAGTACCCAGGGGATCATTACGTATAGGCTCGACATTATCCATGGCACATTTATAGCATTTAGGGACACACATGCTGAATTAGACGATTTTCTCATTTTTTGTGTGTTTTAGTTTGTAAATATTTTGGTGAACTGACTTCTTGTTAAAAAAATTTCAGAAACCATTATAAGAACCTCCATAAATACCTGGATGATCAGTATGTGAAGCCTCGGTATGATCCACGGTGCATTCGTAACATTTAGGGGCATCACAAGTGAAATTAGGCGAATTTCTCACTTTTCGTGTGTGTTAGCTAGCTAATGAATATCTTAGTGAATTGGCTTCTAATCAATTTTTTCTGAAACCTTTATTGGAATCTCCTAAGAACCTGAGAGATCACTATGTGTAGTCTCGACACGATCCACAATATATTTATAGTATTTAAGGGCCTCACAAGAGGAATTATGCGATTTTCTCATTTTTTACATGTGTTAGCCTATGAATATTTTGGTGAACTGACTTCCGATCAATTTCTTCCCAAACCTTTATAAGACCCTTAGTAAATATCAAGGGGATCAGTAGTATAGCCTCTGCACGATCCAGGGTGCATTCAAAGGAGTTAGGGGCTGCACAAGCGGATTAGACAATTTTTTTTATTTTTCGTGTGTGTTAGCCCACGAATATTTTGGTGAACTGATTTCTAGATAATTTTTTTTAAAATCTTTATGGGAACCTTCTTAACTATCTAGGGTATCAGTACGTGTAGCCTCGACATGATCCACGACGCATTCAAAGCATTTAGGGGGCGCACAAGTGTAATTATGCGATTTTCTCATTTTTCGCGCGTGTAAGCACGTTAATATTTTGGTCAACTGGCTTTCAGTCAAATTTTTTTCAAAATCTTTATGGGATCTTCGGTAAGTATCTAGGAGATCAGTTCTTATATCCTAGACACGATCCACAGCGTATTCATAATATTTAGGGGCCGCACTAGCGGAATTAGGCCATTTTCTCAATTTTCGTGTGTGTAAACCCATTAATATTTTGGTAAACTGACTTTCTATTAATTTCTTTTTCTAAAACCTTTCTGAGACCCTTCGTAAGTAACCGAAGGATTAGTACGTGTAACCTCGCCATGATCCACGGAGCATTCGTAGCATTTAGGGTCAAACAAACTAATTAGGCGATTTTTTCTCATTTTTTGTGTATCAACCCATGAATATCTAGGTGAACTGGTTTTCGGTTAATTTTTTATCGAAACATTTATGGTACCCTTCGTAAGTATCTGAGGGATCAGTACATGTATTCTCGGTATGATCCATTGTGCATTAATAGCATTTAGGAGCTGCACAAGCGGAATTAAGTGATTTTCTTATTTTTCGTGTGTTAGCCTATGAATATTTTTGTGAACTAACTTCCAGTAAAAAAAAATTCTAAAATCTTCATGGGACCCTCCGTAATTACCCAAGGAATCATTATGTATAGCCTCAGCACGATCCACGGAGCATTCGTAGCATTCAGAGACTGCACAAGCAAGATTAGGCGATTTTCTCATTTTTCGTGCATATTAGGGCATGAATATTTTAATGAACTGACATCCGGTCAATTTTTTTCTGAAATATTTATGGGACCCTTTGTAAGTACCCGATAGATCAGTACATGTAGCCTCGACACAATCCACAGCATTTTGGGGCCACACAAGCATAATTAGATGATTTTTTCATTTTTCGTGTATGTTAAACTATGAATATTTTGGTGAACTGGTTTTAGGTCAATTTTTTTTTAATCATTTATAGGACCCTCTGTAAGTACCTAAATGATCAGTATGTATAGCCTCGGCACGATTCACGATGCATCCACAACAGAATTATGCGATTTTCTCATTTTTCATATGTTAGGCTATAAATACTTTGGTGAAGTGATTTGAGATCAATTTTTTTTGAAATCTATATGAGACCCTTCGTAAATATCTAGGGGATCAATATGTGCAGCCTTGACATGATCCATGGTGCATTCATAGAATTTAGGGTCGCACAAGCAAAATTTTCTCATTTTTCTCGTATGTGTTAGTTCATTAATATTTTGGTGAACTGGTTTTCTGTCAATTTTTTTTCTAAATCCTATGTGGGATCCTCCATAAGTACTCGAGGGGTCAATATGTGTATTTTTGGGATGATCCACAACGCATTCATGGCATTTAGTGACCGCACAAGCGGAATTAGGCGATTTTCTAATATTTCGTATGTGTTAACCTATTAATATTTAGGTGAACTGACTTCTTCTCAATTTTTTCCTGAAACCTTAATGGGACCCTCTGTAATTACTCGGATGATCAGTACATGTAGCTTCGATATGATCTATAGTGCATTTATAATATTTAGGGACGGTATAAGTGAAATTAGCCGGCTTTCTCATTTTTCGTGTGTATCCGATGAATATTTTGGTGAACTGACTTCGAATTAATTTTTTTCAAAATTTTTATGGGAACCTCCTAAGTAACTAGGGTATTAGTACGTGTAGCTTCGACATGATCCACGATGCATTCATAGCGTTTAGGGGCCGCACAAGCGGAATTAGGCAATTTTTCTCATTTTTCGTGTGTATTAGCCTATTAATATTTTGATGAATTAGCTTCCGATCAAATTATTTTCAAAAACTTTATGGTACCCTCTATAAATATCCGACGGATCAGTACATGTACTATCGACACGATCAACGATGTATTCATAATATTTAGGGCCACATAAGCGAAATTTGACGATTTTCTCATTTTTCGTGTGTGTTAGCTCATGAATATTTTGGTAAATTAGATTTCGGTCAATTTTTTTAAATCTTTATGAGACCCTCTGTAAGTATCCGGGGGATCACTATGTGTAGCCTCGGCACTATCCATGGTGCATTCATAGCATTTAGGGGGCTCATAAACATAATTAGGCGATTTTCTCATTTTTCATGTGTGTTAGCCTATGAATACTTTGGTAAACTGACTTTCGATCAATTATTTTCGAAAACCTTTATAGGACTCTTTGTATGTATCCGAGGGATAAATATGTGTTGTCTCGTATGATCCACAACGAATTCATAGTATTTAGGGGTCGCACATGCAAAATTACGCAATTTTCTTCTTTTTTTGTGTGTGTTAGCCAATGAATATTTTTGTGTACTAGCTTTCGATCAATTTTTTTTGAAACATTTATGAGACCCTTCGTAAGTACCCTAGGTATCAATAAATATAACATCAGCACGATCCACGATGCGTTTATACCATTTAGGGGCCGCAGAATCAGAATTAAATTATTTTCTCATTTTTCGTGTGTGTTAGCCAATGAATATTTTTGTGATTTTGCTTTTATTCAATTTTTTTCCAAAACCTTTATGAAACCTTCCGTAAGTAACCGAAAGATCAGTACGTGTAGTCTCGACACTATTTACGGTGCATTCATATCATTTAGGGACCGCACAAGCGAAATTATGCGTTTTCTCTTTTTTTTTGTGTGTGTGTGTTAGCCCATTATAATTTTGGTGAAGCGATTTTCGATTAATTTTTTCTGAAATCTTTATGGGACACTCCGTGAATATTCGGGGGACCAGTCCTTGTTGCCTCGGCACGATCCACGACGCATTCATAGCATTTAGGGGTCGCACAAGCGGAATTAGGTAATTTTTTTATTTTTCGTGTCTGTTAGCCCATGAATATTTTAGTGAGTTGGCTTCTGATGGGACTCTCCGTAAGTATCCGGAAAATCAATACGTGTTGCCTCAGCACGATCCATGGTGCATTCATACATTTAGTGGCCGCATGAGCGGATCTAGACGATTTTCTCATTTTTCATGTGTGTTAGCCCATGAATATTTCGGTGAACTGGCTTCCGGTCAATTTTTTTCGAACATTTTTTATATAACTCTTTTTGGTTTTAGCCCAGTAGTGTTTCTGACTAACAATATTACACGTTTAATGAATTGAATTGCAAACTATTCCTTTCTTTATTTGTGAATATTCACAAATTTACCATATAATCATTAATGATTCTACTACTTAAAACTACAGAGAAATTAAAGTCATTTTATCCTTTCTTTTTTACATCACAAAATGTATTTGAATTATTGCACTGAAATAAACAGGGAAAAAAAAAACTAAGTTGGTTAAGATGTAAAATCAAAAGGCAGAAAAAGAAGCAATAAAAACATCATGGGTCCTAAAGTTGTGAAAGTTGAAAAGATTGGTCTATGTCTACTATAATTCGACATATTCATCAAAAATATTCTCCAATCTTATTTGCTATTAAGAGTAACCCATTTTGATTTTATTTTTTCATATTTTTTTTTTGTAGGTTTGATGTGAAAATGCATTATTAATATGTGGAAGAACTATACAACATAGTACAATCCACAATAATACATTGCATCTAGAGAGCCAAATTTTAAAGTTTCTAGCACATAAAGGCTATTTTCTTAGAACAATGTTTAAAAACTCGATTTGCAATATTATACATTTAATATACAACATTATACAAATTAATATGTGTAAAACATAGAATAGCTAGCAGTGTTTCTGAAGAGGTGCACATGATATTTTAGATTAATCACATATCGGAATGAGAGAAAAAAATAAAGAATTTAATAAAATCGTTAAACATAATTCCATATGATACACGAGGTCACATAGGCCAAACGATAATATGTGCCATGGGCTTAGGCTTGAGTTGTGACTAGAGCGGAGGTAGAAGCATAGATACGGATTTGGCCAAACCTTATAGCTTTGACAAGTATTTCTATCTTTCAACAACACGATTGACAAATTTTATATGCGATAATATTAAGAATAAAGTTTGATATATTTTCAAAATTAAAATATTTAAAAGTAAAAAAGCGTTTTAAAGTATATATTAAAAATATTTAAAAACATGGCATGTTGATGATCTAGCATGATCTTTTTTTTTCTTTTGCTTTGTGGTTTGGCGGATTGAGACGTTATCCCAACTTTCATATGGAATTTTTTTTTAAAAAAAAAATCTCTTTTTCTTTTTCTTCTGAAAAAAGGAATAAAGTTAAATTCTTTTGGTTATATTCCTCTAGAGAATAATTACGTAATACTGTTTTCTTTGGTAGTATCAAATAATCAACTATATAGTAAGAAGGCTTCTAAGTAATCCTTGTCACCAAAAATAAATAAATAAAAAATTAACCTAAATATCCATCCCTGATCCACCCAACTAAAATTAAAAATAGTCTACAAATGTATTATGTATAATATGTGTGTGATCGTGTATAATCAATACAACAACAACAACGATTCAGTGAAATCCCACAACGTGGGGTTTGGGGAGGGTATAGTATACGCAGACCTGACTCCTACCAAGGTAGGACGGCTGTTTACGAGAGACCCTCGGCTCAATCGTGTATAATCAATACCGACTAAAAAATAAAGGAAAAATTACCAGGGATAAAACTTTTTAATAAATAATTACTGATTTTACCGATATTTTTTATTTATTACAATCTATGGCAGTACATACCAATATTACGGTATATCTGTCATGTATTAAAAGTGAATTATGCATGCAATATAAATGTATTATAAGTGTATTAAAGTCTGTGATAAATTTATTCTCCATTAATAAACTTGTATTATATGAGTTTTATAAATTATTCTCGCTAATATGTATTAAAATTATATTAAAATTGTATTATAAGTGTCCAGTAAAAAAATATATTATTGTTATAAATGATAAATATTTTCTTAATATAATATATTTATGTAAGTTTTCCAAAAATAAATAGTAAATGTGCTCGACTATTTGTGTGAAAATCCCCGACCGGAAAAAAGGCCCAAACCAAAACATGAAATTAAGTCTATGTTTTTCATGGGCCATGTTTATATTGGCCCATTATTGGAAGTCTAAGAAGTGGTTTTTGAACGAGAATTTTTTCCATTGAATTCTTTTGGTTAAACTCGTAACAAACTATTCGAATTGTGACATGTTGATTATTGCGTCATTTTTCAAATAATAGAATCTGAGTATGTATCTTGATAACCCCAAAGACATTTATATATTGTACAAGCCTAACTAGATCATGACTATTATACCATATGTTATTTATCCTTTGAGCTATGCCATCATCGAATCTAAAAGTTCATGTACCATAAAAACTTCTTTTTTGATTTATACAATTCTTTACTTTCCTCTCTCATGAGATTCGTCTATGTGTCTCACATATATCCGTTCTTCAAAAAGATTATCAGCCTATAAGAATGTCAGTCCTTTTTCCGTAAGCCCACTCTTATCAACCTGCGATTCGCCGACATGGGCATCACCCTAACTAAATAGAAAAAACAAAAGGTTGATACTTATATTCAAGTGGCATCAAGTTTCACACATGACAAATTCCTTTAATTTGGAAAATGTCCTTCATTGTTGAATAAAGGAGGCAATTTTTGCAGAAGAGTTTTCTTGAATAAAGTAGACAACACCTAAAACAAACTCAACTTTTTTTTTTTACCTTTTCTCTGTTATTTTTCAGTTTTTGTTCCCCCAACATTCTCAATGCTCTCTGACTATATAACAACTCCAAAATTTTGTCACTTGCCACAACAATAATTGCTCCTTCATGCTCCTTTGGATGTGTAGAGTCTAAACTCAAATTTAATTTATATATACTCATTGATAGATGTCGTTTGATACATGGGATAGTGATAATAATTTCGAAATAAAATTTGGAGTTAAGTTTATTCCAATAATTTCTCCTTCATGCTCCCTTTGGATGTGTAAAGTCTAAATTCAATTTGAGTTTAAATTATATATACTGATAGAAGTCGTTTGATATGTGGCATAGTGATAATAATTTCAAAATAAAATTTGGAGTTAAGTTTTTTCCATGTTTAATTTGAGTATTAGCTTTAATTCCGGAATTCTTATTTCACTATTTGTAATAAAATGATAGAATTACTATCCTATATAGAAGATGAGATAAAATAATCTCGTGATATATCCCAACTCGTGGTACATCTATGAGCATCTCATCCGGCATATCAAACAAATTGATAAAATATGCATTGTATATACATAGTATATATCCCTAAAATATATTATATCGATAAGCATGAGTCATAAATAAACATAGATAACTCTTGCTCGCCATAACATATATATATATATGTATATCATATTTTATATGGAACAGACAATTTCATAATTATGGTATTATCCTAAATTTTACTAATATCCTCAATAAAACACGGAATAGATATAATCCTAAATTCTATACCCAAATAACCTACTTAATCCCATTTTATGTCAAGTGTATATAAACTAAACATAAATTCTTGGATTTGGCATGAAACATAGATGAGTAAATTTCACAAATAACTACTATAAAAATCTTAATAGGTCGAAATAATTATAGTTTAGGTAATTACATTCCGTAACTATAATTATAGCTTCGCGTACCCATATGTATAATTCAATGCGAATATACAAATCTATTTGTATAATTCGCTCAAATAGGGTTAATATATACAAATTATGTATTTATATATTTTAATTTTTTTAGAACTTATACAAATCAAAGGTATCAATATTATAATTATATACATGGTATGGTAAGCATATAAAAAATATGAATTTATTCAATTAGGAAATTCTGAATTTATACAATTGGAAACTTCATTATACAAATTATAGATAACTATAGCTATGTATATTAATTACTATAAAAGATTTGCTGCGATTGAAAATTAACTTAAACTATAGCTATGTATATTAATAAACTAATATATATTTGTTAATTCGTGTCATTTTCCCAACATAGAAAGACTCATTGATTAATTGGCCCAATATTTAAGCCCAAAAGAAATTCATTTCATCCAAGAAGCACTTTACATTTGTTGAAGGATTAATTTCACAGTAAAGCAACAGGTGGTAATACAACACAGAGAACAAAATGAACAACGCTATTACTAAATAATACTATTAATAAGGACTAAGGAGAAGCATAGAGGAGGCTATCCTTCTGCCTCTCCCTAACAAAGTACAACAACACCCGACTACCTACTAACGTTTCTAGACTAATCCTCAACATCTACCCTTTCGTATTTAGGATCATGTTCTCGGTAAGCTGGAGTTGTGTCATCTCATGTCTAATCATCTCCCCAATTCTTTTTCTGCCCCAACGTCTACCTCTCCTAACTACTATTACAACCAACCTCTCACACCTCTTCTCCACATGTTCAAATCATCTTTATCTTGCTTCCCTCATCTAATTATACGTCACGGGGGCCCTAGCTCCAACCTGGCCCCGCGGCGGATCGGACAAGGTGGGGGTGCTAAACCTCAACCGAGTTTAACCGAATCTTACACCATTAAGACAATAATCGGACAAACTTCAACGAAGATATCAAGTGTCGAATTAAAGAGAGCGTACATGTACATGCGTGACATCCTATGCAAAATCCGAAAGCTTAGTCTTATGCCTGATTCAAAGCGGACAATATCACATATGATTTGAAACTGTTACATATGTTGCTATCTCAGTCAATTCAATTGAACATTTGCATTGACTCTGTGCCATGAGAAAATGACACTACTTACTTCAACGAAGATATCAAATGTCTAATTAAGGAGAGAGCGTACATGTACATGCGTGACATCCTATGCAAAATCCGAAAGCTTAGTCTTATGCCTGATTCAAAGTGGACAATATCACATATGATTTGAAACTGTTACATATGTTGCTATCTCAGTCAATTCAATTGAACATTTGCATTGACTCTGTGCCATGAGAAAATGACACTACATGTACGTACCCTAAGGCAAAGTTATTAGGACTATAATGTAGAAGTCATATTATAAGTTCAAATTCAGACCTAACTTTAATTGGACAAACTAAAATACATAGTATCTGTATTCTATAACTAGACAGCTAATAATTAATACATCAATATTTTCAAAGATAACAACTTTTTTTTTTTTTATAGTTTGATGTTGCTTATAATATCCTCTCCCCCCCCCCCCCCCCAATCATTATGAAAGATGTGTATTCGTACAAAAATAATCTAAAAGAATTGGGTCTTTAAAATTGGGTGTGAGTCATTTGATCGTGCAGTGGCGGAGCCACCTTAATTTCAGGGGTTCAGTCAAATTCCTGCGGCGGAAAATTATACTATTTATTCATAGTTAAAATAATTTTTTATATATATATAGTAAATGTCGAACCCGTTCGATTAGTTTGTATGCCTACTCTTTAGATTTTGAACTCCCTTAATAAAAAATCTGGCTCTTCTACTGGTCACGTGTCCCTTTATCAAAATTAAGGATAAATTTGTGTCAAAGTATAATAAGAGGTTATATTTAAACTAAAAGTATAATGAAAGGGTATATATTTCAACCAAAAATATAATTATAGATATATTTAAACTATTTTTAATAGTACAAAAATATATTTAATCCTTTCCCGATTAATAAATAAGACAGGAATCGCCAGTGAATATTACTTTGATGAATACTTTAAGGGATTCCCTACTTTTAAATATCTCTTAGATAATCAGTAATAGTATCAATCTTATCTTCTTCTTTTTTATTTGGGTCCAATTAAATTCACATCCGTGCATTGAAATTCACATTTTTAGATGGCACTTTCAAAAAAAATTCATTCTTAAAAGTTCTTCGAACTCAAAACATCTAATTAAGGGTAGAGAAATCTCAAATTATTCCACCATAACCCGTAATAATTTATCATCAACAATTCTAACATGGATTAGACTAAGAATTATGTTGCATTGACTCTAAAGCCTAATTAAAGGAGAAGTCGTAAACCAACAGCTAGCTCAAAAAGGGCATTCCGCCCTTTGTTTTTTGGTTATTGATGACGGTTATGGTGGAACAGATAAAAAAAAATTATTTTTAATTAAAAATTTTAGATTTGAACCTTGTGAATACAAAAATATTTTGGATCAAAGAGCGTTTTTTTTATTTAATTGGTGCTATGTTATGCAGATCAGATTAGTTATAGCTCCAAAGCGTATATTGAAACCAAATAAAAATAAGATGGCTACTACCAAGTGTTGCACTTGACATAAGCGGATATATGATTTAAAGTTTATAAATTCTTAAAATGATTTCACGTGAATATACAATAAGAACATGATATGTGGTTAAGTATTCACAAATATTTAATAAATTTATTAATACAAATATAGAATTAAGCAAAAGTTAATGAATTCATGTGAATCTAATGCTTTAAAGGTAGATCCGCTTCTAAAGTCTACAATAGATATAATGCAATCACCCTTAATCAAAGATCTCGAGTTTATCACAATAAATATCAAACACCAAATGACGAAAACTTTCAACCATGCTTTTGGGAAAAGGAAAAAAATTGCGGAATACTTTTAGGTATATGTAATGATTATTTAACTCCACGTTATCATTTTTTATAAGTTATCATAATTGAACTTCAAAAATAATATTTTTGAGTTTTACTTGTCAAAGTTACATTCTTCTTTTGAGTTTACCTATTCTGCGTGTGGAATCTACTGATCTAATTAATTATATCTGCATCTCATAAAATTTATCAAAGGAAAAAAAATACTATTTACCAAGAGATCTTCACTTCTAGAATTTGAATTCGATATTTGATTAATGATAGAGAAATCTCATTCATCTACTATTATATTCATGTGGCAATAATATATGTGTAGTTGCTAATATTCAACTTAATTAGATGGTCTCTCATAATATAAAATTAGACTAGCACTATCAAAAAAAATCCTATAAATACAAAAAAAATTATTTGATTTACAATAAGCACCTTTTGACCTTTTTAAATCCACTAGAGAAGACATTCTTAGAAAAAAACTTTTTTCCCATAAAGATTACTTAAGTCACATAATATTTCTTTAATAAAATAATTTAACTTTTCTCATAGCTGGCAACTTCCAATAAATTATTCTCCTTTTTATATTATTATGCACACAAGAAAACAAAAATGGGTGAAGAAGTCAATGCATTCACCTCTCAAGAATCAAGATCTCCCCCCAAAAAATTATCCTTATTTTAATTATATATTATATTTAAAGATTTTTTTCCACTTTTGATTTAGTAGTATTAGAATATAAAGGAGTAAATTCACGAAAAAATAAAAAAATAAAAATAATTTTCTGATAAATGGTTATCAATCGATTGACACTTTTTAAATACATGCGACTCCACTAATACTGATCAATAAATTTAAATAATATTTATTGTTTATCTCAAGCCTTGGAAACGGTCTTTGGCAGAAATGCAAGCTAAGACTGCGTACAATAGACCTTTATGGTCAGGCCCTTCCTCGGACTCCGTTGCATAACGAGAGTTTTAATGCACCGAACTGCTTTTTTTTTATTGTTTACCTATAATTATCTAATTATATAAAATCAATTAAATAGTCAGGACATAATGAACCTAAATTATTCAACTTGTTTTCTAACATAAACAACAAAGACATCACAACTTTTTTGGATTTTCTTGGATTGTTTCCTTATGAGGATTCTCTTTACATCTTGCCTGCAAAACATGACTTGATTTCCACTTTTTATAATTATGTCTTTTGTTCCCCACTAGTGGCATATTTATTTAATCACAAATAAATTATTCATCATTTAGTACTAATTAATCAAGACTAAATATTTACATTTGTCCTTATCAATTGGAGTAATCGGTGATAGAAATATGAGGTAAATTAGAGGCGGATTTAAAATTGAAAATCTCTAAGTTAATGTGCAATATAATTGAATTCACAGTTAATTAATATTTATAATCTAGATAAAAATTAGAAAATTCTTGCGAAATCATATATTGTATTCTAAATTTGCCTATAGATGGTTATAAATTTTAGGCAAAATTGTTAATATAATTATTAATTTTTTAGAAATAATCTATTTATCTCTAGGAGGTCATTCAAGGCAAGGTTAAGATTTACATACACGTCATTTTTTTTCAGATTTGAGATTATAAAAAAATCGATGACGCTATTAAATATTAATTTTATTTTTAAATTGATCGATGCAAATTGTGCTTATTTTCTAATCAAATGTCCTAATCAGTAGGGTCTGACAAATTTAATTTGTAGGAAAAAACTCGTGATTTGAATCACAACTTTCCTTTCATTATTAATAATGTTTTCAAATCTTCTAGTAAAGAAAAAAGATATTTACATTTATTGCTTAGATTTAATTATCTTTTTTTCCAATTTAGGAGCCTTTCAATTCATTGATCAAGACATTTTTAAAAAAAATAATTAGACCATAAAAATCCAAGATTATATATACTCGACCAATTTCAGATTTTTCTTATAAAAAAGGAGAAGGATACAACACATGACAACACAAGAAGTTATATTTTAATAAATAAATTATTAAAAAAAACAAAAACAAAGAAGAAGAAATAAATTAAACTGTGCATGTTTCATCATTGAAGTTTGAAAACATAATGGCTCCTCTAGTTTCCAAGAGACTAGTAAGATATTTACAGAGAAAAAAATATAGTTTATATATATCAACAATAATAATATTATGAATTTTATGAGTTCAATATAATTTAATCTATTATAACATGTTATTTGGGTTACTAACTAACATTACTAAATAGAATTTAATTATTTGCAGTAATTTTTGAACGATTTAATTGAATAAAATACTTTTTATATCATCGATACTATACGTAAATTCATATCTGAATAATTTTAGCTAAGATGACTAATAGATAAAGATTATATAACAATCACGATCCAAACTTTAACATTTACATAAAATATTGCAGTAAGTGAGTTTTTTTCTAATCTATTATAAGTTTGGATAGACAAATTATTCAGTATTTATCTTGTTGAAAAGTAATCATGTCCATGGACGATGAAATAATTAATGTACGATCAAATCATTACATGAAAAAATTATCAATAATCGCCATGATGTGATTAATAAAATGGATGAAAAAGATACAAGGATCACGATCCAAATTTTAAAGATATATAAAATATTCTAGTAAATTAAGTCTTTGATGAATAAAATTATCCAATATCTATCTTGTTGAAAAGTAATATATATGGAGTGATGAAATAGTCAAATGTGCAAATTTAAACATAACCTTTATATATTTTAAAAAAAGGAAAGTACTAACACATTTTTTCCCAAAAAGAAATGCACCAAGGAAACTTTTTACTTTTTCCAATTGTACTTTAAAAAAAAAACTACTTTTCCCAAATTGAAAATTATCCTGATATTTGTACATCAATAGTACATCATGACTTCTTCTTTCTTGATCTCGTGATCAAGCAAAAAGCTATTGTTATTACAAGAAACGTGATTAGTGCTAATTAGATCCTTAATCTCCTCCAAGCTACTATAATCTAATGGGTTTTGTTGTTCATCAACATAACAACCACCATCATTACTTCCACTAATTAATTTTCCTCTTCCGCCTTCGTTAATCAAGAACTTTGAATTACTGATGTGGTCTTCTTCTCCTTCACCAATAACACTGTTGTTATATATATAGCTATGAAAATCCAAATTTGAAACGCCATAACTCTCGTCAGAAGAAGTAGCGGGACCCACAAAATTACCTTCTTGGAAAGTACTAGCGGTAATGCCTGAGGTACAACTAGTCGATGCACCCGTGCTTAAGAAACTTGTACTTGATGGGATTGTACTAGGAATACTGGTTTCATAGCATGGGAAAGTTGTGGTGTTGTTATAATTTGATGAGAGTAATAAAGACGAAGCTTGAAGAAGTGAAATTTGTGAGGAATAATCATTGTAACAATTAGTGGGAATTTGGTGTTGATAATTATGATGATTAAGAGTCCTAATCTTGTGAGATGAAGAGACAAATCCCATTAATTTCTTTTTGAGCTTTGTGTTCCAATAGTTCTTGATATCATTATCCGTCCTTCCTGGTAATTGAGCTGCTATTATTGACCACCTACATTTATTTTTTTGATATTGAGATTAGTTTAAATTAATTTCCATGACCATAAACATAAAATTTACTACTAATTAACTAGAATTAAATTCTTGAAAGTAATACTCATGCATGCAAAGTATATTTCTAGGATAATGCTAGCTCAGTGAGAAGCAGAAGTTGATTCAAGATTTAAACTTTACCAGTTCAAATTTGAAATTTTACCGCATTTCATCTAGGTATGGAGTTGGAGGGGCGAAAAAGGGTTCATTTGAATTTTCTTTTGCTAAAATTACACTAGATAAACAAATGATGAATCTCTTGATGAAAATTCTATCTCGACCTCATTTAATTTATTCAGTCTGAGGTAAAACTATCTATAACTTGTTCTCAAAATCCGCATCTACTCAAAAGTCAATACATAATTTAAAGTTAATGTGTTTGAATTTTTAAGATTCTTAAAAGCGAACCCATCGTATTTTTAAAATTATGTAACAATTTAAAAATAATTGAAATCTTAGTAGAAGAAATATGTATGTACCTGCTTCCAATGTTAGCATAAAGGTTGCAAATGACTCTATCTTCTTCATCTGAAAATTCTCCATGTTTAATATTAGGCCTAAGATAATTTAGCCATCTTAATCTGCAGCTTTTCCCACATCTTCTTAGCCCTAATCACAAATAAATAATTCAACAAAATCAGAATTAACTAACAAAAATCAATTAAAAAGAAACAAAACAAGAAAAAGACCAACAAATCCAAGTATCTTGACTATACAACAAATTAGAGAGCAAAAAAATGAAACAAAACTAGAAAAAGACCAACATATCAAAAGAGGGGCGGAGCTACAGTTCTACTTATAAATTCGACAAAACTCAATAAAAAGACCAACAAATCAAGTATGTGAGTTAAATAATTTGTCTAGAATCTTGACTATACAACAAATTAGAGAGCAGAGGGGCGGAACTACAGTTCTGCTTACAAATTCAACAAAACTCAATACTTTCAATTCAAGCAATTATATTAATACAAAATTGAGAACACGTAAACTCAAAATCCCAACTCTACAATACAAGATACTCAATTAAATAAAACATACCAGCTTTTTGTGGCAGAGCAATCCAATTTCCACCAGTGCCAAATTTGTCAATATACTCTTTTAATTTTGCATCTTCTTCTGGCGACCATGGTCCTTTCTTCACATTTGCTTTATCACAACATGGAGCTCTTCCCATAATTCTTGATCTTAATAATAATTAAAAAATAATAATCTCTTTCAAGGATTTTGAAATACTGGACTAAGAAGGTGGCATAGAAAGAGTGAATTTGGACACCAATATATACATATAAATATTTATTGAGATAGAAAGATATCTTACACAAGTCAAAGAACACACATTAATTTTCAATTTTTATAAAGTTGTCCAACACTAGTTGAGTGATTAGATGATAGACTTAATTAATTATACATAAGGAGACACAAGTTTCCACCATAAAATATTTTACTATACTATACTCTTCATATTTCAATTTATTTATTTAATTTTAATTAGACAGAGAGTTTAAAATAATAAAGACGATATCTGAATCTTGTGGTCTTAAAATAAAGATATGTCCTAGTTTTGTGATATGTAATATGTCACGTGGAAAATTAGAATCAAAGAAATGAACTGATCTTTATTTATCAATATATGTTGTGGTGGGATGGTACCTTTGTGATTACTATACTCTTAATCAGCGATCTTAAATTCGAGGCCCTCGGAATAGAAAAAAGCTTGTTGGAATCGTCACTCTCAAAAATGAATTCTACAAGCACAAATTCAAATTTAGTCGGATTTCATTATGAATATTGAAAAATAATAATAATCACTGTATTTACTTGGTCTTTTTTCTAATTTTATATTAATGTTACAGTAAAAGGATCCAAAGTCTGCCTAAATAATGGCGTACAATTCAGCAATTGATTATGATTGGTCGTAGCCATATATAGGCTAATTATAAAATTTTGAACCACCAAAAACAAGTACAACAAAATTTCAAAATAGAAGTAAGATTCGATTTTAACTTTATGAGTAATTCAGAGTTTTATTGCAACTTGCTTTTTTCGTTTCAAATTAACTATTATTTTAGCTTAAAAAAATTATGCCAAATAATGGTCACACTAGAAATTTAAGATTAAAATTAATAGTTATTTTTAACTATATTCTTAATGACTTACTATTTAAGAAAAGAAATTAATTGACTTTTATTAAATCAAAATAATTTTGTAAATTATATCACATAAAATGGGATGAAGGAAATATCTGATTTAGTTAATAGCTGTAATACATGTGGGTGAACTTGCTAATCCAAGATTTGTGGCAGAATTTGATATAGATTAGACATACTATATTTATATAATTGAATTAAGATATAATTTTTTTTCTAAAATTAGTATCTTATCTATATAATAACTCATGTTTCTATGGAAATTTTTTTGCTACGAACGCCACCTCCGAATGAACTCTACAGTGTATGATCTGGAATTAGTCAGATTCTGCGTATTTTCGACACCGCACAAAAAAAAGAAACTCATGTTTCTTAATTATAGACCTTCCTCAAAATAATGAAACAAAGACCCTAGCTAGTTGGGTTTATTGACAACATGTTAATCATTACAAGTAATTAACTAGTACTTTGATCCTATCCAATAAAGGTTGTTTCATATTTGAATGACTATTAGATTGACTGTTCAAATAACAGTAGCAACAAGATTTACAAAAATAAATGAAGTTGATAAAGTAATTGAATTTTACTCATTTTCTATCAGTAATAATGTCACAGAATAATATAGTTGGTCATACAAATTAATTGAACTTTATCCACTATATATATACATAACAATGAAGTCACATTTTTATCTACTCTATTATAGCAAAATTACTTTTATGGATAGGTTTTGTTGTTATAATGTGTGAAGTTCAATTATAAATGAGAGAAAATAATTTTGTGGCTTTACTATATAAAGAGTAAAATATAATATATATTTTTTATCGTGAAAAAACTTTAATTGATCAAAAATACTTTTGTGACTATAACATGGAGTAAATACTAAATAAAATTGGTCAAAAATATGCTAATAGGGTAGAAATTATTTAAAAATAAGTCAAGTCCTACAAATATTATTGGCTAAATTTTCTTGTAGAGATAGTGACGTACAAAGATAGGTAGCCACGTGCTAATTAATTGTTCCTCTTATCTCAAAAGCCATTTATGATGATGTTGAATTTATCTCCAATAGTAACAACCCCCCCCCCCCCCCCCCCAAAAAAAAAAATGTCAATTACCCAACAAAAGAAATGAGAAAAAATAGTGTAATTATTGTTAATTAATGAGTTGTGAATTTATCATAAATAATTTTTCAATTCAAATATACTATTCTTAATTTTAAAATGTCAAAATTGAACCAAGAAAAATTCATGATGTTCCACACTAATTAGAAGTTTTATTGTGTATGCCAAATCATGTGAATATATAGTAGTAGCATGGTACAAAAACCTAGCAGCTTAAAAATATTAACAACAATCATTAATCATCTTCTAATTATTTCTTTAATTTTTAGTAAGTCAATATATAGCTAAAGAGGATGTTAAATTCCTATTTCATTTTTTTTTCAAAAAAGGGAAATTGGTGTAATTATTGTTAATTAATGATACAAGAATCAGTCAAAATTGAACCAAGAAAAAGTCACAATGGTCCACATTAGAAGTTTTATTGTGTACCACAAATCATGTGAATATATAGTACAAAAAACCTAGCCTCTTATATAATATTAATTAATTATCTTCGAATGGTCTTTTTTTCCTTCTTGTATAATCAATGTACAATAGGAAATGAAAGGATTAAACGTCAACAAAAAATAATTAAACATCTTCAATTTTGAATTAATTAAAATGTGCAATTTTGATCAAAGGTGCTAGCTACAATCAACGTACAGTAGGAAACGAACTGACCAAACGTGAATACTAAAAGAATATGATTAGCTACGAAACTTCGTCGCTATTGTTTGTAGCTAACAAAAATTTATCGTTAAATAATAACTGTGAATTTTTTTATTATTTAGCTACAAAATTTATCATAATGTAATTTTTTTAGTAGTGTAAAAAGCATTTTCTATTTGGACATCTGTGACAGACAAGATGAGAGAAGCGAAACTGAGATAATTTGGGCATGAACAAAAAAGGTGTGTCGACGCCGTAGTTAGAATGTGTGAGTGGTTGGATTTAGGGGTTACGCGGAGGGGTAGGGTAGACCGAAAAAGTATTGGGAAGAGGTGATTAGACAGGATATGGCGCAACTTCATATCACCGAGGACATAATCTTAGATAGAAAGGAGTGGAGGTCGCGTATTAGGATAGAAGGCTAGTAGAGAGAATGTTGTCTTGCCTCGTGACAGTTTAAGATTGGTCATAGGTCCAGTCATGCCATTAGGTCTAGTCGTGCCATTATAGATGTGTTGTTATTGCTTTTTGATTATCACATTATTTTGTTATTGATATTGTTTTTGTCTTGTAGATTTTACATTGCTCTTCATCTTAGCCGCTATGCTATATTTATTATTTTTTTCTCTTACTTAGGATTGATACATTTGAGTTGAGGGTCTTTTCGAAGCAACATCTCTATCTCAATGAGATAGTGATAAGTTCAATGTACACTCTACCTTCCACAGACCCATATATGGAACGCTAAATATGAAATTAACAATATAAGATTTGAATTAATTGATGTCTCATTTTTCCACCCTCCCCCACTATATAGTGTGTAATTATAGAAACGTTGATGACTTTTCCTCCCTATAGTCAAAGACTTCAAATAAAAAGTAAAACAAACACAAGTGAAAATTTAAAAAATAATTTGATTAGTCTAATTTGAATATTTTATTAAAATGTGTTATAATGTAGCCATCAATCAATTTATAATATGTCATAATATTATAAACCTCAAGGTTCTATAATACGTTTACTATAGTATAATTACAATAATATTTTTTTTATTTAACTTCTTATGAGCCATATTAGAATAGCTCTATCTATAAGATTCGAATCATTCAATTAAAACCATAGATTAAAGTTAATGTCGTTATTATGTGATTAATTTTAATTAAAAAAGTAAAGTATGTCGTGTATTTATTAATTTGATATGCATTAAACTATATTTCATATTATATTGACTTGGTAATTTATTTTTTTGAGATATGCGTAAATTTGATTTTTATTGACTTAGATGAGACTATTAAGAAGATGATTGTCATTATGGGACCATTAGATTTGAATTATAAACCAATTAAGATTATATTAAAATAAAATAATGTCAATGATATTTTTATGAATACTCAAAACCAATAAAATATGCATGATTGCCAGATTAAAAAAAAGGAGGATGATATTAGCACTTTTAGCCCTTAAATATTAACAAATTCTAATTTTATTCATTATAATTAATTTCTGGTTAAACACGTTTAATTTTCAATTAATTCATATGTGGACTTTTGGTTCCTCTAACTATGAATCTTAACAAATTTAACGAATTAGTAAATATTAAATCATTTAATTATTGATGTATTATGTTAAATTTGTTCTGTTACGTTATATTTTAGGGTGATATAGTTCTAAGAATATCATATATTTACTATTTAAAGAGATTAAAAATATCGCACATTAAAATTTTGAAATTTGAAGGATAAATGTGCTTTCAAATATTATAGGGCTTAAAATTAAAATTCATCAATAACAGAGGTATCAAAGTTATAATTATCCCTAAAGAAAATTTAAAATTGTTTCCAGAGTAATGACTTTTTCTATATTATAGTGTGGTCCAACTATAATATGAGTAGATCACAAATTTAGAAAAACAAGCTTATTTGGGAGGGGTCCATCTATAATATAAGTAATAAAAATAACCATCAGAAAGATGTGGTGCGGTGGAATTGGGGCGACGCTTGACTTAATTTTGTATTTTGTTTTTTTTTTAATTAAAAATCTCGAATTCAAGTTCTGAATATGAAAAAAAATTAATAGGAAGTGTTCTCTTCTGAGTGGGGCCCTATACGACACAATTTCGAAATAGTATGACTCCAATATGAGTAACGGACATCAGATTAAAAGAAAAGAAGAAGATATTTATAACTATTGGAGCTTAATTTTGACCTCCACCTTTTGTACTACTAATATTTTTTATTAGCTGTTGCTACTATTATTGGACCATTATGAAAAGCTTCCTAAACATGATTTATTTTTTAATTAATCAAACCTTTCATGTGATAAAGATAGATTGATAATATAAAATAGTCAATAATTAATCGGTGGAGGAGGTCAAAATATTTTGGTCTGTTTTGTCTTTTTCTTTCCAAATATTTTTTTAAAAAAATATTTCGAGTAAAATTAAATATATTTTGGTTTGATTAAGAAAGGACAAATTTATTAAGCAACGATGTTTTTTCTAGAGTAATAGATGGTTATAGTTACTACTCTACTATGATAAATTATTCATTTCATTATTTATTTTTTTTCAAAATGTTTGAAATAATTTTTAGATTATTCTTTTTTGGGGGGTTGTTAGTAAATGACCTTTTTTCAATTTTTTTTAAATTATTGACTTTTTAGATTACCGTCAAAAAAAAAATTAAGTAAATTGAATTTTTTATGAGAAAATATTAGACCATGATCTAAAATTTTATAAACATTAGAAAATATTCTAATGCTTTATTTTAGATGTCTTTTTTTTTTTTTTTTTTTTTGCTTTTCATCTAATGTCTGGTGCCCAAATTAGGATCCAATGAAATTCGAATTTGCGATCAAAATCTCACATCATGATTAAACACTCTCTCTAATAGAAGTGACTCCATACCTAACCGAAGCGACTCCATACCCGAGGCAATCTGTTAATGATATGTAATTAATTTAATGAGAATGCATGAAAAAATTTGCTCAATGACAGGGAATTTCTTTTTGTTCATACAAGATTTCATATTATTCTTAATTATATTAACTTCAAATAGGGTGGTTGAAAGTTATATATCCAAAACCACCTATAATTGCAGCTAATTATAACGATTAACAGAATAAAAGACAAAAAACTATTAAAATATTTATAAATATATTCCTTGATAATAATTGGACTTTGAACATGTTAGTTAAAGTTACTTTACCTAACAAAATATTTATAGTGTATTTGTTTAAAAAAAAATCTGATGATTGTTTTGCACTCCTAAATTAAACCAACTTACACCAACTTTTAGTTTACGTACATCTTTTTCATTCATAACGGATCTTATGAACTACTCAATTTTTTTATGAATTTTTTTGCCACTTATGAATCTTTAAGATAGCAGTTTAAAGATTATATTTGAACAAATTGAAAATTTTTATGAGAAACGCTTGACCATTGTCTAAAATTTTACAAACACTAAAGGATAGTCAAATGTTTTATCTATAACGTTGAGCAATATTTCAGAAAATAATATTAAATACGTGAATATAACGTTGTCTGAAAGGATAATTTTGTTGACATATTTGTATGTGTATGGGTTTTTTTAGTAAAAAATGGTAAAAGAATACTCCATTGGAAAATTAAGGTTAATTTTTTTTAATTAAGTTGAGAGACATTGGTCAAATTAAAAATTTATAAACAATGAAGCTAATTAGCTCATAAAAATCTTGGTGATGAATGCAAAATCATGGTGTTATCTATCACACACGCATAATACACGTAAATCAGAGATGAATATAGTGTTACAATATTGGATTCATCTGAATCTAATATAAATTTATTAAAATAGCAATGAATAGCAGACCTCGAACGCATAATTTTTTTTTGAAAAAGAACAATGAATTCAATTATTAGAACCTTAAAAAGACTGAACTCGTTATACTTAAATCTTGAATTTATCTCTGTTTGCAACCCAAGTTCAACCACAATAATAATTAAAAATCTTGAATTCGTATCTGATTTATTGTCTCCGATTCAAACATAATTCATATTATATCTAAATCTTAGATTTTATGTCATGAAAATCAAAATCATGTAAAAATTCTTATTAGTGAAGTTGGACAAGTTTGGTTTTCATGAATGTGACTCTTTCTTTTCTTATTATCATGGGGGTGGGGTGGGGGTGGGTGGAATGGGGTGGGGTGGGGTGGGGGTGTCTTTCTTCTTTGGCTATGGAATCTTGAATTGAAAAATGATGAATGAAACAAAAAACAACAAACTACATGTTACGTGTGGAGGTACGTTAAGATTAACATATACTATACAATATAACTAATGTTTGAAGTATATCAAATTTGACTTTGGTTCTTTTACTTTATTGATCATTTTATGACTAATTTTTTTAATGTGTCAATCATATTATTTATGCACTTAGGTTATATTAATTGGTTGTGTTCATAGGTATTAACTAAATATATATTTTAAACCATAGAAAAATTTGTAGGACAAATTTTGGTGGAAGGTAGTTGACATTTAGATATAGGAGAAAACTATATGTGAATTAAATAAATAATATTACCAAATTGAATAAATGTGTGAATTCTAGCTACTTATGCTTGAAAATTGTGTCCTTAGAAGAAGAAAAAAAATTGCGCAAATACACACATAGGAGAAAATATCTATAGTGAAGTCAGAAATTTTGTTAAAATTGTTCGATATTGTTCAAGATTTAATATGTATGTAAAAAAATCGTTAAAGGTCCCAAATTTGAGTCCTAATAAAGAGCATTTTTTATTTAATAAATTTATGTGGCACGAATTCAGATTAATCAGACTATTCAGACAATTACGTTCATCAAACAAAAGTCTTCTCTTCGGAAAATTACGTTAATCTTTCAATATTATTTATTACTTTTGGTTTCATTCAAAATTCAAAGGACATTGACTTTATATTTAGTTTCTAGAACATTTTCCATAATTGTGTGTAAATAATATTTTATTAGACCAACAACTTTTAGGTATATTTTTTATAAATATGAGCTAAAGATTGAATATAATTGTTCAAACCAATATCTTATCTTTAAGCAAATATTTTGTTTCTAGAGATTCAAATTACGTAAACTTTAATCTATATTTTTTATCGTATTGATATAAAAATAAACATAACTTATAATACTTTTTATATAATTTTTAAATATTTATATTTTAATTTTAAAATATTAAATTGATCTAATTAATTTAACTTTGAAAATTAGTTAAATTGAGGATAAATGCTGAAGCTTTATGCACAAACTAGCCCAATTGCATATCGGCCCAATATATCTGACCTATATCTGGGCCCGGGCTATTACCAGCTTGTGTTTAAAGGGAAGTTACACAAAATGGACCATTTAATCAAACTATTTACCCTCCATACCCCTTCCCTAAATAATTCCTTTATATACCCCTTCGGCCAAATTAATTACCTCTATACTCTTTTTAAATATTTTTAAATTCGCATGCTGATGTCATGCTGACATTAGCGTCCACCCTTCATGATACCGATAAGGTATCATATACCGATGGAGTATCACAGAGGATTAAGCTAAGTTCTATATGATATCGATATGGTATCAACATACCGACGAAGTATCACAAATAATATATTTACTAATTAGTTTAATAAATAAGATTGTGATTTTAATAATTTTTTCTTAATTGTTTTATTTTTATTTCTTAAAAAAATAGTTCAATCATATATGATACCGATAAGGTATCAATATATTGTTATGGTATCATTAAAGATTTTAAAAGTATCTCACTAAGAATTTTCAATATCATTATAATATACGAATAAACTGTGGTAGTATCATTCACATAAATATCGAATGACTTAGAAAAATCTTTATGATACCATCACAGTATATATATACTTCGATAGTATCATTCAACATTTATATGAAACGATCCTTAATGATTATATGAAATGATCCTTAATGATACCATGCCAGTATATGATGGTTTTCATGGAGATATAGATAAAGGATTGAAGTAGACATCAATGATACCATGACAATATATAGATATACTGTGGTGGTATCGTTAAGGACTGAAGCAGCCTTAATGATACCATGTCAGTATATTGATACTGCGATGGTATCTTGCTCGCGAATCTCATTCCGTATGAATTGTAAAGAAACATTTATTTATAATTACTTTATTTTTATGGTGCATGAGGTTAGTTTTCCCTTCTTTAAACGTAGCTAAAATTAAGTTGGTAGCCAGTATCGCCCCTACTATTTAATATATAGCCAATTCGTTTTGAAATTATCTAACTTGTGGCCAATATAAGTAGAACAAAGAAAGGATACTAATATTACGGGTGAAGTGCACGGATAATCGATTTTGAAATCACAATTTAAGTCATATTTTTTTAACGTGTAAAAATTTACAAGTTTATCACTTCAAAATAACTTCAGATATGCGATATTTAAAATTTTATATGACTGAAATTTAGACAATATATATAATTAAATTCGGTTATTTTTTCCTAAAATTCAGGTGCATATGGATGAAATTTAGTTATTTTTGCTTGACTTTTCATATGTGGCTAAATTTAATCGATGTGACTGAATTCAAGTAGGTATGATTAAAGTTTAGTTAAACATTTTTGCTTAACTTTAGCAATATGTGGTTTAAGTCAGTTATTTTGGCTTGAATAACTGAACTTCAATAACAATCAATTTAGTCATTTTCTACTACATCCTCGATTTAAGGTAAAAATAATCTAAAACGATCTTAAAAAAAGAAGTAATAGAAGTAGAAGAAATAGCATAATAAACAATAACTAGTATTAGAACAGTATATACAACAAAATAATATGATAATTGAAGTACAAATCGAATGACAGAAGCCATACTACAACTACTAGTATGAGAATATAACTTATGAAATATTATGATACAAAAACATAAACTTGCTACTAACACGAAATAGAAACAAAAGTACAAATGACCCTTCAAATTTAGTAGCATCTCAATACGAGTAGCGGACTGCGGAAAGGATAACAAAACCATTTTCACACAATTGACAACCACATTCTTTGGGGGAAAAAAATGCAGCATTCCAAAGAGGAAAATAACTTATCTTCTTCTAACAATTTTGTTGTTCTTGAATAGTGAAGCTTCTTCTTCAATTTTGCTTGACTTTTGGTTAATCGGCCTTATGGTGAACAATCCCTTTTCCAATACCCAACCTTTGATCATCGCCTGAGAATTCACTGCCTCGTCGGTAGGCACAAGATGCCCTGCGTTCATTACCACAACATGGGTCAAATTCTCCCACTTCTGCATATATCCAACAAGTTCTTTTCCTTTTCATATGCTGACTTGTTTGGTCATGCCCAGTGGCGGAGCCACATGCATGCATTTCAACGGGTGTATATTATGCATATTATATCATATATTGACTCCCCTTGGCTTCTTCTTGGGTTTATTCCTTTATATTTTGACGAATATTCTAGCTTCACCACTAGTCATGGCTATCACAAAACTTGGAAAATCTTATCCTTGTTACGTGCAAAACTCAAACCCAACCCCCCCAAAAAAGGACATCATATCAATGTATCCACAATGTGATGGCATGATCGAGTTGTCTTCTCTTATCTTAGGTATAGTATAACTACATGAAGAAAGGTTTAAACAGGGAAATAACAAATAAACAAAAGAACCACCGAGAAAAATTGCCAACAAACCTGAGGATATTTTTCAGCTGCTTCTTTCAAATCTGCAATAGCTCCCTCCCAATCTTCTGTTAGAAGCTTGGATTCATCCCTCTGTAAAAAAATATGTCCGACTCAATGATTCAAGATATTTTTATAGTGTAAACTAGGTATTGCTAAGAAACAACTTAGTCTAATAGAATTCGGTCATCCTAATGTCATCGACTGTATCTGTTTAAAGGTTGAAAACAGTAGAAAGCGGATAAAGTTAGAACCTGCACAAGAGCATCAATAAGCTCTCCATCAAGCTCAAGGGCTTCTGAACAGCTTGATATAGCATCCTTCCCCCTACCAAGCTTCACCAAGACTTTACACAAACCAAGATGAAGATTTACATTATGTGCAGAATGGTTGGGGTCCAACGACAGGGCTGCTTTGTACTCCTCCATAGCAAGACGAAACTTACCCTTACATTAGCTTCTGCCTTCACAAAAGTTAATGGTTTGAGAAGCTCACATTGTAACATACTTTGGTGATATAGCAACAGGATCCGGTTGTTACCTATTGTATTGTATTGTTAGTATAAATACAACATTTTAGTTCAAAGACAACTCCATATCTAGGAGTTGACTCTGATCGAGGTCTCTAATTAAGAATTAAAGAATACTTACCACTCGATCAATAATCGTTTTTGGTTAATTTGTCTATTGTGATTTCTGCTAGGGTGCAATCCTCAACAAGAATCTTTCTAGTTGGAATATGAAGTCAAGCACTAAAGAATTATAGGAGGATAATCATAAATGATACAAATGGTGAAACAAGAGGGCTAATTTAGCTGCAACATCATTGGTCACAATCAAAAATATATTAGAACAGCAACTGATAATGTAAATGCAATATAACAGAGATTATATATCAACTAGTTGGTTATTAGGATTAGGTATGGCTTTTGCAATAACAATGCATGATAAGATAGCACAACCAAAATTTAGCAGCTAAAGGTGGAAATATTCAGAAGTTTGTCACTCTGACAGTGAGACATTACAACTACGGCTCGATTCCAAACAAATTCCTACTCTGCTACTGCCAGAATTCCCGCCTGAAGCCCCATCAGTGTTACAACATATCCCAAGGATCAACTGGGAGATTGAGTCCATTGCACTTTTGTGTACCTCAACCTTGGCACATAGGACTCGAGGAAACATTGACATCTTTCCGGATTGTAGGCATATCATTAAGCATAGGAGGAAATCTCAAGTTAAGGAGATTACAGAGAGTAGAATTAACCTATAAAATGATGCGTTGTGCAAAACATGTTAATAAACTGTATTGAAAAATATTAAAACAGTAGCAACAACTAAAAGTAATAAAACACAGAATCTGGAAAATTAATGCAAGAACAAAATCGAGCCCACTGACTGCACAGTGTGTCCTTAAGGAAATTATTCCACTCAAAGTACCCGAGGTTTTGGAATCTTTCCTCCCAAGATAGAACGATTTACTCACCAAAGTAGAGGTACTGCAAATTTTTGGTGACTGCGAACTACTCGAAAGCTGTATATCACACGAATTTAGGAAGTGCAGAAAGAAGAAGAAAAAGATGTTGTTTCAGAATTTTCGTATGGAATATTCAGGTCAGGATTTTCACTTAATTAATTAAATAAATAAATAATATTAATTAATTAAAATTTAAAGGAAATTTGATCCAAAAAAATTATCAATCAATCATATCAATTGTCCAAATCCAAATCGAGCCAAGCGAGCGACGACGACGACGGCGCGAGGGGAGACCCTCTTCTTGACCATTTAGCAACATGAAGGAGTCCTTCTACTTTTAAGTAGGAGACTTTTCATTTCCACCACCTATGTGGGACCAAAACTTATTTAATAAAGCAAGAGAAAACATATTATTTTCCTCTCCACTTCTTTTTCCCTCAATTTCCCATTCAAACTATCAATTAAACCCAACAATCCCCCATATGAATGGGGAATGTCTACAAGATAAAGGAATGCACGGATAAGTGTGTGATATACAAACGAAGATTAATTGCATCTGGATAAGTAGGTTTCCCTTTGAACTTTCCATAGTGAACTTATATAGGATATACTCGATCAATCGGTAGATGCGATATCTTTGAACCGTCGAACTTTATTGTATAACTAGACAACATAAGTCACACAATTAATCATCAACCATCTATGGTTCTCACGGTTGTGTTCGTTTCAGCCATGAACACCGCCTGATTTCGTGAATGCATAGAGAATGGGCCTTTACCGTCATTCCCCTTGAAGCGGCTTATACTTCACATTCATATAGGTAATTTCTAAATGTGTAGTCCTATAGACACACTATCTAGTCATTTTCCGCCAAATTTAGATAATCATTAAAAAACCTTTAATGCTTTATTAACTCATTAAAAAGCCTTAAGATTTTATCATTTATTTATGAACATTGTCATCATCATGAGAATGGGTTGTGTTATTTGACAATGTTGAACCGCTAATCATAACTTTGTTTGATCTCTTTGAACCTAGTTCATGGGATCTCCAGTCTACTAGGTAGAGTTACCGCCATGATGACTTGTCCTAGGCCTTAACCCCATTCCCCTCGATGATCTTTCAATAGTCTCTCTAGATAAGCCTTTTGTTAGTGGATCCGATACATTATCTCTTGACTTTACGTAGTCAATAGTGATAACACCACTAGAGAGTAGTTGTCTAACAGTATTGTGTCGCCGTCGAATGTGACGCGATTTTCCATTATACATAACGCTTCCTGCCCTCCCTATTGCCACTTGGCTATCACAATGTATACATATGGGTGCCAAAGGTTTGGGCCAAAATGGAATATCTTCCAAAAAATTTCGAAGCCATTCAGCTTCTTCACCAGCCTTGTCTAAAGCTATAAATTCAGACTCCATTGTAGAGCGGGCGATGTATGTCTGTTTTGATGATTTCCAAGACACTGCTCCTCCACCAAAGGTGAAAACATATCCACTTGTGGATTTAACTTCAGATGATCCGGTGATCCAGTTTGCATCACTATATCCCTCAATTACTAAGGGATATTTATTATAATGCAAAGCATAGTTTTGGGTGTGTTTCAAATACCCCAAGACTCGTTTTTATTGCCATCCAATGAGTTTGAATGGGATTATTCGTGAATCGACTCAACTTGCTAATAGCACATGCTATATCTGGTGGTGTACAATTCATAATATACATCAAACTTCCCAAAACTCATGCATAGTCCAATTGTGACTCACTTTTACCTTCATTCTTTTGAAGTGCAAAACTTACATCAATTGGAGTTTTTGCAACATTAAAATTTAAATACTTGAACTTATCAAGAATGGTTTCAATATAATGTGACTGTGATCATGCTAGACCTTGTGGAGTTTTATGGATCCTAATTCCTAAAATTAAGTCAGCAACCCCTAAGTCTTTCATGTCAAATTTGCTAGCAAGCATACGCTTCGTAGCATTTACATCGGCAATGTCTTTACTCATTATCAATATGTCATCAACATATAAACAAACAATGACTTCATGATTTGGAGTATTTTTAATGTAAACACATTTGTCACACTCATTAATCCTAAATCCATTTGTCAACATTGTTTGGTCAAATTTTGCATGCCATTGTTTAGGTGCTTGTTTAAGTCCATAAAGTGACTTAACAAGTTTGCACACTTTCCTTTCTTTACTTGGAACTACGAAACCCTCAGGTTGTTCCATGTAAATTTCTTCCTCCAATTCTCCATTTAAGAAAGCCGTCTTAACATCCATTTGATGAATTTCAAGACCATATACAGCTGCAAGTGCCACTAACACCCGAATAGATGTTATTCTTGTTACCGGCGAGTATGTGTCAAAGTAATCAAGACCTTCTTTTTGTCTATAACCTTTGACCACAAGTCTTGCCTTATATTTATCAATAGTGCCATCAGCTTTCATTTTCCTTTTAAATATCCATTTTGATCCTAAAGATTTATTTCCAGGAGGAAGATCAACCAATTCCCATGTGTGGTTATTCAAAATTGATTGAATCTCACTATTGATTGCCTCTTTCCAAAATGCTGAATCAGAAGAAGACATTGCAGCTTTAAATGTTTGAGGCTCATTTTCAAGCAAGAAAGTCACAAAATCTGGTCCAAAGGAAGTAGATATCCTTTGACGTTTGCTACGCCTTGGATCCTCTTCAGTTGATTTACTTTCCTTTGGTTCTTCTCGTGGTCGTTTAGATCTTTCACTTGAGGACTCACATTTAGTTTTATACGGATAAATATTTTCAAAGAATTCAGCATTATCTGATTCAATTACCGTATTAATATTAATTTCAGGATTGTCCGATTTATGAACCAAAAATCGACAAGCTTTGCTGTTTGTAGCATAGCCAATAAAAATACAATCCACGGTCTTTGGTCAGATTTTTACCCTTTTGGGCAAAGGAACTTGGACCTTTGCTAAACACCCCCACACTTTGAAATATTTCAAGTTGGGTTTTCTTCCTTTCCATAATTCATACGGAATAGTTTGTGTTTTGCTGTGGGACACTCTGTTGAGCATTCGATTAGCTGTAAGGATAGCTTCCCCCCACAAGTTCTGCGGTAAACCGGAACTTATTAATAAAGCATTCATTATTTCTTTTAATGTTCGGTTTTTCCTTTCCGCAATTCCATTTGATTGTGGTGTGTAGGAGGCAGTAGTTTGATGAATAATTCCATATTCTAAACATATCTTTTCAAAAGGAGATTCGTATTCTCCACCCCTATCACTTCTAATCATTTTTATCTTTTTATTCAATTGATTTTTCACTTAGTTCTTGTATTGCTTAAATGCATCAATTGCTTCATCCTTACTATTAAGCAAATATACATAACAATATCGAATGCAATCGTCAATAAAAGTTATAAAATACTTCTTTTCACCACGAGTTGGTATAGACTTCATATCACAAATGTCTGTGTGAATCAATTCTAAGGGACTAGAATTCCTTTCAATAGATTTATAAGGATGCTTAGCATACTTAGATTCAACACATACTTGACATTTTGATTTATTGCAATTAAAGTTAGGCAATATATTTAAGTTAATTAGTTTTCGCAAGGTTTTATGATTGACATGTCCTAAACGTGAATGCCATAAATTATTTGACTCAAGTAAGTAAGAAGAAGCTTGAACTTTATTATCATCAACAACCATTACATTTAGTTTGAAAAGACCCTCAGTGAGGTAGCCTTTTCCTAGATACATTTCATTCTTACTAACAACTACTTTGTCTAAAACTAGAACACACTTGAATCCATTTTTGATAAGAAGGCCGGCAGACACCAAATTCTTTCGCATTTCTGGAACATGATACACTTTGTTCAGCGTCACCACCTTGTCGGATGTCATTTTCAGAAATACTCTCCCATATCCTTCAATCTTAGCAGTTGCAGAATTTCTCATATAGATCGTTGCATCAGGTGCTGCAGGGGAATAAGTAGAGAAGGCTTCTCGGACTGCACACACATGCGAAGTAGCTCCCGAATCAAGCCACCATTCTTTGGGATTACCTACTAGGTTGCATTCTGATAGCATTGCACACAGATCATCAATACCTTCTTTATTTTCCACCATATTGGCTTGTCCCTTTCTCTTGTCCTTTTTTGGAAGACGACAATCTGGAGCTTTGTGTCCAACTTTCCCACAATTATAACAATTGCCCTTGAACTTTTTCTTGTTCTGCTCCTGATTCTTTCCAAAAGGTTGCTTCCTTTTCTTATTCTTTGGAGCAGCATCTTCAACGATGTTCGCTCCCATAATTGTTGAATTTCCACGCAACTTCTTTTCTGCTGTTTTGTTATCTTCCTCAATCTTGAGACGAATCACAAGATCTTCCAACTTCATTTCCTTACGCTTGTGCTTTAGCTAATTTTTGAAATCTCTACACGAAGGAGGCAACTTTTCTATCATCGCATCCACTTGAAATGCTTCATTAACTACCATACCTTCAGCAATAAGGTCATAAAAAATAAGTTGTAGTTCTTGAACTTGGGTTCCAACAGTTCTTCTATCTATCATTTTATAGTCTAGGAACTTAGCAACCACAAATTTTTTCAAGCATGCGTCTTCAGTCTTGTACTTCTTCTCAAGTGCATCCCATAATTCTTTAGAAGTTTTCACAGCACTGTAGACATTGTACAAATCATCATCTAAAGCACTTAGGATGTAACCCTTGCATAGAAAATCTGCCTGTGTGTATGCCTCAGCAATCATAAATTTTTCATTGGCCGGCATATCAGCAGCGGGCATAGGAGGATCTTTGTTAGTGAACTTCTGCATACCAAGAGTGGTAAGCCAAAAGAACACCCTTTGCTGCCATCCTTTGAAGTTGGCTCCAGAATCGTTGTACAAGTATGAACTTTTCAAATCGTTGTACAAGTATGAACTTTAATATTCCAACAAAGTTTTTATACTCTTCAAGTCAGAATATTTATTTCATACGGAGTAGAAAACCACACAGGTTTTAGTCTCCAAAAACAGAATACAGTTTAATAAAAAAAAACAAAATAACAATAATTTCCTTAAGATTGTTAATAAACTGTATTGGAAAATATTAAAACAGTAACAACAACTAAAAGTAATAAAACACAGAATCTGGAAAATTAATGCAAGAACAAAATCGAGCCCACTGACTGCACAGTGTGTCCTTAAGGAAATTATTCCCCTCAAAGTACCCGAGGTTTTGGAATCTTTCCTCTCAGGATAGAACGATTTACTCACCAAAGTAGAGGTACTGCAAATTTTTGGTGACTGCGAACCACTCGAAGGCTGTATATCACACGAATTTAAGAAGTGCAGAAAGAAGAAGAAGAAGATGTTGTTTCAGAATTTTCGTATGGAACATTCGGGTCAGGATTTTCACTTAATTAATTAAATAAATAAATAATATTAATTAATTAAAATTTAAAGGAAATTTGGTCCAAAAAGATTATCAATCAATCAAATCAATTGACCGAAGCCGAAGCCGAAGCCGAGCGAGTGACGACGACGACGGCGCGAGGGGAGACCCTCTTCTTGACCCTTTAGCAACATGAAGGAGTCCTTCTACTTTTAAGTAGGAGACTTTTCATTTCCACCACCTATGTGAGACCAAAACTTATTTAATAAAGCAAGAGAAAACATATTATTTTCCTCTCCACTTCTTTTTCCCTCAATTTCCCATTCAAACTATCAATTAAACCCAACAAAACAATCATCTGGACCAGCTCACATAAATCAAGCTAGGAGTCGTTCCACCGATCTACAGCTGAAGAATAAACAGTGCACTAGTTGTAGGCTTGTCGTAGTTGCTATGTACGATTAGACGAACAACAATAGGTAATCAATCAGTTGTTAGCAAAGAAATGGCTCCAGTTGGACATGAAATAAATAAACTGACAGCTTTGATAAATACATTCATGGTATCACATTGAGGGCATAATACAGATGGTCCTCTAGATGTCGTGAATTTAGAACTAACACATCCGATACGTTTGCAGTGTAGTAACACTTCACAATCCGCAAACATATATTTTGGTCTGGCTGAATAAAAAAGATCAGTATCTCGTAATTTAATCAATTTAGTCCAAGATTCCCTGACACCATAGTCTTTCATTACCAACAACTTAAAAGTGCCCTCCATCCCATAATTACATGTAGAATAAAAGCAAAGCATTCCTCTCAATACTGAAACACCATGGTCTATGAAGACAGAGAGGGTGAATACATCATACATTTGCTCCAATAACGGTACCTCTCCATACTCCTCATTTGAAATATTAAACGAAACGGTAGTATAATAACCAGAGACTGACATAACAAGCCAATGAAATGCTCCATGTATAAATGCCAAATAATACATACCACAATCCCTAAAATCCCTAACACGCTGAATGCTAGTAGGATAACCAATTTTTCTCCAAGAACCACTTTTTAGAGAGAGGAGTTCAATCGAATCATCGAAACTACTACCTGCATTCAGGTTAATTGCAAGGATCTTATAGTCTTCACTAGTTGCATCATATCCCAATCCACATACACAATGTATCACTCGAAAGTCTGGATAGGGAAGTAGTATTGATTCTCTTGTGGACGGGTTCCACAACAAAATTTCCTCATAGTTTCTTCCAGAAGAAACAAGAATAAGAACCAATCCATCACAAGTAGAGTTAGTTAATTGAACTGACAAGTCACCTGATCAATCTCCCTCTGGTCTGTATTATAATTTGACGGGCTCTTCCCTGAAATTCGGCCATTAAAAAAATCAAAACACACACATTGCAGAAAGAAAGAAAGAAAAAGGGGATACCTTTGCAAATTTGATAGGGAAGTACTGATTTCTTCTTCTTCTTGTGTTGGCATCTGGAAAAATTGAATTTTTGGGTAGCTTCTTCCTCTTCTCCATTGCTAATCTGATCAACATTTTCTGTGTTGCTGATAATAATTTGGTTGGAAAGATTAGCTTCTTTTTTTTTTACAATGGATTTCTTCTTCTCTACCTTTGAAGCTTTTGTAATTGCTAAATTTCCATGCACACTTCTTTTTCTTTTGTGCCATCTTTGGAAAATGCTAGGATTTTTAAGTGTTAAAGTTTGTTTTTAGTGACTTTGACTTAATTAAAGGGATTAAATCAAAACTACATTTGATTAAAATAATTTAAAATTTTGGGTATATATTAATATTTCGAAAATTTAGAAAAAAAATTCTTCATTATTTTTTAAATATTTCCTACTCTTTCCCTTTTTTTTTCTTTTTTAGATTTATCTCTTCCTCATCTTTATTTTTTTTCTTTTCCTCTATTTTTTATGGTCTTTTGTTGCCGTTATCATTATCACCGATATTAATTATTTTTTTATTACTCTCTTCTTCTTTTTAGAGATAATTATTCATGATAGTGTCATGAAGAGAAAAGCATTGCTCAATTATTTCTTGATACTATCATCGTATATATATACTCTGACAGTATCATGAATGTATCAAGATCTGAATAACACTGCAGTGAAAATGCTTAACTGTCCTTGATACCTTCTGAATATATATATACTGTGTTGTTATCAAAGAGCAAAAAATAACTAATCACTGAATAAACTGTCCAATTACTTTTTGATACTATCAGAGTATATATGAATGCATATATAATTTGATAGTATCATAAAGAGAAAACAAAACACTATAGTAAAAACATTGCTTAATTATTTTTTGATACCATTAGAGTATATATATACTCTAATAGTATCATGAAGGTCACGCTAAAACAGACATGAGCCTGTTCAAGCGAAGAAGGGGTAGGGCAGTGCTGTAATTTCTTTGGGTCTTTGATTCAATCGGGATAAATAAGTTGGGATAGGTCTAGTTTAAGTAAATAGTTTACTCTCTTGATTTATTTTGCGTAGTTTTCCCTTATTTTCATAACCTGTTGCAACATATATGTAATATGTTGCAATAGTTGCTTGTTGGCCCAATTTGCTTATGGGCCCAATATATATGACCTATATCCGGGCCCGGGCTATACTATCTTTGTGTTTGCACGTAGGAAAAATTGAGTTGGTGGCTAGTTTTCTCCCTACTATTTAAGATATAACCAATTCTTTTTAAAATTATCTAACTTGAGGTCAATATAAGTAAAACAAAGAAAGATAATATTAATATCATAGACGAAGTGCACGAATAAAAGATTTGGAAACCTTAAGTTAAGTATTTATTTTTAGTGAGTAAAATTTACAAGTCTATTCACTTCACAACTTCATATGGGATGTTTAAAGTTTATGTTTAAAGTTTTTGTATGACTGAAATTAAAACAATATATATGATTAAGTTCATTTATTCTTTCCTAAAATTCAGGTGCATATAAATGAAATTTAACTATTTTTCTTGACTTTTTCATAAATGGTTTAATTTAGAGCCCGTTTGGATTGACTTATAAGTTATTTATACGTTGTTTTCAGTTTTTTTGAGTATTTGATTGGTTAATTTAAAATTATTTTGATGGACTTAAAATAAGACCCAATAAATAGTTGTTTTTGTTTGGATGAACTTACTTTAAATAACTTATAAGTTAAAAACAGTTTATAAGTTAAAAAATATAAGTTGGGCAGCACCTACTTATTTTTTTAACTTATAAATAATTTTCAACTTATAAATTATTTAAAATAAATTCATTCAAACAAGCTCTTTGTCAATGAGACTAATTCAAGAAGGTATGATTAAAATTAAGTTAAACATTTTTACCTTTAGCAATATGTGGTTACTTTTGCATGAATAACTTATCTCCAGTAACAATCAATCTAGTCATTTTCTAATGAATCTTAGACTCAAAGAAAATATAATCTAAAAAATGAAATAGCAGAAGTATGAGAAATAGCATAATAAATAATAACTAATATTAGAATAATATCTACAATAAAATAATATAATAATTGAATTACAGAAGTAATACTACAACTAATAGTATAAAAATATAAGATATTATGATACAAAAATATAAATATACTACTAACACGAAATAGAAACAAAATTACAAATCACTCATTTAAATTTAATCGCGTGTCAATACGAGTAACAAACCATTTTCACACAATTGGCAACCACATTCTTTGGAAAAAAGAAGAGTAAAAATGCAGCATTCCAAAAGAGGAAAAAACACTTGTCTTCTTCTCATAATTTTGTTCTTCTTGAATAGTGAAGCTTCTTCTTCAATTTTGCTTCAAAAAAAATCCCCCAAATTCTCAAATGCTGCAAAACCCATCTCGACAATTGCTTTCTCTGCTCTCCAATGGCGTCTCTTTTCCATTTTCCCACTTCCCATAAACTCTTTTTTTCTTCTCCGACTCCTAGCCCTTCTATCTGTACACGCCACAATCATCATTTCTTTCTAATTTGTCGTTCAAAATCACAAATTTGTGCTTCGATTAAAAAACCAAGGTTCGTTTTCGTTACCCTTTTGGGTTTATTATGGTTTTATCTACGTTTTTGTACTATATTTGTGGTCCTTGATACTGAATTGCTTGTAAGTTTTGTTCTTGATACTGATATTTTTTAGCTATGATTGTCTTTTAATGTGCTAATGTGAGTGTTTTTTTCCTTCAATTTTGTTTTTTTTAATGTTTCAATAGGAAATAGAGAATGTATTAAAATCCCCCCTGAACCATCCATGTTTTGCCGCTTTGTGCTCAAACTATTGAGTGCTGTGATTACCCTTGAGCTACAATACAATGTTTGTGGTTCTTGATACTGAATTTTTAGCTGTAAGAGTCTATGAATGCACTAATATGAGTGTTTTTTCTTCAAAGTTTGGTTTTTTTGTTTTTGCTTCAATAGGGAAATAGAGAATGCATTAAAATCCCCCCTGAACTATCCATGTTTTGCAGCTTTGTGCTTAAATTATGGAGTGTTGTGATTACCCTTGAGCTACAATACAATGTTTGTGGTTGTTGATACTGATATTGTGTTTGTGGTTTGGTTCTTGATACTGACCTTTTAGATATAACAACGCCGAGGGGTTTCATCCGTACCCCTTCAACGGAAAATTACCATGTTTATACATGGTTAAAAATACTTTTTTTATGTATATATAGTAGATGTTGGACCCTGTTTGACTTCGTTGTGTGTTTACGACTTCTTTGTGTGTTTACTTCTTCATATTTTGAAACCTGGCTCCTCCACTGGCTATAAGAGTCTTTGGATGCACTAATGTAAGTGATTCTTCTTCAATTTTTGGTTATTTTTTATTCAATAAAGAAAGAGAGAATACATAACAGTGACCTCTGAACTTTCAAGTTTGCAACTTTGTACTTAAAATTATTGAATATTGCTATTATCCTTGAGCTACAATACAATGTTTGTGGTTCTTGATACTGGTACTGTATTTATAGTTTGGTTATTGATACTAACTTTTTAGCTATAAGAGTCTCTGAATGCACTAATGTGAGTGACTTTAAACAGTAACATTATAGTTGGGGGGTAATAGCAACACCCATAGTCTGTTTAAGTATGAAAGTTGCAAAATTCAGGTTAATTTTAATCACACATCCAAGAGTATTTTGGTTTTATCTACGTTTTGTTGTTTGTGCTGTTTTGTGGCTTGGTTCTTGAGAGTGACTTTTTAGCTATGAATATCATTGAATGCACTGATATGAGTGGTTTTCTTTAAATTGCGCTTCAATAATAAATTCAGATTCTTTCATATCATCCATTTGACTGTATTTTAGTTTTACCTAACTGTCTCAGTACTGTGTTTACAGGTAGGTTCTCGATACTGACTAATTAGCTATGAAAATCTTGGTTGCACTAATGCCAGTATTTTTCTCGAAATATATCTTGATCTTACTGAGATGGGTGTTTGACGTTCTTTTTCTTGTTTTGGGTGGATCTAGGGCAAGCCAGAAGGTGAAAAGCAATGATGATCTCTGCAAAGACATCAGAGAATTTTTATCTTCTGTCGGACTTCCGGAGGATCACGTACCCACCATGAAAGAGCTGTCACAGCACGGAAGGTGAATTTGAATGCCATTCATGTTCTTGGTTTTCATTTTCCATCCCCTCTATTTTGCACTAACATTGGTACAATTAAAGGATCTGAATCTATTTAAAAGCTGTATGTATAGATGGCTGCACCTAATTCATGTCAAACTGCAACTAATATTAGCGATGAAAAAGAATTTCTCCTACTGCAAGGTCAAATGAAATAGGACAAATGGAGTTATTTGTATGGTAGCTAGTAGTTAGTTCTAGCTTGATCCTTTTTTTGTTTCCTGTAACATGCCCAATATTTGGTTGGAACACAGGAGAAAGAAGGAAGCAACTGGTTTTTCCTTTAGGATAGGTCTTCTCTAATACAGTTGGGAGGTGATGGTTATCCTTTTTTGGAGATGAATGGATTTGAAGGAACTCATTCTTTTTGTTTGTGATAAGTTGATGGTCAATATTAATAAGACTTCTAACATGAAGTTGATAGCTTATGCTTTTGCCATGTGCTGGGCATATAAAAGGTGCTACGACAAAGGCATGGAAAGTTACTTGTTCTCTGAACTGTGTTGGTTGGGGTGGTTTCTTGAACTTGTGCTTTATTATTTGTCTCTTTAGTGCTTGATTCTATTTCTCTGAACTGTTATACAGTCACCCGAGACAACCATATTTCTTACATCAATGTTACTCCAAAAACTTCTGCTGAAGTGTAAACACTTACAAGAAATAGTCTTTAAGAGACAGATCATTAGTGACATTTTTGCAAGCTGTGTGATTGTCTCATACATTCTACAGGCAAGACCTTGCAAACATCGTTCGAAGAAGAGGATACAAACTTGTCAAGGAGCTTCTCTCAACATCCAAACAACCAACCTATGAATGCATTGGAGAGGATGGCCTTGTTGAGAAAAGTGAAGATGAATTGTTAGGTCAGCACCTCTTGTCCCTGTGTATTATAGGTTGTAACAACATGGCCAATTTTGGATTTTTCTGATTGACAACCTGCTATAAAAGGTCAGATGGGAAGATAACAGACATGGCTGATGATGTTTCCTTACCTAGTGAAGCTTCTGCAGTAGATGACTACACAAATGATATAATTCCTAATTCTGATGAGCAAAATGCTGGTGATCAAGAACCCTTGGGTTATTCTTCCTTGGAGGAAAAGGTGTCCAATGTTATTCAGAATGGAGAACTGGATAGGACAGATGGTAAGTGATGCTACTTCAGGGTGCTTATGTTAAATGACATGAATTGTCTACCTGGGTGACAATACTTGGCACCGTACTTGCACCATAAAGTTTATCGAAATTTGCTCTTTCTAGCAGCTCAATCTAAGCTGTGTTCGTTTTTTTTATAAGGTTTTTTTTTTTGATGTATGGGCAAAACCTCAGCATGCAAGAGTTTATAGATGGTTGGGAATCCGTGTGTTCTTATTTAATTTTCTGCAAAAAGCTACCCTGGAGACATTGAGACTTGCATCTTCCCCTTGCCAAATGTGAGGACGTTGACCTAATAATTATATCTCTACTAATGTTGCCTTTCTCAAAAATAATAATAATTATATCTCTACTAATATTAGATACAATGATCTTCTTTAAAAAAAAATATAAGTTGTGATGCATATTGGATCTGCTGTTCATACTTTTCAAAAAATAATTGTATCTCCTGTTCATTCTGTCCTCCAAAACTAGTTTCCAGTGACCAATATTTGCAACTGGCTAAGGCCTTGGGAAAACTTCCAAGTTCTGGTAATGTGAGCTTGAGTAAATCTATTGGATTCCAAAATGAGATCCAAAGTGTTTGAGTAAATCTAACTGCTCTGTTTTTGCTTGATTTTTCAGATAGTGGCTTTGGAATTTCTCAAGGAGGTGAACAAGTGGAGGGATCTGTTGGAGGACAGAATGTTGTAGAAGCAGAATCTATTACGCCTAAGGAGCATACAGATCTTGTTTGTAAAGATGATGGCGCTGAGATATTTAGCGGAAATTCCATGGCACAATCAACCCGGCATGTTGAACATCCTAGTAGGCAGAGTTCTCCGATGAGGTATGCATTTCTTGCAATATTTAAGCTTCCATCTGAGTAGATTCTTCATTATCCACTGGGCCTTCAGTAAACCATCTTTGGTTCTTCATTGACCCTGCTTCATTTTTTGCAATTGTGTTTACCTATAGACAGATCATACTTTATTAAAGTTGATGCAGGATGAATGTGGAATAATCAGTATACATAAAACCATCGAAGTTCTTTTCGTGTCTCATTCTTGTTGATTTAATAAATCTTCCTTTTGCGTCTCATTCGTGTTGATTCAATAAATCAATCTTTGGCCAAAACATCCCTCAACTATGTTCCGAACCTAAACTTATATCCTTAAACTATTCTTCTGAAAATAAAACATCCTTGGAGTATCCAGAACTTAGCAGCTTTCATCCTGCCGTTAGTTTCTTTAAAAAGGTTAACGGCTCTAACAGAAAAAGGTGAAGAGGACATGACTTCCTCAAAGATATCCTAATTCTGGAACTTTTTTTTCCGGCAACAGCAAAGATGGTTTGGTTGGGAAAGGAGGTTAAAGACATTGGAAATCCTTGAGAGTATATGGTAGTGATAGCGGTGATACAAATGCGAAATGTTTGACTAGGAATTAAAAGTAAAGAGGGAAAGGAAAAAAAGACAGATTTTAATTTTAAGAGTAGTTGGAGTCTTTGTGAGTGAAACACGATCTGAACATGATAGGTTGGTGATTATCTCGTTTTTTCTTTTTCAAGAAATAACTGACGAACTAAACCCTGGTTCACATGAACGCAGGGATGATGCGCAGATTTTGCTTCATACAGAAATAACTAGGTTCCCCAATTTACACCAAGTACTAATTTAGGGCACCAAGAAATGTTTAAATTTAAAAGAGGATAATTGGTGTAAGGCAGAAGCGAAAAATAAACTGTAAAATAACAAGGATTCAAATAAATCCCTTCAGTATACTTCTATAGTCATCTTCTCTGTTCACCAAAAACCCAGTGAAGTTCTTCTTTGTCCCAGAGTTTTGCAGAATCATTCACCTCTTGGTGATCACCTTCACCGGTGGACGAGGCATGTTCTCAGTTTTATCAATCTGGAAGAAAGAGCGTCGAGGAGAGAGAAATAGTTGAAAGCTCAAAAGCTGCTTTCCTTGGTATTTGCTTCTCCATTATGCTACTACTCCACCTAAGTTGGGGGAGGCTCTATGGGAGGAGTCACAGCCGTTAGTTTGTTAAACTAACGGCAGGATGAAACATGATAGTTAAGATGTCGTTTGGATTTGAGGTATATTTAGATGTTTTTGGCTAAAAACTCCATCAAATCCAACTCTATGATTTTCCACGTTCTCTCAACTAGTTGATGACTTTTTCTTCTTTGAAGAGTTTAGATTTCCTGTCCTCTTCTTGTCTATGAACTGTGTTTTCTTACTAGCTCTAAGATAACAGATCAGATATTAATGTAAATATGTTTTTATTCAGGTTATTTCCATCTTTCTGTTATCTGAATGAACCTTGATTTTTGTAGGAATGATAGCCTGTCAACTGAATACTTAACCATGGCTGAAATTAGTGCTGATTCTGAGGTGAGAAAATTCTTCGTTCTGATTGTTTGCTTTTTATTTGATTCCATTCTTGACTTGGAATTTCCTCTGCCTTCATATTTTATCTGTTAGCCCCACAATATGGAGATTCAAGCTGAAATTAATCATCTCAAGTTCATGCTGGTACCGCTCTTTGGACCGTTTTATGTTGAAATTTTTCTTACCTTACTCGGCTTCAATTTTCTTTGTTCAGAGATTTTTTATATACATTTTTCCATAAGAATATCAATGCCTTAAATGGTTTGTTGCTGTTCTTAGCATCAGAAGGAGCTGGAGTTAACTCACTTGAAGCAGCGGATTGAAGAGGAAAAGGTACAATTTCCTTCTTACTCTTCCCCTTCTCCAGGAAAAGAAAAAAAGATAAAAATACGAAGACCTAACTCCCTTTTTGTCTTGCGATAGTAGTTGATATTTTCCTTTTTTCAACTGATAGAAAAAGACACATTTGTTTGCGCTGCAGACATGTTGCCACTTATTTGACATCCTCCTATGTCATCTTAACTATTGGCTTATGATCTCTCATGTTCAGTTTCTTCAATATATCTTGTAATATACTGAGTGTGACTTGACTTTTTGATGACACAATCCTGTACACAATAACACAACTCAACAAAGGACCAGTGGATAAGGGGAACTGGAGTGTTCTTTCTTGGGAACTTGCTCTGGCATTTGAATTGAACTAGTTTATTCATGCTATTGCTATGATCATTAATATTATATTTTGGGATTCACTTCAGCTATTCTGGTCGTGTAATACTGTGATTGTGAGAATTTTACCATAAATTTTGATACATGTAACATGTTACTCAAACGAATAATTGGTTCTTCATGAAGGGGAGAAGTGTAATTTTCTTATATTTTTACTTTCAGCACTTACTGTCTATTATGCAAATCAAAGCTGAAACAGAAATTAGAGAAGCACAAAGACTTATTTCAGAAAAAGATGCAGAGCTAAATGCTGCTGAAGATAGCCTTTCAGGACTGAAGGAGGTATTCAAGCAACCTCTTGTATTAACATTTCCTGAATTTTCAAGATTCTTGGCTACTGCAACTAAAGTATAACATGGAAGAATAATTGGGAAATTACTCCATATAGATGTTGGCTTCATTAAAGGTAATATCATTTAAATAATGAAAAAACACACGATATTCTGTTGCTGAAGCGTGCTTAGGCTGATCAGGGTAGTATATTTGACATAGCAGAAGCAGTAAAAACTTGTGATTTCTCGGAAAAAAGAAAATTAAGAGAAAATTCATAGTGAACTTGAACTATTATATAATGTCTGTAAGTTTGAGTGAAACAAAGGAAACAAGAGATCCTAACTAGAATTTGTGGTCGTCATCAATACAAAAAAGAACAGATAATAAATAAAATAGAAAGAGATCCTAAATAACTAGGAAACTGAAGCCCCACCTCCAACTTTCTGTCCCAAACCAGTGTATCTGGTTCTACTGGTGTAGCCATGGCTTGTTGATGTAGCACATTTGTTTCTATTAGGTTGAAATCCAATATTGGGCAGATGGGGAAAATGTTGAGGTGGCTGGCAGCTTCAATGGATGGCATCATAAAATAAAAATGGATCCACAAGAATCATCAGATCCCATCGGCGAAGATATACAAGCATCATCAGATATCATAGATCCCATTGGCATGAGGTTATTATTCTGTCTATTTCTTTATCTTTGGGGTGATTTTTAACTAGCGGTTTGTCGTTATGTAATTACAGACTTCCTTAGATATGGTATTGTATTTAGGTTTTTCCTATTCATCTCTTACTATCGTTTTGTACTACTTCAAATCTTCAATAACACATTGTTGTTGCGTATCCTTTTCCAGAACAGGAACTCTGTCCAATCAATAATTTGGGTGGCCTGCCGAGTTTTAGGATTAGTAGTGTCTTTCTCTGATCCTGAAGGCTTAAGATATTTGGTGTTCTCTATATGTGTAGTTAATTCTAATCTGGTGTTTTGAAATTTATAGTTCTCCACTGCTAAAACCAACTTTGAGACAATTGGGTAGTGTATATTCGTGCTAAAGTGGAAACTTAGCTACATTTGCACAATAGTAGCAAGGGCATAGCCAACAGGAGATGAGACACTCGCTTTAGTACCATAGTGCCGTCACCAAAGTGCTACTTAAGCGAAGCGAAGCACACAACCTGGTTTTAGCTGAGCACAGGACTAAATTGTCTCTAAGAAGCCTTTAGTAGCTCTGTTGTATACACTTGTACATGTATTACATTCAAGTTTAGTCTATTTACGCACTCTTATCTATTATTTTAAAAAACAAGGATTTCTCCTAAAATTTGAAGTACTATGTAACAGTATTAGTTTATAATAGTTTTAAAGTATGGAGGGGGGAATATCTTGCTACTTTGAAGGATGTTGTTTTGAGATGGAATAAAATAGAAAGCTCAAACAAATGGGTGGAGGAAGTAGGTAAGATTACTTGGTCTGTTGGTCTGTTGAGTGGACCCAACCTCCATTAAATACAACAAAACTTACGCCTATTGATTTGTTAGTCAATTCCTCATCAAATTAGAGCACTATGTAGGGGAATAAGGGAGTTACTCTTTTTATTTTTTTATTTATTTATTTTATGTAAAACAAATTCGATGTATTATTTGTCTGCACTGATGGTGCTGTAAGATATATTGTTGAACTGGGAATCATTAATCATATTGTTTGAACCTTTATCCTCTTCAGTGTTGTTCAGCTTCTGCGTAATGTATGGTGGGGATCCAACAAACCATTTCCTTTTTGAAGTTGTGCCTCTACTGGGTGTTAATCTGTAGTTGGCTTCTTTCCCTGATAGATTTGAACTACTCTTATCTTTTGAGTTGTCATATATTTTCATTTGTTTACAGTAGTCATTTATATGTAAATGCAGCAGAAGAGATCTATGGACTGCCCGCTGACTCAGTTATTATGTATATCTATTGGCCTCAGCCTCCTTTCTGAAAGTCATTGTAATATTATGAATAACATGATAAACTATGCTTTCCAGGAAACCTCGACTTTGGAAAACCGTGTTATGGCTGTATCCAGGGATATATGAGGTACATCATCTACAAACTACTGTACGATAGAGCAATAAAAGCTGGCTGTGTGGTCACTTCTCGCCTCATAGTTGTATTTGGAATAAGTAACTTGGCTTTTGCTTGACATGTATTTGTGTAGTCCATAGACAATGCTATTAGGAGTAAATCTCACTTAAGAAGGACTTCTTAAATTAGAACGTCCTACCACGAGTGCGCAAGTTTAGTCCTTTGATGAGTTTCTATTTATATTATTATTCAATCTTACCTCTGCTTAATAGCTTTTTTGTTCTCCTGCATTAAAGATGTTTGAATGTGTCTTACATTGTTCAAGGACTTTGTTTCGTACAGATAAAATTCGTTGTTGATGATCACTGGACAACTGATCCTCAAAGAGAGTCTGTTACGAGAGGTTCATTACACAATAATGTCCTACGAGTTGATAGATGACTTGGGTATTGCATTCCCAGTTGCACATACAGAGGTAGCTTAGTAGTCTCTTCTGACAACTATGACTTAGAGCCAGCATTCCATTACTTTGTTTTTCTTTGTTTACAACTCTCCCTCCCCCAACCGACTGGAATGCCACCTTCTCCTTTTCTATCTTTTTGGCATCTTTCTTATTGCTCGGCTTCTGAAATGATAACCAAAGAACATAGCTACTGGCTTAGCATTTCTTAGATCCTTTATTGTCGACATTGCTTGCTAATTGCTTAAAGATGATAGTAACCTTGCTCAAATTGATGCAGAAGGCTTGTGTCAGTTACTTGAGTTTGTTAAATTACTTTGCCAAACTATTATTCTCTTTAATAGATTATTATTTACTCGTTAGTAGTATCGATTGAGGTTGAATTTCTCCCTATTTTCTTGCGAAGAAGATATCCTAGTTGCCTTGCGAATTTAGAGAATCTTTTTCGCTTTCTTTAAATGACTTTAACATTCTTACACCTATCTCAGTAATCAAATACTGTTCATGACTGGTGCATCTTCGTTTGAGTGATATTACCTGTCAACATCGGAAGGGTTTTTGCTTACATAAACTGTCACATCAGAATTAATGTTATATCTTGACCATATATTCTTGTAGTTAATTCTGAACATCTTACAGCTCACATTTCAACCAATTTCTTGACTACAATTTGCTGTAACATGTTTGTTTTAGCGAATATAATTCAAAAATGCAGGTGTCAGTTGACATATATTTGCTCTTTTAATCCGTATGAACTTTGGTGTTCTTATTCGTCTTCCTAATATTTGCTAAAAAGTTTTATCCCTCCCCTCCCCAAAACGTGCCTTGACTTTTCCCTGCAGACAATTGCCAGCAACAGTAATGTTCTGGTGTGAAGTTCATTCATGAAAGCTCATGCCGCCGTTACATTGTTGCAAATGAATGAGCCGACACATGCAACTTGAAGATTTTATGTGCTGCTTCCACTTTCAATACATTTCGTCCTATTGAAGACCAAGGCAATGGACTACTGTCACAACTTAACAATCGCTTTTGAGAATGTGATGTGTACATACTTGAGCCATAGGGAGTAAAATAGTAGCCAGCAGGATGATTTTTATGGAATTGCCTGCAAATGGCTATATATTGGACGATGATTCCAGAGTTATTACCATTCTACAATGGTGAAATTCTTGTAAAGATTTTGATGGATTTGCCAGTTTTCACCCTTCAATTCCTTCAATCAAATTTCAGATATACGGTGTCTGAATATTGGGATTATCAAGCCAAACTTCAAATCAAGAAAATCTAACTTTAGACGTGTTTGAACTTCTGATTCCCGCAGTTGAAGTTGATTTTGCTTGAAGTTGATTTTGAAACGGTTAACAAAAAAAAGTTTTGTAATAAGTTCATGGCACTTATTGATTTCTTTGGGATTTTACATATTTGTCCCTTGAACTATGTCTTATCTCTTTTTTAGAAGTTTGTCAAAAACAAGAAATAAATAAATTCCAGAAAGTTTACCAATGTCAGTCCACAATTTATTTATTTTGATTTTTCATTTGGTGTCCGTATTTATATTGGAGTCCGATTAAATTTGAATTTGTCACTAGAAAGTTTCAAATTGGGTGTAAAGTGTTTTCTAACAATGATGATTTCTTATGCAGAGTAATTCGAATTCGAGACCTTTAATTAATAAAAAGGAGTACTTATTTATATCGAAACTCGATTAAATTTGAATTTGTCACAAAAAAATTCTACATTGAGGTGTAAAGTATTTTTCTAACAATGATAACTCTTTATTCGGGACAAGGATAAAAAGAAATATCACTGGGCCTCTTGGGATACACTTAGTTTTCCTTATGAGGAGGGTGGTATTGGAGTCAAAAATCTGGAAGATGTTTGCTTATCCCTTCAATACAAACAATGGTGGACTTTCAGGTCTAAAAGAACTCTACGGGGAGACTTCCTTAAAGCAAAATATTGTCAAAGAGCCCACCCAGTTATAAAGAAATGGAATACTTGGCAATCCCTCAAGTGGAAGCATATGATGATTAACAAAGCTAACATTGAACCTCATATTAAATGGTCCATCAACTCTGGTGACTGCAGCTTTTGGTGGGACAATTGATTATGGGATGGTCCTTTAGCTTATCATAATGAATATATTACAAGATTGAACAACACTACTGCGTCAAAATATTTGAACAATGGGGACTGGACTGAGGAGAAGGTCAGACAACATGCCCCTCAACAGCTTGTAGATAGAATTCTTAATGCAAATTTCATATACCAACCAAATAAGAAGGATCAAGCCTACTGGACCCCAAATACTCAGGGAAACTTCACTTGTGCCTCAGCCTGGGAGCTGGTCAGGAAGAAAAAAACAACAACAATGACTGCTAGTAATATTTGGCATAACCACATCCCCTTTAAAGTCTCCTTTTTGATGTGGAGGGCACTCAGATTCAAATTGCCAATCAATGACAAGCTTATCTCTTTGGATATGATCCTGTAGCTTGTTCTTGCTGTCACAGGGCTGGTTTGGATGATATTGATCACATATTTGTGTCTGGCAATTTTGCTAAGCACATATGGAAGCACTTTTTCAGTTTCTGGGGGATACAACACAACACTGCCCCCCTGAACAACTTACTGATTAAATGGTGGATTACCAAGACCAACAATGACATTCACATGTTGATGTTTCAGGCTACCCCTATATTTGTCTGTTGGAACCTATGGAAAAATAGGTGTGCTAGTAAGTATGGAGGCAAGAAATCCAACATCTCCAGAGTCATATACTCCATCACCAAAGACTTGTATATGCTGGTTATTACAGCATATCCTCAAATCAATTGGCCTAGCACCTGGAAAGACTTGGTTCTTAAGGTGGAAAACTGCAGTCATGACATGAAGGTGATTCAAGTCAACTGGTACAAACCTCATCATACTATGGTTAAACTAAACACTGATGGGAGTACTTTAGATAACCCCGATAAAATTGGAGTAGGTGGGATCTTAAGGGATCACAAAGGCAATTTGATCTATGCCTTTGCTACTCCCTTAGGGGTGGGCTTTAACAACCAGGCAGAGATGCAAGCTGCAGTGATAGGTTTGACTTGGTGTATCCAACATGGTTGTAGTAGAATCATTCTTGAAACTGACTCAGAGATGCTGCTAACATGGCTGAAGCAAGATAGCACACCACCTTAGAGCATCATACAGTACATTAAAGAACTGCAGGAGCTTATCAAATTGATTGATCAGTTCCAATGCAATCATATATATAGTGAGGCAAATTTTCTAGATGACACTCTTTCAAAATACAGTCACAGCATTGACACTACTCATCAATTTTATAGCTTCCAGTAGCTGCCACAAGAAACCAAAGGGTACTTCAAGCTTGACAAGATGGGAATGACATATTTTAGAAGAAGGAAACTTAGGAGGATCAAACAACCACCTTGATTTGGTATACTTGGTTTTCTGATATGGAAGTCTCTATGTCTAATGTTGGATGCTCTTTCCTATTCAATTTAGCTATTTCTTATTTTAAGTTAAAGCTCCTTTGAATAGGCTTAGGTTTATGATTTTCTTCTTCTTTTATTGTAAGGGGAGAGTCACCCTCATTTAATGCTTTTCTAGATATTTGTATCGAGAGGAGTCCTCTCTTTTAGATGCTTAGTATCTAGGTTTACATTTTGATTGTATTGGGGATGAGTCGACTAACCTTAGTAGGTATTACCTTATGAACCACCTATTATCGGAGGTAAGGTTTATGTTCCCCTCCTTTGTATTTTTGTATTTGATTTATGTTAAGATTTGGAGGTGTTTGACTCAACCCCTGATCGCTACAAGGGATAAAATCTTTGAATTAGGTCTGTTAATTAAAAAAATAAATAACATTTTATTCAAAAAAATTCAAATTCGAGACCCCAAACTAAAAATGAGTTACTTTATCACGACTTCTTGGTTCTTAGTCCACAATTGTGCCATCCCATTTATACTGAAGAAGAACCAAACAACTTTTGTAAAGTAGCTAGTGCTTATGGTCACCACGTGTAATAATATCTTAGCATATTTCATTTTATATGTATAGTCGTGTCACTTTCTTTGCCTTTCCCAATTATTCTTATCTCCAACAACTACTACTTCATAAATAGTCCAACAAACCAATTGTTTCTTGAAAATTAATCACTTTTTTTTTGGCACCAATGGCTAATATGGTGAATGCTTCACCAATTGCATTCACAAAATACCCTTCTTTTTCTTTACTTAATTATCAACCAATTATTTCTTCTAAAAATTCCAGTAGATCTTTGAAAAATGAAACAAAAAGGTGGTGTTTTTTAGCTCCTCCTTTAGCTTACAAGAAGTTGAATTGTGAAGATATTGTTGATGTAAAAATAGTTGAATTAGAAAAAGAAGAAAATGAAGTGGAAGAAAAGTCTTTTACTAATGAGACATTTTTGTATTCATTCAATCCTTTGCCATTGATGTATGTTGCTGCTCTTCCTGCAGGTAAATGCTCTTTCTCTACTGCTTTTATCTTTACTTACAACAACAACATATCGGATAGCGACGAATTCAGAATTTTCGTTAAAGTAGTTTGAAAAATAAAAATATAGTGATTGTGATTTTAATTTAGAATCTCGAGGTAAATTTTCAATCCCAAACAAGTGCGCCAACCTCTAGTGTTGTATTTAAGGAATTTAAAATATTTATATAAATAAAAAACTAAAAAAATTATATTATTTATATAATGTAGTTTTCGTAAGGGGGTTCGGGTGAACATCCTCGGACCCCCTAGATCCGCTCCTATCCGGGACGGCGAAAAGTAGGCCGGATCTTACCTCTACCTTTGTGGTATATAAAAAGATTGTTGTCGATAAACTCTTGACTGAATATATGTATATATATTGTTTTGGAACAATTTGAAAGAAATGCAAGAGTAATCTTATACACGTGATGCTAATTTGAATTGGCTGGAACAACAACATGACTAGTATAATTCCACAAGTGGAGTTTGGGGAGGGTAGAGTGTACGGAGACTTGCCCTACTTCGTAGAGATGTGTAGAGATAGGGATGTTGTTTCACGAGAAAACCTCTCTCAAGTAAAGCATCTCAAAGTTGTTTGAAAAAGAGAATACAGAAATAAAAGCAATAACAACAACGAAATACAAAAAAAGGACAGTAGCAACAATGAACTAATGCGAGATAATTGAAGCACAATAAACACAAATGTTAACAACAATCGACGAATAAGAAACTACGAGAATAGTGCTAATACTACTGGTAAGAGAGTAGGTCAGATGCGACCACCTATCCTACTCGAAAATAGTTATAATACGAGTCTGTTTGGTATGGGAAAAGTCATTTTTCTGGTTTTTAGTGACTTCCTTTACTTATATATAGGGCCTCTGTGTATTTTGACAACAAAAAATATCGATTATATGACTTAGGACCAAACTGATCACTTTTTGGAATACATTAAGGACTATTTCCGTCATGTTTATACATTAACGATCAAATGGAACGAACATTAAGGATCATTTTCTAAACACTTAAGACATTGTTATTAATAACTCAAAATGTTTGTTATTTTGATTCAGCTGGAACTATAAGGTCTCTGTTTGGGCCATTTGTTGAGCTTGTAAAGTCATGGAATCTACCTGATTGGCTTGTACATTGGGGACATCCTGGTAACATGGTATGTTTTCTTTCTCTCTCGATCGGAAAAGAATCAAGAGAAAAAAAGAAAGAATCGGAATTGATGATAGATTTCTCGAAGCAAACAAACGCTAAATAGAACAAATTTTCATTTTTTCAGGCTGTTGTGCTCTTTGCTATGGGTGGTTATGGAACTTACCTTGGTTTTCGGATACGATTTTCCGATGATGTGGTAAGAATTGAGAAACGTCGTTATCATCCTATTCCCTTCGTCCAACTATTATGCCCCTTTATGACGAGTCATATAGCTTTTTATGCATCTGTTATGGTTACCTCATATATTCCTCCTTTTCTTTTGGTATGATTTTGCTTACTATACTTGTGGTTGTATTGTATTGTTAATTACTCTTGTTGCCATTCGGTCTTTATTCAATGGTTATTCGTAGGAGGAAAAGGCAAAAGCCAAAGATTTGCATCCAAAACTTCTAGGAGGAATGTTCTTCTTCTTTGCTCTCGGAGCTACCGGTGGAATAACATCCCTGCTTACTTCTAATAAGCCTATTCTTGAAAGGTAATACCTTATTTAGGCATGTGTTCGAAAAAATTTCATGATTTGTTGGTCAAAATGTTTCAAACAACATTTTGTTTAGGAAAACCAAGTTCCTTAAAAATCAATGAAAACGACTTCCTCAGTAAAAGTAGGGAAAACAAGTTATGTAATTAGTATGTCACGCGCTGATTTTCTGTTTTTGTTGCAGTCCTCACGCTGTCACAGGTTTTATTGGCCTTACCCTTTTGACTGTACAAACCATTTTGCCTACACTATTCGAGGTAAATCCGCTCAATTTGTTCAAATTTTAACACTTATATCATCAAGAAAACGACTTCTTCTCTATTTTCTATCGTATAAGTACCTAATTCGGGATTGAGACGTAGTTGACTGATCGTTATTAATATTATGTTATCCTGAATTGTTCAGGGAAATCCCGGATTGAGGAATGTTCATGGGATATTGGGAAGTGGTATAATGACATTGTTTCTTGTGCACGCGTTCCTTGGACTTCAGCTAGGTTTAAGTTACTAAAACTAGTCGATTCATGATGAACGATCAAGAAATAGCCTGTTGGGATATACTCGTTTTTTGTTTCGATAAACGTTTTATTTAGAGCTGAGAAAAAAATACTATTATTTGGCAATTATAGAGAAAGAATTGTTATTGAAGTGTAGTTCAAATTTGATATAAAGGTTATAAATTCAGAAAGAATAAGTCAGATTGGTGATGAAAAATGAGATAGCAAGTCATGTTATGTTTCTGTAGTCAATTTGTTACTATTAAGTCTCAATTTTTTTAAAATTACAGATGTGTCAATAAGAAAATCCAAATCTTGACACAATTTTAAATTTAAAGCTCCTTATACTTGTTAAGTTTAAAATTATTAATGATAATTTAAGTCAAGATTTCTTGTTAATTTGTTGATACATTCATGTTAACTATTCTATTATAATAGTAATAAAATAAGCTTATCCATGCTTAAAATTATTCGAACATATAGTTAACCAACTATGTCCTACAATTTTGAATGTGCACAAGTAGGCACTTTAATTTATATTTATATAAAATTGAATAAGTAGATACACATTTTTTATATGGCATAATACACGTAAGACGTCACATAGGACACAAAATTGTCATGTAGGATGTCATGTAGGAGAGCATAGATGTCAGATGAAATCAAGTTAAAGAGCATATTCATGTATTATGCCTTTATTATATTTGTACATTTTACATGCAATGCAATATCCCTTTTAAACTTTATTAGTGCAATCATCCTTTTATATAAATATTATTAGGGGTCTTATATGACTCAAAAATTGATGACCTATCCAAAATCTTATCGATTGGCACAAGATAACTTTATATTGGCTTGATTTTAGCTCAAGCCAACTTAACTCATTTTTCAAGTGGTCTCCAATTTAGCTTAATTATATATACTAACTCATCTTAAGGATTTACTTTAATTTGTAATACTTTTTTTTTATGGCTCAGAATTAGGTCTCAGATCTTGGTCAAGGCTTGGGTCATGAGTCTAATTAGGTCACGGGTGATGGTTAGAGTTTGGGTCACGGGTCATGATTAGATTTAAAGTCCTCAATCAAGATCGAATTTCAAATTAGGAATGAGTCTCAAATTAAGATTGGGTCGAGGTCATGTCTCATGTCAAGGTCAGGGTTAGGATTCGGTCTCATGTAAGGGTTGATTTTCTAATCAAGATTGGAATCAGATTTTGAGTTTCGAGTCAGAATCAAGTCTTGTTGGAAAAAGTAGGCCTTTCAAATTTTATTGGATTAAGTTGAGCGCATGCCATGACTTCAATCATATTTTTAGCCCATTAATATCAAATTAATGATTACGATATATATATATATATATATATATATATATATATATATATATATCAGAAAATGAAATATAAATTTAACTCAACTTTAAGTTGCTCGTGATCAGATGAAATTTATTCAAGATCATATAAAAAAAATCAAGTCTTTTATCCCATCATCGATATGAGACTCAACACCTCTCATACCACTCAGTCCTGTCAATTAGAGAGTGGTTGAATCTCAATACTGATAAACCAAAGAATTGAAATGAAAATAACTAATACTATAATAAAATAAATGGAAAAGGATAAAAAACGACCTTAAACTATTTAAAATGAACAAAAATGTCTTTCATTTATAGTTTGCTCCAAAAATACCCCTATTGTTACAAAATGTGTCAAAATGCCATTTTTTGAATAAATAAATTTATCTTTTAAAAAATAAATAAATCTTGTTCCTTATAAAAATATTACGTATTTTTAAGTAACTCTATTCTTGTTTTCTTTCTTTTTAAACCACTTTAAGTAATAAAAATGTAGGGATATTTTTTTCTTTTTAATCTCATTTTATCAATTAAAATAGAATAATTTCATGCACTTTAAGTTTTAATGGATAATATATGTCATATATATAAGATCATAATAAATCCATCATTAATTTTTATTCAAATAACGATAAAAATAATTATAATAAAATAAGAAATATTTTTAATTTTTTATTTTTTTTCTAATTGAAGTAGAATAAACATTTGCTAATAAAAGAAATATTATTAGGGAAAAAATGTGTTCAAAAAGAAAATAAATAATATATTTATTTTAAAAAGTGCTTTTTTGACCCATTAAATAATAATAAGAACATTTTTGGATCAAAAATATTGACGGCAAGGGTATTTTTGAACAAACAATAAACGGAAGATATTTTTATTCATTTCACATAATTTAAGAGTATTTTTAACCCTTTTCCGTTAAATTTCACTAACTTACCCTCAAGAATAGTACATGATAAGACGAGGATCATCTAAAACAATATAAAGAAATCAAGTCTTCTATTTCGATAACCTAGGTAAAGATTAACAAACTTTTTACTATTGAAAATAGTATAAATACACAGTACGAGCAAATTTATATCATAATTGTATTTATAATGACATTAGTCCAGATTGATTGTTTTGAAGTGAAGGGCTTTTTCCTACCAATGAGTATAAATATCTAGTCTTACGGAACCATTTTTTTAGTAATAATAAAATTATTATAAGTTTATTTTAAAGAAAATATTATATAATACATTTTAATTTATTTGTCTTACTTTTTTTTTAGTTTGCTTTGAAAATGTTTCTTTTTTTTTGTCAATTTTTAAATTTAACTTTTCACTTTACATGTTTAAGACTAAAAGATTAAAATACATTTTGGTATATATATATCTTTAGTTTAAGATCATGAGATTTGGAACTCTTATTTACTTTTTTTTTAATTTAGTGTCAAGTAAAAATCGGACAAAATATTAAAAGGAATATTTGCTAAAAAGTTTTATCCCTCCCCTCCCGAAAACGTGCCTTGACTTTTCCCTGCAAACAATTGCCAGCAACAGTAATGTTGTGGTTCATTCATGAAAGCTCGTGCAGTCCGTGGATCATGTAGCTGTTATATTGTTGCAAATTAATGAGCCGAGCCATGCAACTTGAAGATTTTATGTGCTTCTTCCACTCTCAACGCGATTCGTCCTATTGAATACCAAGGCAATTGACTACTGGTATAACTTAACAATTGCTGTTGAAAATGTGATATGCATATAACTGATGAGAATGGAATGTTGATTTGGGATGGAGAATGTGTGATGGATGATGTAGAGCTTACCAGGCAAGATTCAGCCGTAGATTACATCGGAGATTCGACCCGGCAAGATTCAGCCGTCGGAGATTCTGCCAGGCAAGATTCAGCAGTAGATCACACCGGAGATTCTGCCAGGCAAGATTCAGCCTAGATCACAATGAAGTGTCTTAGTCTTGACCAAGATTTTGGAGTCAAGAAGCAAATGTGTTCAAGGCACTCGATTAGAATTGCCCGCAAATGGCTATATATATATAGGATGATGATTCCAAAGTTATTACTATTCTACAATGTAAAGATTTTGATGGATTGACCAGTTTTCACCCTTCAATTCTTTAAATTAAATTTCAGATATATGGTGTCTAAATATTGAGATTTGAGATTGTCAAGACAGACTTCAAACAAAGAAAATCTAACTTTAGACGTGTTTGAACTTTTGATTCACGAAGTTGATGTTTATTTTGAAATGGTTGAACTTGCAAAAAGTTTTGTAAAATAAGTTCATGGAACTTATTGTTTTCTTTGGGATTTTACATATTTGTCCCTTGGGCTATATATGTCTATCTCGTTTTCAGAAGTTTGTCAACTTACAAGTTTTAGTCGATATTTTTTTTTTCATCTGGTGTACGATATTTATATCGGAGCACGATTAAATTCGAATATCCTATGGGTGGTTATGGAACTTACCTTGGTTTTCGGATAAGATTTTATGATGATGTGGTAAGAATTAAGAAACGTTGGTTTCGTCCTCTTCCCTTCGTCTAACTATTATGCACCTTTATAACGAGTCATATAGTTTTTAATGTATCTGTTATGGTTATCTCATATATTTCTCCTTTTCTTCTTGTATGATTTTGTTTACTATACTTGTGGTTGTATTGTATTTTAATTACTCTTGTTGCCATTGAGATAAATCGGTCTTTATTCAATGGTTATTCGTAGGAGGAAAAGGCAAAAGCCAAAGATTTGCATCCAAAACTTCTAGGAGGAATATAATGTTCTTCTTCTTTGCTATCGGAGTTACTGGTGGAATAACATCCCTGCTTACTTCCGAGAAGCCTATTCTTGAAAAGTAATACCTTATTTAGGTGTGTGTCCGTTACATATCGAAAAAATTTCATGTTTGGTTGGTCAAAATGTTTCAAACAACATTTGTTTAGGAAAACCAAGTTCCTTAAAAATCAAAGAAAACAACTTCCTTAGGGAGAGTGGGGAAAACAAGTTATGTAATCAGTATGCTGCGCGTTGATTTTCTGTTTTTGTTGCGGTCCTCATGCTGTCACGGGTTTTATTGGCCTTACCCTTTTGACTATACAAACCATTTTACCTACACTATTCGAGGTAAATCCGTTAAACTTGTCCAAATTTATAACACTTATTTCATTAAGAAAACGAAATTTTATCTCTCTTTTGTTTATCTAATTCGCGATTGAAACATAGTTGATTGATCGCTTGTTCAGGAAAATCCCGGATTGAGGAATGTTCACGGCATATTGGGAAGTGGCATAATGACTTTGTTTCTCGTTCACGCTTTCTTGGACTTTAGCTTGGCTTGAATTACTAAAATTAGTCAATTCATGATGAACGAAGACGTGTACCTATTAGGATATACTTGTCTTCTTTCTTTTTTTGAGAAATGTTCTATTTAGATCTGAGAAAAATTTACTATTATTTGGCAATTATAGAGAAAGAATTGTTATTGAAGTGTAGTTCAAATTTGATATAAAGGTTATAAATACAGAAAAAATTTTAAGTCAGATTGTTGATAAAAAAATTGAGATAGTAAGTCATGTTTCTGCAGTCAATTTGTTACTATAAGTTATACAATTGTTTATTTTCCATTCAGTATTCGGTTATGGTACCAAGACTTAATTAAATTCAGAATCGTGCATTGCTGAATTCATTTCTGGAGGCAAAGCTCCCAACATAATTTTTTCATTCACAAGGCTCGAACCATCCCACCATAATCTAAATAGTCGGATCATTAGCAACAAATAAAAGAGTAATTTTGAGTAGGACAATATGGGGCTGTATAATTATTTCACTTTTCTAATTATTATAGGAGTAATTAAGTTCTCTTTTGATTCTCATTAAAACTGATTAAGTACAGTTTAATTTTCAATTAATAGAAATATGCATTTTTTGGTCTGTCCATTTTTTTTATAATAATTCATTTGCCTATCCAACTTTTTTCCTACTATTTAGAGAAAAATGCACTTAGTTAAATATCTTGATTATCAAAATTAGAATTTGTCAGCTTCTTTGAAGTTGAAGTGTGTAATTATATTATTGACCACTGCTAAATTTGACAATTGATGGGCAAATTCACATGCTAAATAAATAACTATTATTTCATTTCCCCCCCCCCCCCCCCTTTTTCTTGTCGGCTATGGCAAATTACAACAACAAAATATAGTATGTAATTTCACAAATAGGATCTGAGAAAAGTAGAATATACACGAGTCTGAAATAATTGAAGATTGCATTCTCATGTTTCTCTATTGACCATCTTTCGTAACCTTTGGCCCACTGACCATCTATCTGGTTTATACAAATAGTAAGAAACGAAGCTAGAAATAACTTTAACTATAATATAAATTCTATTTATTGATTTGAACAAGATATGATTTTTATGATGTTTATTATATTTGTACGTTTCAGATATAGCACAATATCTCTTTTAAACTTTATTTGTGCAGTCATCCTTTTGTATAAGTACTAATTAGGGGTGTCAAATATGACCCAAAAATTGATAACCCATCTAAAATCTTATCAGTTGGACACAAAAAAATTTCATATTGAATTAAGTTTTGCCCAAGCCAACATAAGTCATTTTCCAAGTGATCGCCAATTTAACCCAATACTAACCCATTTTAAAGATTTTTCTTTAATTTGGGTTTACTATTTAAAATTTACTTTTATTTTGTTTATGGATCAGGGCTCTGGTCGGTCAAATTTTGGGTCGAGGTCATGTCTCAGGTATCGGGTTATGTTCGAGGCTTGGTCACGTGTCTCACATCCCAGGTCATGGTCGAGGCTTGGGAGACAAGTCATAGTCAAGTCTCAGATCCTGAGTTAAGGTTGAATATCGGGTTAAGATCAGGTCTTGAATCATGGTCGAGGTTGAGGTCAGATCTCATGTCTTGAATATCGGTGCTAGAATTTGAATCTCGTGTAAGGGTTAATTCTCTAATCGGTATAGGGGTTGGGTCTCGAGTATTGGGTCAATATGGCCGGGTTCCAGGTCTCATGTCTTGGATCTCATGTCCTTGGTCAAGGTCGAAAGTTGGGTTTGGATCTCGAGTTTGTGATAGGTTGGATCTTGAGTCGAATTTGGGGTCTAGATTGGATCTTGAATTAGGGTTAGGTCCTAGATCTCATTTTTCAGTTTCTACGTTAGGAATTAGGTCCAAATGAAGGTTGAGTCTTAGATTTTTGGTTACGGCCGAGTCGAGGTTGAGGGGTCGGGAGTTGGACCTGAAGGCTTAAGCCTCGATGGATGGTTAAAAAAATTAAGTTAAGCTGGATGGGTAATTATTTTTGGACCAAAATTTAACTCAATTCTTTTTAATCTGTTCAAATTCAATTCAATCCGTCTATTTAACATTCCAAAATATTACTACTATTGTTTTGTTTACCATTAGTGTCAGTGCAGAATAGAGGACTAAAATCACCATATAATTTGGGATGGGTCTCCACTCCACTTGTCCAGCTGTGATTTAAACAAATTATTGACCGACACTTTTCTTTTTGGTTTATTCACATAAGTCAAATGTTAAAAATTTAGTTGTATTCAATTACGCGGAGTTTATCCAAGATCATATAAGAAAATCAAGTCTCTTACCCCATCATCAATATGGAATTCAACATCTATCGTATACTCAGTCCAGCTAATTAAAAAGTGAATAATATAATATTAAACCTTAACATCCGATAAACTAAAAATTAAGATAAATTTCTCTAATAAACCTTAAAACTATCTAACTTAATTCCGAAAAATATATTATTTCATTTAATATGAATACGAAATACGAGTATATCTATATCATAATTGTATTTATAATTGCATTGTAACTACAAAAGGAATTCCTTTTTTCAATTTTTTTTTTAATGTCAATTGATTACTATGTCACACCTGTTAGAAAGAAAAAAGAAAAAATTACTTGATTGAGTGCTTTTTAAAAATTAATTACTGATTTTAGCGATATTTTTTATTTATTACCATTTATAGCAATATATAGCAATATTATAATAAATCTACACTTGTATTAAAAGTGAATTATGTATACAATATAAATGTATTATAAGTGTTTTAAAATATATATTATGTTTATGTAGTAAAAAACTGACATAATGTATTATAAATCTATTAAAGTATGTGATAAATGTATTATCCATTTATAAAATTTGTATTATATATGTTTTATAAATAATTCTCTGCAATATATATTAAAACTCTATTATAAATATATTATAAGTGCTTACTAAATTATTATTTTTATTGCTATAAATAATAAATATTTTTTTAATATTATATATTTATGTAAGTTTCCCAAGAAAAAATATAACATGACCGACACTAAGCAAAATAGATGTATACAAATATAAATGCATGGTTTGACAACGAAATTGATGGTGTATAGAATAGGTTGCAACAGATCTAACTTCTTTTTCTCTTTTCTAGGTTGGCTGGATCTGCCCTAGGGATCAACACTATTTTCGTTATTTTCTCCGTCTCAAAATAAATATTTTTTTTTTAATTTGAGCATATCCTTTGAAAAAATAGTCATTTCTGTGAAGTAGGATATGTTTATTAACTTACTATTATTAAATATTTTATAAATGATGTAGTTTTTTTGATTATGTAAATTTCTCCGGTAAAATTGAAAGAACAACATTAACATTTTCTTAATTATGTGAAATATAACTTATTTTGAAAAAGACGAAGTATTTTCTCGCCTTGTTGTTTTCATTGGATTTGGTTTAATTCAAGAAAAATGTGTGTGATTTTTTTTTAAAAAAACAAACTTGATAGAAAATGTCTTCTATTTTAATAGATCTTACGTGACGTAAATTTGAATTATTAAAACTCCAAACTGAATGATGAATGTACTCTTTTAAAACAGATGGAGTATGAAACCAAAAGCCCAAAATAGTATTCTTTACACAAAAATTTCATTGGTTGTTTCTTTTTTGTTAGTTATTTAGTAAATGACTTTTTCTTAAAAAAAATTCCTCCAATTTATTAATTTTTCATACCATGACATAAAGATTCATTTTAAACAAATTGAAAATCTTATAAGAAAAACACTTGAATAATGATCTAAAATTTTACAGATTTTAAACGACAATCTAATTTTTAATCAAAGTATCAAGCGCTATATTTGCACAAATTATGACCTCAAAGAGAATAATATATATATATATATATGTAAATCAACCTTCTTTCAATATGTTAAATCAGCACTAGTAGAATATAGTGGGAAAACAAATGTCAAGATCACAATCAAAGTATGTAGCGCAGTGAATGAATTACTTTTTCTTTAATCAGAAATTTCGAATTTGAACATTAATCAGACTTCAATATCGACATCAAACACCAAATACCAAATGAAATCAAAAAGTCAAAGATGCAAAAGACAAGGGGTCAAAGGACTTTGTGAAAGGAATAAAAAGACAGATAAATTCCTTGAGTAATTGTGAAATACAGCCTATAATAGGCTCTTCAAGATATTTTGATCACCCAAAAGACCATATAACCTAGCTTTTGACATATGTTTGCAAGTTGCAATACACTCCATGTTACTCTTGACGTGCCAACGCCTAATAATGCTTTTTTGGTCTGATGAGAGGGTGGCACTTGCTGGAACCGATACGACGCAAAATTTAAAATTTATGAATTTTTGCACGATAATTTAAATTCGCAATTAAATATATCCAATACATATATATTGGATATATTGATGATAGGAACAAATTAGATTGATGCACAAGGACCATCGAAGAGTGTGATGGACACTCTTAATCAAATATCTCAAGTTTGAGATGGAGAAATCTCCAATACAAAGTATCTCCCTTTTTAAGTTTTAATGAGTCACACGGAGCGAAGAATATACATTTAATTAAATTGAAAAGGTGCTTCATATGTTATAACCTCAATATTTTCCCCCGGAAATTAAAACTTTTAAAATATGAACTTATAGTTTATTGAAATAAATATCTCATATGAAATATATGTCTTGTTTTATATAGCACAAGTCAAGTTCATCTCACTTTAAAATTTCATAGAATTGGAAATTGGGATTGGGGTGAGGTGGGAGTTAAGAATTTTGAATCTAAAACGAGATTCTAAGTAATTGATGGCTCTTTCAATACGATGGGATGAAAATGTTTTAGCGTGTAGTAGCCTAATTGAAAATTTGCTTCACATGCAAAGCTAGATATTGTTTGGTTCATGAAATATGGAAAGAGTAGAATATAAGTATATCTTTGTAAGATAGATGAAGTGTTTTCGATAGACTCTCTGTTCAAAAGGAATGTAACACAAAGTTATAAGAAAAAATAATAAAAAAGCAAGATACAACAACAAATTCAACAATATATGATAATACACATAAAAAAATATGAAACTACACGATAACTACTCAATAACACTCCTTAGTAAATCTTTTTTATTTATCAAAAACTTAAACCCACAATATTTTAAATTGAGAGATTTTATTCATCTACCACACATCCTTATTCTTACAAAACCTACCTAGCTACCAACTTTAGAAAATTAATCAGATCATAATTAAAAGTCAAAGAGCAGGTAAGTTCTCTTATGTGGTCAATGTTAAAAGTGACATCTACCAAACTCCGTTGTAGGTGAGTTAAAAAAGGCAACTACTTTATCAAATAATAATTCGACTACTAAACAAACAAATCAATGTCAAAAGAATAGTATGGTGCAACATGTAATACTGTTTCTTTCAATTTTAAATTATTTGTATAATTTGTTTTTTTGATAAAGAACGCTTTCCTCGAATAAATTTTACACGACACGACGAATACCAAACGCAAATAAAAATAAAACAAATCCATCCGTCGAGGCACAACTTACTGCTCCCTACAAATTCTCACCAACCAACTTATTTTTTTTTTAAAAATATAATCTTTCACCAACTTCAACCAATATAAAAACTACAAAATAGCTTAGTGGGAACATGTCACCCCACGCACACAAACAACAAATCCGATTTTTATAATTTATTATAAATGTTATTTTAGTTATAAAAACATTATTTTTCACATGAAAATAAGTAAATAATAAAACAATAAATATGAAAATAAAACACAAAAACCTTTTGGGGTTATTCATACCTCAATTGTGATATTATTTTTATTCACATTTCATGTAGAAGAATAAATTTAAAATTATTATTTCCGAGTTTAACATTAAAATGGTATATTTGCCCTTTTCCAAAACTCTTTTGGTAAAGGCTTTTTCAAAGAAATAAAGGTTAAATTTGAAAAGAAAATTTTATAATATTTTGTCTAAATTTTATACTATTTTATATAGTTTAATTTAAATCAAATACATATTTTATATTATATCTAGTATATCTCAATTTTATTATGATAAAGCAAATATATACTACTGTAATAAAAATATATTTACTAAGTAATTCCTTTATTATTAATCACAATATTTTAAGATCATAATTATAAATAATTTCAAAAAAACTTGACCACCAACCAAATGACCCCTTCGGACTATTTACTTCTAGTAAATGGATATTTAATGATGTAGAAATCTTAATAGCTCATTGAATTAACTAAAAATATTCACGTTGTTGTGTTGTGAGAGTTCGATTTTGATTTCTCACGTTGTAATTTCCTCCTTCGTTCTTCTTTCTCTGTCTCCAACTTTTAAAATTACTTCATTTGTTTAGTTTTACTTGTCAAATATTTTAAAAATAGATTTTCACATTTACTTGTTATTTTTAACATATCAAGAAAAGAAAATTAGTTTTTTCTGTTTTACCCTCAATATTTATTATTTGTTCTCCAAATTACTCACCCCGTTCTTTTTTAATTTGCTTTTCGAGAGTCAATTTGACAAAGTTTTAAAGCTAAATTAAATTACATTAATTCGATATTCTAAAATAAAAATTTAGATATTCAAAAACTTTACGAAAAGTATTATAAATTATATTTTTTTCAAATTAATATGATCAAAAATACATTTTAAAAGACCAGTCAAACTTTATATTGTTCGATTCTCAAAAAAGAAACTATGACTACTAAAAGGAACATAGTGAGTATTTCTCAAAATTTAGGATAGGAGTCTTCGCGGCAAAATCGATCCAAACAAAAATCAAACCAAATCGATCAAATAAATCATTTTTTTATTTGGTTTGGTTTGGTTTGGTTTTACATTTTTAAAAATCAATAATATTTTATTTGGTTTGGTTTTGTTCAAAAAAACTGAAGAAATAATCGAACTGAACCGATAAATATATACATATTTTTTTTATAATTATGAATATTTTTATGCAAAAAATACAACACACTAATTTAAAATGGTAAGGTTTAATACATCTTTTATTTGTACAATCATATCAATAACTTATGCATTATTAAATAAGTTTATGTTGTTTAGTACATTGGAATAGCTAACAATATAAACAAGAAGTTAAACATAATTAAATTTCTAGTATAAGAATTATAAGCTCCAAAATGACACGAAGATAATTTATTTTTATGAATGAATTATTATTATTTTTTCTTCTCTTTTGAATGAATCTTTTATTTTATTTTTGTGTATGGTTAATAAATGAATAACCGAACCAAACCAAATCAAAACCGATAACAACCAAATCAATGGATGTATATTTTAATTGGTTTGATTTGATTTTAATAATTTTAAAACTGATTAAATTAATTTGATTTTGATTTTGACTAATAACCAAACCAAACCAACCCGTGAACACCCATAAATTATGACTACACATCCATTAATATGAATATTATCATAAAATATTCATTTTAATTATTACTCCATCCATTCCTTTTTAATTGTCATATTTTGCTTTTTGAGAATCAATTTGACTAGATTTCTTAACTAAATTAGATTACATTAGTTTAATATTTCAAAATAAAAATTTAGATATTCAAAAACTATATAAAAAATACTATAAATTGTAAAAATTTGCAAATCAATGTGAATAAAAATCACATCTTAAAATATTAATCAAATTTGATATTATTTGACTCTAAAAAAATTATGATCATTAAAAAGGAATGAATAAAATATTTATCAAAATTTAAGACTATACATCAACTAAATTAAAGTTATGATAAAATATTTTTATATTAATCATTATTTCGCGAAGAACAATAGTAGGTAAGGAGTAAACAAAATAATAGATGCTAGGTACACTAAAATTTAGGAGATGATCACAACCGTTAAATAATAGATGATGGGTCCCACAAAGAGATGGGGTAAAATGCGTGTTAAATGTGGGTCCCACAGAAGGTAATTGTGGGCCATAGGTTGGTTGGTGGTGTATGAAAGACGTGAGAATAAAGCGAGTGAACTCTACGCGCCTTTCCCTTCAATTTCGCTTCTTATAAATACTGGACCAGAACTTCACCAATTTCGTCACCAAACTCAGATCCAAAAATCTCTTCTGTAGTTGTTCTTCTGCTCTCAAATTTCTTCGATCCGAAAAAAGTTTCTTCAAATTTTCAGAGGTATGTTTATCAAATCCATCCATGGAGGAATTTACAGTTTTTTTTTTCTGTATTTAGATTTTTTATTTTGTTTGTTGTTTTGATCCATTAGATCTGTTATGAATCATCTTCGAGCTTGTGTTTTGTGTGGATTTAGGATCTAGATCTCGGCATTTGTGCTGTAAATGAACACGTTATGGCATTTCATACTGTAAATTAGTGTTTTTTTAGCGACATTTTTCCAATATGCAATTGTTATGTGTTGTTATCAGAGGTATGTTTTCAAATCCATGGCGGAATTTACTGTTGTTTTTTCTGTATTTAGATTTTGATTTTGTTGTTGTTTTGCTCCATTAGATCTGTTGTGTATCATCTTCGAGCATGATCTAGGATCTAGATCTCAGCATTTCTACTGTGAATATTCTTTATCATGTCAGTTCATGCGTGTTGATTCGTTTCGAAAAGAGTTAAATGTATGTAAGTTAGTGTTTTTTAGCTCATTTTACAATATGCAAGTGCTACGTGTTGTTTTTTAGAGGTATGTTTCTCAAATACATGGAATTTATAGTTCTTTTTGTGATTTTGTTGTTGTTATACTCCATTAGATCTGTTATGAATCATCTTCGAGCATGTTTTAGGATCTAGATCTCAGCATTTCTACTCGTTATGTCATTTCGCACATGTTGATTGGTTTCGAAAACGTCAAATGTCTGTAAATTAGTGTTTTTTTTAGCAACATTTTTCAGTATGCAAGTGTTACTTGTTGTTTTTCAAAGCCATGGAGGACTTTACAGTTTTTTAATTATTAGATTTTGATTTTGTTGTTGTTTGCTCCATTAGATCTGTTGTGAATCATCTTCAACCATTTTTTAATTTTATATTTTGGATTTAGGATCTAGATCTCAGCATTTCTAGTGTAAATGAACTCGTTATGTAGTTTCATATATGTTAATTCGTATAAGATCTGTGTTATGAATCATTCTTCGTGCATATCGTTTTGTGGATTTAGGATCTAGATCTTGGAATTTCTACTGTGAATATTCTTCTTATGTCATTTCATACATGGTGATTCGTTGCCAAAAGCTTCAAATGTCTGTAAATTAGTGGTGATCTGACAACATTTTCCAATATGCTAACATTTTTCTTCCTTTTTTCTCTATTGGATTTTGATTTTGTTGCTTTTTTTTGCTCCATTAGTTTCGTTTTAGATCTGATATTGCTCTTTTTTGTCGATATACGGTCTATATCTCAGCATTTCTACTGTAGATATTCTCATTTACATGTTGATTCGTTTCGAAAGCGTCAACTGTTATAGCAACATTTTTTCAATATGCAATTGTTACATGTTTTTACTCCTTTGGTTTGTTCTTAGATCCCTTGTATTGCTTACATTAAGTAAAAGCACTTTGGAGTTCTCAAGCATTGTGGTTTATATGGGGCAGTTTATTGGGAATATGATATGTGCCTTATGGTGGTCTTATAGTATGATTTTTGTTGGCTAATAGCTGACATATAGTGGGGGAATGTTTTAGAAAATTCTTCTGGATGTCTTTTCTTTGGTTACCTTTGTTGCAGGGAATGGTTGTTGCCTGATTAGTTTCACTGTCTTATGTGTAGTACTAGCAGTTTTTGCTTGATTTACTCTGGTAGATTGACTATTTTAAGATAGGTTTTAACATGTTCTCTTAAATTTGGTCAGAGCAGACATGGAAACTTTCTTGTTCACCTCAGAGTCGGTCAACGAAGGCCACCCCGACAAGCTCTGTGACCAGGTCTCAGATGCCATTCTTGATGCTTGTCTAGAGCAGGATCCAGAAAGCAAGGTCGCATGTGAAACCTGCACAAAGACAAACATGGTTATGGTCTTTGGAGAGATCACAACCAAGGCCACCGTAGACTACGAGAAGATTGTTCGTGACACATGCAGAGGCATTGGGTTCATCTCAGCAGATGTTGGCCTTGATGCTGACAACTGCAAGGTCCTTGTTAACATTGAACAGCAGAGCCCTGACATTGCCCAAGGAGTTCACGGTCATCTTACCAAGAAACCAGAAGAAATTGGAGCTGGTGACCAAGGTCACATGTTTGGCTATGCCACAGATGAAACTCCAGAGCTCATGCCCCTCACCCATGTTTTGGCCACCAAGCTTGGTGCCAAGCTTACTGAAGTGAGGAAGAACAAAACCTGCCCATGGCTCAGGCCAGATGGCAAGACCCAAGTTACTGTTGAGTACAAGAACGACAATGGTGCCATGGTCCCTATTAGAGTTCACACTGTTCTCATCTCAACCCAGCATGACGAAACTGTCACAAACGACCAGATTGCCCAGGACTTGAAAGAGCATGTGATCAAGCCTGTGATCCCTGCTAAGTACCTTGATGAGAACACCATCTTCCACCTCAACCCATCAGGTCGCTTTGTCATTGGTGGTCCACATGGAGATGCTGGTCTCACTGGCAGGAAAATTATCATTGATACCTACGGAGGCTGGGGTGCTCACGGTGGAGGTGCCTTCTCAGGAAAGGATCCCACTAAGGTGGACAGGAGTGGTGCTTACATTGTTAGGCAGGCAGCAAAGAGTGTGGTCGCCTCAGGACTTGCTCGCCGCTGTATTGTGCAGGTTTCTTATGCTATCGGTGTGGCTGAACCACTTTCCGTGTTTGTTGACACTTACAAGACAGGAACAATTCCCGACAAGGATATTTTGGTTCTGATCAAGGAGAACTTTGACTTCAGACCTGGAATGATGTCAATCAATCTTGATTTGTTGAGAGGAGGTAACTTCAGGTACCAGAAGACTGCAGCTTACGGTCACTTTGGTCGTGATGACCCCGATTTCACCTGGGAGACTGTCAAGGTCCTCAAGCCAAAAGCTTGAGTGAGGTCTTGCATTACAATTTTTTGGCCAGTTAAATTTCTACTGGCCATTATTCTTGTTGCGGACCAATAAACAAGCTGCATTGGTGCTGGAAGAAGAGAACATGCGTTTCCATTCCGTGTCATCGAACATTTGTTATTTTCCTTTTTCTTTCTTCACCCTTTTTTGCAGTACCTTATTTCTATTTCGTTACGCTTATTGAGTAGCAGTGATTTAAGTTCTCCTTGTTTATCCAATTTATATATGATTCTATCATAGTATCTCCTGGGTGAAAAAACTTCCTGTTTAATGAAATTTTTTACTGTGATCATTTTATCTAATGAGAAATTTAGTCAGTTTATCAAATTGGTTTGCTTTCTTTTTCTGGAAACACATTGTATGCAAAATACAATCAGTAATAGTTTTGCTAATTGTAATCTTCCACGTGCATGGTAAATCTAGAAATGTGATAAAACTTGATGATACAAAAGTTTTGGACATCTTGTCATACAAAAGTTTGGTATTGAAAGCTTCATCTACGAATGCAGCCACAGACGGTCATGCAAGCGTTCTTCTCCGCCACCAAACATCTCATCAACCCTCTCACCATCTCTGTAGAAATGAAAAGTTGGTGTGTACCGAATGTTCAGTGTTGTCTCTGGACATTCATCAATATCAGCATACACGAAAGAGAGTTTTGGGAACATTTTGCTCAGGTCCCAAAACGTAGGAAGGATCTGGTTGCAGACACGACACCTGCAAATGCAAGAAAAGTTAAAATGCCAAAAACTTTTGAATAGTTTCTTGATCATTTGACGTCTTTCAGAATATAAAATGCATTTACATTGTCACAGTTTAATTTCCATATGTAAACAACGGGAAAAACATAAATACAGTGAGAAGATCCAAACAAGGAATTAGCGAGAATCCCAAATGACAACAATAAAAACATTCACCTTATGGATATCGACTTAGTTCACAGTTGAACATCCTTAGAACTAGTAAACGCTGGAAAGAGAACTTCAAGAAGAATTAGAGCCATGGCCTCGTGCGCTAGCAACTAACAATTTGACAGAGGAAGACAAACTAATTTCATATAGAGCTTTGAAACACAGGTGTTAAATTTAGAACTTTTGAATTGACCACTAATAGCCTGTTTGGATTGACTTATTTTTAAGCAGGTTATAAGTTGAAAACTGCTTATAAGTTTTTTTTAAAAAAAATAGGTGCAGGGCAACTTTTTTTTTTTGACTTATAAGCTGTTTTCAACTTATAAACTGCTTAACATAAGTTCATCAAAATAAACCCAACTATTTATTGGGGCTTATTTTAAGTACAAAATGACTTTAAGTTAGTCAGTCAAATACTCAAAAAAAGCTAAAAACAGCTTATAAGCCAATCCAAACAGCCTCTAAAACAGTTTTTGCAGCTTCAACTCATAAAAACATTTAAAGTAACCATCTCTAAAACTCAAGATACAATGAAAACCAAGAGAATTTAAAGATGATCTAGAGCCACAGCCTCGTTTACTAGCAAGTTACGAACTTGACAGAGGAAGATGAACTAATTTTAAACAGGATTTGGTAACACAGGTGCTCGCTGTGCACTTGAAAAAAAGCAGCAGCATTTATAGCAGTATTGCAGCTTCAAGCTCCTAACAACATCGAATAATATTTTAACTGCAGCCAACTTAGTCTTCAAAATCATATATAGGAGATTAGAGAATTATGTGAAATCTATCGGACACTCATTCGAGATCCTCGAGGGCTTTCACCTCAAGTCTAGATTGGAAAGCCTAAGTAATACCCCTTAAAGTTCCCTTTCAGACTTATAACTCTACATTCTGTAAAAATATCAAGCCTAAGTGATAATCACAAAAGATGCTGAAGAAATGTGTATATATCAAGGATAGAAAATTCAGAATCTAACAACCTTATTAGTAAAATGGATGTTCCGAGTTAAGATATATATCATGAGCAATACGGAAATAGACCAAAGTAATCTGTTTGTATAGCTACTTTCGGAGTAAATCTCATCAACTAGAACTAGTTTGATGAAACTGACCAACGGTATTTGTTTTACAAAAGAAATGGGATGGTAGATTAGGCTAGAAATATGCAAAATATCGAAGAATCCAGATAAGGAAAAGACCAAATAAAAGAGTTATAGCGATCCATTAACATACCAAGAAGCCCCATAATTGATTACAGCCTGCAAAACACAGTTTTCCCAAAGCAGAAGTCAGCAAAAGGTTTGGTTCATCGTTATGTATGAGTAGAAAAGCATGTTTCTTTCAACAAATAAGAATCTTTATACAGAAAATTTAAGCTAACCGGAGTTTTAGTTGTTCTGATAGTGTGAAAAATGTCCTTGAGATTTTCGTCACCGGTGGCTGTCATCAAGTTCCTCTGTTCATTCACTGGAAGTTTTCCTCTTTCTACTTTCTCACCCTCTTCACCCATTTTCACTTCTTCTTTTTCCCTAAATAATCATAATCCATTACTTGTCTTATCATAGATAGAAACAGTAGAATGCTGCAAAAGCCATATACTTGGAAGCAAAATTGAATACATTTCAAACAAATATTTCTTCAACAAAAGGATATACAAACCATAAATAACAACATACCCAGTGTAATACCACAAGTGGGATCTAGCCTCTACGGAGGTGATGTGTATGCAAATTTATCCCTACCTCGTAAAGGCAAAAAATACTATTTCTGATAGACCCTTGGCTCAGCTCAAGTAAAACATATAAAAAATCAAGCAAGTAAAGAAAATAAAGTAGCAAAGAAATCATGCTGAAAACAATGAAGTAGATAACAAAAGCAACAATAAATAATACAACCACTGAAGCAAAGGAAAAAACATGTAATACTAAAAAGGGGTAGCCTGGTGCACTAAGCTCCCGTTATGCATAGGGTCCGGAAAAGGGCCCGACCTAAAAAGATTTATTGTACGTAGCCTTACCTTGCATTTCTGTGAGAGACTATTTCCAAGTAAGATTGAAGAAAAGGATCCTAGGAGAGTAATAACAACAATACTACAATAACAACAACATACCCAGTGTAGTTCCACAAGTGTGGTCTGAGGAAGGTAGAGAGGTTATTTCCAATAACCCTCTGCTCAAGAGTAATAATAACAATACTACTACTACTACTACAACATACCTAGTGTAGTCCCACAAGTGGGATTTGGGAAGGACAAAAAGTACGCAGACATTACCCTTACCGCATAGGTATAGAGACTGTTTCCGAAATACCCTTGGCTCAAGAGTAACAATAATAATACTGATAGAAAAAATATTGTTAAATAATTCTATCTAGCTGAAGTAATATACCTTTAGGGTTGTTGAATGAGTAGATGTTTATGTTATATAATACCTGTAGAAGAAAAAAAACAATTGTTCAGTTGTTAGAGGCATTTCATCGAACACTTTTGCTACATAATGATATTCCTCTAATTTCTTAATAACTACTGTATTTTTTTGTTCCTAATGGCAATTCAGTTTGCTTCCATAGAATTTTTTTACAAAAAATAATCACATAAATGTATAAAATCTACCAAAAAAACATGAGGAAATAGATAAAAAAAATTCATATACATTGTACTGAATCAAACATTCACAAGGGCATCCAGAAAGAAGAGAGAAAACTAACCAGAGTTTACCAAATCCACACACAAACAGGAACCAATTTGGAGATAAGAGAGAAAAAATGAAGTAAGAGATACATATATGCTAAAATAAAAAATTGTCAGGTTCCAAAATAATAATTTATTTTAAAAATATTTTTAATCAATTTAATTTTATATTTTAAATTTTAACTTTAATAAATTAATTTATAACTACACAGTGTTAAAAGTACTTTTTTTCAAGGTAAAAATCTCTCGAGCCCATGTTCGAATATCACTAGTAACTAATGACACTTATAAGAAAAGCTCAATAACTTTGTGCAATATAAATGCATGAGTAGTTGAAGTATATTAGTGGTTTAAAGTTAAAATTGAATGAGCGCCTCATTTATTTATTTTTGCATAATTTAGCTTTTTAAAATGCAAAGTTGATAATATTTTTTTTATAATCGATCTATACAAGAATAAGGGTGATATCCAAAACGGTAATAATTACAGGGGTATCAAATTCCTAAGCTACAGTATGAAGATTTGGGAGAGAGTGGTGGAGATGAGGGTGAGCAGAGGAGTGTCAATCTCAGAGAACCAGTTTGGATTCATGTCGGGGCGGTCGACTACTGAAGCAATCCATCTTATGCGGAGACTGTGGAGAGATTTAGAGAAAGAAAAAGGGATCTCCATATGATGTTCATTGATCTTGAAAAGGCTTGTGACAAAGTTCCAATGGATGTTCTCTGGAGGTGTCTAGACGCTAAAGGTGTCCCGATGGTGTATATTAGGGCGATAAAGGACATGTATGCTGGAGCCAAGACTTGAGTTAGGACGGTGGGAGGTGACTCAGAGCATTTTCCTGTTGAGATGGTTAGGACAGTGGGAGATGACTCAGAGCATTTTCCTGTTGAGATGGAACCACATCAGGGATCTATGCTGAGTCATTTTCTTTTTCCCTTGGTGATGGATGAGCTGACGCGGTCTATTTAGGAGGAGGTTCCATGGTGTATACTTTGATTGATGAGACTCGGGACAGAGTTAATGATAGGTTGGAGGTTTGGAGACAAATGCTGGAGTCTAAAGGGTTCAGATTGAGCAGGACCAAAACAGAATATTTGGAGTGCAAATTTAGTGTTGTGGTGGATGAAGAGGGCAAGGAAGTGAAGCTTGCCACTCAACCTATCCCCAAGAAAGAAAGTTTTAAATATCTTGGATCTATCATCCAGAGTAGTGAGGACATCGATGATGATGTCACGCACCGCATTGGGGCAGCGTGGATTAAATGGAAGCTTGCCTCTGGAGTCCCGTATGATAAGAAAGAACCATATAAACTTAAAGGTAAGTTCTACAGAATGGTGGTTAGGCCAGCGTTGTTATATGGAGTGGAGTGCTGGCCAGTAAAAAACTCTCAAGTTCAGTTTATGCATGTTGCAGAGATGAGGATGCTGAGATGGATGTGTAGACACACTAGGAGTGATAAGAATAAGAATGAGGTTATTCGGGAGAAGGAGGGAGTGTCATCTGTGACAGACAAGATGAGAGAAGTGAGATTGAGATGGTTTGGGCATGTGCAGAAAAGGAGTGTCGATGCCCCAGTTAGGAGGTGCGAGCGGTTGAAGTTTGGGGTTATGCGGAGGGGAGGGGTAGACCGAAAAAGTATTAGAGAGAGGTGATTAGACAAGATATGGCGCTACTCCATATCACCGAAGACATGACCTTAGATAGAAATGAGTGGAGGTTGCAGATTAGGATAGAAGGCTAGTTGGAATAGAACAGTGTCTTGCCGTGTGTCGGTTTAGGGGGATTGTAGGTCTAGGCGTACCTTTATAGCCGTGTTGTTATTGCCTTTGATTATCACATGACTTAGCTATTGTTATTGTTCTTGTCTTGTAAAATTTGCATCTTTTTTTTGCCATTATGCTATATATATTATTTTTCTCTATTACTTGGGACTGTGACTTTTGAGCCGAGAATCTTTCGGAAACAACCTATCTCCATGAGGAAGTGGTAAGGCGTACATGTTACCCTCCCAGACTCCACTTGTGAAATTTCATTGGATATGTTGTTGTTGTCGTTGTTTTTCTGGTTCTTTTTCAAATGATAATATAACCAATTCATTTCCTTCTTGCTTGAGATATAATCCTTCACATATATCAAACTACTAATAATTTTTTGCTTTTACGTAAAAAGTTCACTTTATCTATCAATAGTACTCAAATATTTTTTGTTTTTATTAAGAAAACATATAACCTATCGACCCTATATACATGAAATCAATACAGAGGGCTAGACAGAGAATATCTATAGTGAGCGAGCTAACTCTCACTAAGGAACTCGATAAAATAGCCCTCTATCTCCGGGAGAAGAAGGCACCGCCTCAAAGAATGGGCGGCAATGACAAAACCTAAGCAATAGTTAGTAAGAAATATAAATCTCCATAAAATTATAAAATCATGCATCTCGGTTGACACTTGTATGGAATTGGCGTGTACCAATTTAGGTCAAATTAATAAGCTTACGACTATTGAACAAACTTGGTTGACGCCTGATACTGCTTAAATAAAAGCAACTCTATTTCTATACTCTTTCTGTAATAACTTGGGTAAGAATTCCAATAGTCTCGCCATGATCCACCCAACTCTTTTTTGGCATTTAGGGATCACTCAACAAGAATTAGACGATTTTCTCATTTTTTTCGTGTGTTAGTCCATAATTTTTTTGATGATATGATTTTCTGTCAATTTTTTTAAATCCTTTACAGAAACATCCGTAGTTATCCGGGTAAGAATTTGAGTAGCTTCGCCATGATCCAAATGACTCGTTTGGGCATTTAGGGGTTACTCAATAGGAATTAGGAGATTTCTTAATTTTTCGCATGTATTATTCCATGAATTTTTTAGTGATATGACTTACGGTCAATATTTTCAAAAATCTTTAAAGAACCATCTATAATGACCTGGGAAAGAATTAAAGTAGTATCGCCATGATATACGCAATTTTTTTGGCATTTAGGATCACTCAATAGGAATTAGATAATTTTCTCAGTTTTTCATGTGCATTAATTCATATTTTTTTTGTTGATATGGCTTCTACTAAGTTTTATTCCAAACCCTTTACAAAATCATCTATAATAACTTGGGGAAAAATCCAGTAGCCTCGCAATAATTCACACGGTTTTTTTTGTCATTTAAGGGTCACTCAATATAAATTATTCATGTGTGTTAGTCCATAAATTTTTTGGTGATATGACTTTTGATCAATCGTTTTTCAAAATCTTTACAGAACCATCCGTAATTATATAGAGAAGAATTCTTCTAGCCTTGCCATGATCATAGCGACTTCTTTTTGGCATTTAGGGCCACTCAATAGGAATTATGCGATTTGCTCAGTTTTTTGTATGTGTTACTCCATGAGTTTTTTGTTGATATGACTTTCGGTCAATTTTTTCAAAATCTTCATAGAACCATATGTAATGATCCGGGCAATAATTCCAGTTGTCTCACCATGATCCACGTGACTTTTTTGACATTTAGGGTCCACTCAATAAAAATTAAGTGATTTTTTTATTTTTTTCATGTATGTTAGTCCATTAATTTTTTGATGATATGACTTTCAGTCAATTTTTTTTAATTTTTTTACAGAACCATCCGTAATGATCTAGGAAAGAATTTCAGCAGCCTCACCATAACCCACACAACTTATTTTGGCATTTAAGGGTCACTCAATACGAATTGAGCCATTTGTTCATTTTTTCGCGTGTTAGTCCATAATTTTTTTTGGTGATATGACTTATGGTCAATTGTTTTCAAAAACCTTTAAGGGAATCTCCTTAATGACTTGTGGAAGAATTGAGGTAGCCTCGCCATGGTTCACACAATTTGTTTTGCATTTAGGGCCACTCTACATGAATTATGCGATTTTCTCAGTTTCTTATGTGTGTTAGGTCATTAATTTTTTGGTGATATGACTTCCTTTTAGTTTTTATTCCAAAACCTTTATAGAACTATCCGTAATGACTTGAGAAAGAATTTCAATAGCTTCGCTATAATCCACTCGACTTTTTTGGCATTTAAAGGTCACTCAATAGAATTGGGCGATTTTCTCAATTTTTCATGTGTGTTACTCAATGAACTTTTAGGTTATTGTTTCAAGTTAATGTTTTTCCAAAATTTTTATAGAACCATCTGTAATTACCTGGGAAAGAATTTTAGTAGCCTCGCCATGATTATAGTTGCTTTTTTTGACATTTAGGGACCACTCAATAAGAATTAGACGATTTTCTTAAATTTTTGTATGTGTTAGTCCATGAATTTTCTATTGATATGGCTTCTGATCAATATTTTTTAAAAAATTTTAATGAGCAATCTGTAATGACTTAGGTATGAATTCCTGTAGCCTCGTCGTGATCCACGTGGATTTTATTGGCATTTAGGGACCACAAAACAGGAATTATGCAATTTTTTCCAGATTTTTGTGTGTTAATCCATGATTTTTTAATGATATAACTTTTGATCAATTTTTTTCAAAACCTTTATAGAATATCCTGTAATGACCTAGGAAAGAATTCCATTAGACTCACCATGATACAAGCGGCTTTTTGATACTTTGGGGCCACTTAACATGAATTAGATAATTTTTCTCAATTTTTCGTGTGTGTTAGTCCATAATTATTTTGATGATATGACTTTCGATCAATTTTTTTTTTGAAATCTTAACAGAAACATCCATAAATTCCCGGTGAAGAATTTTAGTAGCCTCGCGATGATCCATGCAGCTTTTTTAGCATTTAGGGGTCACACAATATGACTTTTTTTATGATATGGCTCCCGGTTAATTTTTTTTAAAAATCCTTAATGAACCATTGGTAATGATTTGGATTAGTAGGCTTGCCATGATCCACACAACTTTATTGGCGTTTATGGGGCCACTCAACAGGAATTAGGTGATTTTTTCTCAGTTTTTGATATGTGTTAGTCGATGAATTTTTTAGTGATATAATTTTCGATCAATTTTTTTTCCAAAACCTTTACAGAACCATCACAATGACCGTGGGTGATTTCTAGAATGCTTGCCATGATCCACACAATTTGTTTTGAAATTTAGGGACCACTCAACACGAAGATAGAGATTTTTTCAGTTTTTCATGTTTATTAGTTTATGAATTTTTTGGTGATATGGTTTACGGTCAACTTTTCAAAATCTTTACAAAACCATCGATAATTACCTAGGAAAGCATTCTAGTAGCCTCGCCATGATCCACACACAATTTTTGCATTTAGGAGCCACTCAATAGGAATTAGGCGATTTTCTCAAATTTTCATGTGTGAGGCCATGAAATTTTTGGTGATATGACTTCTGGTAAGTTCTTTTTTTAAAAAACATTTACAGAACCATTCGTAATGACATAAGGAAGAATTTCAATAGCTTCGCCATGATCAATGCTGATTGTTTTTGTATTTAAGGCCACTCAACAGGAATTATGAGATTTTCTCAATTTTTTGGTATGTGTCATTCCATAAATTTTTCAGTAATATAGCTTCCGGACATTTTTTATTCCAAAAGTTTTACAAAGCCATCCGTAATAATTTGGGGAAGAATTTCAGTAGTCTTGCAATGATCTACGCGACTTTTTTTTTGGCATTTAGGGGTCACTAATAGGAAATAGACGATTTTCTCAATTTTTCATGTGTGTTACTCCATGGATATTTTTGGTTAGATGGCTTCCGATAGATTTTTCTCGAAAATCATCATGGAACCCTACGTAGGTATTATGAGATCAGTACATGCCGCCTCGGCATGATTCATGATACGTTCATACCATTTAAGGTCCGCACAAGAAGAATTAGGCGATTTCACTATTTTTTTTATGTGTTAGCCTATTGATATTTTTGGTGATCTGTCTTTCGGTGGAATTTTTTTGGAAACCATCATGTGACCCTCCGTAGGTACCCGAGATATCAATAAGTGTGGCCTCATAAAAAATTCACGGCGCGTTCAGAACATTTATGGGCCGTATAAGCGAAATTAGGCGATTTCGCCATATTTTCGTGTGTGTTAGCCCATGGATATTTTGGATGTATTGGCTTTCGATGGATTTTTCTCAGACACCATCATGTGACCCTCCGTAGGTACCTGAGGTATTAGTACGTGCGGTCTCATCCCGATCGACGTCGCATTCATAGCATTTAGATGCCGCACCAGAAGAATTAGTTGATTTCGCCATTTTGTTAGCGTGTGTTAGCCTATAGATATTTTTGGTGAACTGACTGCCGATTGATTATTCTTGGAAACCATCATGGGACCCTCCATTTTCACCCGAGGAATGACTACATGCGGCCTAGGCATGATCCATGGGTTTATTGCATTTAAAAGTTGCACAAGCGTAATTAGGCAATTTCATCATTTTTTTCTTATGTGTTAGCCATGAATATTTTTGATGAACTGGCTTCCGATGCATTTTTTTTGGAAACCATAATAGGGCCCTTAGTAGGTATCCGGGGATCATTACATACAGCCTTGCATTATCTCAGCGTGTTCATAGCATTTAGAGTCTGCACAAGCGAAATGAAGCAATTTTGCTATTTTTTCTTGTGTGTTCGTCAATGGATATTTTTGTTAAACTGGCTTTCGGTGGAATTTTCTCAAAAACCATCATGGTACCCTCTGTAGGTGCCCGGGGGATCAGTATGTGCGGCTTCAGCATAATCTACGGCTTGTTCATAGCATTTACGAGCCGCACAAACGGAATTAGGCAATTTGTCATTTGTTCGTGTGTGTTAGGAAATGTATATTCTTGGTGAACAGGCTTCCGATTGATTTTTCTTGAAAACCATTATAGGACACTGTAGGTATCCAGGGGATCAGTATGTACACTATCGACATAATCCACGGCGTATTAGGCGTTTTTACCTTTTTTTATGTGTGTTAATCCATAGATATATTTGGCGAACTAACTTCTTATGGATTTTTCTCATAAACTATTATAGGACACTTTGTAGGTACCCAGGGGATCAGTACATGTGGCATCGACACGATCCACAACGCTTTCATCGCATGGATCATGCGTTAATAGCATTTAAGGGTCGCACAAGTTGAATTAAGCGATTTCGCCATTTTTTCATGTGTGTTAGCCCATGAATTTTTTTGGTGAACTAGCTGGTGGATTTTTCTTAAAAACTGTTATGGTCCCCTCTGTAGGTACCCGAGATATTAGTACGTGTGGCCTCGGCATGATCCACATTGTGTCCATAGCATTTAGTGGCCGCTCAAGCAGAAATAAGCAATTTTACCATTTTTTCGAGCGTGTTAGCCCATGTATATTTTTGGTGAACTGGCTTTTGGTGTATTTTTCTCCAAAAACATTATGGGACCTTTGGTAGATATCGGGGGATCAGTACATGCGGCTTTGCCATGATCCAGGGCGCGTTCATAGCATTTAGGCGATTTTGTCATTTTTCGTGTGTGTTAGCCCATGAATATTTTTAGAGAACTGGTTTTTGGAGTATTTTTCTCAGAAAACCATCATAGGACCCTCTAGATATACCCTGACGATCAGTACTTGCAGCCTTGGCACGTTCCACTGCGCGCTCATACCATTTAAGGTCTGCACAAGCAGAATTTGACGATTTCGCCCTTTTTATGTGTGTTAGACCCTTGATATTTTTGGTGAACTGACTTTCTATGGAATTTTCTCAAAAAATATAATGGGACACTCCGTAGGTACCCTAGGAATCAGCATGTGCGGCCTCGATATGATCGACGGTGCATTCATAACATTTGAGGGCCGCACAAGCAAAATTAGACGATTTCACAATTTTTTTCGTATGTGTTAGCTAATGGATCCTTTTTGTGAACTGATTTCGGTGGATTTTTCTCAAAAACTAATATGGACTACCCAGGGGATCAATAGGTGCGGCCTCGGCACGGTACACGACGTATTCATAGCATTTAGGGACCACACAAGCATATTAGGCAATTTTGCCATTTTTTCATGTATGTTAGCCCATGAATATTTTTAGCGTACTCGCTTCTGGTGGATTTTTATCGGGAACCATTATGGGACCCTCCGTAGGTACCTATTGGATTAGTACGTGCAGCATCAACACGATCCATGATGCATTCATAGCATTAAGGGGCTGCACAAATAGAATTAGACGATTTTTTGATTTTTTACGTGTGTGTTAGTTCATGGATGTTTTTGATGAACTAAATTTTGGTGGATTTTTCCTTTAAACCTTCATGGGACCCTCTGTGGGTACCCAGGGGATAAGTACATGTGGCTTTGTCAAGATCCATGACGCGTTCCTAGCATTAGTATGTGTGGCCTCGGCCTAATCCACGTCGTGTTCATAGCATTTAGGGGTCGCACAAGAGAAATTAAGTGATTTTTTGTCATTTTTTCGTATGTGTTAGCCATGAATATTTTTGGTGAAGTGGCTTCCAGTAGATTTTTTTGAGAAACCATTATGGACATTCCGTAGGTATCCTGGGGATCATTACGTAAGGTCTGACATGATCCACAGTGCGTTCATTGCATTTAGGGGCCGCACAAGCGGAATGAAGTGATTTCACTATTTTTTTCGTTTGTGTTAGGCTATCGATACTTTTAGTGAACTGACTTCTGGTGGAATTTTCTTGAAAACCATAATGGAACCCTCTGTAGGTACTCGTATATTAGTACGTGTGGCCTCGACATGATTCCCGCAGCGGTAGATTCTCCCTCTGAAGTCGAGAAAGGCAGGCAAATATCCCCGGTGTATTCGTCATTTTTTCATTTGTGTTAGCCAATTGATATTTTTGGTGAACTAGCTTCTAATGAATTTTTTCAAAAATTACTATAGAACCCTTCGTAGGTACCCTCAGGATTAGTATGTGCGGCCTCGACACGATCCTCAGCGTATTACGCGAATTTGCCATTTTTCAAGTGTGTTAGTCCATTGATATTTTTGACAACTGGCTTTCAGTGGGTTTTTCTCAGAAACCGTTATGGGACCCTTTGTAGGTATCCAAGGGATCGTTACGTGCGAATTTGACATGATCCATGATGCATTCACAGCATTTCGGGGCCACACAAGTGGAATTAAGTGATTTTCTAATTTTTTTACGCGTGTGTTAGCCCATTAATATTTTTGGTGAACTGACTTTCAATGAATTTTTCTTAAAAACTATCATGGGACCCTCTTTAGGTACCCGAGGTATCAGTATATGCATCATCGGCACAACCCACGGTGTGTTCATAACATTTAGTGGACTCACAAGCAAAATTAGGCAATTTCGCATTTTTTTCATGTGTTAGCCCATGGATATTTATGGTGAACAATCTTTCGATGGAATTTTATATTTAACTTTCATAGGACTAGGGCTGGGCGTTCGATATTCGTTTGATATTTTCAAAGTTCGGGTTCGGTAATTCGGTAATTGGTAGTTCAAAGTATATATACCAAATATCGAACTTTCAAACTTTGGTTCGGCAATTCGATAATCGATAAATCAAACTTCAGTTCGGTAATTCAGTAATTGATAAATCAAACTTCAGTTCGATACGATATTCGGTAATACCATATTTTTTTAATAGTTAATGTACAATAAAAATTTATCCTCATTTAATATTTACATTAACCTAAAGAATATATATCTTAACTTATATTTTTATTACTACACTATAATTAAGTAATATATGTATTTTAACTTACCGAATATCGAAACCGAAATTGCTCTGAAGCCACATTCTACGGAGGAGAAATCATACATCATAAACAAAGAGAAAATAATTTATGAATAGATACAGAATAAAAAAATATTACCATGTAATAAAAATAATGAAAAAAGGTGAAAATAAAAATCTCTAATATATCACACATAATTTTTATACATATGTTTTTCTTTGATTTTTCCAAAAACTCTACATCACTGCACTAATTATTAATTAGTTCCTGCAAAGATATGAAAAAGTTGGAATCTTTCGTTTTCAATGTAACTACCAAACAGTTTATTTAGATAACTGACGTGGTTAATCATGCAAAGTAAAATTAGAATTTTTAACCAATTGCATAAATTTGAAATTAGAATTTATAATTTTACATGTACATGAATTTAAATTTTAGCAATTATCCATAATGTACGTATTTGAAAGTGTGCATATAGTATGATGTAAACGTGGGAAAGTTGAAATGAAAATGGTAAGGAAAATAAAAAATGGGATAGTTTTCTCTTACTAAACTCTTCTCTTTTAGGTAATTTTTCTTTTGTTTTTCCAGTTTTTTTGTATTAATAAAAAATAATAAAAAATCAATATTCGGTATCGAATACCGAACTGAATTACCGAATACCGAATTATCAAAATAGCCGATTCGGTTCGATAATTCAGTTTTTGGTATTTTATGCCCAGCCCTACATAGGACCCTCCGTAGGTACCTGAGGAATAAGTATGTGCAGCCTCAGCACGATCCACAACACGTTAATAGCATTTAGGATCCGCACAAGCGAGATTAGGTAATTTTGCTATTTTTTGTGTATACGGTGAGTTGGTTTTCGGTGGATTTTTCTCGAAAAATGTTATAAGAACCTCCAAAGGTACCCAGAGGATCAGTACGTGTGGCCTCGGCTCGATTCACATCAAGGGATTTCGCTATTTTTTCATGTGTGTTAGCTCATGGATATTTTTGGTGAACTGACTTCTAGTGAATTTTTTTGAAAATTATCATGGGACCCTCTATAGGTACCCAAAGGACCAGTACGTGTGGCCTCAACATATATCCACAGCTCATTCATATCATTAAGGGCCGCACAAATGTAATTATGTGATTTTGTCATTCTTTTGTGCGTGTTAGCCCATGGATACTTTTGGTGAACTGGCTTTCGATTGATTTTTCTTGAAAATTATCATGGGGCCCTATGTAGGTATCTAGGAGATCAGTATGTGCGTTCACGATACGATCCACAATGTGTTCATAGCATTTAGAAGTCGCATCAACATAATTAGGCAAATTCGCCATTTTTTCTTATTTGTTAGCCCATGAATATTTTTTGTGAACTAGCTTTCGGTGGATTTTTCTCCAAAATCATAATGAGACCTTCCGTAGGTAATCGGGGGATCATTAAGTGCAGCCTCGGCATTATCCCCAATGCGTTCATAGCATTTAGGACCGCACAAGCGGAATTAAGTGATTTTGTTATTTTTTCTTGTGTGTTAATCCATAGATATTTTTAGTGAACTGTCTTTCAATGGAAGTTTCTCAGAAACCATCATGGTACCCTCCTTAGTTATCAGGGGGATGAGTACGTGCTGCCTGGGCATTATCCACAATGCGTTCATAGCATTTAAGTCTGCACAAGTAAAATTAGGCGATTTTGTCATTTTTCGTGTGTGTTAGCCCATTGATATTTTTGGCGAACTGGATTTCAATCAATTTTTTCTTTGAAACCGTTTTGGAACCCTTCGTTGGTACACGAGGGAGTAGTACATGCGGCGTTGGGACGATCCACGCTGCATTCATAATATTGAGCGGTCGCACAATCGAAAATAGGCAATTTTATAATTTTTTTATGTGTGTTAGCCTTTTTAATATTTTTGGTGCACTGACTTTCGGTGAATTTTTCTTGAAAACCATAATGGATCCCTTTGTAGGTACCCGAAAAATTAGTATGTGAGGCTTCGACACTATCAAAGGTGCTTTCAAAGAATTTGGGGCCGCACAAGCGAAATTAAGCGATTTTATCATTTTTCGTGTGTGTTAGCCTATGATAATTTTTGGTGAACTGCTTCCAGTGGAATTTTCTCGAAAACCATCCTGGGATACTCCCTAGGTACCCGAGGGATCAGTACGTGCGGCCTCAGCACTATCTATGGCGCGATCATATCCTTTAGGTGTTGCACAAGAGGAATTAGGCGATTTCGTCATTTTTCGTGTGTTTTAGCTTATTGATATGTTTTTGTATGTGTTAGCCCATAGTTTTTTTTGGTGTACTGGATTTCAGTAATTTTTTATCGAAAATCATAATGGGACCCTTCGTAGGTACCGGGGGACAAGTACGTATGGCATCTACACGATCCAAGGTGCGTTCATAGCAATAATGCACATGAATATTTTGGTGAATTGGCTTTCGGTCAATTTTTTTCCAAAACCCTTGTGGGACCCTTCGTAAGTACTCGGGGGATCAGTATGTGTAGCTTCGACACGATCCATTGCTCTTTCTTAACATTTAGGGGCCGCACAAGCTGTATTAGTTAATTTTCTCATTTTTCATATGTATTAGCCCATGAATATTTTGGTGAACTGGCTTCCGATCAATTATTTTCCAATACCCTTATAGGACCTTCTGTAACTACCTAGGGATCAGTACATGTAACCTTAGAACGATCCACGATGCATTCATAGTATTTAAGGGTCACACAAGCGGAATTAGGTAATTTTCTCATTTTTTATGTATGTTAGCCCATAAATATTTTGGTGAACTGGCTTTCAGTGATTTTTTTCCGAAACCATTATAGGAACCTTCTTAAGTACCCCGGGGATTAGTACGTGCAGCCTCAACACGATCCACGACCCATTAATAGCATTTAGGAAATGCATAAGCAAAATTAGGTGGTTTTATAATTTTTCATGTGTGTTAGACCATTAATATTTTAGTGAACTTGCTTCTAGTAAAAAATTTTCTAAAACCCTTACGGGACCCTCTGTAAGTACCTGGAGGATCAGTACGTGTAGCTTCGGCATGATCCACGGTACATTTATATCATTTAGGGATTGCAAAAGTGGAACTAGATAATTTTTTCATTTTTCGTGTGTGTTAACCCATCAATATTTTGGTAAACTACCTCTGAATTTTTTTTTGAAACCATTATGGTACTCTCCGTAAGTATCTGGGGGATCAGTACGTGTATCCATGGCATGATACACAGTACGTGTAACATTGGCATGATACACGACGCATTCTTAGCATTTAGGGTCACACAAGCGGGATTAGGTGATTTTCTTATTTTTTGCGTGTATTAGCCGATCAATATTTTGGTGAACTGGCTTTCGATTAATTTTTCCAAAACACTTATGGAACTCTCCTTAAGTACACGGGAGATCAGTACGTGTAGCCTCGACATGATCCATGACGCATTCATAACATTCAAGGGTTGCACAAGCGAAATTAGATGATTTTCTTATTTTTCGTGTGTGTTAGCCCATTAATATTTTGGTGAACTGGCTTTCGATCAAGTTTTTTCTGAAATCATTACCTGAGGGATCAGTACCTTTAGACTCAGCATGATCCACGATACATTCATCGCATTTAGCAGTTGCACAAGCGAAATTAGGAATTTTTTCATTTGTCATTAGTGTTAACCCATGAATATTTTGATGAACTGACTTTTGATCAATTTTTTTCTGAAACAATTATGGGACCCTTCGTAAGTATCCGAGGGATCAGTACGTGTAGCATCGGCACGATTCAAGGCACATTCCTAGCATTTAGGAACCGCTCAAGAGGAATTAGGCGATTTTCTTATTTTTTGTGTGCGTTAGACCATTAATATTTTGGTGAATTGACTTTCAGTCAATTTCTTTTCTGAAACTCTTATGGTACCCTTCGTAACTATCCGGAGGATCAATACTAGTAACCATACCATGATTTACGGTGCATTCATAGCATTTCGCAGAATTAGACAATTTTTTTTATTTTTCTTATGTGTTAGCCCATTAATATTTTTATGAACTGACTTCTGATAAAAAAATAATTAAAACCCTTATGGGACCCTCCGTAAGTACCCGGAGAATCAGTATGTATAGCCTAGGCAAGATACACGACGCATTGATAATATTTAGAGGTCGCATAAACGAAATAAGGCAATTTTCTCATTTTCCGTATGTGTTAGCCCATGAATATTTTTTTGAATTGATTTCCAGTCAATTTTTTTCAAAACCACTAGAGGACCCTCTATAAGTACCCGGAGGATCAGTACATGTAGCCTTAGCACGATCCACGGCACATTCATAACATTTAGAGGCCGCACAATCGAAATTAGGCGATTTTCTCATTTTTCGTGTGTGTTAGCCATGAATATTTTCGTGAAGTGACTTTCGATAAAAAAAATTTAAACCCTTATGGGACCTCCCGTAAGTACCCAGAGGATCAGTACGTATATCTTTCACATGATCTACGGTGCACTCATAACATTTAGGGGCCGCACAAGCGGAATTTGACAATTTTCTCACTTTTCGTGTGTGTTAGCCCATGAATATTTTGATAAATTGGCTTTCGATCAATTTTTTTCTGAAACCCTTAAGGGACCCTTCGTTAGTACCCGATGGATAAGTACATGTAGCCTTGGCACGATCCACAGCGCATTCATAGCATTTAGGGGTCACGCAAGTGGAATTAGACGATTTTCTCATTTTTTGTATATGTTAGGCCATTAATATTTTGGTGAGTTGGAATCTGGACAACTATTTTTTGAAAACCTTATGGGACCCTCTGTAAGTACCTGAAGGATCAGTACGTGTAGCTTCGGCACGATCCACGGCACATACATAATATTTAGTGGCCGCACAAGCGGAATTAGGCGATTTATTCATTTTTCGTGTATGTTAACCCATGCATATTTTGGTGAACTGACTTTCGGTTCATTTTTTTTCAAAACCCTTATGGTACCATCCGTAACTATCCAAGGTATCGGTATGTGTAATTTCGGTATGATCTCAGGTGCATTCATTGCATTTAGGGAACACACAAGCAGAATTAGGTGGTTTTTTTTATTTTTTGTATATGTTAGTCCATGAATATTTTGGTGAACTGGCTTCTGGTCAAAAAAAAAATGAAATCCTTATGGAACCCTCCATAAATACCTAGGGGATTATTACATGTAGCCTCGGCATGATACCCGATGCATTTATAGCATTAGTGACCGCATAAGTGAAATTAGGCGATTTTCACATTTTTCATATGTGTTTGCCCATTAAGATTTTGGTGAACTTGCTTCTGATCATTTTTTTTCCTAAACCATTATGGGACCCTCCATAAGTACTCGAGAGATCAGTATGTATAGTCTCGGCACGATCCATGATGCATTAATAGCATTTAAGGGTCGCACAAGCGGAATTAAGGAATTTTTTTATTTTTCATATGTTTTATCCAATGAATATTTTGGTGAATTGGCTTCCAGTCAATTTTTTTCGAAATCCTTATGGGACCCTCCATAAGTATTCGGGGATCAGTACATGTAGCCTCGGCACGATACACGGTGCGTTTATAGCATTTAAGGGCCCAGTAGAGGAATTAGATAATTTTCTCATTTTTTTTGTGTGTTAGCCCATAAATATTTTGGTGAACTGGCTTTCGATCAAATTTTTTCCAAAACCCTTATAGGACCTTTAATAAATACCCGAGAGATCAGTATGTGTAGCTTCGACATGATCTACTGTGCATTCATAGCGTTTAGGGGTCGTACAAGCAGAATTAGGTGATTTTTTTTATTTTTCATATGTGTTAGTCAATGAATATTTTGGTGAACTGGCTTCTGGTCAATTTTTTTGCGAAACCCTTATGAGACCCTCCGTAAGTATCCGATGGATTAGTAAGTGTAGCCTTGGCACGATTCACAGCGTATTCATAGCATTTAGGGGCCGCACAAGCGGAATAAGACGATTTTCTCATTTTTCGTGTGTGTTAGCCGATAAATATTTTGGTGAACTGGCTTCCGTTCAATTTTATTTCGAAACCCTTTTGGGAGCCTCCTTAGGTACCCGGGGATCAGTATATGTAGCTTCGGCACGATCCACAACGCATTTATAACATTTAGGGACCGCACAAGCGGAATTAAGCGATTTTCACATTTTCATGTATGTTAGCCCATGAATATTTTGGTGAACTGACTTTCGATCAATTTTTTTCTGAAACCCTTCGTAAGTACCTAGGGATCAATACGTGTGGTCTGGTGAATAGTAATCATAACAATTCTAATATAGCAAAATTCCTTATCGGATAAGTTTTGACTAATAGATATTATGTGACAGTAACTTAAGGAGAATTTTGACTCAAGCAAATGTAAGAAAGCAAACGAACAAAACAAATAATTGATTTTATATTTACACAATTATAATTTTCCTTCGAGGAGATTTCAGATGAAGCTTTTACGCCCCTCAAGCTCCCATGTGTTCAACCCCAATTACAAAGCTTCTAAAACTAGCTACCAATCCACACCTTTTCCTTATACAAAACTGTACAAATATGAAACATCTCATGAAATTTCATGCCCATTTCATCACAAATGGCCTTTCAAATGACACCCTTTTCCTCAGTGCCATTCTTTCTTTTACAGCACTTTCTCCTACTGGAAATTTAGCATATGCCCATTTGGTTTTTAACCAAATTAATTCACCCAATACTTTTATGTTCAATACTATGATTAGAGGTTATGGTTCTAGCTCTAATCCAAGAAAAGTAATGAGTTTTTACATCAAAATGTTGCGATATGGTTTTTTTCCTAATCATTATACTTACCCTTTTGTGATTAAAGCATTGTGTAGGACTCAAAGTTACATTCTTGGTGAAGCATTGCATTGTTCTGTGATAAAATTTGGGCATGTTTTGGACCTTCATATAGCAAATTCACTTCTACATATGTATGCAAAGTTTGGGTTTTTCGCCAAGATCATGTATCTGTTTGATGAAATGCCTGAACCAGATGTAGTTTCTTGGAATGTGATTATTGATGATCTTGGTAAAAATGGTTGTTTTGATGAGGTTTTGGCTGCGGTTAATGAGATGTGTTGGAATGGGGTTGAGCCTAACGCGGTTACATTTCTTGGACTTGTTTCGTGTTCTTTGAAAATGGGGGATTTTGGTTTAGGTAAGTTGGTACATTTGTATATTATGAAGAGAGGAATACACATGAGTGAAAATCTTGTTAATGGGTTGATTGATATGTATGCGAAGTTTGGAGATATGGAGTCTGCTGAGAAGTTGTTCGATAGGATGCAGATGAAGACGGTTTTCTCATGGACTTCACTTCTTGATGGTTTTATACAAAAGGGTGAACTAGAAAGAGCTGGTGTTGTTTTTCATCAGATGCCTAAGGATACTACTGCTTGGAATGTCATGCTTAGTGGGTATTCCGAGGCAGGTGATATGAGTTCAGCAGAGACAATCTTTCGAGCAATGCCAGATAGAGATTTAGTCTCATGGAACACTATGATTCTTGGCTATACTCAGAACAAGATGTATATGAAGTCCTTAGAGTTGCTAAGAGAAATGCTCGGGTTTGGACTGAAACCTGATCGGATAACATTAGTTGGGTTGTTCTCAGTGTGTGGATATGCAGGTGTACTGTTTATCGGTGAAGCCATCCATTCTTTCATGGAAAAACAGAACATAAAGGAAGAAGAAGTTGAAGTAGCCTTGTTGGATATGTATAGCAAGAGTGGTGATCCTGAGAAAGCTCTTAGAGTATTTTACGCGATACGTAGAAAATCAGTGTTGGCTTGGACTAACATGATCGTCGGACTAGCAATGAATGGTCTTGCAAATGAAGCTCTTATGTTGTTCCATCAAATGTGTGATGAAGGAACAGGTCCTAATGAGATAACATTTTTAGGTGTTTTATGTGCTTGCAGCTATGCAGGTTTAGTTAAAGAAGGCAAATGGCTGTTCAATGCTATGAGTAAAGTACATGGCATTACACCAAGATCTGAGCACTATGGTTGTATGGTTGATCTTCTAGGCCGGGCCGGTTTGCTTAAAGAAGCAGAGATGTTTATTCATGATATGCCTGAAAAGGCTGATGCTGGCATCTGGGGTGCCTTACTAGGGGCTTGTAGGATGCATGGTGAGGTTCAAATGGGTGAAAAGATAGCCAAGATTGTGACACAAATGGACCCGTATCACTCAGGACGTTACATTCTTCTCTCCAACATTTATGCTGCAGAAAACAGATGGCTTGATGCTGAAAAAGTAAGGAAGAAGATGAAAACTGAAGGTATACACAAAACACCAGGATTCAGTTTGGTTGAGATGAAAGGTGAAATGCACCAATTCATAGTAGGCAATCATTCTTAATGAGGAAATTTGCCAATTATGATGCATGTACTAAAGACACACTTTGACAAGTCTTAGCTCTTAATATGTGTTAGCAAAGAGAGATCGAAGACAAAGATTTTCTGACTCTGTGCGAGCACTAGATGGAAAAGACAGATAAAGGAACAACCCAATGGAAGAGCATACCTCAAGGGGCACCAATCTCCCCTAGCAAAGATCTATCTGCTCGAAGGAAAATACTTGAGTATTGCACTTCAGGGTAAAGAGTTTCTTCTCCTAGTAGACTTAAACTATGGTGCTTACGAAAGATTTTAAGATCTTTGTTTAGTTTGTTTCCAATGTACAAAAAAAAAGGGGAGTCCACTGTGGATACACAGCTTTGAGCTAACAAAATGACACAGAAAACGTTGTATTTCGACTTCTGTTCCTTGTAATATTCTTCTTTCAATGAGACATGAGATGATTCAACCGAGCCAACCGAGTATAAAATATAAGCAGGCATTATAAGTAACACCAATGAGGTGCTTCATAAGGAGCTAAGAAAATGTGATTGATAGTAACATAATGTAACCAAGTAAATTGCAGATGATAGACTAGTAGTACAGAATATAAGAGATTCTGTGCAACAGAAAGGCTGTTTGATCCCAGAGTTACAAATAAGCTTCAAGTAATTGTGTTCCTTAAACTGTATGAAATAGTAAACATTTGTATCAAGAGTTGCAGTTGAGCTGATATTGAAACTACACTTTCTTTCCTCTTTAAGACCATAGTTTCCTGGGTCTTTTCTTTTCGTTCAGCGCATCCTTCTCCCTCGTTGTACCTTCAATCTCCTTTTTGGCATTTGCAAGTCCAAAATTTAGAGGCCATTTTAGGCCCATATAACTTGGATATGCAAGCCAAGAGCAACAACCAGGGCAACTAGGGAGGTCACTCAATTTCAGAGAATGCACCTGGATGAAATATTTTGCACAATGACTGAGAAGCAGCTTCTATTCTTGATAGATCCTACAGCAACACAACAAATTCATTCAACTTGATCGAAAGAACATGCTTCAAAACCATGTGACATCTTCGGTAAGAGGTTACTTACCTTTCCTTCGAATGTAATTATAAGAGGGCCTTCTCTTGATTCGCGATAGCCTCCTTCATATCCAAGAAAACAGGTAAAGTTATTATAATTGGACGGAGAGAAAAACTGGACGGGCAGCAGGGGAAACAATCAATTTACCAATGTAAAGATCAGGAAACTGAGCACAAAGCTTTGACAGAGGTTGAGCAACTTCAACCTGCAATACAAAGTGATTATGCAATAGGACAAAATACAAGAGAGTAAATAATTATTTGTAATGTCATTATGTTATAACTGAAACTTAAAACTTAATCATAATGACCCACTCAAAATGAAGAAAAGAGAACAACGGAATAAATAAACTGCGCCCAACTATTCTAGAAGGTTAACTAGGAAGAATTAATAGAAATTATATTGATGAGCGAATTTGTATATTGTTACCAACAGTATCTGTAATGATGATTGCATGATAACTAAAATATGGAGCAGGTTTCCTTGCATTTATGTATTTGTGTAGAATGTTGGCAGCACATTAGATAAAAGTTATGCAGGCACGCATTTTCTATTTATAGCATACTCCAACCCCAAATGTCTGTATCCAGGTGACTGCCATACAATGAGCAAAGATCTGCAAGTGCTTTCCATGATCAAAAAATATTCTCTATGCCTTTACAAATGCAAAAAACTTTCAAGTAGGATGTATCTTTCTGGGGAAAGCTGTTTTGTTCACTTCCAAATTCTTTACATACATGCTACAATTGGTTATGACTTGTGAGCAATCCATCATGAAGATATAAATATCAGTTCTACATATGTACATGTGACAGATGGAATCAGATTGATGCCCAAGACATAACATTCTCTTATATCTACGGTATCATCAGATCATCCCGGACACTAACAATTTAGCAGCAAGAGGCATGATCTTGACGGCTAAGAATCTCAGGAAGGGGAACATTACTTATGTAAGTTGGTGTTTAAGTAAAAGGGTTTGGGTGAAGATGTCGACCACGGACCACCTTCTCATTCATTGCCGGTAGCATCGATACTATGGTGGGAAATCCTAGATTGTTTCTACATGATTTGGTACCTTTTCAGTGATGCTAAGCACAGTGAGAGAGGTAATGTTCAGCTGGAATTATGGTAGAAGGAGAAGACGAAGAGCAATGGAAGCTTGTGCCAAAGAAAGAGGAACGCTTTTGTCCTTTCCATTCACTCGGATTTCTTCCGTTTCATCGATTTTGTCCGGATCCCACCCTTCTTCCGAAAAAAGGGAAGTGCTCCCCGCCGGTTGTTGGAACGACGCGAGCCAGGCCGGGTCTCGATTCAGAAAGATGAAGGGCCCAAAAGTCTAAATAGGGGGTGCAAAATTCCCCATCTCATTGGGGGCGGAAAACGAATCCCTTTCTAGTTGCTCTGGAACAATTAGGAGATTCTATACAGGGTTTTGCTGGCATAGAGATGAATTTTGTTCGGTTGAGGAATAAGTCTTTTTACTTAAAAATGGTAACAGTAGTTAAGTAGTTTTATCTCTAATTTCTTTTTGGTGCACCATATTGGTTCCTTTATGTATAGAAGATTCAATGTTGTTCGTAGAAAATCATCTCTTTTGTAGGTTTTTTGCTATACTGCTTGTATACGGACATGTTTCTTGCCCAAAAATTCATAAAATTTATTACTTTAACAAAAGAATATAGGTAACTAGAGATTTGTACATTCTTCACGAAGACTAGCTGACATGAAACTTAAATTCACTTTTCAGAACTAGGATCTCAGAAATAAATCTAAAATTTGTCAGGAATAATTAATAACTTCTCAGGAAACATAGAGACCATCATTTTCCAAAACACCAAGAAGAGTCCCCATAAGAAGGGCCAGAAGTCTTCTGGATCACTCTGGGATGCCATCAAACATCTTTTCCTAACAAGAATACTGTGGAAGAAACGAAACTTGGAAAGGCACTTATTAGCGCATGCTGAAAAAGGATTCAAGAATACTAATGGTATATCAAAGGAAATGACTCTTGTAGTTCACAATATCACACACCAACAAGGAAAGTTAAAAAAAGAAGCAAAAGGAGAATCTAAGAAAGGGTTCCTGAGAACTCACATCAGAAAGAGTTGTTGCAAAGCATTTTGATACAAATGGATCTATCAGTTCCAGGATGTCATTAGATTTTGCCAATTCAATCAGACAATCCCATTGCCGATCCATCTCTACAGCATTTGTTGCAGTGAGAACAATCACATTATGGCACTTGATCTACAAAGGTAATGCACATGGTCAAAAAGTTTCTACTTCGTAAGTATCTTAAACAAATAGGTAAAGAGGCATCAGCAACAATATAACAAAGACATAAAACAGCCCCATGAAATTAAAAGATTAGAGAGGGAGAAAAAATAGAGGAAATCGAGGCAAAGAAAAGGTAGGTTCACTATCAGTAATCAGCTTTTTTGATTTTGTTAACCACATTGACAACTTTGAATAAGCCAACAAAACTACTAGTGCTACGTAAGAACATTCATTTACCTGTCATTTATAGTGATCCAATTTCTTCACTTCTTAAAATATTAGGGTTTCCTATTTTCTTATTCTTTAATAAAATTAATCTATTTTCTAACAACTTCAAAGGAAAATAAGTAACGTAGGAGAAGGAAAATTACAATCAAGCAGCAGCACTAGAATTATCTAGAATGGAAAGGTTGCAACAGTAACAAAACTATGCCTCAATTCCAAAATAGTTCATATGATCACCCACATCCATTCTGCTCTATTTTAGCCTTCGTCTATATGAATCACCCATATCTATTTGCCTCTATTTGAGCCTTTTTTCATTCAAATACTCAATAATTTGACTTTTAAGATGAATTAGATATTTTCTAAAACTAAAGGTTCTCTTAATCTCATACTTATTCTTATACACTAACATACAAATCTTCAAATATCACTGATAAATGCCAGACTTAAGGTAAATAAAACAACACAGCTAAGTAATGGATTCTCGCTTTATATGAATCCAATACTGTGTTTTTTCTTTGCTACATTCACATGAATTCCAAAAATGTAGAAATTTTGAGTTCAAAATTTCTCTTATTGTGATTTTAGGTCCACCTCATTCCGGTTAATAAATGCAATCATCATATTGTCGCATGAACTGATGGGTACATTTAAGATCTGCATATGACATGAACAAACCATCTGCGGAGGACTGATTCACAGAGGATTCTCCTTCTTTTTCAGAAAAAGATTCCAAGAGCAATCTTCTATCATTTTTATTCTGTGTGCTACTTGAATCTTCTCATGATGTGATATGTTCTCAGCTTGTTTAATTTTGGGTTGTCACAATCCATCTTAAAACTGAATTTATATGACACTCATTTTGGGTTTTGTTGGACCTTTTAGGCCCAAAACTCATTCTCATGTAACATTGTTGGTTTCTCAACAATTCTATAGAACTTGCCTTTCCCTTTACTACGTATCGATCCTATTTATTTTGTGTTACAACTTACATCTCTATCTATTATTCCATTATCTAGAATTCAAACTTTTATGCACAAAAATGCAAAAGAATAATAGCGTAGAAAAATTTAATTGACAAAGTAGTGATGAAATCTTTTCTTCAAGAGAAATTAAATAATTTTAGAGCTCATTGGTTGAAGTAAAAGACTTACGATATACTCAACGCACAGAGACTGAAGGATTTGAAAGGAACATCTAAGAAAATTCCTCTCTAGCTCCACGAAGTAGTGGTAAGGTCTGTGTACATTCTACCCTCCCCAGACCTTACTTGTGGGATTTCATTAGGTATGTTGTTGTATATAAGAAAAAATTGACAACTTAATTAAAAAATTACCAAACCTTCATTTTTTTAATCCAAACAGAAATGTCAACACAACATACTAAAATAGAATGCCACAGCCCAGGCCCAACTACCAAAGTGTTGTTCTCTTTGACATGACTCTTCTAGGCCCCCTCAAGGCAGTTGGACCCAACGGTTTTGCCCCTCTGGGCTTTTTTTTTTACCTAGACAATTGAATCCTGAACTCACATGCCCTTGGACTTCTCTTCCCCCTCCAGTGAGTCCAACTTTGCAACACATCCTTCACTGTGCCCGGCATCACCCATTGCTTTCCAAACACATTAAACACCACCCGCCATAACCGATTTGCCACTTTACAAAGCAATAGTAGATGGTCTACATCTTCACTGGAGTTTTTGCACATAAAACACCAATGATCCTCCTCTTTCTCAAATTTTCCACTATCAAGATCACACCCCTTGCTGCTAAACACAAAAACACACCTTCTCGATACTTTAGGAATCCAAATAGCATCCCATTCCAATGTGGATTTGCCTAAGGAAAGTGTCATTGCATACCTTTGTCTGAATTCAATCGACAACGGCCTGTGGATTATTACATAGAAATTCTTGTGAAATAGATGCTTTCCTCATTAGAAATTAACCATCACCATAAAAACCCTTGGTGACAAAAGAAAGAATCATTAGGAGATTCATACTTTAAGTAATGACTTCAATGGACAAGCAGGAATATACTTGGTAGGCAAACCAAACAAGTCCCAAGCCCTCTCCTCCCAACAGAGAACAAGAAAGGAAGGTAAAATTATAGACGTATGCCTATTCAGGTGTATAGACTCATACTTGAAAATGTCGCTGGCCAAACCTTGCCGACAAGAGGAAGAATCTTTAGAAGATTTATACGTTAGATAATGAAAGAAATGACATGAGCAAAAAATAGTTTGTGGGTAAAACCAAACAAGTCTCAAGCCCCCTCCTGCGAACAGAAAAAAAAAAAGAAGAGGAAAGCTGAGTATATCTTTGTGCCTAGTTGGATGTAATAGTGTCAAGATTTAAAAACATCGTTGGCTGGATGTAAGAGTACTTTTATCAAGACAAGATGATAAAGAACTATACAAAGAAAACTATGAAAATCAAAGATGAGAGATTTGCATTTTATACATGTTGCTGCTTCCTTCACTTCAAACATAGTTCTTTTTTTACAAGGGGAAAAGTAAACAGGATCTAATAGATGTTTCGATTTGTCAAAAGAAGATCTAGACAGTTTCACCAATAAAATAATTCAGCCATGTCGACCCAATTGGACAGCTCTGCTGTAACACTAGTCTTCTTTATATAGAAGAAAAATTCATCTTATAGCTTGATACATTCAGCCGGTTTGGACCTTTTTTGTTGGATATTTTGCAATAAGTATAAAGTAGAAATGATTCAAAGCATAAGTTGGATAGCATTATAAATTCTCTGAGATAAAGAAAGCAGCATAGAGAAAGAACTTTTTTTCTGTGATGAAGCAAGAAAGAACTTAAAATAACCATTATATTTCAGATAATGGCCAACATACCAAAGGCACAGGCAGCTGTTCATGATGCAACAATTCTGTAATACCCTCAGGCAACAGTGCCATCTGGAATAGGAAAAGAAACAACAGTTTAACTGTGACTGGTACTCCGGTAGTGTAGCTAAAATTGTTCACAAATATAATCATACATCCAATGAAAAAAATTTATAAATAAGTATTTATCTTCCTTGCACTTATTTCATTTGTATCTTAACAGATTCAGTTCATGGGCAACAAGATGGTGCATAAGTTCAAACTACAGTTTTTGAAACAATCTCTCGATTGACAAGAGTTCCAGAAGAGCCTTGGAGAAAAGTATCAGGACTTGAAACTTTTGGAGTCAGGATTTTGAAGGTGCACGTTATCATCTCATTAAATGCATCTGAAATACTGATGCATCCTGTAGAACTTAGAAAAGTGATATCTCCAAACTTCTATTCTCCAATTTGTATCAGATATTAAATCAGAAGTTCAGGTTATTAGGTGCCTCAGATGTCTAATATATCGTGTATGAGAACTATACTGAAAAGACAACATTATTCAGCTAATTTAGCAATCAAGATACAGAAACTCAATTCAAAGTCCCAAGAAGAAAATAAATTCTGGTCATGTAAACTGGATTCACCAGCCTAACACAGAGCTCTTTCATTAACCTTGGGATCCCTAAACTTGCCTCCATTATTTGGTGCACACCTAAACTATCGATAGTCTTAATTAGCCCTGAACTTGGCAATTTGATACCGTCACCTCTCCCCACCCCCACACACACACCCCGCCACAACCCAGCGGTTTACATGGCAAAGAGCGTGGCTATAACATCTTTTAGGCATGTGGGAGTGACGAAAAGGCAAAAATACCCTTCCAAGTAGGGTTTTCCCAAACATTACTTGCCACGTGATCTTATACAATTGTTTATTTGTACCAATTGTGTATTTCTTCTTATTCAATATAAATTGCAGATTTTACCCTAACTGTGTGTTTATTTTTTATTTCTTCTTTAGTGCAATAGTTATTTGTTTTAACTGTGGAAAAAAATGGCTGAAATTCCATTATTTATAGTCGAACAACAAAAGTTTTAGCCTAAATAAGGGAATTCTAACTGTGTATTTCTGTTTTAGTTCTTATTTAGATGTAATGATTATTTGTTCCAACTGTGTACTTCTTCGGGCCAAATCTGTAAAAGTTCGGCTAGAATTTCATCATTCTAAGCCAAATAAGAAAAGGTTTAGCCAAAATAATGAAATTCCAACAATGTATTTCTTTTTATTCCTTCCGTAGATGCAACGACTGTTCCGATTGTGTAGTTCTTTTTCGGGCTAAATCCAAGAAAAAGCTTGGCTGGAATTTAATCATTTAAGCCAATTTAAAAATGGTTTCAGCCAAAATAATGAAGTTCCAGACAAGTTTTTAGCCAATAGAAGATGATCCGAAAAATTGATGGATTTAAAAAGGTATAAAAAGTTGTTTTGTTTTTTTATAAAAGCCATGTGGACAAAAAAAAACATGGCAGGTGTGTCTCTCGCCTTCATCAGGTGAGAACACCCCAAGGGGTAAAAGCCGAAGGTGTCAAATTGTCAAGTCCAGCGGGGTTATTTTGACTCACAATAGTTTAGATGTGCATTGAACAAATTGAACCAAGTTCAGGCAGATCCCAAGGAATTATACCCTTTACCTTTCAATCAATTCCTAACAGAATGTAAGGAGAAATTTCATAATACCAGTGCATCAGAAGGTAAGACTGAAGCACCAAACTTACTCTATTAGCACAGGTAAACCAAAATGATCCTACTCGAACAAGAAGTAAGACGATCCTGTCATTCTTTTCAACAATATTACTTTAAATAAAAGCCCTAACCTCATTCTTGTCACCAGAGCATTTTTCTCCTATGAGGTGCCTCAGATGTTCCTCAAATTCTTCATCAGGAGCCTGAAAAGAAAGATTTGACACTGAAACATCAGCGAGAAGTGGAATATCAAATATCATATCTGAAAATACTTCATAAATATCAGAATCTGACGAAACTGTTGTATCTGTTAAACATGGAAAATAACACAAGGATTAAAAATTTTAAAACAGTTATGACTATTCAGAGTATTTTAACAGATTATAGTTGTGTTTATTGTAAAACCCCGAAAATTCAAACCTTCAAGTTGGACCAAGATTGGAAGTTTGGGGACCACCTGAGGATTTTAAAGTCAAAAAATAATTAAATGGACTAAGATGAGTGTGAAAAGTACATTGGGCAAAAGGATGAACGCCCAAAATGATTTAAGAGTTTAAAATGTGACGACGACGATTAAAAATAATGTCTTTGTGTGCCAAGGGAGCTATGAACTAGTACCATATTGCATTGGTGTACTGGGAATGATTTAAGGGCTAAGGATAGCCCTATCACAAAGTCGAGTTGGAAGCAATGTCACAGACTAAAACTTCAAACTAGCTCGCACATGCCCCAACTTCAAACAAGAATATCTCCAGGGTTATATGGTGAATTACCTATCAAATTAAAGGTTTGAGAATCTAGTTTCCAATGCATCAAACCGTTCGTCAATCTGAAATTTGTACACGAAGGTTCGAAGATTTTACTGAACGTATTTGATAAAGTACAAATTTGTGTAGCGCAAAGTACAACCCCCAAAGCAGTTGAGTGTGTATTAATATAAAATGTCACAGGGATTAGAACCCATGTGATATAAGCATAGGCACCAAAAAGCATAAAGTATAACACCTTTCTTGACCTTCTTGGCAAAGATCAAGGAGACAAATGAAAGTAAAAGTGGGATCCACCTAGGCAAAGGATTTTTAGTACCCCAAATTAAAAAAAATTGAGCTCATTTTCTCCTCGCTCTCATTTCGAACCAGAGCTATATAGCTCCAATTCTCAGTCTTTTCTCCATCTTCAAGGTAAGCGATTCCTAAGATCAACCATGGTTATTCCTTCTTTGATTACGCGATTCTAATGTCGATTTCTCATCGGATTATAGCGAATGGAAAGATTTCGTCCAAAGGATTAAAGAGGAAATATTGACTGGGAAGTCATGCCATAACGTCTCATTTTGACATTCATGATGTTAGACATCTCAAATAGAGGAATTACGAACTTGACGAGGAGACATGGTGAACATATAGCAACGAAGAAGCAATAAAGACATACATGATCATGGGAGTACATAATATGGAATTCCTACATGATCAACGAAGTTCAGACTTGTAGATGAAAACTTCGAATAGGAAGTCATGTCATAGGAGGATAATGAGAGGAATTAGCCTTTCATACCTTGATTCCAATCCTTAGGTACTACGACAATCAAGATACTCCTTTACAACTTTAATCTACAATAATAGTCTTTTTTGGGACTCATGTTAGTGAGCAAACATCGCTCAAGCCATTTAGGCAACTTGCCGAACAATAGATGAGCTCCAAGGTACTTTAACAATGGAGTTACTCCACACCCATCATTTCTCCTAGTTCACAACATCACACAAACCTCTTACGAGGCCAACCAACACCTTCCCAATCACCACAACAACCAAACCAGCCCCTACACACAATCTTCCTCAATTCATCTCTTACAAAAATCAAGACTTGGACTCACAGCTTCCAATCACTGTCCTGTGAGTCCCAACTATAGAACATACTAAAAATCCTTACATAAATCCATAGATATAGTTGGAAGAAGATTCTTACCTTTATTAATCAAACCTTAGAAACTCTTTACTTGAATGCTTTGGAGTTTGGACGAAATCCTTCGATTCGCTATAATCCGACAAGAAATCAACATTAGAATCACGTAACGGACAAAGGAATAAATCATGGTTGATCTCTTACCATGAAAATGGAGGAGAGGAGAGTGAGAACTGAAGTTATGGAGATTTGGGCCAAATAAGAGAGATGAGAAAATGAGCACAAAAAAATTAATCTGGGGTATTATAAATCCTTTGCCTAGGTGGACCTACTTTCACTTTTCATTTGTCTTCTTGATCATAGCCCAAAAAGTCAAGAAAGGTGTTGACCTTTATGCATTTGTTGCCCATGTTTACATCACATGGGTTCTAACCCCCATGTGACATATACACACTTAACTGCTTTATAAATTGCACTTCGCGCTACGCAATTTGTACTTTAACAAACACCTTTTAGTAAAATATTCAAAACTTCATGTACAAATTTTGGATAGACAAACGGTTTAATACATTGGAAACTAGACTTGAAGACCTTAATTTGACAAGTAATTCACCTCATAACACTTAATAATCTAAGAGATATGATTGTTTGAAGACGGGACCAAGTGCAAGCTTATTTGGGATAATTGTCCATAGCCTAGCTTCCAAGTCGACTTTGTGCTAGAGCTCTCTTTAGACCTTAAATCACTTCCAACACACTTACCATACTTATTATCATGACCATACGATATGGTACTAGTCTGTAGCCTATCTTGGCGCACGGAAACATTATTTCTTGTCATTGATGTCCGTACTTTAAAGACATGAATCATTTTGGGCCTTCATCTTTTTGCCAAAATACTTCCACACTCGTCCAGTTGTCCTAGTTCATATAATTACTTTTTGACTTTAAAATCCTCTTGGGGTCCCCATGCTCTTGTTTTGGTGTGATTTTCAAGCTTCGAATTTACGGGATCTTGCATAGTATGTACAAGTCATGTTCATGAATTTTGAGTTAACTCTCCACTATTGCCTATGAGGCCCACTGACTTATTATTTTGTACTAACAGCTTCCATGTGTATAACAACTGTATCTTTTCATGTTAGAAAAGGTCCAAGGCACTGTTTCATGTCGATTGCATGTATATGTTCAGGTTAAGTTGGTTCACTCGGTGAAGTTCTGGTACTAAAGTTGAGGCACCGAGTGTCGGTCCGCACCAGGTTTGGGGCCTGACATTTACATAATTAAAACTACAAAAAAAATCATATGTGCAGCTATAAGAACACATAATCATAGACATCTATGCATACATTTACCAATAAAATATCTAGGTGACTTTACCATGGTAATCTAAGATTAGATGTTTAATCATCTTTCCCTTATTATTTTCTTCTCAACTTATAAGACTTGTTCATTTGACCTTCACCTTCAAACATTCTTCTCTCAGACACACAACAAAAGCTAATGACGGAAGTTCTTTTGAAATATCACACACATGGGCCATCAAGTTTGCGACATATGCCATGTCAAACAGGCATGGGAATCAATTTGCATGTTACAGAGCCAAATCATTCAGAAGCTATTGCTCAGGCTAAGAAATGAAATCAAAAGCACGCAAAGGACTGAGTAAATCTATATCATGTACCATGCGAACACCAAAAGCTTTTGCCACTCCTGCTACAGTAACATCTGAATGTAATGGTCCGATCCCACCATATATAAATACCTGTAGGAGGACAACAATTTGAAAACCTTATGCTTAAAGAAGCTGGCAATATTTTCTCACCAACGAGTGCAGACATACAAAACTATTTGCAGACTGGTCCACAATATAATCCACGATTGACAAATGCTTACCATATCATCTGTGGACTTCCATCTCTCTACTTCCTCGGCTACAGAATCTATCTGAAATTGAGAGGATGAGATTACAAATGAGGACTAAAATAACATTCACATTATAAATGTTTAAGGTTCCTCAAGTGTTGAACTATTGAGGTGGGAAACAAAGGAAAAAGATGCTGCTTCAAGAAAGCAATTATAATGGACTGTTCTAGCTAACAATTGGCTTTGGAATGGTCCAATGAATCTTTTCCAATTACTAGGGAGATATTTTATTAGGCTATAGGTTTCTTCTTAGCAACTTATTAGAGAAAATTTGAGATTTTTATTTCTAGCGTTGGACTTTTTTTTTTAACTGTTTGCACAATTCAAGCAGACATTGCAAAAGCTTCCAAATACATATTACTTACATCGTTTCGAGTCACAGTAACTCGCGATACTGCCCAACCAATAGAATGGAGCTTTTTACACAACATAGAACCCAACTTGTCCTCTACAGTGCCAAACCTGAGCTATGGAACCAAGAGAAAGATATATGATAAGCAAGCAGATGCAGAGAGCAACAAAAACTAGATTTTTGGTTCAGGTGAATACACATTCACTTGACTCCAATCTTATTAGCTTTCTCTTCAAATGGGAGAGGTTAACATAGACCAAACTGAAAATAAAGACTATATTTATGCATTACATGTAAGCGCAGACTAACTTTTCCTATTGATATAGTTTACCAATCAAAGAAAACGTCTGCTTAGACAAATGCATAGAAATTTGACAGTCTCCTTATGTCCATCCGATTGCCAAAAAAGTATGTCAAAAATTGTTAATGAGACCCATCAAAATGAACCCAAGACCAAGCTCAGCCCTTCAAGTCACTGTCTTGACTAATGACTATAGAAAAATCATATCCATTTAATCAGAAAATACTAGAAAATTCAAAATGAAATTTTGTAATATGAGAAGCCAATGTCCTTTACACTTCACAATAAGATTGCTGTATTCCTTCTGGATTATAGACTGAGGACTGAGGTGTTTAATTTAGAGGGGGTAATTTCTTCTGTTGTAGAGGATAACTTGGCAAAGATCAGCTCAGATAACTGGATGAGGAACAACTATGTGCTTGCAGAATTCGATTTACTTGCAGGAAATCTAGTTCCCCGAGAGATTCATTGTGTTTTATTTTTTTTGACAAGAGAATTGAAATGTCAAGAATTCGAATCTTGTTTCAAGAACAACTAAAGTACGTTCAGGTTCATCAATTTACTTCTTATAATAAATACCCTATCCGATCACAAAGAACCAGCAGATAAAATATGTAATCATGACAGATCAATTGAAAATTTAAAAGACGAACACACACTAGAAGAGAATATGAAGGATAAAAATATAGCACAAATCCAACAAATGTTACAAATAACGAGAAAAAGACATTTAGAAAAGAGCATATCAGCATGATACAAGAATCATCAAATACAACTGTCAAGCAACAATAACTTACAAAATTTCATCCCCCACAGTAATAATGGAGGCAGTAAGCATGCTACCGGAATTCAAATTCTCCATTTTCAGTCCATTGCTAATAGAAGATAATTTCCCGCAAACCACAGAAGGGTTCTTCTTTGCTCTTCCAGCCCTTTCTAATCTTCCATCAGCGAGTAAATAGGCAGGTTTAAACTTCTCTTCACTACTGGCGGACTTCCTAGTGCACAAAAGGGCATTAGGCACAGTATCATGAATGCTGCCGATTGAGGTATACCTACAAGAGCAGTAAAACAAATAGATGCTCAAATCAATGAGAGCGCCTCTGGAAATTGGAGTTCAAAAGTATAATTTATGAGTATAAAGTAGCAGGAATCACAGCACCAATATATAAATCCCATTAATGTCATCTTTTTTGTGTAATGCAGGATGATGAATCCAAGTGATAAATTTTGAAGTAAAACAACAGAAAATTACCCCTGATCATAAAGAATGCAGTACCGAACCTTGCATACCAATAGGAACGCCCATACATCTCTGTCGTAACAAATTTTGCAGGTTAGTCATTTTAATTCATCCAAAAGGAGAAACAAACAGTAAAATGGATGATCGAGATCATTAAAAATACACAGAAGCATGGCATATCAAATCAAAAAAAAATTGCTAAATGAACATTTTCCATTGAAACGGCATACAAAACCCTGAAAAGGTGAAATAAGTGATGTAGCCAATTCAACAAGGGTGAGTATTGAGAGAAAATCAGCCAAATAGTTTGTTCAGAATGAGATAATGACTACGAGCCTGTTTGGATTGACTCATCTTTAGGTGTTTTTAAGCCAAAATAGCTTTTAAGCACTTTTGTAGTGTTTGGGTAAGATAAGAAAGTGCTTTGAAGCACTAGTTTTTAAGCTAAAATAACAAAAATAAGTCAAAAGTCATAAGTTAGAATTTCTAACTTATGGCTTATGCTTATAAGCCATAAGTAATAAGTCCATCCAAACAGGCTTTAAAAGTTTGGCCATCCCTATATTTAGCTGGATTATAGTGAATTTCAAACCTTATGAGTTGTTCCCAAGATTAAACTTTTCTTTATTATTTCTTGGTGCCAGGATAATTGCAAACAAAATCACATGTAATGCTTCAAAATGATAGTGAAAGAACATTCAATAGAACTATTTGATCAGCAAAATGTTATAATCTACAGTGTACCTGCATTGACATAATTAATCAATTAAATATAATGGAAACCACACATTCAGCACTTGCCATGATCAACAATTGAGGCAACATTCATCGCCAACCAAAGCATTTAAAAAAATTAAAGACAAAATTTGTTTGAGTTGTTTTAGTTCAAGCCATAATTTGTAACGAAGAATAAATGTTTTATACTCCTTGATTTTCTAGGCCATACATCAAATAAGTCAACCCAAGAACTGCCAATTCCAAAAGCTATGTCCACAAGTCCAGTATCTTTATAGTACTGCTAAAGCTAACCGACTTAGCATCTATCATGACCCTCCTCAGCTCCTTTTTAGACAAGGAGCAACATGCTTGATAATCAACAAGCTAATCCTCTTTTTCCTCCCTAATCCCCGTGGCATGTTGCCTTTCTTAGGTCTTCATGCATTTCATCAGAAAAGCAGTTCTTTTGTGCATCAATACCTCAAAAGTGCTATCATTAACACTAAAGTACATGAATTATTCTCCTATAGTTGGAGTCAACCAACAAATAACAAAAATAGTTCAAGTCAATCATTGTCTACTTTTAACATTTACGTGTTAACTCCATTTGGATTAATTGGTTTTAAATCCTGTTTTGTACATATATATAACCATAATCCTTGAAAAAATAAGCTTTAATCTCAATCCGATTTTCAATGGACTTGAAAGCTAGTATTTGCTCTTCAAATCCTTCAATTCTAGGGCTACAAATACTTCTAACAGTGTCTCCATGAAAAAATCATGGAGTTCACTTGAATGTCAATATCTACAGTATATTAACATTAATCTTTAAAAGCTTTTTGTCTTTATCTCTTTTCAGATGAAAATGGTGACGTATGCTGATAATTTATATCCTACTTTGGTTCACGTTTTAAAGCCTAAAAGAGTAAGATTGAGAACAGCTAGATTTTTCTTTTATTTCCTCTTTTATTTGCATTTGGTGAGGTTAAAGATTATTTACCTTCATCTGGTGAAGAATCTTAGTTCATCCATTCTTCATTATAATGTTCACTATCAGGGGTGAATTTATAGGGAAAATTTGGGGCACGTGAACCCGTGGTCTCTCCGTAAGACCAAGTATATTATGTATATATTTTCTCAATTAGTATAATATTATATGTTGGCACCCATGCTACAAGAACACTAAATGGTTCACTTAGTTGAAGGTTTGAGTTATTTACCTAGACTAGGGATCAATTCCCACTAAATACATTTTTTCCTTCTTTTTTTGTGGTGCACATGTTCGAGAAATCCTAGATTCGCCACCTTGATGAACCATCAATTTTACTGTATTACTCACTTAATTTATAATACACCATTTACTGCTCTTTTTTGCATGTATATGGAGTGTATATGAGGCATCGTCTAACCTGTATGACCAGTCCAAAATTGGGTTCACCCTCATGAAAGGTGGCCACCCAGGTGAGCTAGGTGAGAATTGCTCTTGACCTACCTGAAAGGTAGGTTCCATAAGCAGTGGTTAGCCACAAATCATACTGACCAAGATTTAGAAGATCATTGACTAGCTGGAATAATTAACTAAATATTTACTGCAGTAGGATCTCCGATTCGGACACCAAGAAAAATAGCTCGGATTGGATTAGCCTTTAGCAGAGCCTCTAGACCTGATTTAAAATCGAGTCTAATAATATCCATTTGTATGTCGTAACTGCAAGAGAAGGGTAATCAGGTCAAATGGTTAATAAAGGAAATGGCATCATCTATGGGGACACCATTGTACCAGCTTCTCTCTATGAAATTTTGTAGGGGAAGGGATCAAGGTAAACTAGCATTTCTCACATACATGGATGCAGCTTCATAAGTAAATGAGTTGATTTCAGGGAAAGCAGATGGACTCTCAAAATATATTGTTCTTATTGGGAATGTCTTTCCACCATCAGCTGCATCTCCTCCTGAATTGAATTCTTCAGCTTGATGTAGAAAACAGCCAGCCCTCAGCAGGTGAAGCAAAACCTGAATTAAAAAAGTTCATATATTTGGTCAAATATTATGAAAAACGAACTATTTAAACCTTCAACACCAAGAAACGCATAAAGAACTTACAGTAGAATCTTTCCCTCCGTTAAAGCTTAAAGCAACCTCTTGTACACTGTTAAGTGAAGGACATAAGCAATATCAAAAAGAGGAAATCGGAAAATGCTTAGCAAACTTCACCTTAAAAGGGAAGAGTAATAGTGATTGCTTTCATATCAACTCCTCTACCTTAGACACAAGTCCCTCCTTCCTGTTTTGCTACCCCACTGTCTAGCCTATCTTTCGAAGGAAAAAAATAAAAGGACCACTCTCTCTAAGAGACAAAAATACCATTTTCCAAAAGTCAAGTTATAAATAACGCTATTCTATATAATTTTTGAATTTTATGTGACACTTCTATACCTTTTCTCAATCGTGAAATAAGTTCACATGTTTCTGCCAAATCCAAATACAATAACTCATCCAAATTATCTTCCCTTAATATCTGAGAAATTTCAGCTAGGTCAATACAGCAAGGATAGAAGGTGTATAGCTTATGCATTCAAGGGTGTGAACTTGCTGTTGATGAAGCTGAACAAAAGACCATGGGAGACCAAAGTTACTATACTAGTAGGAGGATGCAAGGACAAAGTGGAATAGTTGAGATGCGCACATGCTAGCCCGAACACCACCATTATTAAAAAAAAAGGTAAGTATAACTTATTAATAATTCAATAACTTCGAATAAAAAGTGAAATTATGTGCATTTATTGCTCAGCAACAACAACAACAACAAACCCAGTGTAATCCCACAGGTGGAGTCTGGGGAAGGTGGAGTATCCGCACACCTTACCCCTACCTTGAGTATGCATTTATTGCTCAGCCAGCATAATATAAGGTTCTACGAAAATAATATGCTCTAATATCACAATGCAACAACAACAACAACATACCCAGTGGGATCCCACAAGTGGGGTCTGGGGAGGGGAGGGTGTACGCAGACCTTACCACTACCTCATAGAGATAAAGAGGTTGTTTCCGAAAGACCCTCGGCTCAAAAGACACATTCCCAGGTATAAGTAAAAATAAGTAAATAAATACATAAGTGAAATAAATAAATGCATATATATATACAGGGAAAGATAGAGCGAGCATATTGATAAAAAAAATGAATTATATGCTATACTCCCATCCAGAGCAAAAGAATTCACATTGATAAAGTGAATCCACATTCGCTGAGAACTTCCCTAATTCTATATTCGTGAGCATACAATCTAATAATGCAGTTGAATCAGTTAGTCTGACTAAGGTACAACAACAACATATCCATTGTAATCCCACAAAGTGGGGTCTGAAGAGGATAGAGTGTATGCAGATCTTACCCTACTTAGACGAAGAAAGGTTATTTCCAATAAACCCAAAGCTCAAGTAAACACAATCCAAAGCAATCCAGAAAAAAAAAAGTAACAAAATACAAGAAACAACAGATAATAACAAAAACAACATATAGTAACAAAAATTACAACAAAACAATACAATAGTCAAGGTACAAGGAATCAACACATAGTAACATCAATCGAAGGACAGAGAAACTACACAAGCAATACTATGACTACTAATATAAATGGACACCAAGACAATGCACCACTACCTCCTATCCTTCTACCCTAATTCGTAACCTCCAAACCCTCCTATCTAACTTCATATCCTCAGTAAGCTGAAACTGCATCATGTCCAATCTAATTACCCCTCCTCAATACTTTTTTGGGTCTAATTATACTGACAAAATGTGTATTAAACAACACAAAAGGATCAAAGCCTATGAATTTGGATACTTACGAATAAAGAGACAGTGCTCTTTTAATAACGTAAATGGCATTATTATACTTTGTCTTCAATCTTCGATCATCACATTCTCTAATTGCTTTATCGATCTCCATCTACAAGATTAAATTTTGAACCCTTCTACTGAAAAAAAAAACAAAAAACAAAATACCCAGAAATCAAAATCCCCAAAATTTCAATTAAATATGAAAACCCAGATTCAAAAAAAAAAAAAAAATTTAGATCAAGAAAACTTCTGGGTTTAGTAGAACTTTTACCTGGGTTTGAAGGGCTCAAACAGAAATGAGATTTTGGAGATTGAAGAATTTTTTTCAGTATAAAACAATGAGCTCCACAGATTATATATATCTACATATGTTTTCTTTATTTATAGGGGAAAAAAACAAAGTAAACCAAATGAATTAGAAGTTTTTTTTTAATAAAAAGACAGAGAAGAGAAGACAAATGGATTTTGCTTAATGAGTAATGTTTCTAATTCAAAGCACTCCACTATACATTGAATAGTGCTTTTCCATCTAATCTTGGTGTTTGGGATAACTTGAACGTATATGACTAGTTACTTGTTATTTCATATAAATATAAGTCAAAAAAAAATATAGAATATTGTAGATTAATAATAGTATGTCGAACAAGAATTCTGAAGATGAGGCATACATAATATATTAAAGTAAGGTTAAACAATATTTTGAAGATAAGACATATATGACACATTAAAGTGAATCTTACATTGATAATGATGGGTCAAGCAAAATTTATAAAGATAAAGAGCATGTGACACATTAAAGTGAATCTCGCGAAATGGAAGAACTTAAAGGGTTTTATAAGGGTATTATGACACAAATTCACATTGGACTCAATATGACGTGCACCGCGATAGATAAATTTGTGCACGTCTAGACCTAAAGAGAATAATATGTGACATTAACTTGGATTTTGATACTCTCAATTGGATATATACAAAATAAAATAACTAATATTTTATTTTTATTGAAATTTAAACTTGAGACATTGTGCTCACCCATGAAACAATATTTCCTTTGTTGCTTTCTTCTCTTTCCTCTTTTTATTTAAATTTTTGGACTATGCAAAATAATAATTTTCTTCCTATTTTTCCACATGGTAATGGTCAGGATCACAATTCAAAGTACTCCACTACACTTTGATTATTTTATTACATAACATTGAATAGTCTTTTTTGTTGCTTTCTTTTTCTTCCTTCTTCTCTTGTACTAATATTTTGGACTATGAATATTTGGCATGAGATGACACTATATGACTTTTATAACAACCAATATTAGTTCGTGAATGGTTGAGATTAGTGTACTTTTAATCTACCAATTTCATGGAGATCAATTTACGTGCATTTCAATTAATTTTATGAGATATTTATTATTTAATAATTTGTTCAAATTATGAAAAATATCAAATATCTATAACGTTGTAAGTACATATATAGGCTTAAATAAACGAGTTTTGAAAAGTATGATATAAAAATTAACTTCAATAACTCAATTACTAATTCTTGATGTTGTTCTAGTGTGAAATATGACTTTTTAGTTATTGGGTTTGGCGGGTATCATAAGAGGTAGAGAAAGATCGAACAAATATTGATATGAGGTAATTAGACAGGACATGATACATCTTGAGCTTACCGAGGTCACGACTTTAGATATAAGAAAATTGGAGATCGTGAATTAGAATAGAAGGTTAGTTGGTAGTTGACCGTTCTCTCGCTTTCCTGTAGGGATAGGTTTGGTGGTCGTAATTGAACCTTCTTTCTTATCAGTGGTATTAATACTATTGGTCCTATTTAATATCTACATTGTTTATGGAAAAATTACTAGGAAAAATACTTTTTAATAAATAATTACTAATTTTAGCGATACTTTTTATTTATTACCATTTATAGCAATATTATGATATATCTGTCATGTATTAAAAGTGAATTATGCATGCAATATAAATGTATTATAAGTGTTTTAAAATATATTATACTTGTTTGGTAGGAAATTGACACAATATATTATAAGTGTATTAAAGTATGTGATAAATATATTATCCATAAATAAAACTTGTATTATATTAGTTTTATAAATTATTCTCGCTAATATATATTAAAATTGTATTATAAGTGTTCAGTGAAAAAATATATATATTGTTATTATAAATGGTAAATATTTTCTTAATATAGTACATTTATGTAAATTTTCCATTGTTTATTGCGTAAAAACTTCATTGCGTAGACTATTTGTATGCAACTATTTAAGTAGTGGACGGTATTTAAATTTATGTGCGCTAATTGCCGATACTTGGTTTTGCTACTTATTAAGATTTTGATTAAATATACTTGTTTGTTCAATTATAGCTACATATGTCAAACAGTCAAACATTTACTTGCTTTATGTAATAATATATTTTAGATGTTCTTTTACTGTTCTAAAATTAAACTGCAGATCTTTGTACTTGTCTAATTTTGAAGAATTTATTTATTAAAAAATTAATAAATTTGTTCACGTAAACTTCTTGCATAAAGTTTTGGAGTTCGGTCATATATACTTGAAGTTCGGTTAAAAATGTATGAAGTTTTGTCGTAACTTTGGTCTTGACAAGCCGAACTTCAAGCAAAAATGCCAAAAGCTTTGGCCTTGTCACGGCTAAACTTTAGTCAAAAAATGTCGAAATTTTTGGCCTTTTCAAACTTAATACGCGAATGCTTGAAGTTATACCAAAATATTTAAATTTACAAATTTTTATACAAGATGGCTATGACTCAAAAGGTTATCCAAAATTGGCTATTTGTGCACTTTTCCCATCTGTTGCAGCTGGTGGGCTTTGAATTCAGAAAAGCAGTAAAGGTCTCAAGACCAAAAAGGATTCAATTAAGTTGTTATATGAGCTTTCATGGACATGGCCTTGTAGTAAAAAAGTTTTTTTTGTAATGGTACAAGTCTGCCTAACTATGAGGTCGACCGGTGGAATAGAGACGAAAGTTTGGCATAGTCCTTTGGGAATCATGTGTGGAAGGCCTCGCGATTAACAGATCAATGGTAAGTCGCAGATAACATGTTGATTACTCCCAAAAGCTCTTATTGACAGAGTCGTTTGACACGTTGATCTCAATGATCATCACATCTTGGAGTTGAAGGTGATGATTTGACTTATATATGGTTCGAAGCGCCGTGTTCCATCCGGCTCGAATCCTCTCCATAACTAGTATAGTGGAGGTCTTACTTGTATTGCAATAATGAAAAAATGTACGAACACAAATAATGAGCAGACCAGCCCACTTTTATATGTGGGTTCATTTTAGAATTATTTTTTTTTTAAGAAGCGCGTGAACTTTTAGTGTAAGGCAGGTGTTTTTCTCGGTGGATGGATGGGATAAATGCCTATATTGCTTTATAATGTTATTGTTATGTTGATGTTATATTTAAGAATGAAATCTAAAAAAGTTGCTTAGTCCCATTCTTTATAATTGTCTTTCTCATACTGTGTAAACGAACTTCAAGTCTGAATTGTGATATGTATATACTGATAGCAAGAGAAAATTTAAATTATAGACCGTTTAAAAGATATTTTTGTATCTTGTTGATAAATGAAACTCTTTTTCAAAGATGATGAAGACGAAATGTAGTATTTATAAGTTATAACAACAATAACATATCTAGTGGAGATTGGGGAGAGTAGAGCGTACGCATACCTTATTCCTAACTCGTGGAGGTAGATAAGTTGTTTTCGATGGAACCTCGGCTCAAGTGTAACTAAACAAAGTAGTTATGAAAAGGAAAATGACAATTAAAAAAAATACAACAACTAATAAGGAAAATACATAGCATTCAAAAAAAGAATAGTAACAACAACAAAATAGTGCAATAACCAAAACATAATAAACAACATAATTTAAAACAAGAAACTACAAGAATAAGGCTAATACCGCGACAACTACAATGCTCCATTCTATCACCAAGCCTAATTCATAAAAGCTAATATTTATGAAAAATAAAATGGCCAAATATTGAATAGATAATGATTGAGTAACAAACTTATAGTAATCCTACCCAAATAGATAAAGGAAAAAAACAAACTCATCATACTCTATTTTCTAATATGATAAGAATTCTAAGAAGCACAAAAAAATAAAAAGGAAATTCTTGAACACAATTTTTTTTTAAAAAAAAAAAAAAAGAGAAACGTATGCATAAATATGTTATATTTTTATTCACCTTTGCTTGGAGATGAGGTGAGTTCACCCAATGAAAGTGGAAAAAGACATAACATCACAATCAAATTAAATTGAGAGAAAATTGGAAATTTGTTCTCATTTGGTTACCTTATTAATTAATAGGATACAATATCACATACGTTGCATCTCTCCAAATATATTCATGAAAAGTCACAATAAGGGGTGGATGTCCATAAAATTAGGGACCCAACACTAATTTATGTTGTGAAATATATCTCTATAAAAGGGGCAAAATACTTTAATGAAAGATACACTAGATAAGCATATTACATTAATCTTCTGCCTATTTCTTCTACTCCCACTTTTTTTCTTCCTTTTTTTCTTTAGTTTTAATATTTTATTTTATAACACGTTATCAGCACGAAACTCTAATTTTCTTCAAATAAATTTTTATATCAGGTATATATACTGAAGAAATTTTATTTTAGTTGTCTTTATTATTTCTAAATTAATTTCTATATCAGTTGTCATCATGTTAAATTTATCAAAATTCGAGTTTGTGGCACTTGACATTTTCGAAAAAAATTATTTATCATGGATTCTTGATGCTGAAATTCACTTTGACGCTAAAGGTCTTGGTGATACTATTAAACAACAAATTAAAGTATCAAGCCAAGATAAAGCAAAAGCCATGATTTTCTCCGTCATCATATTCATGAAGGAATAAAAACTGAATATTTAACTGTGAAAGACCCCCTTGAATTATGGATTAATTTGAAGGATCGATATCACCACTTAAAACTTACGGTGTTGACAAAAACCCGATATGACTGGATATACCTTCGATTTCAAGATTTTAAAATGTGACAGAGTATAATTCTGCTATCCACAGGGTAAGTTCCATGTTAAAATTGTGTGGAGATACTATCACTGATGATGACTTACGTGAGAAAACTCTTTCCACTTTTCACGCTTCAAATGTGTTACTACAACAACAATATCATAAAAAAGAGTTTAAGAAGTATTCTGAATTAATTACATGTCTACTTGTGGCTGAGTGAAATAAAACTTTGCTAATAAAAAATCATGAAGCCCGTCCCACTGGGTCTACTCCATTCTCTAAAGCGAATGTTGTAACAGCAAATAATCAGTCTGAATCAAGACAAAATAATTATCGCGACCGCGGTCGTGATCGTGGACGTGAAAGAGGACGAAACAATAATCGTCATCATGATGGAAATAAACATGAGAACAATAAAGTTCCTCAAAATAATCTTTTTTCAGAGGTAAATCCAATATTTATCACCGGTGTGGTATGAAGGGTCATTGGGCACGTGAATGTCGTACCCCGATCATTTTGTGAAACTTTATCAAGCCTCTTTCAAAAGAAGAGATAATAATGTAAAGACACACTTGAATTTTCGGAATGATGATAATGAAGCAACTCCCTCAAATAAATATGAAGATATTGAGGTGAATCTTGCTTATAAAGATGATGTTTTCGAAGATCTACCAAATATTACTCATTTGGAAGCTAAATATTTTATGAATGTTGACTGAAGAATTGATCATCTAACTAGGGATAAAAATAGTTAACTTTTTTATTATGTTTGATATTATGTTGTACTTCGTAAAATGTTTCTTAAGGCAATACAGTTTCTTAAAATTTCTTATGTTATTAGTTTTTCACGTTCTTATCATGTATCTTTTTGTTTATGAAGAATATGAAAATTCTCAGACATCAGTTGGATCCAAAAACAATTATGATCATATATGTCTTATTGATAGTGCCACAACACACACTATTTTAAGAGATAAGAAATATTTCTCTTATTTGATTATGAAAGAAGCAAATGTTAATACAATATCTGGTAGTACAAGATTAATTGAAGGATCCGAAAAAGCTAAAGTTGTTCTTGTCGGAGAAAATAAATTTAACAATTAATGAAGCATTATATTGTAGTAAGTCTCAAAGAAACTTATTAAGTTTCAAAGACATTCGTCAAAATGGTTATCATATTGAAACTACAAATGATGAAAAGAATGAATATCTTTACATTACTACAATGATGTCGGACAAAAAGTTTATACTTGAAAAGTTACCCGCTCTTTCATCCGACTTATACTTCACAAGTATTAGCATGGTTGAAACACATAGTAAATCAAAGGTTTATTAACTCAAATGATTTTATTATTTGGCATGACCCGGTTGGGTCGTCCCGGTTCTAATATGATGCGCAAAATAATTGAGAGTTCACATGGACACTCTTTGAAAACCCAAAAGATTCTTCAATTTAAAGAATTCTCTTGTGCTGCATGTTCTCAAGGCAAATTGATTACTAGACCGTCAGTAATCAAAGTGGGAAATGAATCCCGAACATTTTTGGACGTGGTGATATATGTGGGTCCATTAACCCATCATATGGACCATTTAAATATTATATGATTTTAATAGATGCATCTACAAGATGGTCACATGTGTGCTTATTATCAACTCGTAATATGACATTTGCGAGATTACTTGCTCAAATAATCAAGTTAATAGCATAATTTTCAGATTATGCAATAAAGACAATGCGTCTTGATAATGTTGGCGAGTTCACATCTCAAGCATTTAATGATTATTGTTTGTCTAGTGGAATAACAGTTGAGCATCCGATTGCTTATGTTCATCCTCAAAATGGTCTAGCAGAATCATTAATTAAACGTCTCTAATTAATTGCTAGACCAATGCTTATGAGAACAAAACTTCCCATTTCATTATGGGGTCATGCTATTTTGTATGCAGCAAGTTTTGTGCGGATCAGACCCACAAGTTATCATAAAGTCTTCCCATTACAATTGACTTTTGGTCAGGAGCCGAACATTTCCTATCTTAGAATATTTGGATGTACAATATATGTTTCAATTGCTCCACCACAATACACAAAAATGGGATCTCAAAGAAGAATGGGATAGATGTTGGGTATGAATATCCTTCCATCATAAATATTTGGAACTTATGACTTGCTACAAGATTTGTTGATTGTCATTTTGATAAATCAGTATACCCAACATTATGGGAGAAAATAAGCAGCTGAAAAGAGAAATAGATTGGAATGCATTATAACTATCTCATTTAGATTCTCATACAAATAAATGTGAACTGAAAATTCAAAAGATAATTCATTTGCAAAATATTGTAAATCAACTGCCAGATACATTCACTAACTTATCAGGAGTTACTAAATCTCATATTCCAGCTGCTAATGCTCCAATTCGAGTTGATGTCCCAGTAGGACAATTAATTAATGCAGATGAGTCTATACCACATTTAAAATGTGGTAGATCGGTCGGTTCTAAAGATAAAAATCTTCGAAAAAGAAAATGAGCAAACAATCAAGATGGTCATGATATGAAAGAACCTGATCAAGAAGATCGAGGAAACATAACAATTGATAAGACCTTGGAAGAGGTTAAGACGCCTGAAAATGATAAAAAAATTTCAATAAATTATGTCTCATTAGAAAAAATATAGAACCAAAATAATGTAATTATCGACAATAGTTTTGCTTATAATGTTGCTATTGAAATAATGCAATAAAATGGAGATCTTGAACCAAAATATGTCGATGAATGTAGAAAGAGGAATGATTGGCTGAGATGGAAAATTGCAATTCAAGTTGAATTAGCTTCGCTTGAAAAAGGTAAATTTTTCGAACCGATAGTTCGAACACCTGAAGGTATAAAACCAGTGGGGTACAAATGGGTCTTTGTGCGAAAAAGAAATGAGAAAAATGAAATCATAAGATATAAAGCACGACTTGTGGCACAAGAATTTTTGCAAAGACCCGACATTGATTATATGGAAACATATTCTCCTATGGTGGATGCAATCACTTTCAGGTATCTTATAAATCTGGCAGTTCATGAAAAACTTGACATGCATCTGATGGATATCGTTACAGCCTATTTATTTGGTTCTCTGGATAATGAAATTTTTATGAAAATCCTGAAGGATTTAAAATGCCTGAAATATATAAAGATTCTCAGGAAACTTGTTCAATAAAACTTCAAAAATCTTTATATGGGCTGAAATAATCAGGGCGAATGTGGTACATTCGTCTTAACGAATATTTGCTAAAAGAAGACTATAAAAATGATCCAATTTTCCCTTGTGTCTTTATGAAAAGGTCTGGATCTGAATTTGTCATAATAGCAATATATGTTGATGATTTGAATATTATCGGAACTCCTTAAGAACTTTCAAAGATAGTAAAATGTCTGAAAAGGGAATTTGAAATGAAAGACCTCGGAAAGACAAAATTTTATCTTGGTCTACAAATTGAACATTTTGTAAATGAGATATTTGTCCATCAATCAACATATGCAGAAAATATTTTAAGGAGATTTTACATGAATAAAGCACACCCACTGAATACCCCAATGGTTGTGAGATCTCTTCATATTAATAAAGATCCATTTCGACCTCATTGAAATGATGAAAGCTTATTGGTGCTGAAATACCATACCTTAGTGCAATTGATGCATTAATGTATCTTGCCAACAATTCTAGACCAGATATAGCTTTCTCAGTAACTTGATAGCAAGATTTAGTCTTCCCAACGCGAAGACATTGGAATGAAATTAAGCATATATCCAGATAACTCTGAAGGACCACAGATATGGGATTGTTTACTCAAATGAATCTAAGTCAGAATTGATGGGTTATGCAGATGCAGGATATTTGTCTGATCCCCATAAAGATCGATCGCAGATAGGCTATTTATTTACATGTAGTGGTATAGATATATCATGGCATTCAACAAAGCAAACTATGGTTTCCACTTCTTCAAATCATGTAGAGATAATAACCATTCATGAAGCAAGTCGAGAATGTGTTTGGTTAAGATCAATAACTCAACACATTCAAGAAACATGTGGCCTATATTTGAAAAGAGACGTTCCAACAATATTGTATGAAGACAATGTTGCATGTATATCTCAACTGAAGGGAGGATACATCAAAGGAGACAGAACAATACATATTTTACCAAAATTCTTTTTTACTCATGATCTTCAAAAGAAGGGTGGAATAAATGTCCAACAAGTTCGTTCAAGTGACAATTTAACAGATATGTTTACCCAAGGCATTACCTACTTCAACCTTTGAGAAAATGAGATACAAAATTGGAATGCGTCGTCTTCGAGATATTAAGTGATGTTTTCATCAAGGGGAGTAAAATACGCGCTGTACTCTTTTTTTCTTAGCCAAGGTTTTGTCCCACTAGATTTTCATGGTAAGGTTTTTAATGAGGCAACACTCAAGGCGTATTACCAGATGTGTGTACTATTTTTCCTTCACTAGAATTTTTCTCACTGGGTTTTTCCTAGTAAGATTTTAACGAGGCACAACATCTATGGGTGTTCAGGATAACTATGTACATTATTTCTTGTAAAAATTTTAATTAGGCACATTACACATGGACATCCAAGGGGGAGTGTTAAAATATTAAGTGGGTGGATGTCCATAAAATTAGGGACCCGCTACTAATTTATGTTGTGAAATATATCCCTATAAAAGGGGCAAAATACTTCAATGAAAGATACACTGGATAAGCATATTACATTACTCTCTGCCTATTTCTTCTACTGCCACTTTTCCTCTTCCTTTCTTTCTTTAGTTTTAATATTTTGTTTTATAACAGCCACCATATGAATGATATATGTTGCTAGTAGTTTTCTTTTAAAAAAAATGGTAAAATTTAATTTTTGCCGTCTATTTCTTTTTTTAACAATTGTTTAGTAAATGATTCTTTCATAATTTTTTTTGTAATTACTTATAGAGTTTTAGACTACATGGATCTAAAGAACCTTTTAAGCAAACTGAAAATTTTAAATTACGATTTAAATTTTTGTAAATTATTACAAATATTAGACGATAATCTAGTGTTTTGTCGGTAAAGTTATGAGAAAATATTAGAATCAAATGTAATGTTACCCGAAAGCGTAATTTCTCAAAAAGTATAATTGTGTAATTTTAAAAAATAAGAACAAAATTTAAATGGTGATTGGGAAGAGTACATATTTCGATTATCACACTATTTTGTTGGTGATGTTTTTTTTCTTTGGTAGACTTTACATTGTTTTTCTTATTAACTGTTATGCTTTCTCTATTTTTTTTATTTGAGTTGATGCACTTGAGCCGAGGGTCTTTCGAGAACAACCTCTCTACCTTCATGAGGTAGTGATAAAATTTACGTACATTTTATCCTGCTCGAACCTCACTTTATGAGATTTCACTGAATAGAAAGGGTATAAAATTGGCACCATCACACCTTTGCTATCAATAATACCATTTCACTTTAATAATTTATCTTTAGACACGTGAAAATTGATGTTTTTGTATAATATGATGTTGCATGTAATTGACATCACTGTGTCCATGTCCATCATCTTTAAGTTATAAGTCACTACCAAAATTGATTGATGCATGCAAATTTCTTAATCCCCCCCCCCCCCCCCCCCCCCCAACTTTCAATTTACTACCAGTATTATATCATTTGAAACACTAGTTAATTAATTCTTGACGTATTTTAAGGGTATTATAAATTTATAATTGGGGATCTAAAGTACTATAATGTTTCTTAATTCGAATAATGATATTTTTTCGTCTATTTTTAAGGGTTTACGAAATAATTGACGGATTTTAAAGGTATTATAATTGGGATCAAAAGTATTATAGTGTTTTGTCTTTTTTATAGTGGAAATCCTCTTTACTTAGTGAATCTTGACAAATCTTTATGTTACTTCTTCGCAGGAGCAGCAAGCACTTACTTTCTTTAAGACGCTAACTTTCACAACAGCTAAGAATTATCTCAGGTTTTCACTTTCTGTTCGTGTTCAGTGCCCCAAATCGGTTTTCTTTATTTCATATACATATAATTTTGTACTAGTTAACCATCGGTATTCTGCAATAGTAGAAATTTTTTTTTCCTTTTTTCTAGGAAATTCAGATGGAGTTTGCAACACCTAGGTAGATTCACTAACATCTAATACATCCAAGTGAGTCTTTCTCTACTTTATAACAAATAATGCAAATAATTTCAAGAAAATGTCCACTTTGCATTTTTGGACAAATAAATCCCTCCCAAAGACATCAAGACTTAAAGTGTGGGCCATCCAATACTTTCAAAATTCTAACCAATTTAAAGTTCTAGCCATTAATGGAAAATAAAATATACATAATATATCACAAAAAAACAAAATAGACAACATTTTTTATATTAAAGATTTGTATGTTGTGAATGTGAAAGCCTTGAAAGATTTGTATCATTGATATGAGAAGCATCTTTTAAAATAGTCCAAAGTCCTATTTATATTATCACAAGAATCCCAAGTATTAAAGTTTTAACTCAAATGGGCCCATATTCCCACGACCCCAAAAGTTATTTTGGGCCTATTCATCTGTCGGCAATGGGCCCACTATTCAACTTTTTTTAAAAAAAATTTCTTAAATTGTGTAAAAAATAAAATAAAATAGCACAATTGGAGCATATATAAGAACTTTTAATATTTTACCGATTATCATATTAGACTTGTAATAAAAAGTTATCTGACTTACAATAAAAGTAAACATATTGGTAATATAACCTTCTTCATATGATTCCTCGTTTTATTCTTTCGAATTCATTAAATCCTTCTCAGAATTTGCCTTCCTCTTTTTCCACTCTGCATGGAAAATAACTAAGACCAATTTAGTTACGTTTTTATTAAAAATAAAAAATTATACGAGTAAAATAATAAGATAATTACAATTAAATCTCTATGATAAACATAATTGATAACCTAATTTAAAAAAGGTATAACTAACTCCTTATAACACGTTAATTACACTAACTACATAAATATATATATATATATATATATATATATATATATATATATAAACTTTGACGGTTTAGTAGTTTTTATAGCAATAGAGTAGCTAGTTAATATCATGGAATTTCACTCGTAAAAATTGAAACAGTTGAATAGCGTCTAATTTTAATTACAAGAAATAAAAAGGTGGCTATTTGTGAATTTTTTTTCGTAATTTTCTATTTACATATAATTCACGAAAAATGGTCAAAACACTCTTAACATATCATAAATAGTTCAAAAATCATATTAATGATACAATTTTTTTCCGAGCTTTTAACGTTCAAGAACATTTTAAACCATTTTCCGTATAATCTAATCCAACGACCTACAAAACAGTGGAACACAAATTGTCCAAGATTTTGTCTAAAAAAGTACAACCCTACATATACTAGGTACTAATAAATGTAAAAAATCAACAACTAAACAGTCAACCTTTTTCTATTTTCCTATTCAAAAATTCAACAACAAAATTTAGTATGATCCCATATACCAAGATCTAGGGAGGGTGATGTTTATGCCGATTATATTTTTATTTATAGGATGTTAAATAAGTTGATTGGACGGAATTTGAGAATGTCGAAATGAGTTGAGTTAACATAGACATGTTATTAATGCGCTTAAATGTTTATTTTGGATAGAAGTGGATAGGGCTAAAATGAGCTAAAAATTGAATTATAATCCAACTCATCGATTCTTACCAAGTTTTAAATGAAAAATTTATTTTCTTGTAATTTAATTTGAGTATCTAATAAAACTTAATGTATCAAACAAAAAATATCTTTTTAAAAATATTTTGAATGAATCAATATGGGTTGTATATCTATTCGGTTTTAAAATGGATTGAATTAAATGGGTCAAAATAAACCCAGTTAATGAAATTAATCGCCCAAACACAAACAGATTGAGTGGATCATGATTTCATTGGTTAATTATGATATTCGCATGCTCTATCTTGTGAGTTAGGAAAATTATTTCCGATAGACCTCACAAATTTAATAAAATCTTCATAGAGGTGTTGGTTTATAAAAATGTAAATAAAATAAAATAATAAAAATGTGGAGGTGACATGCTTGGAGATTTATTGCTCATTAATTGGTAGGTTTTTAACATTTATTTCCAACAATATATCACACATCTGATCTCACTTTTTTTTTCTAAAGATAATATTTATCAATTTACGTATTTTTTTTCACTTCAATTACCTAATTCAAGCTTATTATTAAAATGATTCACAATTTTTTAATCCTTTCCCTAATAGGTCCATATCGTATATAACTTGAAAGATAATTAAGTAACTTCTCATATATATTGCATATTGACAATGTTGGACGTCTTATTTTGAACAAAAGTTATAACGTACATACATGATTTATACATATGCAATATATAAATATTATATAAAGTCTAAGGACGTATCAACATTAATTGTTACAAAAAAAAATATTTGGATTAAAAAAAAAAGTGACTTTTTTTAATTATTTATTTTATAACTTTGTTTATGTCAACTGTCAAGTGGAAATCCTAATATACTTACCTGTAAAGGTGATTTATTAGTGCGACAAATAATATTCCATGAGAGTGGTTAATGATCGATTCTTCCTGTTAACGTATTTTCAATCGAGCTCATCGTATTGAACTTGTCTAATGTAGTTTACATTTTTTGTGTAATTTGTGAGTAATTGCATCGAAGTGAGTTTACAATGTAGACCCAGAGGATCGTGATTGCGGATTTCTGGACTTTTAATAGTAAAAACTTTGTCTATGTCAAATGTCAAGTGGAAATTCTTGCTAATCATCTCCCTTCTTTGAGTCTAATCCATTAATCCATTATTATGACAATAAATGTTTGCTAATGACATCTTATTTTGTTTTGCCTGTTTTTTTTTTTCATTTGTCAAATAAATTTGACGTTTTCGTTGAGTAGCAAATGATAAAAGCAATTGTTAGTAAATAATTTTATATATTCTATTCTATTATTAATATTTATTGTGTCAAGCTTCCACCATCAATCAATATGAATTATGAGGTTTCCAATTTCCTCCTCCCACAATTATTAATATTATTAAATCAAATTTTCATAATAATTTAATTTTAGACCCTAAATAAAAAAAAATATTCCCCAACCAAAGAATTCCTAAAGTTTGTAACTTTACAGCTTTCTTGGATGTGAATTGGACAAATTTTTCTGACATTTCTTCTTCTATATTGGATTTGCAATTTTTAGTATAGAAAGGGTTTTTCTTTTGTGATGATTTGTTGAAATCAGTCTTACATTTTGTCAAATAGGATAAAAATAAAATATTATAAAATTTATAAATTGTTAAATCCACTTTAACATATACAAAGAAAATCGGACATATTAGTACAAAGGTATAAAGTTAGTTTTAGGTTATAAGTTCTAATCTCTTACATTTTAATATTGTTTAGATCCCGTTATATAAATTCCTGCTTTTATTAGCAAAATGAAATGAATAAGTGATATGTATTTTAAAATAAATATGTAATATGTATTCAAAGAAAATGAATTTCACCAATGAGCACTCACTAGGGATACCATAGACAGAGGCGTATCTAGGATTTCGAGAGTATGAATGCATTATTACGAAAAGATAGATCTAAGATATAAATTTGATCCATTCGACTTTTAGGTTCTTAACACCGCACTATTAAGAACAGATGAATGTAAGATAAAAATTTGATCCATTTGACTTTTAGGTTCTTAACACTGAACCTATTACAGTGCTAAAAAATATTAGTAATATTCAATGTGACAATTAAAGTTTTTGAAAGATTAAAACAAAAAAAATAAAAGAAAAATTAATTGAAAATTGAAACACCAAAAGAGTTACTGATAACCACTTGGAAGGGTGTTACTAAACTTTAGAAAGAGAAAAAACAAGATAGATATAAGATTTAAACTGCTAATCTCACTTAGAGAGGTATACCCAATTATCATCACGTTATATGATACTTTGAATGTGGATTCACACATCTATATTTAAATAGTTTTTTAAAAAATATAACACTACTATATATGATCTAGGGAGGGGAGCATGGGTTCATGCGAACCCACGGAACCCCCTAGATATACGCCCCTGACCATATAACAAAGGTATTTACGAAAGTTATGGTGAAGTGGTAATTAGTTATGGTGTTCGGATTTTTTAAAATTGTCGATGAATATGTATTGGATCTTTTGAAAGTAGTGTATTTTTGAAGGATCCAACGTTAGTGTATAAAGGTGAAACTAGATTTTTGAGTTTATGGGTTCTGAATTTTGAAAAACGCAACTTACTAAGTCCTTGATAAATTATTTATACATATTAAGTGAATGTTTAAACATAAATACAAGATTTAAAGTAAAGTTATTGACAAGGAGGCGAAACTATAGCTCGACCCCTACATGATAGCAATTTTGGAGAATACGAGCAACATATATAGGTGGTAATTAAGTATTCCTTCATCTTTGATCATCAGATTTCGATTGAGTTCATATCACCTTTACTTAGAAGTGTTTTAACCCTTCAAAATAAGATTTTTGGGTATGAATTCGGACTAATCGGACTTCAAAACTGATATCGGATATAGAAGGGAAAACAAAAGAATGAGAGGTTCCATTACTATCTATCAAAAGACATGATCATTATTCACCATTTACATCACCATGGCTAAAATCAGAAATTGGACCCACAATTAGTCCTTAAGTTTTAGTACACTGACATTCATAAAATAGTAAAAAATAAAGGTAAAATTAATCTAACTGAAATTGCAAAAAGAAATTAAAAAAAGAGAGAGTAGTATTTCACTAATTTATATTTGCTTTAAAGGCAAGAGTGCTTCATTCATATACCAATATTGCCTATTGTTGATGTTGCTTTCATTTAGGGACAAGATATAAATCATTGAATATCTAGAGCCAATGTATTATTTATTTTTTCTCTAGCAATACGGAGTCTTAAAGAAATGATAAAATTGATTCTATATTATTTATAGGTCATAGATTCAAGTCATAAAACCAGATAATAATATTTATATTAAAATAAATTGTCAACATCACACTCTTTAGAATGCGATCCTTAAATATATCCTATTAACGTATGATATTTTGTGTATCAAACTATTTTTTTCTTTCTTCACCATGTGCATTTTTTATATATAGAAAAAAAAAAGTACACAGACAAATAGAGAAAGGGGCACATTTAATAGATGTGACTCTAATTCATCCACCTCTCAATTTTCACCCCCTTTAATTCTCAGATCTTATCTTGTCTTTTTTCACTTACTCACTCGATGTTCAATATTTGTATTTGAATTTCATTAAATTTAAGTCCGTGCCTGAAAGTCCTGTATTATGGATAAAATATTCTCTTACAAAGGCGATTTTGTACCCATGTCCAGAGTACTCAAGTTTGAGACTACTAACTAAAATGTAGCTTTTATTGGTTTCATCTCATCTTTCAATTGCTAATTTTTTTCAATTAAAGATATATATTAACAAACGGTAGAGTCTGAATTTTTAATAACGAGACTCATAAATAATATCAAAATACCACACGTATTATTTGAACCTCTCAACTTAAAGCAATTTTTAAATCACCTTTTATCATTATAATAGGTAGAAGTTGCTTTTTTCATATAAAAGAAGACAATAATTATTTATATACATAAAAAAAAATCATTTTATTACTATAAATATGAATAATATAATTTTCAGAAGAAAGGAATTCAACTGAATTCCTTGAAACATGTAGCTTTGCCACTGACCCTGACACTAACTTACTCACATGTTCAAAGATCATTATACAAATCTTACTTTTAGACAAAAAGAGAATATCTTACTGTAAAATCAAGTGAAAAATAAAAGAAAAAGAACCAATGAAGTAAGTCTTACTACAACTACATGTAACTACTATACATACCACCAAAAGCTGATATGGGGTTAATAAGAACTACCTTCTATATTTAATCTTAGATTTTAGATTCGAATTTTAAAATATAATTATATTTGATGTGAAACATTTTACCTCTTAAAATGCGATTTTCTAACATGAATCATGATTAGCTATAGCTTAATGATGAATTTCATAGCTATATAATTCATATTTTTATAATTAAGCAGAATTGATCGAACACCTGATAAGAAATCAAAAAAATACTATAATGATGATGAATTATAGTATATGACTTCTCTATTATCATAATTTCTTTTCATACTATTTTTATATGCGTTACTTAAGCTGAAGGTCCACCGAAAACAACCTTCTCCACCTTCACAAGGTAGGGACAAAACCGCATACACATCGCCCTCTACAAACTTCGCTTGTGGGATTACACGCAGAAACAAATGAGACATATAGTGGCAATAGATTATTATTTTTAGCGACAATTAAATTAATGTCATTGCATTCACAGTCGCTAAAGTCTTTAATGATATTTATATAGAGTGTTAGTTATAAATACTGAATATTTATTAATGCCGCTAAATGTTTATTTGTTATAGTGACATTGAGTATATTACTGTTGCTACTGACGAATTATCAACAAATCATCAAAATCCATCAGTGACATATTAACGACAATTTTCACAGCTAATTCTCTCTACTTTTAGTTATTAAGTAGATATCGAATATCGAGCGAAAAATAAAATAAAATTTTTTATATATATATATAATATGTCATGTTGGGGTCCACTCATCATGTTATTTATATCAAAATGTACTACCATGCTTTCTTCCCCTCTTGCATATAACACCACCTTCCTTTCAACACTCTTTCTTGTCTCTCAACTCTTTTCCATTCATTAATTTTCTCCCTTCAACTATTTTCCTTTCATTTTTCCCTTCTTCATTTTGTTATTTTCCTTCACTTTCTTTTCTTCATTCAAAAAATTTAAAAAATGTCAACAAGTTTTTTCCTTCCTATTTTCCTTTCTTTCATTTTCCTCCATTCAACTAATGCTAACTATTGGCCACTATCACCTGGTTATTATCCAAGTACAAAATTTAAGTCCATGAGTTTTTATCAAGGATTTAAAAATCTTTGGGGTCCTAATCATCTCAGTGTAGATAACAATGGCATTAATATTTGGCTTGATAGAAATTCAGGTTTAATTTTCTTTAATTATACTTGATTAGTACTTAATTTTTTTAAAATATTCTGTTGATTTTTTAATGATGATTTTGTATAGGAAGTGGATTCAAGTCGGTTAAACCGTTTCGATCCGGGTATTTTGGGGCATCCATTAAACTCCAACCCGGTTATACGGCTGGAGTCATTACAGCTTTCTACGTAAGATTTTCTTATTTTTTTCGCTCGTAGTTATGTTGTTTGGATTCTATAAATATGTTATTGTATTTTTATTGAGTTCTAAAAAAATGTAATATACGACAAATCGATACGCCATTTTTGATATCTTTATTAAATATTTTTTCATATCAATATCTGGCTGGTACTCTCCAAAATGTTATCGTACTCATATTGAATTCTTTAAAAATACACTTTTTTTGAGAATCAGGTACACACATTGAATTTTTTGATGAGCCAAGCAATATAGACTGAGAGTGTAAATATTTTTATTGTATATTTTTGTTTCAATTTATGTTGAAGAATTCACTACGCCAAAAATGATATTTAACAGCAATTAATTAACGAAAATAACTTAATTACTACTAAAAATGTCTTTTTAGAGGCAATTAACGCTCTTTGTAAATGTCGTTAAAACCTATAGCGACATTGAATCTAATGTCAATTAACTAATACCGGTAAAGTTTTTAGCACTCTTTATTAATGTGCATATTTATTGTCATTAATTTATTTTTTTGTTGTAGTGGTTATGTTGTTCGGACTCTTCAAGGATAGTTGTATTCCTATGAGATTCTTAACAAAAATTACTTTTTTGATCTAACACACATGTCGATATTTTTGAAGAACCGGGTAAAATAGATTGACAGTTTAAATATTTCTGATTGTGTATTTCCATTTCTGACAATTTTTTAATTGAGATACTGTTACCTAAGTTCCTAAATTTGAAATGGATGGCGGAAAATACATGTGCTACAGTTGATTGGACACAAAGTTTAAGAAAGAAAAAGATATTACTTTAATTTATAGTCAAATATAAGTTTTAGACATTTGTATGAGTAGTAGTACTGTGACTATAAATCATCTCAGTGATGACAAAATGAAAATTTTAAGGTTAATTATTTCTAAATACATAAAGATGACATTCTAACAGATTAGAAAGAAAAGTGTACCAAAAATTCTCTTACTATTATTTTAATATGCTTGATTTTTAATTAGTTTTGTGTATATTTAGTTGATTAAATTTCATTAATTGTTGAATATTTGGCAGCTTTCAAATAATGAAGCACATCCAGGGTTCCATGATGAAGTGGACATAGAATTTCTTGGCACAACATTTGGAAAACCATACACATTACAAACAAATGTTTATATTAGAGGAAGTGGAGATGGAAAAATTATTGGAAGGGAAATGAAATTTCATTTGTGGTTTGATCCCACAAAAGATTTTCATCAGTATGCTATTTTGTGGAGTCCTAGAGAAATCATGTAAGTATTAATTTATTATAGAGAGTCAAACATCTCTATAATAATATCGTTAATTTGAATGATTTTTGGTTATTATCTTGATACATTATTTAATATATAATATAGCATGACATGAAAATAGACTTAAAAATAAAACTTAATCAGTATAATAAGATACTAGTATAGAAGATGATTGTTATAACGAGATATGCCGGTATATGAGTCCTTATTATTTACTTCATTTAAGTAAGTTAATGATAAGGAAATATTCTACCGACAAAAATCATTTGACACTACAGTATGGTTGTCCTTTAATGAGTTTAATCGTGGCTTCCACCAAATAAATTTAAGGACATATATATATATATATATATATATATGTTGTATTTTTGGTTACTTCATTTTTCTATTATTTTGCATAGAGGGGACCATGTCAATTAAGAGGATAATTCATGTTGTAGTCCTTTTCCCAATAGTAGTAAAAAAGTTACCATTTTCACCCAAATAGATTGCATATATGTCCAAAATACATTTAACCCCCCTCCCTCCAAAAAAAAAAAACAACATATATATAGGAAGAAGAAGAGCTTTGGAGCAATTATAAATTTATTTTCATACGACCTATCAATCATAAATTTAAGTTATAGAATTAACGGTTGATGCTTTTGTTAGAATATGATGCGTATATAGCACCTTCTTGGGATGCGTCATGTATGACTATGAAATACTTCGTGCTATATAAATTTCGTATGTTTAAAAATAAGTTATATTATTTTGCATGAACATAGAATACTTTGAGTACATTTAAAAACTAATCATGTTGTTATTTTGATTGGTTTTTATTTAGATTTTTGGTGGATGATGTGCCAATAAGGAGGTATGTAAGAAAGAGTGTTGCAACATTTCCACTAAGGCCAATGTGGTTATATGGATCCATATGGGATGCATCTTCATGGGCTACTGAAAATGGAAAATACAAAGCTGATTATAGGTATCAACCATTCTTCGGAAAATTCACGAATTTCAAGGCGAGTGGTTGCACCGCCTATTCGCCTCGATGGTGTCACCCTGTGTCCGCCTCACCCTATCGATCCGGTGGCCTTAGTAGGCATCAACACCAGGCCATGAATTGGGTTCAAAGGCACTATTTGGTATACGACTATTGCAGGGACTTTAAAAGAGATCACTCCCTTACACCGGAATGTTGGCGTTAAAGCGAGTTGTTGAAGCTGTGGGATGTAAAAGTACATCAATGATACACATGTCAATCTTTCATAGGATTAATATCCTATTTTATGTGAACTATCCTTTTTTTTTTCTTCCTTTTTATTGGGTATGGGTTGGGTGGGGTGGGGTAGGTGTCTTGTGATGGGTCCACTTGTCAATAGCAATTGCAAGAGTAGTTGAGCATCCAAGCCTATAGATTCCAAAATGAAAAATTAATAATACAACAAAAAATAATTGAAAATGGTTTGTCCTTTTATTTATGAAATTTTGTGCAAACATTAGTTTACTATTTTTATTACCCAAAGGATTTAAAAAAGAAATTCATAAAAGAGGGTCATGGACAATTTAGGACTATGCATGGATGGTGGGGTATGAAATGAGTGCATTCACTTTGTTTATTTAATTTTTCTCAATAAAGAAAGTTTTTTGTGTCTCTATTTCTTTTCCTTTAATTTTTGTTGTCTAGTCCCTTTTTGGACCTCACATCTCAAGAAATTTATTTTTGTTTATACCAATCTCCAGAGTTGTATTGTGATCAATCAGATCGCTCTATCTTAATCAAAAGATTTCATGTTGAAATTTTGGATATGATTTTTTTTTGGTAGGAATCAGTTTTTTCTTCTCCTGGCTTGGCATGGAAGGACGGCTACCCAAAAAGTCTTTTTCGCAGTTTTAGCTTTACACGATACAAATCTGAATTGACTAGACCCCTCTATAGATATCAAACATCCAAACTTGTGGTTTCACATGTACAATTTTATTTTATTTTTTTAAAAAAGGAGAGGACTATTAAAGTTCAAAATATATAAAAGTAGAGTACATAAGTTACTAGGGAACTAAATTAGAGAGGGAAAATTAAAGTAGATGCAAAATGGGGGACCAAATCTCGACTTTGCTCAATCCATATGGGTCATTTTTATAATTATATTTTCTTACATATAACAATTAAAGGGCAGCCCGGTGCACTTAAGCTCCCGCTATGCGCAGGGTCCGGGGAAGGGCCCGACCATGGTAAATTAACATGTATATCCGTCTCTACTTATCACTTCACCATAATAAACAAATGTGATTCTATATAAACAAGTTTCAATAAGTTTTTAAGATTAAAATACAATAAATTCACTGCTAAAACGAATCTTAAGATTTGAACTCATTAAATTTAAATCCTTCTGAATCTGATCGGTGTTTGTACATTCAAAGTTTTTGGTATTTTGAAATAATTTTGAGGCACTTTCTTCAAAAACTATTTTGTTCCAAGCATTAATCCTTTTGGAAATAGTATATTTTCTTAGATCCCCTAAAACTCTCAAATAATTAAGAGCAAACCAAGTCAATTAGTATGTCTTTAAATGTGGCCCTACAACTATTTCTTACAACTCATTTTACACCTCCAAATAATTACTAGTTCTGTCCAATAATAGTTGTCCACTATTAAAACAAGGATTAAGAAGTAATAAATAATATGGTAATTTTATCAAATCACCCTTATTAAATACAAGTCATCTAAACATTGAAAAATGAATGGTATTTAACATCAAGAGTAAAAATTGACACATCACGATAAATTATTCATTTATTTTAAAAACTAGACAAATATTATTGAATATTATAAAATAGTATAGTGAATAAGTAAAGATGGACGGAGGGAGTATCATAATATTTTTCTTTTCAAAATGATGTGATTAGTGTCTCTAAACACTACTAATGAAGTGATCTAAAGAACAGTTAAAGGAGAACATATTGTGAAGAAATCAATAAAGGACATTTAAAGAAGCATATTTGAGAAGGCAATAAAGTACATGTACATATTCACATAGCTTTATAACAATTCATTATTTTTGTTTTCGCATTCAATATCTGATATTTATATTGGGGTCTCCGTTAATGCAATTTGCGTCGTGTAAGATTCATTAAAGGGGAAATGCTCTTTATTATAAAAAAAATCATTTTTTAAGTTTGAAATTGAGATCTTTAATAAAAAATGAAGATATCCTATTCATCTCACCGCAATTTTAGGTGATTAATAAATACATTATTAGTCATGTGAAAAAGTGTATGACATGATTAATTTTTATTTTCAACATATCACCTGATTTAATTATTTTCCACCCAGCTTTTCTCATAATTCAAAAGCATATATTCTTGATTTTATTTTTTCCTCCAAAAGAATCTACTTAGATTTTACTACACCAAATGACTAATGATTGATTAAATAAAGTATCTTAGAAAAAGGGGAAGATTTTATTTTGAGCAATGTGTCTTATATGATGGGATGTAACTATTTATTATTTATCTTTTAATAGTGCATTCTAATAATTAGTTGAAAAAGTTATTGGAAAGTACCATTAAAATTACATCATGGCATTAATTTTCTTGTATCTTCTGTTTTCCCACCGTTACTTTTCCACTTTTGCATGAATCTACACTGCATTTGTATAGTAGTATGCATCCTATGTCCATTATTTTAAAATAAAGTTTAAACAAAATACTAATTAATATAATATAATATTAATAAAATATTTTAAAAAAATTATATGATGAAATTGGTGATGGTAATAGCTAGTTGTGGATGATGACTGACGGCGATGATTGGTGTTGTTGTTGATTGATGGCATTAGCTGCAGATAGTAGCTAGTGATGATTGTTTCTGGCAGTAGTGATCAACGGTGATATGTAGATGGTGATAGTGGTTAATAATTATGATGAATAATAGCGCCAACTAATTATGCTAGAGGTGGCAGATAACATGACTTACGATATCTATAGTGATGGTTAATAATGATGATAGTCAGTGATAATATATATGGCTATTACAGTAATGGTTATAGGTGGTAATAATGAAAATTGGTGGCTATTAGTAGTGACGACTGATTGTGATTAGGATTATCGGTGATGGTAATTATGGTCGTGGATGGTGATTGTGAGTGGTAGTAAATGATAATAAAGAGTGTAAATAGCTGTAATAGTTGATAATAATGGACTGCGACAATTATAATAGTAATTACTAGTAAAGATAGATGGAGTAATAATAAAATGTCATTTTTATAGAAATTCTTGAATAGATAAGATATTAAAATTTTTGATACTCTTAAAATTAATATCAAATCTATTATTCTAACTTTATAATTATTTGAGGGGCCAAAGACAAAGGATTTTCAGTAGAAAATCAGAGAAAAAAAGATGTACCAAATTAAACCAGCAAGGATTAATTTAATTGACTTATATGTAGCACCTTTTCTATGGACAATATTTTTAAGGACCCCAAATGTTAATTATTAAAAATCAAGCATATTTCATATGATAGTTAATTGAACAAAGCATGAAATTACAGTCAAAGTCGATGGATAAAATCTTTCCACTCTTAATTAGAGGTATAGATTTGAATTTTCAATATGAAGAAATCTTCCTAAGCAGTTTTGCCTTTTTAATAAATCTTATAATGCATAAATCTGAATTGTGCCCAACTACAAGTATAGTGATATCAAGTAAAAGATAGTAAAGTTACTTAAACAGGAAATTATAAGTGCAGTAGATGAATAAAATCTTTCCGTCTTAATTAAAGGTTTCAAATTTAAGTTTTGAATAAAAAAATAATTCTAGTAAGAAGTATTTTTTTAATAGACCTTATACAATAAATATTCAAATTAGTTTGAAACCCTATGCATATATCAAATCTATTATTCCAACTATATATTATAATTACTTGAGGGGCCAAAGACAAATTAAATGAATTTTCAGTACCAAATTAAACCAGTAAGGACTAATTTAACTTAGGGAAACTTACATAAATATACAATATTAAGAAAATATTTACCATCTATAGCAATAATTTTTTTTCTCTGAACACTTATAATACATTTATAATACAATTTTAATACATATTGCAGAGAACTATTTATAAAACATATATAATACAAGTTTTATAGATGGATAATACATTTATCACATACTTTAATAGACTTATAATACATTATGTCAGTTTCTTACTACACAAGCATAATATATATTTTAAAACACTTATAATACATTTATATTGTATGCATAATTCACTTTTAATACAAGTGTAGATTTATCATAATATTGCTATGTATTGCTATAAATTGTAATAAATAAAAAATATCACTAAAATCAGTAATTAATTTTTAAAAAATACTCAATTAAGTAATTTTTCCTTTTAACTTATATCTAAAACCCTATTATGGTAGCACCCTTTCTATGGACAATATTTTTTAAGACCCCATATGTTAGTTATTAAAACTAAGTAGAGGCTCAGGTTGGACTATTGAACAAGAAATTTTTTTAGTAGCGTTTTTTCTTTAATGAATCTTATGTTGAGCGAATCTGAATCGAGCTTTCATACAAATATCATGATATCAAGTAAAAAAAATAAAATCATTACTTAAACAGGAAACTACGATTCTAATGGATGGATAAAATCTCTTCAGTCTTAATTAGAGATTTCAGATTTAATTTTTGGATATAAAATAATTCTAATACATATTATCAATAATTTCGTCCATATTATCAATAATTTAAATGTTTGGGAATAAATCAAACAAATAGGGTCGTATGGTGGGAGGTTTTTTAATTAATTCATATTTAATAATTGAAAATAAATTATGTAAAAGATAGAATGTTTCAAAACATATAGATATTGTTATAGACAAGTCAACACCACAAAAATAGCATTCATTATCAATTCAATAATTCGGAATTTTCCTTATTTTATCATCTTATGGATATATATTTTTTTTTATTTGCAAACTTAAAATTAATAGCATTCTTGTATCTTATTTATTGATAAATTTTAATTTGTTGCTTTATATTTGATAGTAATATAATTAAGGATAAAAATAGTATAAATATAACATATTTTCTATATGACTAAACAAAAAATACACATCTCAATTAATAAAGGTTATATGTGCTTAATTTATCGAATATCATGTGGAGTGAGGACTAACAAAGAGAGTGTGGTAGAATGATAAATATTCTTTCATCCTTAATTACAGTTCTCAAATTTGAATTTTGGGTACGAGAATTATTAAGGAGAGTTTTATCTACTAATATGGGACTATTTATAGCACAAATTCACATTTAATAAGTTTTAATATAAATATTAAATACTAAATAAAAAAAATAAAAATAAAAAAAGGAATTAAAGTAAAAATCACACTATAATAGACTAAAAGTGCTCCTATGTCAATTAAAATGATATGATATGATGTTTCAAGAAAAAGAAGAGATGTGTAGACCATATATCATACGTAATAATATATATCATCTTATCATATTTCACTAAAAAATAAAAGAAAACTCTGAACTCAAATTCTTGTCAGTCTTTGTTTCTATACTAATTAAAGTTTGGGGTTATTGGAAACACTTAAAGTTCGTTTGGATTGACTTATAAACTTGTTATAAGTTATTTTTAATTTTTTTGAGTGTTTGATTGGTCAATTTAAAGTCATTTTGTACTTAAAATAAGCCCTAATAAATAATAAGGTTTGTTTGGATGAACTTATTTTAAACAATTTATAAGTTGAAAAGTGCTTGTAAGTTAAAAAAAATAAGTAGATGCCCAACTTATTTTTTTTGACTTATAAGTTAAAAATAACTTATAAGTTGCTTAAAATAAGTCAATCCAAACAGACTATTATAAGTTATCATATCATTTTTTAGGCTGGAATTTTGTAAAATTTTATTTTATATTACATTGACTAAATAATGCTAATTTGTAAAAATAGTTTTGAACTAGGCCTGATCACATATTATTTCGTGTTGAGGGCAAATCAATCGTAGCGCGAATTCACTCCCTTTTTTGTAACTCTTTAATTTGAAAGCTCCTAAGGACAATTCCTTATAAAGGATTGTTTGCCCCTTGATATGATCTGATGCCTATATATTTTATTTTGATTTTTCATCCGGTGTCTGATATTTGCTTTTGAACTCAATTAATATGGATTTATGCTATATAGTTCCACTTTAAGGACACAACATTCTCGACTAAAGACAACTTCATGATACTTAGTTATCGAATCTAAAATCTCTAATTAAAAATAAAAAAATACTTTTCAATCCATCACAATCTTTGACTGTCCGTGAATGCTATATGACTAGTCTATGAATTATGATGAAGTGAGACCCTATGAGTTTACAACACAACTTTTGATGAAAAGATTATATATTACCTCGAGTGAGTACCCCTAAAATTTGATACTATTCAACATAACAAATTTATCCCTTTTTATATTATTATTATTATTTTGCCAATAATGTGTGGTGGAGTTGAAAGAATCTATCCATGTAGGGAAAAGCTGAATGAGCTTATAATTGTGTTTGAAATGATAGGTCTACTATCCCTTCTTGTTTGGGGTATATATGCTTAGGGAGAATCCAAAGTTTTATATATGTATTAAAAATTTGCTAAATATCTTATTATAGTAAATTCAACTATAGTGATAAATTATTTTAAAATTATTATAAAAACACATAAATTTCAATTTCTATATTTGCCTCTAGGTATGGGCCATAATACAATAGCATGTAGTAGATGTGTCATTCATTGTTGCCTCCGATTTATATTCTTTTTTAGTCAATAGGTAGTCCTCCGCCCTCATTCGTGGTGGACAAGATGAGGGAAAGGAGGCTAAGATGGTTTGGACATATAAAAAAGAAATGTAATATGTAAATGTCCCCGATGAGGAGATGTGAGATGTTGGAGATAGTGGGACGAGGAGAGGCAGAGGCAGAGGCGGGTTGAAGAAGTATTGGAGAGAAGTGATTAAACAAAACATGACGCATATATAGCCAACAAAGGACATATTGACCTTAGATATGAGGGTGTGAAAATCGCGAATAAGGGTAGAAGGTTATTAAACAGTTGAGCGTTGTCTTAGTATTAGCCTATTCATGTAGTCTTTGGCTTGGTGGTAGTTTAGAGTACCGTGCTTGTCGTAGTATTAGCCTATTAAGATCGTTTTTGACTTTTGATACATGTTATCATATGTTGTTCACTGAGTTTAGGTGGTCGCAACTCGCACCTTGTTGTTGATGTTACGCTTCCTTGCATATATGCTCTGCACTACTTTCTATGAGTTGTCATGTTTTATATCCACTATCATTTTTCCTTTCTATTACTACTTTTATTTGTTTCACTTGAGTTAAAAGTCTTTCGAAAAATAATCTCTCTACCTTTAAAAGATAAAAGTAAGATTTGCATATATTCTACTATCTCCAAACTCCACTCAATGCGATTTCACTCAATTTTTTTGTTGTTGTTGTAGTCAATAGATATTTCATATTTGAGAGTTATAAAACACAAGAGACAAAAAAAACTATCAATTGGCTTCTAACAGGTAAATGTCACCAAAATGTTAAGTGAGTTAGTGCTTCCAATGTAAGAATAAAAGTAAAAAAGAAAAGGTTGATGATGATCTAATTATTAATGTACTACTAAAATTTATAGTAGAAACTAGTAAGCTTCAATTGTCATAGCTGAAAGATTTACATATCTTAACATTAGAACAAATGTTTGGAGATAGATACAACAATCCGACCTTAGCTCAGTTGGTAGAGCGGAAGACTGTAGTTGTTGCTGTAATCTTTAGGTCGCTGGTTCGAATCCGGCAGGTCGGAGCTTTTTTGCCTATTATTTGTAAATATATCTTTATTGCCCCAATTGACTGTCGCGTCCAACGAGAGTGTGAGCATCTTCAATGTTAGAATGTGGTCAAGATCAAAAGCAAATGCAAGATTTGAATTCTATGAATTCATTTTTCCAAAAATTTTAGAATTAAACCCATTATATTCCTAAAGTAACGTACTCATACCTACTGTTTGTGTGATCTTAGTAAATATTTACATATAAATTTATTTTGCACGATTAAAGTATTAGGTTAGATGAACTGGCAAGCTTTTGAAAAAAGGGAAGCACATGCCATCTTAAACAAATCTCACATCAGATTGAAAGAAGAAAGTGAAGACAAGTACAACGAACAATATGTGCCCATGAACTTAGGTCTGAAGATATTGATAGTATCTGCAATTTAACCAGTTATAGCAAGTTTTTACACTATGAAACTTGATAAAGAAGATTTACATGTTACAGGTCAACTTTTACCTAATGTTATTATACAAGTTACACTTTAACAGTGTATAGAACAGAACTTACACTCCTTATTAAATAATCATTTCTACAACCTGCCTATGCTCTATGACCTCAACTACCAGTAGGGTCCAAAGCTACCAAAAGAAAAAGATGCTATTTCTACACCATTAGATGCTAAACTATACAGTCAAAATTTCGGTCACATGAAGCATCCAGCATACTGGTGATGATTTAAGGAGTCTTCGAAGCCACCTGCAATAAACTTCAAAATCAAACTGACTGAAGACTATATGATCATTTAGTAAAGTAGCATATAAATCACATTACTGACAACAGACAAAACATCCAATTCGAGAAAAGAATACTAGACGTTGCAAAATACTAGCAGTACACAAAATAGGTTACAAACATGGATCTGGGGAAACCATTCTATCGCCAAGAGTCTAAATTTGGAGTTCTGATGAACTAGTTGAAACATGCAGGAAAAAATTTAATGCACCCAATACCAAATCATTTCTCTCTCTGTAACTCTCTCCTTTTCAGACTTCAAAGGCATAGAGATGTCAAGAAGAAAGAAACAGAAAGACATTTTCGGACTGTAAACACAAACATAACTAAAACAATTAAAGACAGCAAACAAGCACTATGAAAAGTTACCTTTTTTCACTGGAGCTTATGTGAGCAAAGCTGCAGTTTATCCTCACTCAAAAAACCCAGCAATACCGTACTTTGGAGGCGTGCATACCTAACATCGCGAACAGGGCTGTTCAGAGAATTAATTCGCTGAGCCACATTTAAAGATGGCAATTCTTGTAAGACCAGTTCCATTGTTGCGTCATCACCAGAAGCAAACATGGGGCTCTTCTTCCCTCTATTAATTATAGCAGTTTTTGGAAGTCGGATGCCACTAACTTTGGCACAAGAAGCTCCTAACTTCTGGTATCTGCTACCAACTCTCCTGTAAAGAACATGAGAACCCTCTACTGCTTGCTCTATTGTAGAAACTGGAGTGGGCAATATTTGAGAAGCAGCCATATCGCCAGAGATCTCCAGTTTAGGACGGAAAGAGGCAACTATGTCATCATTTCTATCTCCACAAGCGAGAGATATACATATTCCTTGATTCTCTGACTCAGGGACCAAGCACGGCCTTCAGTGATAAATGAAACTCTATTATCACTATGGAATTCGTAAAAATTACAAGAGAATATCACAGAGCTTCAAGATAACTCTTTTTAAACCAGCTTGAAAAGTCACCAAAACCGTACAGATGATCCAGGCACAATCTGTTTCAATATATCAGATGCACTCTGCCCCTAAACTCCAGAAAGAAGATTTTGGGCATAGTCAAACACTCAAACAATCTAGTTTTGATCTGGCTACTACTACTGGGGAATAAGGCAGAACTCCAAGAAAAGCACTCTTTTAGACCAGTGGGAAAAGTCAACTAAAATCACACAATTAGTCCCGGAATGATCTACATCTATCATTTAGAAGTTCTTATCACTTATCATTAGCAGACAATATGATAGAGCATCACGATAAACAATCTCTCAGACCAGTTTTAAAACTTAAAAGTAAACTAAAATGTGAATATCCACACACGATTTGCATCCATGTAACAGACACTCTTATCAATTAAATCTGTCCCGCCAACTATCTACTCAACTCCTCTTAACATGATCTGGACATAGCCATGCACATTCAAACAATTTATCAGGAAAGCAATCATTTCTAATACTAGAGCTAGCGCATCGAAAATCAGAAAACATTTGACATATGAGCAAAAAAGTTCTGCATAAAAAAGCAGTGAGCTTTTCTCTCAAGTAAAAAAAAGCTGTAAACTTTGCCCCTAAGAAGCTTTATATACCCTAGATATTTGTGGAAATAGTTGATTGAACTATGAACAAGAAAGGACCTAAATAGATTAATAAGATTAAGAGCCCGTTTGGATTGGCTTATAAGTTGCTTATAAGCTGTTTTCAACTCTTTTGAGTGTTTGGCTGACCAATTTAAAGTCATTTTGTGCTTAAAATAAGCCCCCCAAAAAATAATTGGGTCTGTTTCGCTACCCTGACTTTTTTTTTTAGCTTATAAGCTGCTTAAAATAAATTAAGTCAAACAGGCAGTCAAGTCCTCAACAATAAAAATTAAGATTGTACTGTTGACAACTCAAGTAGTGAAAGTTCTTTGCAACAACTTCAAGATTCTTCCTAGCAAACCAATTCCAGAGCTTTGGTGTAGCGGTAAGTGCATAGCACATGATGTATGAGCTAACCACACTTCACGAGTTCAAACCTTGTTGCATACAAAAGCGTGGCACTTAAGTGAAGAAGGGTAGAGGGAAGGGCTTATTTATCCAACGAGTTCCAATTATCCGTCAACTGGTCCACGGAGAACTTCAGTAATCAAAGAAAAATGATCCTTTGTAGCAACCCTTAAAACTAAGGAGTACAGCCTTGCCATGGCTTCAGATTGTGAAAATATCAAGACACAAATTCATGATGTCTCCACAATAAACTAAGTCAATAAGAAATCAATGACCAAGTTAAATCCTTGACATAAGACGAGAAGCTTGTTGTTCCGATTAAGAGTATCTCTTAGACTAGACTGACAAATTGTCTGAACCATAGAACTCAAAGTTTATTTCTATCAGGAAAAGGCAAAATGTGATAACAAACAACTCCAAGGAACAAAATATAATCAATTACCTCCCATGTATCATCACTGTGACGCTGTCTAAAGATAATCTATAAGATCATTTTCTGACCTATCTTTTGAGATATTGGATCACCATTTCGTACTAGCAACTTAACTGCTTTGCCATAACAAATCTTACATTCTCAAGAACCTACAACTCAATAACCAATTGGACTATTTAGTGAGCAACAATTTGCGTTGAACACAATCATTCTCAATCTTACCACAATATGTTAACTATTATAAACAAAAATTATAACGTGTACAGTCTGCACCTTCTTAAGCAATATCTCTGTCTACAAAAACTGGAAAAAATGGTCAACTAAATGCCTTCAACCATTTCTTTCTTCTATACCATCCACTAGTGTTTCTACTTCAATCTTTTGAACAAGATGAATACAACAACAACAACATACCCAGTGAAATCCCACAAGTGAAGTCTGGGGAGGGTAGGATGTACGCAGACCTTACCACTACCTTATGGAGATAAAGAGGCTGTTTCCGAAAGACCCTCGGATCAAAAGTCATAGTCCCAAGTAAGAGAGAAGAACAATATATAGCATAATGGCAATAAAATAAAAAGCTATGCAAATTTTACAAGACAAGAACAATAACAATATCAAAGTAATGTGATAAATAAAGGCACTAACAATACAACTATAAAGGCATGCCTAGACCTACGACCACCATAAACCGACACACGGCAAGACACCATTCTATCCCTACTAGCCTTCTATCCTAATCCACGACCTCCACTCCTTTCTATCTAAGGTCATGTCCTCGGTGATATAGGGTACCACCATATCTTGTCTAATCACCTCTCTCCAATACTTTTTCGGTCTACCCCTACCCCTCTGCATAACCCCCAAATCCAACCACTCGCACCTCCTAACTGGGGCGTCAACACCCCTCCTTTGCACATGCCCAAATCATCTCAGTCTCGCTTCTCTCATCTTGTCTGCCGCAGATGCCACTCCCACCTTCTCCCGAATAACCTCATTCCTAATCTTATCACTCCTAGTGTGTCCACACATCCATCTCTTGAACAGGATGAATGAGTACCTAAAATATATTCAAAGACCAGAAAATGTAGGCTCCTTCAAGAACATTCCTAAGATCTAAATTTTCAGTTAGGCTCCTTTGAGAATATTCCTGAGATCTAAATTTGCAGTTAGTTAATGATTAAAATTTTCAAGGTACAGGAATAATAATCTATTGAGAGATTTTCCAAGGTACAAATATTCTTGAGGCAATTACTCGGCAAAGAGTCATCGCATCCTAACAGTTCTAAAGCTACAGTTAGGGATGGTGCAGCTCATAAGATATTAGATATTAAGGAAAAACTTGTTCACCTTAAGAAGCAACAACTAATTGAAATTTCAAAGAAGTAAACATACTAGAACTCACCTTTCGTCACTACTACCAAAGTTCCAGTGGCACAAGCCTACTGAAGATGCAGAAAGAACACTTCTAATGCCACCACCAAGTGTAGGAGATGAAAGGGAATGCACAGTATGAACAGGATTTCCTGTCAACCCCGTCATAGATTCCACTGGCCTCGTAGTTTGACGCCGATCAAACTGCAAAACCATGCCATTCTGCAAACACAAAACTAAAAATACTCAGAGAAAAAAGAAGAGAGACACTAATTTTTCTTTTGGATAAATAACAATGAGGCCTCCAGACTGAAAGAGAGACTAACTAATGAAAACAAATAAACACTCCCTCAATGCCAACTTGCTTGTCACTTTCGATTCTTTACTTGGCAAATTTTCCAAGCTATATTAGATATTTATTCATTCGTTTTTTGAACATCAAGTATTTAGAAACTACATTGAAAGTACTTAAAGTTGTAATTTTCTGCCATGAATACTGAGAGAATCCATTCAGAATTATTAGTGAAACATTACTTTGTTTGACTCACAAAAAATGAAAATTGGCAACCATTTTCCAACAGATGGATTATGTGTTAGGACCTGTAAACCGGCATACATGTAATGCGAATTGTTGGCATCCCACGCACATGACCAAGGAACAGTCTGCATATTCCAAATAGACAAAAAAAAAAAAAGAATCAATTTAACTTTGGCCAATGGCATTAGAAGTTCAGAACAGAAGTGATACTCCATCGATTAGCAACAAACGCTTCCTACATACAAACTCAAATAACAGTCACAAAATTGGATGGGGGGAAAATAACAAAAGTAACAAAAGGATTATTGTCATGAAGCACATTACTGAAAATAGGTCGCTCTGTAAATTTAACTGTGAAAATAAGGGACTCATGAGGCCTTAACGATTACCAACTTACCATAAAGTGTGTAAAAGTACAGAAAAATTACTCCATATAAGAATTCTAACTCTAATCAACAATCATCCGAACAGAGAATTTGAGAGCTTATCAACCAAAACAAAATATCTACTACAATATCCAACAAGTCTGAGCAATTTTAGCTTTACACAAACTTAATAAGTGAAAGCAAAAGGACAACTATAAAAAGAAGGCCTAGAGTTATTACCGGTAAGTCATATGTCAGAACAGTATGGTTGTTTTCAGAACTGCAAAAAGAAAGAGAACAAATAAATAAGATACTTACGGGGAGGGGAGCACAATACAGAAACTAACACAGAAAATTTTCAATCAAGTAAAGTATATTTTACTGTTATACAGCAATTATTTAGCAGAAAGTTGGGAGAGGTTATCAACCTAAGAACTGACAACTTCTTCCCTAAAGAAGCCAAGAGTATGAATCTATCATAAGGAGAAACATGCAAGTCCTTGATAGTTTTCATGCTCACAGGAAGCAGAATGTCTTCTCTTTCATGTGGAGACAACAGACTGATCTGCAAAATGCAAAAGTAGAAAAAGTTGAAAAACAAATGCAGACCGCAAACCATCAGAGAATTCCAATAAGGCGACCTATGAAATTTACTTTGGTAAGCATATGCTGTCCTCCCATTCCAGAGAGCCTTCTGGCAATCAGCAAATTCTCACCATTGATGTCCACATCAAATAGGCGAGCACCATCAATCTGAATCTCTTTCTACAAACAGATAAAACATAAGGTTACTAACTCGAATAGACTTCAGCCAATGGGGCAAATTGGATAAACATATGCCAGTTCACTCCCAATAAAAAACCAGTAAGAAAAAAGAGGTAAGAGAGAAAATAAAGGTCATGTTTTGGGCCAATAAGCAGGAAGGGGACAGACCAGCCTGGACTACTTTCTCGGTCTCAAACAGACTATTGATGCTAACTGTTAACCCAAAGGTCGGTATTTCCAGTCCTTCTTGGCACACAAGTTGCAATACATCTCGAAGACTCGAACAACCATGGATGAAGGACGAATGATTTCTCTGCTGATATTATCAGGTACACAAGTTGCACTAGATGTGGAGCAACAATGGATAAAGGAGTAATGATTTCTCTGTTGCTACTATAAGAAGTCAACATTAAAAAGGAACACAATGCCTATAGCTCAATTTTCACATTTAACAAGAGCAGAGAGATGGCAAACCTGCAAAAGAAAACTATTCACATATTCACATCTTTCAGATTTGGAGTTGATATTGCATCCTGCACAAGATAGATAGGTACTGGAACATCAGCTTGATATGATGATACAACATTGCCAACATTTTCAATATTCCTAAGCAAAGATTTCTCATCAACTGCTTACCGAAAATGCGTACAGATGACCTGCTTTGCATTTCAGTTGGCGAGCCTTCAGTTGTTCTCTACAAAGAACAGATATGCAGTAAGCAATATGCTGCTTTGATGAACAAAGGTCAACAGAGATATCTATACTATTGCACTGAAACTTGTTATCCAATTTTCTCAAGCCAAAAAAACTTCAGAATAAATAAAAAATCCAAAGAAGAAAGACTAACCTAGGAAAGGGGAACGAACATACAGATCAAAGAATATTTCTAAAAAAGCCAAAACAAGTACCTGGTTTAGCCAAAAAGGCATTGAAAAATGTCATATTCTGAAGAATGTTATAAGGAAATGCTGGTAGGAAAAAGAAGGCCATAATATGTTTTAAAGAAAATGCACCGAAGTCAATCTGGTCCTCCAGGAAGAGGTATGCAACTACTGTAACAAAGGGGTGAATTTTCAAACAAGGGAAAGCAATAAGTAAAATGCGGATAAAGTAGGCAAAATCAGCTAGTTCTGCAAACCATCACTAAAAGATTAAACAAAATTCACAATGGGGGTTATGTTAGCAACCATATCACTTTAAAAGTGCTATACGCATGGGGGACACCCAACATACCGGAAAAGTGATTCTGTAAAAGATTTAATTTAATCCCCCACCTACCCACCCAAAAAATAAGAAGCCCTCCAATATTTCCAACCAAACTAAAAAGATGCATGAAGGAGGCCGGTGCAAAGAAGAAGCACAGAAGAAATAGCACACAAATTGAGACATACCTCTTTGAGGTACTCCACTTGCTTATGCAACTCAGCTTCTCTCCTCCTCCACTCAATTTCTTTCTTACACCAATCAGAGCACTGCACATATTCAATGTAGTCTTATAATCACCATGAGAACATGTAAAGGAAAATGTAATTTAGCATCTCCAAAGAGCTGAGAAAATTGTTTTCAGAAGTCAGGTTAAAGCAGAAGTGTCATTGATGCAGCTAACCCAGGGTGAATTTGCTACCAGACCAAGCATGAGGTGACAGGTTGACTTGAATACCCTCACAGAGAGAAAAGAAGCTAGCTGTTAGAGCAAACAGTTTTGGCTTTACATAGTGAAGAAGGTACAAGGTAGAGTAAGGTAAGGGAAACGTTATGAGGGAAGGAATTATGTTTGTCTTACATATTTCTGTTTTTTTATGACCGTGGTGTCCGGGCCAGCTTTCACGCACCTCGACTAATTCCACGGGATACAAGCCACCTCCCACCAACAACAGATACCAAGTAACTCTGTCTACCAAGGCTAGGGCAGATGGAAAGAATTACTTAGCTTTTTTGTCTCCGCTAAGTTTAGGACCTGAGACCCAAGGATTCTCAACCACTTTTTTAACCACTAGACCACACCCTTGGATGCTTACATATTTCTGTTTGATTTTAGATGATGACAAAAGCTAATGCAACTTCTGACATTCATCTTTCTCCTGGTGTTCCAACTAAGAAACCGAGAGAAATTGCCCTTACCTATAACAACTATATAAGAGGTTTCCACAAACATACATCAAGTTTTTAGAATCTTGAACAGCTTTGTCCATTTGAAAACTAACAAATATCTTCAACTGCATCATTCCGTTTTAAACTGAGCAAAGGAGAACCACACCCGAAGATGTGAAAAGATAATCATCAATCCATCGCCATATTGTTTTTATTTTCTTTTTATGAAAGGGTGGGTGGGTGGGTGGGTTAGGTCAGTCTGATACGTTTTCCTCAAGTAGTTTGTGTTGGCTACATGGAAAATCTTGAAGGTCTCCACTGTGAATATTCATTAAGATGTTAGACCTGAATTCTATCAGGAGTTCGCACTGACTAAATCTAAAACCTTCATTTTTTCCTTACCTCTTTTTCAAGAGAAAAACAACTGGTTTCAAGAGACCGAATTTTCTGCAAAAGAGGGAGGAGTTTGATCACTATCTCATGAAGCAATACTCAAGATATAAGCGTCAAACTAAGACCTTTTGAAGCTCTTCGTCAACAGCATGAAGTCGAGAAGCATAAAGTACTCGAATACCCTTCACTGTGCATTTCTTATTACATTGGGGGCACTGCAAAAGAACAAAAGAGAGAATGTGAAGGATGAACTGAAATAGGATCTTCAAATAATGTATAAAACAAGGACCAAACTATTATAAGGAATACCTTTCCTGACCTCCCTTTTTGTTGCAACCACTTTTTGATACACGACAAACCATATATATGCCCACAAGGAAGACAGCTGCAAAAGATTAGAAGGCGGACAACAATGGAAGTATTAACACTTGAAAATTATATTTCAATTATAAGTTGTATATCTATCAATCAATAGCTAAACCTCAACTTCACTAGTTTGGTCGACTGTACTAAAATAAGTTATGTTTCGCGTCAAATCGGGAGTTCTCTCAAACTAAAAATTCTGTAAAGAAAACCAAAATTATCCCTACAGTGACATGTAAGAATCCAACTTGGGTGACGCCTAGATCTGTGAAAGAAATGTTGTTGTGCTGGAAAACTGGAAGAAGGAGAAAGTGCAGAGCTTGGAATATTGTTCCTTTAGCGTTGATATGGATCATTTGGAGAGAGAAATAAGAGGGATTTTGAAGGGGTAGAATTGACTTTTGGGCAGTTGATGAGTAGTCTCCGATCCCTTATTGATTGTTGGCCCACCCATTTAGTGCCGGGTAACATGGCCGGGTCGTATAGAGGATTGGGCGTCTTTTGTAGAGAATCATGTCGTGTTTGTTTTTTGGTATACTTGTATATGGCCATTTTTGGCCATTTTACTAATAAACTGATTACCTGATTAAAAAATGCAAGTCTCTAACCATAATTTTAATTAGTTGACATTACCTATATAAGTCGTTTATTTACAATGTATGTTATTAGCTAAGTCCACATTGATTTCAAGAGAGGACAAGACTTTAGTTACAACTGCTCTCCATGTATTTTAGGTCTACTTCATATCCTTTTGACACCTTTAATCGTGATATTTGTCCACCTACTAACCAATGCATTTGGATTGCCATGCAGAACATCCACAAACAACCTTCCAACCTTCCATCATTTCATCCTCTATGTTTATGCACCATTTGTGGGATGTGAACCATGATCATTCAACTGTCACTTGTCAAAAGAACAGAAAACCCAAGTGCTTTAATAGGGAGGGTGATGATAGATTTAGATGAAGTAAAAAGCTTCACTGAAAGCATCAAGAAGATGCAAAAGAGTAGTATGGTTGAGGCTACAAAAGATATTGATTTAGCTCATTTGAGTACATGGCCATTCTAAGACCAAGTTCATAAGACACAAAAATTTGTCAGTGGAATCTACAGGGGACACATTGGGCCAGCTACATAAATACAAAAGACATATATAGACTTAATAAAGTTGTCTTGAGCTGAAAAAACATCAAAACATCTTTGTTCCTTTCTATCCATAAGGACACGTGTGCTACGGCCATATAGTATTTATTCGAATTTGCATGAATATGTATTACAATCAAGCCAACTGAAACAACCTCCTAAAATTTGTAACACAACCCACTGACCTAAATTTAGTTTCACCTTTTTTCATCTTCAAGGAAAACTAAATAGAAGTTTTCTACAACATCTAATTTTTCTTTCGAGGTTATATCACTTTGCTTAAGTTTTCGAAAAAGAAGCTGTTTTTACAAATCTTATTCCCTTTTCCATGTTGAACTAAACTGTTTTTTTTCTCTTTATGAAATGATAAAGGTTTCTAAACAAGGCTTTCGAAGATCTTGACAACAAATAAAAAACAGCACAGAAACAGAGATTTCTAGGGCAGAAACAACATACATTGTGCTATATCATTCCCCTGAGGCTTCATTTCATCTGTCTCACTATTGAATGTAGATATTCTTTTTTTATAAGGTTGAATACAGATGGTTCTACACTCACAGGCATAACACATTCAGTTATGCTAAGCCGGAACTTAACATTACTATCATAAACTGTAATCTACAATCCCTAGCTATGCATATACCCCTTTTCTTCAAAATAGATACAGTTCCAAATTCAAGGGTGTAGATACTGTGGATTCATATGCAGTTTGATGGTTGAATGCTACTGATGTCACCATAATTAGAAATTGCTTTAGATTGAAGTACATGGAAATAAATTACTAACCAAATTTGGTGGTCACCGTCGTTAGTCCAAGCTTCCATGCAAATAGAGCAAAACAAACCATCAATTTCACTTCGATTCCACTCTCCTTCTCCTCCATCAGCTTCTTCCTTATCAACATTCTGCGACGCCGCTTCACCGCCTTTACTCCTAGTCGTATCATCTCCACTTTCCAGTTCCACAGCAGAATTATCCAAATTCTCAACATTAATCCCCCGCTCTTGAGATGAACTTCTCGTAGCACCACGATCCCCATACAAAACCCTACGCAACGTCCTCCTTCCAGTACTCGACTCTTCTTCATCATCTTCATCCTCCTCCTCCTCCTCATCTTCTTCTTCTTCGTCTTCATCCGTCTCTTCTTCTTCTTCTTCCTCGTACTCTTCTCCATCTTCTAACAAAATGATGTCTTCGGCGGCGAGTTCACTCTCGTCCGCGGCGGCGCCGATGTGACGGAGAAACCTCTCGTAATCGGGATCTGCACCGTCACTGTCGCCGGCCATTGCCGTTAAATTATGCACCGCTTCAGCTCTCCTTTTTTCCCCCAATTTTGCTCAATTTTGGGTACAAAGTGCGTTTTGCCGCTGAAATAAAAAAGGGAGGGAATACGCTCTCTTTAATACGCAAATTGAAACGTCTTTTAGCTTTTCTCCGTGCGTCTATACTAAATTAGAATTGAGCATTATAAAATTCATTTGAAAACGTATGAATAATTTTTTATATTTTAATTTGTTCAAAGTAATATTTTAATTTTTCAGGACAAAGCATGGACTTTTGGGTGGGATTGGGAGAACAATATCAGCTCTACCCCCAGGGACTTAATTTCAAGGCTCAAGATCTTCACTTCTGGATCGAGTGACTCTCCAACAGCATTAATATCCACACACTTCCAAGAAGCTGCTCCTTCCATCTTCTCAAACTCTCATCATCCTTATCTTTCTCAAATTGTTCTTTGAGAGTACATTGAAGACCCAACTCAATCTTATTTGTATTTTCATCTTCCTCTTCATCCTCAGTAGTATACATTGAACTTTCACTCATATGTCTGCTAACTTTATTCTCATGAACCTCATGTTCAATCTCAGAATCAGAATCAGCAATTCTACCTTTCTTTGCCCCACAAACAGGAGCTGATTCCTCTTTATCCACCTTTCGATGTGAAGATGTTTGTAGCGTAAAAGGTTTGTTTAAAGTTAGAGGTATTTACGTAATTTAACTTACAATTTTTAAGTTTGTGCTTTTAAGATAGTATAGATATAGATTAGATGATTAAAATTAATTCTCCCTGTTCGTTTTTGAATTTGTGAGTGAATTTATATTTTCTTCTAGTTTATGATCTTTTAATCCTAAGTATGAATTTGCGAGTACTTTTCTTTTTAATTCAATTTCGTTAGCGATTTTAGGATCCAACTAATTCGGACTACTCTCCTTAAAAAGAATGAAATTCTGTACGAATTTGAAGACTAGCTCACACGATGCAAGAACATATTGTACTAAACATCGACCTCCATGCATAAATTACATGAAAACCTAACATTTTTAATTTGTAATAACAATCGGTAATCTCAAAAAGTATATGCATAGGTATTAATTTGCAATTTACGTAAGGGAAAGACAAAATAGTTTAACACAACTCTTAAAAACACTAAATAAATCAAATTATTTTTTTTCCTTTTATAATCTCTTTGTTTTAATTTGTTATTTGGATATTGAAGCTACGTATTGAGAGTTTCATACTTGTGCGGGGCTACAATTTTAATTACAACGACTCAAATTTTATATCTATATTTAAAGTTCACTTACATATATAAATAGTTTATCAGGAATATTCTGTTTTAAAGTTTAGAATGCATAACTCATTGACACCCATTTTTCTACTATCTCACTTATCCAATAAATATTTTCATAAAAAAAATGACATTTAGGTGTGAAAAAAATAAAAATATCAATTCATTTCAATATTATATATGCTAAAAATTGAATCTGAACGATGATTTATAGAAGAAGGAGAAGAAACTGAACAAATGGAGGAAACAAGTTTGTATGAAGTTCGTCAAAAATTAGTCTAATTACTATAGCGAAATGCTGTTATATAAAATATATAATATAATATTTCAAAAAAAATTATAGTTAAATACTTTTATAAAAAAAATAGTTATTATAGAGAAATTTGATCGTAACTCGTAAATTAAAGTAAACTTTACCTAAATCCCATAATGGAAAAGTCTAATTACTATACATCCCTCATTATACCAAAATTATCCGATATCCCCTTTTTTCAACTTTTCTGATACATTAGTGATGTATCTGATACATCAATTATCTATAGAGTAATTAATGGAGATCATCTATTTATGGATAGTATCTTAATATAAGGTATGATTGGTTCTTTAAATCAATTACTGATCTAATTAATGGGATTAATTTGGTTAAAAAAATAACGGTTGTGTACGTGAAGATTCAAGCCAAAAAACAGAGCATAAATTCAAATCAAATTCGATTTCAATTTTTTTTTCCAGTTTTGGTGATTAATAAGTTATGTATCTGATACATCAACTTTAGATGTAGAATACTTAATGCATATCAGCTATTTATGGTTAGTATTTTAATGTAAGTTTTGATTGGTTATTTAATTGAATCACTGATCTAATTAATGAGATTAATTTGTTTTAAAAAGCAACTGTGATGTTCATGAAGATTCAAGCCAAAAAACAGAGCATCGTCTCGAATGGAAAAAACAGAGCATCAATTCAAACCGAAGTTGATTTCAATTATTTTTTCACTTTTGCTGATACATAAGTTATGTATCTGATACATAACTTTAGCTATAAAATAGTTAATGCACATCAACTATTTATGGATAGAAGATTGAGATAAGGTATGATTGGCTCTTATAGTTCCGAATCTCAATGGATGGGACGGGATCTTCTTGATGACGTATTTCATTCCCTACATTGACATGAAAATGGTTAAATACAACTTGAACTTTATACATAAATATGATGTATCATATGCATTAAAATATCTGATGCATGAGATGAGATTCTGATACATACAGAAGATGTATCAGAAGCAGTTATATATTATATTCTGATACATAAATGTAGATGTATCAGAATCATTAAAACTTAAAATAACAGAAACTGACACTTAAACATGATGTATCAGAAATAGTAAATCTCCAAAAAATTGCATTTGAAAAAGACATTATGTATCTGATACATAAATGATATGTATCAGAATCATTAAAACTTGAAACAACAGAAACTGACACTTAAAACATGATGTATCAGAAATAGTAAATCTCCAAAAAATTGCATTTGAAAAAGACATTATGTATCTGATACATAAATGATATGTATCAGAATCATTAAAACTTGAAACAACAGAAACTGACACTTAAACATGATGTATCAGAAATAGTAAATCTCCAAAAAATTGCATTTGAAAAAGACATTATGTATCTGATACATAAATGATATGTATCAGAATCATTAAAACCTTCACAAAATTTCCATTCTAAAAAAAAACTTAATTGAACCCATACCTTTGGGAGATTAGGGTGTGTTGTAACCCCTTCAATCTTGTTGTCTATTTCTTTGGGTGCATGTTTAACTGTAGCTTTCGACTTCAATTTCTCACGTAGGTTATTCATCACTGCTGGATCGTTACGATGTTTGGATCTAACCTCGTCGTAACCTTCCCAAGACGAATTAGAACCAGGTGAAACAAGAATTCCTTGATTTTTATTGGACTGTTTGAGACCATGAACGGATTCCATATGTATCATTGAAGGTATGAGAAACAAAAATAGAAAGATTTACAGAAGAAAGCAAATGATAAAAATTTTAGAAGATTTTTCAAAGATTTACAGAAGAAATCAAAAGATACAAATTTTAGGAGAAATCAGATTGAATGAGGATGAAGTGAAATTCCATATAAGGAAAGATTAAAATATACCTTAGTTGAAACCTTGAAATTGATTAACGGTTGAAGATGATCAAATTAACTAGAGCAAATTAGGGCAAGGATGAAAGAGGAGACAGATGTATCAGTGAGGGAGAGAGAGAGAAAGGAAAAAGAGGGATTTTGGAAATTTTTTGGTGTAGTAGGGAATAAAAGTAAATATAGCATCTTAATATGTGTAAAAGGGTAATTTTCCCTAAATTAAATAGTTCATGAAATTTGTTAGTTGTTAAATGGGCTTGGCCTTGGGCTTTATGTAAGACGTTTTCGATCCGCTCATATCCGATTCGATCCGCACTTTGCCATAATACTTTCGGATCTCCTTCAAAAGTCGACTCTTTGACCCGGAAAGTAGACAAAAGTCATCTTCAACACAAAAACAAACGAGAAATCAAGAACACACACAAGAAAGTATTTTGAAACAAATCGAAAAAAATGGTAAGAATGATATCTATATTTTTCCCAAAAATCCTTAATTGAATTTCCACTAATCATATTTACCCTTTTCTTAATTTTCATTTTTTTTTGCAAAATTTGTAGGTTTGTGTAGCTTGTTTATTACCGCTGTTCCTCGTCCCGATCGTTAATTTATTACCAGTTCTCTTCCACATTCTTATGGTAAGATCCTTAAAAAACTAAATTAATTGGTTAATTTTGATGTTTACAATGTTAATTTTTGCTTAATGTTTATTTTTTGGGGATTTTTTTAGGCGAAGGTTTATAGAATGTTGGGGAAGGAGTATCAGAGACCAGAAAGAGTACCTCCTGCTTGTCCTTTTAAACCATCAGCTGCTAAACCCAATAATTCTGTAAGTTTTGTTTGATTATAAAGGCCTGATCTTTTGTTTAGATGTGTTGAGCTGAGGGTGTATCAGAAATAGTCTGTCTACCTCTGAGGTAGGGGTAAGGTCTTTGTATACTTTATCCTCCTCAGAGCAGGTCATTTTGTGGGTATGTTGTTATTGTTGATCTTTTGCTTAGATGTGTTGACTTGATTTTTTTTTGTAAGTGGTTGGATTGTAAAGGCGTGATCTTTTGCTTAGATTCTTGAGCCGAGGGTCTATAGGAAACAACCTCTCTACTTGTGACGTAGGGGTAAGGTCTGTGTGCATTTTACCCTCCTCCGAGCTCACTTTGTGGGTATGGTGTTGTTGTTGATCTTTTGCTTAGATGTGTTGACTTGCTTGAAAAACTTGGAAGATGCTAACCCCAATGATTATGTAAGTTGTTTGACTGTAAAGGTGTGATCTTTTGTTTAGATGTGTTGACTTGCTTGAAAAACTTGGAAGATGCTAACCCCAATGATTCTGTAAGTTGTTTGATTGTAAAGGTGTGATCTTTTGTTTAGATGTGTTGACTAGCTTGAAAAACTTGTAAGCTACTTGAAACCAATAATTTTGTAAGTGTTTGATTATAAAGGTGTGATCTTTTGCTTTGATATGTTGAGCTGAGGTCTATCGGAAATAGCCTCTCTACTTCTGAGGTAGGGGTAAGGTCTGTGTATACTCTACACTCTTGAGAGCGCACTTTGTGGGACTATTGATCTTTTGCTTAGATGTGTTGACTTGCTTGAGAAACTTGGAAGATGCTAAACCCAATAATTCTGTAAGTTTGTTGGTAATAAAGGCGTGATCTTTTCCTTAGATGTGTTGATTTGCTTGAAAAACTTGTGAGCTACTAAACCAAATAATTCTGTAAATATGTTCGATTATAAAGGCGTGATCTTTTGCTTAGATATGTTGATTTGCTTGAAAAACTCGTGAGCTACTATAAACCCAATAATTCTGTAAGTTGTTTGATTGTAAAGGCGTGATTTTTTGTTTCAAAGTGTTGTCAAACAACAACATACCCAGTGTAATCCCACTTGATTTGGGGAGGGTAGAGTGCACACATACCTTACCCATGACTTGGGAGGTAGATAAACTGTTTTCGCTAGACGCTCGTCTCAAGGAAAAGAAAATCGAAAAAAGAATAACGGAAGTGAAGAAATCATGGCAAAACACTATAAAAAGCAAGGCAAAACATCCTGAAAAAAGAACAAGAGACAACTTATAATCAGAGTACACTTTGTTTTGAAGTGTTGCCTTTCTTGAAAAAATTTTAAGCTACTAACCCAAAATTATGCAAGTTGTTTGATTGTAAAGGTGTGATCTTTTGTTTCAGAGTGTTAACTTGCTTGAAAAACTTGTAAGCTAATAACCCAATAATTCTATAAGTTGTTTGATTGTAAAGGCGTGAACTTTTGTTTCGAAGTGTTGACTTGCTTGAAAAACTTGTAAGCTACTAGAACCAATGATGTTGTAAGTTGTCTGACTGTAAAGGCGTGATCTTTTGTTTCAAAGTATTGACTTGCTTGAAAAACTTGTAAGCTACTGACCCAATAATTATGTAAGTTGTTTGATTGTAAAGGTGTGATCTTTTGTTTCAAAGTGTTGACTTGCATGAAAAACTTGTAAGCTACTAACCTCCAATAATTACGTAAGTTGTTTGATTGTAAAGGTGTGATCTTTTGTTTCAAAGTGTTGCTTGAAAATATTGTAATTTTCTAGGACCCAATAATTCTGTAAGTGGGTTGATTATCAGGGCCTCTTTAAGTGGTAGTATATAATATGTAGGTTCGGTAAAACCCAATAGCTTTCTTCTAATCTCTGTATTTGTAATAAATCATCAAAATGTACATAAAATAAATTCAAAACCGAGTTACTAACACTTAGGCCATGTCCTAGAATCCATAACCCATAAAGTTCATATCTTGACTCCGCCCTTGATTAGGGTATGATCTTTTGTTCAACCTGTTGAATTGCTTGGAAAAGTTTGTTCTTGTTGGGAAATATTTGAGCTAGATGATCTTGGTTCGAATGTTTGATTGAATTTCACTGGTGCCCGTGTGTGTATATGTATACACATACATACCTGAATAAGCTGCTTAGAGTGTTTGATTCAAATTCATAGGTGCCCCCCATGTGTATATGCTTACACAAACATGCCTGAATAAGCGGAATGGAGTCTTATAGACAACCAAACATATTGGATCGATGCTAGTTGACTGATAAAAATGTGTGTGTGTTTGTGTTTTGGGTGGTTGGATGTATCTTTTGTTTGGATATGTGGTGAACAAGTTGTTTGAAATATGGATATAGTAAATGCAAAATCATTTAGCTTTCTTCAAGAAGAGCTGTTTTTGTTGAACTTAGTGACCTCCTTGTACCTGTAATACTGTTTTATTTGGGGATTCATCAGATTATGGTGCATCAACTGAAAAGTATAGAGTGACTGTCTGAATACCCTGACGTATTTTTTGATGATTACATTTTGAACATGATATTTTTCTGAAGATGAATGTAAATGTGTGAAGTATGGGTTGAAAAATCAATATGCTGAACCATTGATGGCATTCTGACACACATGATGCTAGAACTCAGGGTATATAGGTGATTGTGGTCTATTTTTGTCCCCTTCCAGATCTTCATGATAGTGAGTATCATTAAACCAAAGTACAAGTTGAATGAAACGTTTAACTCACAATGAAGAAAGCGCCAAAAGAACTTAACTTCAATCATTGACTTTGTTCACAGTTGGGGTTCTTGAGTATGCTTTTTGTTTCATTTCTCTCATTTTAATGGTATACAAAAATAAAGAAACACACTTTATACTTGGAAAGAAAATCTGGGTCGTTGTTGACTTGTTTCTTATCCAATCAGCTCTTAAAAGAATGCTGAAATATTCTGTCAAAAATTTCCTGTCCGCCTGAGGTTGATAATGGAAGGGAACTTTCTTCTCCAATGATCTATCATTTGAGATTAAGCTTTTGCACAGTACTTGGCAATGCATTTGATGAGGTTTAAGGGTTCAGTTCTTATGAAATTCATCTGTTGATATGACCCTCAACGTGATTGAAGTATTTCTCCGAGGAGAGTGTAGAACTACTCTGTTGACCGAAAACGTAGAGAACTCCTGCATTTTGGTTCATGTCCTCCCAAGACATGTTAGACCTCAACTTTTTTTGCTCCTTATTATTTGTGGATCCCATGCATAATGGGAGCTTAGTACACCGCATTGCTCTTTTCTTTTATTTGTGGATCGAAATGAAAAGTAACTTCCTCACTTTTTTCATTTGAGACTCTGCACTGCAATGACCCTTTCTTGTTTCATTCACTTTTTCATTTGAGTTCAAATCTTCTTTCCCCTGTTTATTTATGGATTTAATTCCCTGACTTCAAATTTTCTTTCCCAAGTTCATAGTGTAACGTTCAACAAAACCGGCTGGAGTTTTGTTGCAGGAACTCCTCAACTTATGTAGAGCTGATCAATCTGTCACAAATTAGCTACCAATGACCTTCCCAATCTTAAGGAATAAGGCTGAAACTGTGCATTGTGCTTTGTTTATTTGCCATGGGTATTCTCTGCTTGCTCTACTCTTGAACTACCACAATTTACCTTGACCACTGTATCATCAATCATGCACCTCAAGAAAAGTTTCTAGCTTGAAACTACAGTCGTTGCATTGCACTTATGGCTTTTCAACATCAGAGGTACTACACCATGAGATGTTTGGTTGGTGCACATCACGATTTTGAAATCTACTTACTGAACGAAGTGTAGTATTTAGGTGGAGAAAAGTATAGAGTCAGGGTCACCGACAGTCATTGATATATTATGCCTTACACTATCTTGATACATCCTGTTATTAGTTAAGTCACATCGCATTTTTTTTGACACACTGATAATAGTTTATGTTCATTGCATAATTGATCATAAGAAAATCAAAATCTGCAGATTGACAACTCTTTATGCGTAAAGCTGTTTTATTTCAAGGTATTATGAACATATGATATCAAGTGAGGAATAAGTGGGTTTTCACAACTTGGTAAAAAACTTTTCATAAGTATGATAAAAGAGAATACTTTTGTTCAAATCTGTATTCAAGTTTATGGAGAGCGGCCTGTTTATGGTGGCTTAAGGCAAAGCTAGCCGAGTTTCTGGATATGCTTTTACTACATATTGCTTGCTAGTCAAAAACTCAAAGCTCGCACCTTCACTTTTGTTTTCATAGCTATTTGACGTTGATGACTTTCATATATTGAGTTAGAACAGATTCTGCATTCCTAGGATATGCTTCTCTGGAGTAGGACTATTTGATCCATGTACTTTTAGAATTTGCAACTAAAATAGTTTAGTAATTTTTTTAGTTACAGGTGGAGAAAGGTTTAAAATGGTAAATTACTGACAAAGTTTATACCAATCCACTAAGAGAGAGAAGGGGAGGGAGAGAGTGTGTGCGCGTGCGTGTGTTATGAAGAACAATGGTGTACATTTTTGTTGTTTTGAGTTGAATCTAATGACATACGTTGTCACTAAATTATGGAATAAAAAGAAAGCAACAATTTCACCATCCTGGTGAACAGTATTGTTTCGGTGACATCCCATTCAAGTTTTCCATTTGCTAATAGAGTGTGTACATGTAGTCTGAGCTTGAAAACTTGATTAACCAGTAAATCAGTATAACAGAACACATTGTGTGTAACAGGTTACCGGAGAAGAACCAAGTTCTGTCGCCCCCCATCCTGTACCTAAGGCAGTTGGAGTGGATGATTCCAAGCAGGACTAACTTTTGAAGTTGGAAACTTTAATTGTATTCAGCAAATCAAATATTGGTTACGTCTTCCTTGAGACTTTACAGGTTCTCCTAGCCATTGGTAAAATGATATTGTGTGCTACCAAGATCATCTTGGTTATAATTTAGTTTGTGGAGATTTGGATCATATAAACTGAATCTTTTTTAAAACATTTTTCTTGTTAACTTGTAAATCTATGTTTAGATGCACACATGACATCTGATTGTGTCTTCAACTTTATAATCTTTATTCAGTTGTGCTATGTATGTGAAAGTGTCATTCTTATGTTTAATCACATAAAAGTGAAAATTTGGAGATTCCAAATTCTAATTTCCAGCTAAAATACTCAAATTACATGTTGAGGTCATCTGGTACAGTCATCTGCAAAGTTGTTTGAGAATAGTGGCGTTGAGTTTCTCCACTCTTTTACTTAGGATTAGTCAGTTATTTTTCTCGATGAGGTGGGGAAGGGATATAACTCAGAAGTAGAGTGTCACGTTGACGTGGTGGAAGTGATGCACAATATACAAAGGAAGATCTTATTTTCATTTGTATATTGTGCATCATTTTCTTGCATAACTGGCAAGTGAAAATCTACCATGAAAGTTTTTGTGGGATCAATTACAACTGGCAATCTTGTACCTGCAGTTTTTGAGGACCATTTTAATGAATTTAGTTTGTTTATTCTTTCCCATGTCTTTTAATAGTTGTGGACATGTGGTATTTATTGAATGTGATTTTACTAAGGAAAAAAAAGTTTATCTTTTGCCAAGGTGAAAGGGATAGGCTTGAGTTTTCTGTACAACGGCGACATATTCAGTGTAATTCCACATTTAGAATCTAAGAAGGGTGGTATCGAAGCAAATCTTATCCCTACCTTTTGAGTGCAGAGAGACTGTTTCGTTCGACTCTTCTTTGTTATGATAATTCTAAGTTTGCTATCTGTTAATTACAATTCTTAGGAGAATACGATTTTTAGGTCATGTGACTGTTGTGACGAAGCCAGAAATTTAGAATATAAGGAAGTAAACATATGAGGGGCTGCCATGTGTATTAGCAAAATTGTTATAGAAATAGATTTCAGTTGAAAAAAATAATTAAATAAATAAATGGGTTGGTGAGCTACTGGTCGAAATGTTTCAGTGTATAAGATTTTAATTGAAATTTAGGTGGATATTTCTTGAAGAAATGCTTTAAAGAAAGTTCTTGGAAATTGCTATTAAAAAATCAAAGTCTGCCACCTTATTATAAATTATACTATATATTTTGATATTTCTTATTTTTTCTAATGAAAAGCTAGTTGGTATTTGTTTATTTTTTTTACTTTTTAAGACTATGGTTAAGTGATGATGGTGTAATTAATTAATCAGATGAAGAAGCTAGGTATTTTCCAAGTAATTTCTTTTATTCTTACTTGGATGTACTCTCTTAAGCTTTTCTTTTAATAGATGTTTAATATTTTGATTTACTATTTTTGTCTGTTAGCAGATCGATTTACTACTTTTACGCATTTACACAAAAATTATTTTGATTTTGGTGTCAATAATTACTTAGATGAAGTATGTGATATATACTTAATCCTCATATAAGTTCATGGGGGTGATGAATCTTGTGGTAATTAATTCGAAGGAGAAATTATCAAGTGTACGAACAAAGTTCTATACTGTTAAAAAAAATTTGAAAAGTAAAAATTGCGTTGGACTTATCCAAACCAAACAATAAATATCATATCATATTACTTTTATCACCTTGTAGAAAGTTAATTTCCATGAAAAGCCAAATTCCATTACGAGGGACTAAAAAAGTTGTGAGTTGAAAGTGTGTGGCCAATTTAGAAAATTAATTTTAGTCCGTTCACTAATTTTAGGAATGAGGTCATTTGGGAGAAGGTGAGAGTGACCTCTGTGGCAGACAAGATGAGAGAAGCAAAACTGAGATGATTTGGGCATGTGCAGAGGAGGGGTGTCGACGCCCCAGTTAGGAGGTGCGAGCGGTTGGATTTGGGGATTATGCGGAGGGGAAGGGGTAGATCGAAAAAGTATTGGGGATAGGTGATTAGACAAGATATGACAACACTCTATATCACCGAGGACATGACCTTAGATAGAAAGGAGTAGAGGTCGCGGATTAAGGTAGAAAGCTATTTGAGATAGACTGGTGTCTTGCCTTGTATTGGATTAGGGTTGGTGGTAGGTCTAGGCGTGCCATTATAGTTGTGTTGTTATTGCCTTTAATTATCATATTACTTTGCTATCATTATTGTTCTTGTCTTGTAAAATTTGCTTCGCTTTTCATTTTTTTGCCATTATTCTATATATATTGTTTTTCTCTCTTACTTGAGGCTGTGATTTTTGAGCCGAGGGTCTTCCAGAAACAGTCTATCTATCTCCATGAGGTAGTGATAAGGTCTACGTACATCCTACCCTCTTCTGACCCCAATTGTGGGATATCACTGGGTATGTTGTTGTTGTTCACTTATACTGTGGTTCTTTAAAGTTGGTGGTTTTGGATGAAAGTTGTAACAAGTTGAGGGGTGCAATTCGTAATATATCCAAGAGTTGAAACAACTCCGTCCAAAACTTACTTGTGAAGTGTAAGTCTTGACAGAAGTGAATGTAGAATTTGAAATATATGAATTCGAAAGTTATTTTTAGATCAAAATTATTAGATTTTATCGAATCTATATTTTTGAGATTTGCCTACGAGTCTTTAATCACTTATGAGTTTATAGGTTACTGAAATGAAATAGGATAATTAAAATGAGAATTAGGGGAATTCGTTAGGTTTGAGGTAAATTTAAAATTTAGTTTTAAAAAAGGAATAAATTTGGCTACATAATTATTTTAAAGTAAAGGTGTAAATTAGACATTTTTTTCCCAAATTTAAAATAGTCCAAATATAACCTACTTCCTACCTGAAAATATCTTAACTAGGGAATTAAATACCCAAAATAGGTCCTTGTATTAAATCAGTGGTCCCTAATATATTTTAATCCGTGAAAATAGAAAATTATTTTTTATATTTTTTTTTTGGTAAGTTATGGTTGTTCCACGTGCTAATTCAGGATTAGATTTCCTTAATCTACGCCTAATCTACATGTTTTTTTTTATAAAAAAAATGAGTGATGAAGAAATCTTTGTCCATATGTAAGATACTATATATTTCATTATCACAAGGAGGGGATTGGGGGATAATTGATCAAATTGACATGATTTTTAGGTATTTGGCCTTTCAAGAAGCATGAAAAGATCATACATTTGTCTTTTTTTAATTCGATATTCTTTATCCGTGTTAGAATTTTGATAAGTTTGAAATTGCGACCTTTAGGGTTCATTTAAGAGGAAACACACTTTATTTTTCATATCTAGAGTTCGAACTTTAAATCTCTAATTAAAAATAAATAAATACTATCCTCGATGGTTCTACATTGACGTCTAAGTATGTATCTATATGACACATATAATTAAGTAAATAAAATTGTGTTCTTTGTAGTATCTTAAATTTTTAGATGAGATAATCAATTAATCACACATTTCAGTATGATATCAAGCAAATAAAAATTTGTATTCAAGTCTCATCATTATTTATTATCAAAAAATAATTTTCACGTATTTGATCCATGAAAAAAGCTTTTGAGGCTCTTACATATAAAATTATAAATAATGTGAAAATTCATTACTAGTTTGAATTTTTTTGAACTTGAACTTGCAATTATTTTTCTTTCAAATAATTTTCATGTATACTTGGTTCATGAAAAATACGTTTGTTGCTCTTACATGTGAACAAGATGAAAATCACTACTAGTTTGAATTTTTTTGATCTTGAACTTGCAATTATTTTTCTTTCAAATAATTTTGATGTGTACTTGGTTCATGAAAAATACGTTTGTTGCTCTTACATGTGAACAAGATGAAAATTCACTACTAGTTTGAATTTTTTTGAACTTGAACTTGCAATTGTTTTTCTTCCAAATAATTTTCATGTGTACTTGATTCATGAAAAGTACGTTTGTTGCTCTTACACGTGAACAAGATGAAAATTCATTACTAGTTTGAATTTTTGAATTTAAACTTGCAAAATTTCTTCTTCCAAATGGTTTTCACATGTTTGGTTCATGAAAAATACGTTTGTTGCTCTTACGAGTGAACAAGATGAAAATTCATTATTAGTTTGATATTTTAACTTGCAATTTTTCTTGTTTCAATAGCTTTTACGTGTTTGGTTTATTAATAATACGTTTGTTGCTCTTATGCGTGAACAAGGTGAAAAGTCATTACTAGTTTGATTTTTGAATTTGAACTTGCCAAAAAAAAATTCCAAATATTTTTCACGTGTGGTTCATGAAAAATACGCTTGTTGCTCTTACACGTGAACAAGATGAAAATTCATTACTATTTAAACTTGCATTTTTTTTTTGTTCCAAATGGTTTTCACGTGTTTGGTTCATAAAAAATACGTTTGTCGCTCTTACGTGTAAACAAGATGAAAATTCATTACTAGTTTAATTTTTTATTTTGAAATTGCAAATTTTTTTGTTCCAAATAGTTTTCACGTGTTTGATTCATAAAAGATATGTTTGTTGTTCTTACACATGAACAAGGTAAAACAACCTTATTACTAATTTGAATTTTGAACTTGAACTTGCAAAATATTTCTTCTTTAGAAGTTTTTTATTAATAGAATAGATTTTGAGTTTGCACCAAAAAAAAGGAAAAAGATTTGAGACTCTTTTTTCCAAATTTTGAACTAGATCTTCAACTTTATGCTTAAAATTTTTCAACTTTCATGACTGTTTTCTCCCTAAAATCTTACTTTAATTATTTTTTTTAAAAAAATCAACTTTCAAACATTTCTTTCCATGTTCAATTTCAAGTTTTCAAACAAATTAATTGTATATATAAACTTGAATAAAGGTTTTCAACAAATATAATTATCGTGTTTTTTAAAAAACTTTATAAAAAATAAATACATAATTTTTTATTTATAATTTTAATTTATCGTAGTAATTATATTTTAATATACCTAATTATAGATATATTACACAAGGAGGTGTAAGTGTAGCATTTTTGTAATATTTGAGATGTAAGCATAATAAAGAGTGTTTAAACCTGAATCATATTATAGGAAATAGGAATGTATAGTACAATTAACCTTAAAAACATAGGAAATATGTCCTTAGTAAAAATTTGTATCAATAGGAAATGTTTAAATATTAAATTTGTTTAGGTAACTAAGTAAACTTCATAAATATACTTACAAATAACGTCATAATATTGCATCATAAGTTGATTATTTATTTTCCATTTTTTAGTAATATTCAATGTGAAAGCAACTAACATCCTTATTATAGGTGAGCTAGTCATAATCTTTCATTTTCTTTTGCACATATGATTAGACAATTTGTCCAGTGACTAAAAGTGAACATGTTTCTTTATACCAATCTCATGATTCATAGTGATTTTATGTGTTAAAAGTCTCCATCTTGAGTCCATATGATTTTTCCTTTATGATTTTCGGTATTTATTTTGAGATTTGATTGATCAAATTTATGTTAGAAAATTTAACTTTAAAGAGAAAAATATTTTTCTATTAAAAATGATGTCATTTTTAAAGTTTAAATTCAAAAATTTTAATTAAAAATAAAGAAACACTACATTATAGTATGAGTAGGTAATTTGTCAAATGGCTAAAAGTAGACATGTTTCCTTGTAGCGATCCCAAAGATTTATAGTTATTTTATGTGGTAAAAGTCTATATCTTGGGTCCACATAATTTTAACTTTTATATTTATTAATCTAATATTTATTTTGAAATCTAATTAATTTGATTTACGTCAAAAAATTTACTTTTAAAATTGAAGTGCTCCCTATTTAAGGCAGTCGTGGAGCCAATACTAAAAGAAGTTTAAATATTCAGAAGTAAACACACGAAGAAATCAAAAAAATTTTAATATCTATTATATATAGATAAAGAAAATATATTTTAAACTTTGTATATATAATTTTTTAGATGACTCTTAACCTTATATATACAATATAAGTTTTTCAACAAACCCTTTGCAGCATTTTGGTTAGCTCTACTTCTAATTAAAGACGATATCATTTTTAGGGCTCGAATCTGTGACATTTGATTATTTAGTAATAGTATAGTGGTGAGTTCACATGATTTATTGTTCATTGACAAAGTTTCAATAATTATTTAAAAGTGTCCTACCTTGTACCAATTACCTTGTTGCACTTGCAACCTTTTTATGGGACATTAGGAGTTTTTCTTCTTCTTTTTTTTTTCTTTTCTTTTATGGCAATAAATAATAAATTTTTGACTATATATATACTTGTAATCAAATTATATATTTAGTGGTAGATATATTTGTAAAATGCTTAAAAATTAGTAATGATTTTCTCTTGGAAGATTGAGATAAAATTGAAGGCAAATTGTAGAAGGCATATGTATGTTTGTAAATAGCTACCACAATATATAATATATTTGAAATTGTAAGTGATGTATTATGAGATATTTATTTATTTTATTCATTTTTAGTGGATTATTAATTTATTATATGTTGGTATCACTAGTTGAAATTGGCCAAAATTGAAGTATTATTTAAGCAAGGTTGTACTTTATTATATGTAGATGAAAGCACCAAAGAACATAATATAACAAGAATTACCAATAGATTGAAGAAGAAAAAATCACTAAAAAGCAAACTATTTTTCTTTTTCCTATATATTGTGTATAGATAAAAGAATGAGCAATTTTTAAAAAAAATTCTTTTGTGTACAAAGGGTTAGACAAATAAGTCATTTTCACCATAATGATTATATTTATCCCCAATTCTAGCTTTTTGCAATCACACATCCATTTGTTTGTTCTTGAATTGTATCTATCTTTGGAGGCATGAGATATCTTAGTTTTTAATATACACAAGTTGAAGTTTAATTTCAAAAGGATAAACATTTTTTTCACAAAATATTTACATCAAATTAATTCAATACATCGTGGTTAAATAATTTAATAAAATAATAATATATATTAATTAACCATGAATAGTGATGAATATGAATACACAAACATATGTCATGCATTTATTGGTTTGATGGTAAACATAAAAAGGAATTAGGATTTTGAATTCATAAGTTCTCAATTCTAAAAAAAAATAAAAAAATATTGAATTCTCGATAAATTATTTATACATATTACATGATTTTTAAAAATATATAATTACATATTGATTTGCGCCAAAGCTAGTAAATTTTGTCGAACTCATAATTAATATACTAGCTCCATCCTTAAATATAAATATGTGATGCGTATAAGTTTTTATACTTTAACAAGTGCTCATATTCAAGGACAACTTGGTAATATTTCGAAACCAAAACTCAACTAATAGTCACTTTCATCTTGGTAGCATTCAATGGTTGAATAATGTAGGGCCAAAATTAATATTTCTTAACTATTTAGATGGTGAAATAAATCTCTTTCATTTTCACAAATATATTACTTGATTTTAAAAAACATCCTGTCGTGAAATAATACTTCATGTCGTTCTCGTTAACTAACATGTATACTTATTTTTACTCGATATTTATATATATTAATAATAACAACAATAATAATATAGCCGCTATATCTTAACAGTAAGGTCTGAGAAAGGTGGTATGTATACAATCTTACTAATATTTTGTGAAGGTAGAGTGGTTGTTTTCGATATACTTTCGACTCAAATAAGCATATCAAATTTTAGGTATGAAAATAATATACGGTAGATGAAAAGTCGTGTAAAAAATAATGAAGAAAAGACTAATAATAAAAACAAGTAATATGATAATGGAAGCAAACAAAACGTAATAATGATATTGAAGAATAAAATAATAGAAGATTAATAATAATAATAACAAAATTGATAAGAGAAACTAGACAATGTTCGACTACCTACTAATCTTCTACCCTAATCCTCTACCTTCAAAACCTCTTATTTAGGATCTTGTCCTCGATAAACTACAAGTATGTCATCTCTTGTCTAATTACTTCTCTCCAATTCTTCTCTGGCCTACCTGCACCTCTTCTAAGACCCACAATAGCCAACTTCTCACATACCATGTGCATCTGTGCATGCTCTCTTCAAATGTTCGAATTATCTCAGTCTTGCTTTCCTTATCTTTTGCACCACAAGAACACTCTCACTTTGTCTCAAATATCTTCATTCTTTTCCTATCTCTTTTAGTATGCCCACACATCCATCTCAATATTCTCGTTTTTGCTACTTTCATCATTTGGACGTACAAAGTTCCTGATCAATCAAGACTTTGCACCCATAAAACATAGTTGTTCTAACAACCACTTCATAAAACTTACATTTAAGTTTCGATACTCACTCTTATCACACATGACAACGGTTGCATCTCATCCACCCCGTTTCAATGCAATGTGTAACATCATTGTTAATTAATCTCACCAATTCCTTAAATTATTGACCCAAGATACTTAAAACTTTCTTTCAAGGAGATGACTTGTAATGTATCAATCCACACTTCGACATTTGTCTCGGAATTCACTTCATTGAACTTGCACTCTAACTACTCAATCTTAGTCCATCTCAACTTGAACTATTTAGACTTTAGGATCTGTCTCCAAATTTAACTTCAACCCATCCGCGTTAACTCCATGATGTATATTTTTTACCCAGATTTTTGACTCCATCGTACATATTCTTAATCACCCTAATATACGCTAAAAATTTACCTCTAGTCTCCAAACATTTTCATATAACCCCTGGAGACTTTGTCATATGCTCTTTTTCTTTTTTAATCAATGAACTCAATGTTTATAATATCAAACTAGATAATTTATTTTAAATATTTAAAATTAAAGTACGAGTACATAACATATTAATGTTTGAACAACATGTGTTTTAATTGATGTTATTAGTAGGCGTCTAAGCATGAATTTGATGATATTTGAAAATATGGTATTTGAAGTAAAATTGAAAAAAAATATTTTAAAAATTAAAATTATATCCAACACATGCTTAAAAGATATTAGAAATTTTGTGAGGTAATTTTTTTCCTTGAAAACGTGATTTTATTGTATGCCCTTATGTATTTTCTTCCCCAATTTCCCACTCCACTTTCCCCAATTTATATATTTTTTTAAAAGGACACTATAAAGTATAAACCATGAAAAAAATGCATCGACTAGAAAGATATTAGATGATTTGTCTACTTCATTAGCAAAGGGGTATCAATCTAATTAATCATATAGTCCTCCCACTTTAACATAGCATTAAATTACAAACATGCATATTATTTTATTGTATTTTATAATGTGAATAACAATGACACAAAACCCCACTTGTAAGGGAGCTTTTAAAATACTAAGTTTCAATATCTCTCATTGTCAAACTACTATCATTTTTAGTAGCCACCATATATGAACTATATCACATAGATCTACTTCACACTTTGTTTTAGTTTTATCTTCTCTTAATTTATGTGTCATTTTATTAACTTTCACACAATGTGGAGTATTGGAAAATGACACGATCCAAGTTCATACTTAGTATTATTTGTTTTGGCGTAATAAATTTTATAAATTTATTTTTTAAGTTATGTCATTATCGACTATCGAGTGCTTCAATCTTACTTTACATTATGTCGCTTCACACTACTGCTTTAGTGAAGACGCCTTCCTCGCTTCATTTAATGACTTAAAGGGGATAAAGCGTTTGATTTTTACAACACTATTCCAAAAACGTCTATGTCATGTGAAATTATGTTATGCATTACAACGCTTTTTATTTTTTTCTCTTTTATTTTTATGTGTGATATATTCAATTAAGATATTATGTACACCTCTTTATTAGAAGTTTGTAAGCGTAACATTCTTAATCAGAAGTCTTGAGTTTACTTCTCGAAAATTGAGGAATTCCTAATATAAAGTGTCATAGTAAATTTTCAAACTAGTCGAGTCAGTAAATTTTGAATACCACATAATTTTTTTTTTAAAATAAGAAAAATCAAAGAAGGTTCCCACTCCTTAAAAATAGGATTTGGGCCAACCTCCACTTGAATATTCTACCTTTTTATTTTTTCCAACTTTATCAAGATCAATATCACATTCATACTTTTCTCCAATAAATAATTCAATTATTGCCATTTTAATTACATAATCATGTTATCTACCATGACCTCACGTCCCATTTTTTATTTTTAAAGTTTTCTAATTACTTTAAAAATTATATGATGATCAATTTTTCCCTTTTTTTTTTTTTAATTTTTGAAGTGTTGTAATTACCAGTATTCTTTTTTTAAAATTTATTTATTTATTTATTTATTATTCAGTTTTCTTGAAAGGTCCGTCACGTGAGTAGGGACCGCTTCCAGAAAATAAGACACGTGACCGGCGGCTAAAAAAGCGACGAGAAAATGGTATCTCCAATTTATCACGATATATTGTACTTCCAAGTTATCCGCAAATGAGATAGAAAAAAAAGTTAATGTATTTGACCTAATAAAGTTTATAGTCAAACAGACTAACATAAAATAAAATAATTAAATATTGCTATTCCTTATCACGTCATTGGCCACGTGGGTTTTTGTAGTGCTTTTGCTTCCTATCCTCAATGGAAATTTTGAACATTTTTAAATTTTGCAACTATTTTTAATCAACTTAAAAAGAAAATATTAGCACTTTTGTGTTTTAAAAATAAAACATTAAGGTTGAAATTAGAATATAAATAAAAATGTTAGTGTTTCCTATGATAAAGTCAATAGAGAGGTTTTTAGAGATGTTTGGAGTGTAGAGGTGTATGTGTTGCTTGAATTAGAAATACTAATGATATGTATCATGGAGTCAGTCGGGTTAGGACAATGAGAGGTGATTCATAATATTTTTTCAACTGTGATGAGATTTTATCAGGAATAATCCTTAGTCAGTTTCTATCTGCCTTAATGATGAATGAATTGATACAATTTATTCAAAAAAAAAGTGTCATAGTGTATGTTATTCACAAATGACCTAATATTGATTGACGAGACACTAGTGCTAGTTAAGTAACATGCCAAATTAGGAAGAGGTGAAAGTAAATATTTATGCACTAGTCATGTTTAATAGAGAAAGTTTCAAGTATATACATATCTTTGGTTTATAATTTGAGCAGATGAGTTGATTAACGATGACGTGACATATCATATTAGAGCGGTGTAGAGAAGAAATATAAGCTCACCTTTAAGTACTTTGCGATAGTAATGTGTCGCCAAGACTTAAAGGTAAGTTCTATAGAGTGGTGATTCTAACACTGTTGTATAAGGTAGAGTGCTGACCAGTCAAGAATGATCACATTCAGACCATGAAGATAACGGATATTAAGATGCTCAAATGGATGTGGGAGCATATTAATTAGGAGAGATATGATTAAAAACAAAATTATACAGATAAAATCTAAGTGGCCTCCGTGGCGAATCAAATGTGGAAAGCGAGACCAAGATAATTCGACATGTGAAAAGGAGTTGAGGATGCACTAGTAACGAGGTGTGATAGGTTGATTATAGACGGAGTTAGAAAAAGTAGAGGTAGACCAAAAAATGAAAAAAGAGGAGAGTGATTAAACATGACATAACACGACTCTCATTGAAATTCACTTAAATTGCATAACTCGGACCATTTTCCAAACTTAAATCAATTTATAAGTAACTTGTTTCTATGTTGATATACATTTGCATATAATATTAAAACTAGTTTTAATAGTTTTAGGACAAAAAAGTGGAAAATTATTTATACAAAAAATTTCCAAGGATAAAGGAAATTTTATTTCCTAGAAATTCCAGCTAGCTGTTTTGTTTGTACCTTTCTTCACCCTTTACACGTTTATTTGTTTTCGTCTTTCTACCCCCACATGTTTGGTCAGTGAAAATTACTCTCCTCCTTACCATAAATGAAATAAATAAATAAAATAAAATTGGAAAAATAAAACCAAATACCCACCAAGAAATTCCCAATATTTAAAACAAAGCTGAGTGTAGGCGGAGGAATAGAGGTAAAACAAAAGAAGAAGAAGAAGATTCTCCTTGTTGTTTTAAAGAAAGATTGAATCTTTATTATTTATTTCTGTTTTAGTTGGTGAAAAAACTGAAAAAATTGGAAAAGGAGGAGAAAAAGGGCAACCCCTCCATCTCCATTTGGAGGAAGAAGGAGAGGAGGAGATGGGAATTTTGTATGATGATGTTGTGCTATTGAATCATTCAGAAAGAGAAGGTGACCCAAGTGTGATTACTGTTAATTGTCCTGATAAGACTGGTTTAGGTTCTGATCTTTGTAGAATCATTCTCTTCTTTGGGCTCACTGTTGTCAGAGTTGGTATGCTCTTACCTCTCTCTCTCTCTCTCCCCTTTGTGTTCTTGCAAAGTGATTATAGTGAAGCTCTCATTGTGTGTAAGTGCATGTGGCAGAGTGTGAAAAAGATTGATTTTGCTTGGTGTTATTTTTTTTTTGTGTGTGTGGCAGACAGTGAAAAGATTGAATCTTTCATGATATAATCTGTGTGTGTGTGTGTGTGTGTGTGTATGGCAGAGAGTGAAGAGGTTGAATCTTTCTTGATATAATCAGTGTGGGGGGGGGGGGGGGGGGGGAGAAAGGGAGAGTGAAAAGATTGAATGTTCTTGATATAATCAGTTGTGTGTGTGTGTGTGTCAAAGAGTGAAGAGGTTGAATCTTTCTTGATATAATCAGTTGTGTGTGTGCGGCAAAGAGTGAAGAGGTTGAATCTTTCTTGATGTAATCAGTGTGTGTGTGGGGGGGGGGGGGTCAAAGAGTAAAAAGATTGAATCTTTCTTGATATAATCTGTGTGTGTATGGCAAAGAGTGAAAAGGTTGAATCTTTCTTGATATAATCAGCTTTTTGTTGTTGTTGTGTGTGTGTGTCAAAGAGTGAAAGATTGAATCTTAATTGATATAATCAGTTTATTTGTGGCAGAGATTGAAAAGATTGAATCTTTCTTGATATAATTTTTTTTTTTGTGTGTGTATGTGTCTCTGAGAGTGAAAGATTAAATCTTTCTTGATATAATCAGTTTATTTGTTTTTGTGTGTGTGGCAGAGTGTGAAAAAATTGATTCTTTCTTGATATAATCAGTCACTGTTGAGTTTCTGAAATTTGGTTGAGACTCTGCTGGTTTTGAGGATTAATGGAATGCTTATGATTTCCTTGATCTAGGATTCTTTGTTGCATTAGAGAACTTAACCTACTGGTTACTTTTGGGTAGTTGTGTTTCAGTTTTTTAGCTTTGTATTCTTGCACTTCAATATACATCCAATTAAAGAAATTTAGCTGTCATTTTGTTTTTTTGTGTGTGGAGGTGGGGGGTGGGGGGCAGAGAGTGAAAAGATTGAATCTTTCTTTATATAATCAATCACTAGTGTTAAGTTTTCGAAATTTGGTGAGAATCTGCTGGTTTTAAGGAAGGATTAGTGGAAAAATTTGTATTTTTAAAATGGAGTAACTTGTTACTTGAATTTGTGAATGGAATGCTTATGGTTTTCTTAAACTGGGATTCATTGATGCAAAGGAGAACTGAACCTACTGGTTTCTTTTGCGGTATGTGTGTTTCTTTTCTTCTTTTTTTAGTGAAATGAAGTTTAGCTTTTGTGTGTTTGTGGAACTTGTATTTTTGACTGTCAATTTTAAATCTGTTTCAACATGACTGGAGATAATTCAGACAGTTTAGTTGATATCAAAATAAATACTGTTATAATTATATGTAATTTGCCATCTTACACTTTTGATTCTTTTGTTGAAGATGTATCGACAGACGGGATATGGTGCTACATAGTGTTTTGGGTGGTGGGAAGACCAGACACAAGATGGAATCTGTTAAAGAAGAGACTTATGGGAGCTTGTCCATCTTGTTCTTCTGCCTCCGGCATATCATATTATCATACTGAGTTGTCTCCAAGGCCCCCTGATGTATTCCTCTTGACGTTCTGTTGCAATGATCGAAGGGGCCTTTTGCACGGTAACTAATTTGAAGCTGCTTTCTAAACTTGCTGTGCATCACCTTTTTTCATTTTAATCTAAATCTTGTGAATGTGTTAGCTTTTCAATTGATTTAGACTTCTTCATAACTGCAGTAATTCTGTTTTTTTTGTTAAATTATGGCAGATGTGACGGCAGTACTTTCCGAGCTTGAGCTTACTATAAAGAAGGTGAAAGTATCCACTACTCCAGATGGAAAAGTGATTGACCTGTTCTTCATTACTGACACAAGGTTCAAAATTGTTTTGGTCTCTTATTGTTGCTGTCCGTCATTTGTAGTTTCGTACGTGTAAATCCATTTTTGCTGCTCCCTCTCTACCCTTCCCTCCTTTCTGAAGTATGTCTGCTTAGTAATTTGAGCTATCAAATTAATATGCTTTATTAAGTGATGCTTATGTGGTTACTACAAACTTCCACTTGCTTCTTGTGATTGTTGACATATCTCACGGCAGCTTATCCTGTGAAAGTTGACTGTATTTTTATGGCACTTCTCGTAGCAGTTTATCAAGATCAATTCTGTCATAAGCAAACCTATATGTTACTTGGTGAAGTTTTTGTGTAAGTAAGTGCTACCTTTTGGACTTCTGATAAAAAAATTGTGCTACCAGTGGGACTCTGTCGCTGAATTTTCAAAGGATTCAAACCTCGGAAACAGCCTCTCTACCTTCACAAGGTAGAGGTAAGGTTGCGTACACCACCCTTCCAAGACCCCACTTGTGGGATTTTCACTGGGTATGTTGTTGTCAAACCTGTGTGCTTTGTAACGTTTTTTATAGTTGTAGTTTTGAGTTAGTGGCTAGTTTTTAGTTAAAGGGAATTCAGAAATTTCCCAAGTCTTTTTTTTTCCGCCTTTGGTCACACCATCTTCTCATGTGAACCTTGTTCTGAAATGCTTAAGACAGATTTCTGTTAAGATTATCTTTCATTGTAAGTTCTCTCCGTTAGCGTCTTCCAAGTCTTTCATTTAACAAAATTATATCTTATTTTGGTTTAACATCTGTGTGATAAGAGTCATAATTCAAATGTTTTATCAGAGAACTTCTACATACAAAGAAGAGACAAGAAGACACACATTACCAGTTGAAATCTGTTCTGGGTGATGCCATGATTAGTTGTGACATAGAAATGGTCGGGTCCGAAATCACCGGGTGCTCTCAAGGACCATCGTTCCTTCCTCAAGAAATTGCCGAAGACATGTTTAGCTTCGAATTACTTAATGAGCAGCTGAGTACATCTCTTGCCTGCAATAAAGCGTCTATCACCATCGATAATATGATGAGTCGTGGACATACTCTCATCAAGATTGCTTGCCAAGATCACAAAGGTCTTCTGTATGACATAATGAGGACTCTGAAAGATTACAATATTCAGGTGCATAATTCTCTATCTCTAAAATATCTTTTGATAAAAAGTCTCGTGGTTTTCTGCAGAAGGCGAATAAAATCTCTCAACAACCAATCTATTTACATTGTGAACACCAATATCCTGTTAAGATATAAGTTTGGAAGTTCAAACGTGAACTTTTGATCAAACATATTTCATGAGATTTAGTGCATCGTCTGATTGTTGTCAGTTGTTTCTTCATCAAACAGAATATTGGTCAACAATTTTAATTTATATTCACCTTTATGATGTTACTAAACATCATAATTTGCTGTTGAATCACGCTTTATGTTCTTTTGGATGTGTTTTCTCTTCATGCAACCACAGCAATAATGAATTGAAGTAAAACTATTTCTCACCAATTACTTCAATGTTGTATCAGATATCATATGGGCGGTTCGCGGCAAAAACCAAAACAGCATGTGAGCTTGAATTGTTTATAATGCAAGCTGATGGCAAGAAAAAAGTTGACCCTAGCAAGCTGAATGGTGTGTGTTCGCGTCTTCAAATGGAACTATGCCGCCCTCTCAGAGTGTCATTGATGAACCGAGGTCCTGATGCAGAATTACTGGTCGCAAACCCTGTAGAATTATCCGGCAAGGGTCGACCAATTGTCTTTTATGACATTACACTGGCTCTTAAGATGCTCAATATCGGCATCTTTTCGGTAAGTCAACATTTACCACTCTATGGCTTAATTACCCTCTACCCTAGAGATAATCATGTGCTAGGCTAGGCTAAAAGCTGGTTTGCCAGAGGGAAAATGCCATGAAGTTGATAGAACAACATACTTTTTTCTTTTTTGATAACCGATAAGAGGGCCAGTGGTACATTGTTTGAAACTCGGTAGATAATAGCCCTCCCCTCTACCATTTTCCACTGAAAGACCAAGCTTTTTTCTGCAGCTAGGTCCGAAACCCGTAGAGCCTAAACCGTGTTGGATCCTCCAAAATTCCAAGAGTCCTAGCAACATAGCTTGGATAAAGGAAATTGTTTGAAATAAATTTGTCACAAATCTTTCTTACTATAACCGAGAGTCTAAATTTGTTACTCCATTTGCCACTTCAGGCAGGAAACTTAGTTGGAGTGAAAATTAGAAAGAGGAAAAGATGTTGCTTGTGTCAATGCTATTCGGCTGATATATCGTAGGTTTTAAATGCATTAGTCTTAACTTGTCACATATCGCAATTTTCAGGCTGAAGTAGGGAGATATCTGATTGGTGATCGAGAATGGGAAATTTACCGTGTCTTACTGGATGAAGGGAATGGCTTGGGTCCCCCGAGGAACAAGATTGTGGAAGCTGTTTGGAAGATGTTGATGGGTTGGGAGTAAACAACTAGTGAATGTACAGTTCCTGTGTTCATTGCTAAAAGGCCTCATTTGGCTCAATGTATACAATGTACGTAAGTGTATTAATGTAGAGGTAAAAAAACTAGGGTCTATCAAGTTTCAATGCAAGATTTTGCAAGGGTAATCTTGTAGAATCATGTGAGAAATGTCAAGAAGTTAAGAGACTTTTTTTCAAGTTTTAGTGTTTGTAGTTGTATGTTCTGATGATCTAGTACCATAACCTTTTGGCAGAGTATTAGCTCCAGCTACACTGTTCATTTGCAAGTTTTTTCAGGTTTACTAGTGTTAAGTTATTGTGTGAGCTCGCTCACATTGTCAGTCCTAAGTCCATATAAAGGAGGAGGGTTGTTGAGGGTCAATCGGAAACCACCTCTCTACCTCATAAGGTTAAGGCTGCGTATATTTTGTCCTCTCTAAATTCCACTTGTGGGATTACAATGAGTAGGGGTTAAGTAACCGTTTCGGTGGAAGCAAAAACATTAGGTGATTTTCTCCCATCTCTTCTATTGTTAATGGACAGAGTTAGGTGATTTTCTCCCATCTCTTCTACTATTAATGGGCAGACTTATTCTATGAATACTATGAATATATATTTAAATGGCCCCAAAACAAAACCAAATTTAGGAAACATTTTTACATCACTTTATTACTAAAGGTGACCTCAGTAACTCAGTTGATAATTCCCAATATTATAACCCCCTCCCTATTTCCCCTTCCCTTCCCCCATTTTAAAAAATAATAAAAGTAAAAAAAAATGTGAAAAGTATATTTGAAAAGTATCTATTCATGGATGCTCGCATCAGAGTAGATACACCTCTTGGATTAGTCCTTAGATTGAATTTGTTGTTGCATGAACGATGGGATGCTTCGTTCGCCAAACTGTCTTTTTAAAATCTGTATAATCTAAATAGAAATCTATTTGATTATCCATAGTGTAAAAGTTCATTACACTATCAATGTATATAGATTATAGTTATATTGAGACCAAGCGAATAGCTAAAAGGGCAGTATGATGCACAAAACATCTTGCGTTAGAAATATCCGAGGAAGGACCGCACTCCTAGGTATGTGATGTAGACAACTTATCCTAATGCAAGCACTAATAACTGCTTCCACAGTTCGAACTCGTGACCTATAGGTGACATAGAGACAACTAAACTGTTGCTCCAACTCTCCCTTCTAAAATAACAATTAAAGTTGACACAAATTAAAATAGCTACAAGATGAAGTGAATTAAAAAGAAGTGGATAAAAGAACAAAGATTAAGGCAATGAAGTGTGGTAGAATGATTTTGATTACACTTTACAATAGAAGAGGAAGGGGTTCATCTGAGCGTCCTTCGCTAGATAATTACATTGTATATATAAGACAACTTTTTCCGATATATATATATAAATGGACCCCTTAGATGAAAATCAAGCCTCCGCCACTGCTTTCGTTTGCCTATTTTGTTGTGTGATTATTCTTTATAGTTTCCAATAGATACCAAGTCTATGCAAGATCCCAGCAAGTACTGCCCAGAATGTAATTTCAGCAAATATCACATACAATAAAGTTCCCACTCTTTGTGATTTCCACACATCAAAGAATACATGATGTTGAATCCAATTTACCTGAAAAAAGGACGAAGAAAATGAAATGATTTCTAGTATATAATTTTCTAAATGTGGAAGATGGTACACCACAATAAAATTATTAATATTCGTTCAATGGAACTAGACTTTACTATGTCAATAGTCAATATGACAGAGAAAAAGGAAGGGAACAACAAGAGGAGGCTTACGACACCACTCACACAATAATTTTGCGTTAGACACGACTTTTGATGCTAGCTTAGTGACTTCTAGTTCAAGAATCCACACACACAAAATGTGTAAGCTAACACCACTTACACATGACAACTCATTAGACACTACTTTTGGGAAAAAGTACTAAATGATAGTACTTACAAGGTTGTTTTCTTCATTCTTGAAATACCATCCATTTATGAATCCAGCAAAGATGCCTTGTGCTCCCAATACAAATATCAACATTGCATTCATACCAATCCATTCCAACCACAAAAATGGCATTCTCATTCCCAAAACATCAATCTATGTATACAATTCTCAAAATAAAAATATCGTGAATTAGATTAGGAGATTGAGTTCTTAGTTTTAACCTATATTGCTCGGACTGTCCCAAAAATGTTCTCATCTGTGTCGAATCCTCAAAATATGCACTATTTTTGGAGGATCTGACATGCACCTGTCGACGTTTTTGTAAAGTCCGGGCAACATAGGCTTTTAAGTTTTGAAAGTTGCAGCAATTTTTATACCAGTATATATAATCCAGAAAATACAATTCCAGCTGCACCAGCAGTGAAACAAACATAGCTAAAACTATATAGTTGTTTGTTTAGAGGAATTGCTGCATGAAAAAAAAAACAAAAAAACAGAACACAAAAACAGAGTAAATGTCTAAGAAATAAGAAATTGTCGACATCAGCAACGGAACGGAAATTATTTATTTTCATCGATTGTGGTGAGATGAATAGGAACGACGAATTTACCGTCTGTGAAATGAAGAATAAATGCTATGATAAATAAACCAAACCCCATTGAGATCCATTGTTTTAGCCTCTCACCATGACCCTGAAACAAAATTGGTCCAATTTCCATCATTGTTACTTAACTGTTGTCACGTGCTCGATTAATGGATTTAACTTATATACACTAACAGTATAACCAACTTTTACATTAATAAGTGTACTTTAACCAAGTGTAGCATTTGATAGTATAAACATTAGTTTATGCTGTCAGTGTATATAAGTTAAATCGTTGAAAGATCGATGTTACCTTAAAATGAATCAAAACATGTCCATAATGTATGCCAATTGTTCCAGACATAATAGCTGAAATTGAACTAAACAAACAGAGGAAACAGAGAAAATGTTCTCAGCTTAAAACTTAAAATTGTGTAAATATTTCTTACATTTTCGATACAACAACAACATACCTAGTGAAATCCCACAAGTGGGATCTGGGGAGGGTAGGATGTACGCAGACCTTATCATTACCTCATGAATTTCGATACATAGAATTCAAACACGATATATATATACGAACCTCAGCAAGCCTTCAGGTTCAAATGGAGCGCGACACCAACTAGGAGCATCATCGCGAAATGGACCTGTTGCTGGATAACTCAATGTACATGCCTAAATAATATTATCAACATAGTTCAGAAATGTCAAATTAAGATTCATAGTACAATAATCGTAATTTTGCTTTGATTATATCGCGAACCTTGGAACGTGCCCAAACAGGTTGATTATAGAGATGATTGATACCCCAAACTTGTCGATCTACGTAACCTACTGCATTGCAGGCAGGTCCTAAATGCCCTCTCATCCCACATTTTACCTAAAAAATTTCACCAGAGGCGGAATTACAACATTAGCAATGGATTTAGACGAACTCATAAAGTTCAAATCCTGAATACGCATCTATAATACTATTATAATGTTGCATACAGTGTATCTTTTTGATATATCTTCATCGTGCACCAGAAAGTTCCAGTCAGGAACATAAAGACCGTATATTGTTGTCATGTAAACAACGAATGCAACGAATCCTCCAAGCCTGCAAACAACGATAACAACAATCTCATCGTCACCTTTAATTTTATCAAAAGGCCACGTGTTTGAACCATGAAAAATAATCAGGCCAACACGTGAGGATTGTGTTGAAGATATAATAATATTAAGTAAACAAAAGCGTACTCTCTTTAACAAATTAAGCTTTTATATGATCGTATTGTCAAACAATTAAACAAATTCTATGACATATAAGAGTTTCACATTTTCTTGATCATCAAATATCATTGAAAAAATGTGAACGATTATTGAATCATTTATCGCAATATATACAACATGAAATGAGTAAAGAATCAAGCTATAAGTCTCACATTCATACGAAATATACAGGACGACGCGATGATTATTTTAGTTCCTAACAAGAACCATATAAGTATTTTCAAGAATGAAATTAATTAAGAGGAAATTGTGTTTGCTTACCATTGCCATTTATATGCAGTGAAAATTGAGAAATGACCAGGAGTTAAAGTTGTTGGCCTCATCTTGGTAGTTAAGATCTCTATTAGAGCCACTATCAAGTACACCAAGGCTATTCTCTGTACAATTTGCACATAACAAAAAAAATAAAAAAAATTGTATTAGATGTAAAAAAAAAAAAGACTTTCAATTCCATATACAATAGCTCAAAAGGTCAAATAGATCAACGATCGACTACCTAAATTTGAGACCAATTTTCATTCAAACACCTCATCGTGAGGATCTGATATATTGAACACCTAGTGGAGAATAGCGCTGAATAGGGGGATGTCGATGCATTTGGTCTAGTTCAAAGGCCAAATAGATCAATGTGTGGTTGAACCCCTAAATTTGACATCATTTTTGATTCAGACACATCATCGTGGTATCAGATATACTAAACACCTAGTGAAAAATAGCATTGAATAGGGGGTTGTTGATGCATTTGTTCTAGCTCAAAAGCCAAATAGATCAACGGTCGGCCCTCCTAAATTTGACACCATTTTTCATTTAGACACTTCACCGTGAGATCAGACATACTGAACCCCCAGTAAAAAATAGTGTTGAATAGGGTGTTGTCGATACATTTGGCCTAGTTCAAAGGCCATATAGAGCAACACGCCCCATTAAATTGACACAATTTTTCATTTAGATGTGTCATCATGGGTTCTGACATATTGAATATACACTTCATTGAAAGATAGCGCCGAGTGGGGGGGCCCTTGCCAAATTGACCAACAACCCCTTAAATTTGATACCATTTTTTATTTAAACATCTCATCGACTATGGAGGTCTGACATATTGAATATCTATTGAAAAATAGCGTCAAGCTATGTTATTCAGATCCTCTAAAAATATTGTTATACTCATGTAGGAGAACTTTTCACACACCTAAAGATATTTCTGAAGAGTCCGAACAACATAAACGCCAAGTAAGAGGCGGTCCAACTCAAGATTTTAATGAGTGAAAGAATGAAAGAGATTGAAAATTACCTGCAGAATACCACACCATCTGATTACTTTCATGTCCACTCCATAAGCTAGATCATATGGTGCATGTGAATATCCTCCTGCATTAATGCATACTCAATTCTTATTATCTAGGGAATTTTTTTTCCAGTTTGGACTTAACTTATATACACCTAATATTTAAAGAATTTTACAGTAATTTATTATCGCAGGTAACCTGTCTTATTTTCATGAACCTTTATACATAATCAATGTATGGAAAGTTAAACTCTTTACTTGCATATATACATGTAAAGTTTTTGCAATTTTCTTTTTAAAAAATTGTCTTTGAAATTATCAAAATTTGTTTGATCAAACAAGAAGTTGCAAATTTTATAGTTCATACCTTGTAGAATAATTCCCCAAAAGAGAAGCTTCAATGTCCTTAGTGTTACTTTTTTAATTGCAACACTAACCTTGGGAACTCTCTGGAAATTCAGAAATAGCTCCATTAAATTGACTTCAAGATTTAAATATTTTCTTTCACTTTCGAAATATAATGGGTGATTTACAAGAATGATTTTGGAGGCGAGTTGTTTTGAACTTTTGACCATCAAGTTAACAATTATTTTTTGACTTTTGATCTTGAAACTTGAAAGTTTGCTCATGGAATAAATGGGGGATCAAAAGTTCAACACTGTCTATTTTCAAGGTCATTATGTGTAGTTTTCTGAAATTGCCAATATAGCATTCATTGACCATTTTTTGGCCACGTTTTTGAAAAATAGCCATTATTATGAAAATTTTAAATTTCACAAATTATTGTGAAGTAAGTTTTATGTGAGAAATTTGAAATATCATGGTAGGGACTAATTTTTAATTACAAGAACTTAAAAGTGGTTATTTGTGAGATTGTGAGTACCTTTAAGGCAAGAGCAATTGCAACCCCAACAATGAAGAGAAAAAATGGCATTACAAAATCAGCCAATGTGCAACCATTCCATGGTGAATGATCTATACGTGCATATGCTCCTCCAGCATCATCTACCAATATCATCAACTATAGTAATAAATTAAAAAATTACCGAGGGAAGTTAGTGTTACGAAGCGACGTTCAATTTTGGGTGTAAATAAGTAGGCATTTCAACTTGTATAAAATTGAACAAGTAAACACATGCGTCCTACATGGCATAAATACACGTTGGACGCTACGTATGACACAAAATTACCATGTAGGACGAATGTGTCTATTTGTTCAATTTTGTACAAGTTTAAGTGTTTACTTGTACACAACCAAAATTAGAGGGCATAAATGTCAGTTGAGGCCAAGTTAAATGGTATTATGCCAATTAATAATGAAAAAGAACAACAAAGAGAAAAACTTCAAAAGTACTCTGTCGAGGAGTTTGACTTCTATACATTGATAATATGAAGAAAAAAATCACACTATAATATGTAATGTTCTTTATCTGCCAAGTTACGGGCAGGGATTTTATTAGAACTGCTTCTAATATGTCCATCTTTATGTAATTCCCGTTAATACTTTGGAGGTGGATATAGGGCGAGTGATTTTAAAATGAAATTTTCTTTCATTAAAAAAAGAAAATCATCAAGAATTTGCGAAGATAAATTTTGACTACTTTTTTATATTTTAGATTTTTCATTATAAAATTATAAATTATAGCGGGGGTACATAAGTTAATATCAAGACATGCTGCAACAATTCACAAAAAGATAAAACAAGTAATCTAAAAAAAGGAGAATATAGGTTACGTGCTATAACACGTTAAAATGTCCAAACAATAGAAAAATAATTTTATACTGTCAGCATATATAAATTAAATTATGTACCACTATAGTGAGGCCTCTAAATGCATCCAATGTTGCAACCCTTTTACCCCCCTTCTTAATTGTTGGTTGTTCTTCTTCCTCTTTTTGCAATGGATGACCCAATATTTTTTGATCATTTTCATGGCTAACCAAATCTTGATTATTAATATCAACTCTATTTATATCAATATTTTCTTCACTAATATTTTTCTTTTGATTGCCAAATCCTTCTTCTAACTTCTTGGAATCCTCCATGAAAGCTATATAATTCACTCTCTTACTTTTCTTTTTTTTTCTTTTTTAAATTTCAAATAACTTGCATGAATTTATAATACTATTTGAAATTGTAGCCATAATAAAATATACAGATAAATTGATGGGGAAATGGACAAGGCTAAAATCAAGCCGGCCTTTTAATTTAATTTTGTAGCCTCTAACTTGGATGGATTATGTAAACAAAAAAAAGTTAAAATTACTATATAAAATGTTTTATTTTCTAGTGCCAATGTTGAAAAAGTTTTTAAATTATGTTTGATGATTCATCAAAGAAATGGATCAATTAGACAAATCAAGAGTTTTCTCCGGAATAAATGAAGTCAAAAAATGATCGGGTTTACACATAAGGGGTGCTAATTAGCATATTTATTTATTACTTGGCCCGCCTTTCAAGATAAAATTTCAATATATATATATAAAAGATTGTCGGTTATGAAATTAAACGTGATGTTTTTCACTAAGAGATGGCGGGTAGAGTTTATGAAGAGAATTTCACTAAGGGATTTATTCGTTTTGTGATAATTTCTACGACCACAGGTAATTAATTCAAGTCGTGATTGCAAATGATCTGCTTCTAAACTAGTATTTACAATGAATTCCTTCATAATCAAATTCACACTAGGTTTTATGCCATTGGTTTAGAAGGACAAGTTAAAATACACTATAATTAGAAATCTTGAATTTGAATTCTTGATATGGAGTCAAAGCAAGCTATATTTTCTAATGTCAGACTTTCTGATACAAATTTAAATTTAATCAGATTTCAATATAATTATTAAAATATCGAATGGAAAATCACAAAAATTATTATGTGTACTTTAATTTTTAAACCACTTCAACTCTTTGACAACTTTTGGATGTTGGTCAAACACATGTAATCAAATTATTATACATTAAAATCAACCTTAATTTTGTACTATGTGATTGAATCTATTTGTCCTTGCAATATTTTATTTTTTAAATGGTTGGTAAAAGAGTCAAAAGGACGAAAACAAAATAGACTACAAAAAGTGGGTGAAAACAAAATAGACTACAAAAGAGCAAACCAAAGGGGTTGTGACCAAAAGTGTGTATATATATGTAAAAAAAAATAAAAAAAAATTATGCGAATAAACAAATATATACTAGTTAATTAGTTAATATAACTATAATTTAATTAAATTATCATTCATCACTAACTTACAATCATAATTACGTGGTCCATGTCCAGAATTTGTATAATTTGGCACCAATTGTAGAAATCAAGAATTCGTATAATTCGGTTTCTAATTGTATAAATTCATAATTTGTATATGCTTACCCTAACTTGTATATAATTATGATGTTGATACATTTGATTTGTATAAGTTCTGAAATTTTTTAAAATGTACAAATGCAAAATTTATATGTACTTACTCTGTTTGTATATTGGCAGCGAATTATACAAACAAAAATATCCATAGCCAATGAAACTATAATTATGGAGCGTAATTAGGCAACTTATAGCTAAAGAGCATAATTAAGATACTTATAATAACTATTTGTGAATTTTATTTTATTTTTAAAAAATACTTTATCCATTTCAATTTATGTTGCGATGTTTTATTGGACACAACGTCTTAGAAAGGAAAAAAAAAATACTTTTAAAACTTACAGCTAAAACATATATGACATTTTATGTAGCGATCATTATCCATTTTCACATGCAGCTAATAAAGTCTGCTAAATTTGATCTGAATTTAAGTAAGTGTTTTATCCAAGTAGTTTTTGGGAAAAATTTGAATTTTTTTTGAAAATTACTGTTTGTTCATATAATTTGTTATTACATGATAAATATATTTGGCAAAAATCTCAAGTTCTCAAGTTCTAGAAAAAACTAGAACTTGGAAACTTTTAAAAAGTTAAAAATCACTCCAAATTTTTATACTCCTTCCGTTTCTATTTACTTGTCAAATATTTCCTAATTTGATTTTCATTTTTATTTGTCAATTTTGACAAATCAAGAAAGGACAATTTTTTTTCTATTATACCCTCAATTTATTAACATTGAGTTAATGTCTTTGAAAAATGTAGTGAATAAATATGTTTAAAACTCTATCAATTAATAGGGGTAAAATGATAAACTCACTATACCAATCATTGTTTTCTTAATAGGTGTGCCAAGTCAAAATTGACAAGTAAAAAGGAAGAGAGTTAGTATTTTATAAAAACACCAATCATTTATTAATTCCAACTAAATATTTATCTACCAACTTACTCCATTACTTCATCTTCTTGGTCATCTGATCTAGAAATGAAAGTTTGTCGGAAAGAGGTTGCTCGTACAATGTGGGAAGATTTTATAAAAGAATAGTTAGTTATTACCTTCCAGGAAAAGAATAGTTTGAGTGACAAGACTGAAAAAAAAAGAATAATTTGTTTTTAATTCGATCAATGCATTACTCTTGCCCATATTGGTATTTTGTTATTGTTGATTGTTATCAATTATGTTATAAGGTTTTTTTTAACGGAATATGTTCATTATAAAATGATAACACAAACTTATGGATATTTTTTAATACTTTTTAGAACTTACAGGTACAAAATAATATTTTTTGCAACTTCTCCAAAATTTAGAAAAATTTGTGACCAAACGCATGGTGAAACTTCACCCAAGAATAACTTACCAAAATATTTAGGAACTTGGGGCCAAACGGCACCTATGTTTCACATGTAAATAATATACAATTTTGTTGTACATTTAGTGTAATTTATTATGTTATGATAAGTTATTCATATCAAACATAATATATGAAGAGTTATTGAATATTTGGTAATTGAAAAATATATTTTGTTGCTTCTGCAGGCCATAAAATTGGCCCAAACAGCATTAAACAAGATAATCTTTTCTGAGTTTTTAGTTATCAGAAATAAATTTAATTAATTAGATCAAGCAACTACTCAATAATCAAGATGTCACAATTTAAATGCGCAGTGTCACAGAGTGAATCGTAATAATCTTACCCTGATTGTTGATAAGATTTTTATAAATTGTTTCTTATTAAGTCCCGCTCGTTGTTCGATATTCACTTTTTCGAGCCCTTATATCCGAAGGTCTCACTTTAAAGGTTAACCACTTCCTAGCAAAGGTGATTTTATTCCAGAACTTGAGCCTAACACCTCTAATTAAGGATAGAAGTTATGTAAATTTGTATTTGCAAAGAAGTCAACAAGCAATTATATAGCTGCCGGCATAAGATTCTCAAACATCTAATTGTTACAAAGACTATAATTTATAGGTTTAGTATTAAAACAATATTTTTGTACATAATGTTTAGTATTAAAAATTAAAAGCCCTCATAATATGTTTTTACAATGTTAATTAGTCCAAACTCCAAACCAAAATCCATTTAACTTAGTCACACAAAAATTAGTGTTTGCAAAAGTAATGTCAATTGCAAATTTTAGCGTCCATTTGCTCACTAGTAGATGGTACATGGTATTTTCTTCTTTAATGATACTATTTATGTCTGGTGCAACTTTCATATTTGGCCTTTATTCAGGGGAGATAAAATCCAAATTAGGTTATGATCAAACAACACTAAATTTGATTAGTTTTTTCAAGGATTGGAGTGGCAATTTAGCCATAATTTCTGGTCTAATCATGGAAATTGTACCACCTAGGGCAATTTTGGCTATGGGTGCAATCTTGATTTTTTTTTGGTTATTTCATGATATGGTTGGGTGTAACGGGGCAAATTTCGAAACTCCATGTATGGCAAATGTGTGTGTACATTTGCATTGGTGCAAATTCTCAATCATTTGCAAACACTGGAGGAACTGTCACTTGTGTCAAGAACTTTCCGTCCTTGTCTCATGCATATTCCTCCCATCGATTCGGATTTTGAAGGTTATTCAACAAGAAAATGATGTCAAAATGTTCTATAATCTCCTCTTTGTTTCACTTGGACTTGCTATTTTTATCTTCATTATGATCATTTTACAAAAAAAGTTCACTTTTAATAGGGATGAGTATGTTTTAAGTGGTGTTGTTGTTCTAGTTCTAATATTTTCACCATTGATTTTAGTCATTAGAGAAGAACTTGACATTTGGAAGAGAAAAAAAAAGGACTAGTCCCTAGTGGCATTTCACAATTGAACGTAACGATTCAAGTGGAAAATCCTCCATCATCGACAATAAATTGGAGTTTATGCTTTAAGAGCCCGTTTAATCCACCAGAGAGAGGTGAAGAGCACACAATCTTGCAAGCACTTTTCAACATTGACATGTGGATTCTATTTGTAGCTACAACATTTGGGGTTGGAGGTACATTGACATCGATCGATAACTTAGGCCAAATTGGAAAGGCCTTAGGCTATCCTAATTCAAGCATCAATACGTTCATGTCATTAGTGAGCATATGGAATTACCTCGGAAGAGTATCCTCAGGATTTGCCTCGGAAATCTTGTTAAACAAGTACAATTTCCCGCGCCCCTTGATGTTTACTCTCGTCCTCCTACTCTCATGCATTGGACATCTTCTCATTGCATTTGGTATTCGAAATTCACTCTACTTGTCCTCTGTTCTCATGGGGTTCTGTTTTGGAGCTCAATGGCCACTAATTTTATCGATAATTTCTGAGTTATTTGGACTAAAGTACTATGCCACATTGTATAATTTTGGCTCTGTGGCTAGTCCTATAGGTGGATATATACTCAATGTGAGAGTTGCTGGTCATTTATATGATAAAGAAGCATTGAAGCAATTAGAAGCTAAGGGAATTTTCACTAGAAATATTGGAGAAGATTTGAATTGTGTTGGGGTACAATGTTATAAACAAGCATTTTTAATAATTAGTGGTGTTACATTTGTAGGTAGCATTGTTTCATTGATTTTGGTGTTGAGAACAAGAAATTTTTATGCAAGTGATATATACAAGAAATTTAAAGAAGAGAGTCAAGTAGTACATGACACTATTGTCACTTCAAGGGAAAATGATTGAACACCATGGTGTGGTGTTGTCGTGCAGAAGCCGATCCAAAATTTTTAAATAAATGAGTGCAGATTATCATTGTTTTAAATTATTGAGATATATGTATTGAAAAAAATGTGTTGCAACATATTTTTATCAAACACATCACATGTGAACACAATTAATCTTAATTTTTTGCTTATTTTGTACGTCTATCTATTTTAGAATAATTTTAGATATGAGGTTTTGAAATTAAATTTGACAAAACTTAACTTCAGATAAACTTATGGCTGCTATTTAGCCATTTTTCTCTAAACTTCAGACATATATTTCTAAACTCAAGCCACCACATCTACGATGTTCGTCAAAATTGGGTACAAGTTATATAATTTTTAAAAATAAGATAGATTAGATTGCGGTGTTCAAGTAGGATATCGTGTTTTTTTAACCTTAAATTCAATAGTTAACATTACAACAACAACAACAAAACCAATGTAGTCTCATAAGCGGGTATTGAGTTAGAGTGTATGTGGACCTTACTCCTACCTTGTGGAGGTAGAAAGGTTGTTTCCAAACGAGCCTCGGCTCAACTAACACACATCAAAACAGTTAAAAGAAGAATACACAAGTAAAGAGGATATAACAAATAATAGGGAACATATAACATAACATTCAGAAAATAAGAGTAATAACAATAACAAATAATTTGATAATCAAAATATAATAAATAACTAGCTAGATGTAACAAAAATCATACGACAGACAAACTACACGAGAAATGCTACTACCGAAAATCGACTTTGTCTTCTTTTTTGTTTTTTCTTTTGTATTTTGTGGGTTGGGGGGGCGTGGGGAGTGGGTGGGTGGGTGGGGGGGAGAAACAGACACTATATTGGAAAAAGAATAATGAAATTCATCTCCTTTTTACTTTTTATTTCTTTCTTTTGGCAGATATTAAATCATATAGGTATAATTTCATCAAATTGAGTGGAAGTTCCCATCAAATAAATTCGATTAAACTCCAATTTTGAAAATTCATACTAGCATACAAAACATTGATTTGATATGCTTGTTCCTCTTGGTGGGATGTAGGTCATGCTGGCGCAAATATCAGCTCAAAGTCAGTATTTGATATTTGTATTGGAGCCTCAACTAATTTTAGATTCAAGTCACATAAGACCTATTTAATGAGATGCGCTCTCTAACAAGACTTGATTCCAAAAGTTTTAGTTAAGTGGGAAAGAATCATATTCAAACCTACCACCATCCTTGTTGGTAAAATTGTTTGTACCATAGTATTAGCATTATTGTTGGTCCCAATTTTTATGATATGACAAAAGTTGAAACCAAGTGATAGCATGCGCAATGGGCTAAGTTGGAGGGGACCTCAAGGAGATCATGACGTCGTACTAATGTGGCTATGAGGAAAATTAACAATCAATGACAGAATCAGAATTTTTACTAAGGAATTTAAAATATAAAGAAGTAAACATACGAAGAAACTGTCTCAATAGGTTCAACATCTACTATATATACATAAAAAAATAATTTTGAGTGTATATATAAGAGTATAATTTTTCGATGAATAGGGTTCAGATGAACCCCCTTCTCGTACCCTAGCTCTGCCCTTGCTAGTAGCAGGCTTGGGTTGGCCGGGGGTGTGATTTCCGTCCAAAGAAATTTCAGTTTACCTCCTTCCTTACCTTTAACTCCACCCCTGATCGCGATGGATACTCGATTTTTCGTTGCTCTCTCACCCGGCGCAGATACCTGATTTGACATTCGTTTAATCTGAATTTGTTCGGAAAGTCTGACTTCATAATCAAAGCTCAAATCTTATAAGTTCTATGATTAAAAATAATGCATTACTTATTACTATACTACAACTTTATGTTTTTGTGGTTGTAATAAGTGCAACTTGATCTGGCTCTACAAAACTTTAAACATGCTATATTGTTGGTCAATATAAACTCTTTAATACATCTATCAAGACAACTTTTATAGTGGAAAAGGAAAATGATTGATCATGAAAACTCCAAATTAGGTTTTCCTTATCTAGTTAAACCCACCCAACAAATTAGGAAAGTGAGATGCAATTTTCCTACATACCAAATACCATCATCTAGTTATTACACGTAAAAAGAACACATATTAATAGTGCTCCCACTTGATAATTCAATGAAGAAACGTGATAAATATAATTTAGGGTCTAGTCAAATTCAAAAAGAGATATACCAGATTTCCTTTTCCCTATTATATATGCCCCCTCCACCCACCCCACTCACCATGTCAAAAATAGTGACAGAATCAGAAATTCATACAAAAAAAGACAGTCCGATGCATTAAAGCAAGGAGATTAATAATACTATATATAAGATCTAATCCTATATTTCGAGTTGATTGTTTATATAGTCTTTACGCTAAGCTGGAAGATTGGAGACGCACCTTGGAGTCTAAGGGGTTTAAGCTGAGTAGGACCAAGACAGAGTACCTAGAGTGCAAGTTCAGTGAGACACCTCAAGAGGTTGGCGCGGAAGTTAGGCTCGGGGACCAAGCCATCCGAAAGAGAAGTAGTTTTAAGTACCTTGGTTCTATCATGCAAGATAGCGGAGAGATCGACGAGGATGTCACACACCGTATTGGGGCAGGATGGATGAAATGGAGGCTCGCCTCCGGTGTGTTATGTGACAAGAAGGTGCCACCACAACTTAAGGGCAAGTTCTACAAAGTGGTCGTTAGACCAGCTATGTTATATGGGGCGGAGTGTTGGCCAGTTAAGGTCTCCCACGTGCAAAAGATGAAGGTTGCCGAGATGAGAATGTTGAGAAGGATGTGTGGGCATACCAGGAGTGACAAGATTAGAAATGAGGCTATTCGAGAAAAGGTAGGAGTGGCCTCGGTGGAAGACAAGATGCGGAAAACGCGACTGAGATGGTTTGGACATGTGAAGAGGAGAGTCCCAGATGCACCAGTGCGGAGATGTGAGAGGCTGGCCATGGATGGTTTCAGAAGAGGTAGGGGTAGGCCGAAGAAATATTGGGGAGAGGTGATTAGACAGGACATGGCGCATTTACGACTTACCGAGGACATGACCCTAGATAGGAGGGTGTGGAGGACACACATTAGGGTAGAAGGCTAGTACATAGTGGTTTTATTCTCCCTTATTCGTAGGCGTATTAACGCACTATGATTTCTTGTACTCTGATGTATGTTATTTATGGTATTTATGTTATTATCCAATAATAATATCTACTGTTTTTTGTGCTTTGATTATACTATTGTTTGGACCATTTTCGTCATCTACTTATTTACTCTAATATTATTGTCTGACCTTTTTCTATGCTTTTATTGAGCCGAGGGTCTTTCGGAAACAGCCGTCCTACATTGGTAGGAGTCAGGTCTGCGTACACTCTACCCTCCCCAGACCCCACGATGTGGGATTTCACTGGGTTGTTATTGTTGTTGTTGTTTATATAGTCTTTTAACTACTGAGAATCATATGACAAATCAACTTTTTAAGTTTTGTAATAAAAAAGTTGTTCTACCATTGAAAATAGTGTAATATAGTCACTTTTCTTTATTTTGTAACAGAAAAATCACTTTAATATTGATATATCACACCAAATATACTCTTAGCTGAAAGTGTATTTGTGAGAGAAAAAGCTTAAAATAGTCCCTTATTTTTGGGTTAAGACTCAAAGTCATGCTTAAGTTTTCATATAGAGCACTGTCCCTCATGTTTGCAATATTAGTGCACTTTTGGTCCTTCCCAAACTTTTGCCTATTTTTTAACATTGATTTTGTCCACAATTTCATGCATAAAATGTTCAATTGTCTTTTTATATATTTAGTAGAAATAATAATTTCACGTGAGAGAAGGTGAGAAGAAAAATTCCTTATTCTGTTTAATAGAAATATGTCAAGGTTTTTTTAGTTTAGCTATAATAATATTACTTCTGAAAAGGATAAATTATTCTTCTTCTCACCTTCTCTCATAGAGTTATTATGTCAAGTTTTTCTTAGTTTAGCTATAATAATATTCCTTCTGAACATGATAAACTGTTCTTCTTCTCACCTTCACTCACATGGAGTTATTATTTGGGGGAGGACCAAAAGTGCACCAATATTGCAAACATGAGGAACTATTAGTACTCCATGTAAAAACTCAAGAATGACTTTGAGTCTTACCTCAAAGATAAGGGACTATTTTGGGCTTTTGTTTCCGTATTTGTGACATACAATGTTTGAAGACGAGAAAATTAATAAGAAAATCCTATAACTATTTTAACCAAAATTGGGATATCCTATCCATGAACCCGACCTGAATTACATAGAAAAAGTCGCTATGCGGTTGGATATAGGTTCACTAGGTTCAACTGAGGTCAATACTTTCAACACAAAATTCACAAATATTTAAATTCATAACTTCTAAAATTCAATAATTTAATAATAAAAATAACATAAAATTGACCTAGAATTATAAATTTTGAATCCACCTCACAATTAATAATTACGTGTAAGGACACATAGAACCGTCTCATTTTGTACTACACCTTTTTAACTTACATGCTTAAGATGGAGAAGATTTAGCTTGTCATTTTCATTATTATAAGGCCCCTCCACTTGCAAAAGCATAAAAAGGATGGTCACTATCAAGTCGATATGAAATTCCATTCCTAAACACTACCACTCGGAGTTATAATAGGATGAATAAGATTTTTTTATTATTAATAAGAGGTTTTGGATTTGAGCCTTGAAATAAAAGTAATTATAGAAATAATGAATTTTATGTGGCCTGAATTCGAATTAGTCAGGCCCAAAGCGTGTACCGAACAAGTAATTTACAAGAAGAAAAATTTACATAAATGTACTACATTAAAAAAATATTTATCATTTATAACAATAATATTTTTTTTCGCTGAACACTTATAATATAATTTTAATACATATTAGCGAGAATAATTTATAAAACTCATATAATACAAGTTTTATTCATGGATAATATATTTATCACATACTTTAATACACTTATAATACATTGTGTCAATTTCTTACCAAACAAGTACAATATATTTTAAAACACTTATAATACATTTATATTGCATGCATAATTCACTTTTAATACAGATATTTCATAATATTGTTATATATTGCTATAAATGATAATAAATAAAAAATATCGCTAAATTATTTATTAAAAAGTGTTTTTCCTAATAATTTTTCCTTACAAAAATTACCTTAGAGATAGATAATCTTGAACTTTTGACCTCACTTGTCCCACGGACAAAATTTATCATTTTGTTTGCTGGATCTTAAAGATCTGCCTTTAAGGCAAGCGGGTCAAAAATTCAATATAATTTTTTTAAAAATAAGTCCTTAAAACACTACCAAACAAATATATATATAAGTCCCACAGTGCACTCAACATTTACTTAGACAAACAAAACATTCAACCAAATCAAAGCACACAAAATACATTTCCTTATCATAAGCCAAAAGAAATGGTGAACACTAAGTTGATGAATGGACATGGTGGCCTCAACTCCATGGCGAGTTTTGGCTACCATGTCTTTATAGGCCGATGGTTCATGGTATTCGCGAACCTTTTAATCATGTCCATGGCTGGTGCAACCTACATGTTTGGCCTCTATAGTGGTGAAATCAAATCGTCGTTAGGCTATGACCAAACAACATTAAATTTGTTAAGTTTCTTCAAAGATTTAGGTGGTAATGTTGGGATTATTTCGGGTCTAATCAACGAGGTAACTCCACCATGGGTTGTACTATTCATTGGTGCAATTATGAACTTTTTTGGGTATTTTATGATTTGGCTATGCGTCACAGGACACATAGCCAAACCACGTATTTGGCAAATGTGTTTGTACATTTGCATTGGTGCAAATTCACAAACATTTGCTAATACTGGCGCATTAGTCACTTGTGTTAAAAATTTCCCAGAAAGCAGGGGAAGTTTATTGGGTCTATTAAAAGGATTTGTTGGTCTAAGTGGTGCAATTATAACACAATTGTACCATGCCTTTTATGGTAACAATGGTAAGTCATTGATTTTATTAATTGGTTGGCTTCCTGCTGTTGTTTCTTGCATTTTTCTACGTACCATTCGGATTTTAAAGGTCGTTAGACAGGCCAACGAGACCAAAATATTGTACAAATTTTTGTACATTTCACTTGGCCTAGCTGGTTTTATCATGTTAGTCATCATCATACAAAACAGGATCAATTTCGCGAGGTTTGAGTATGCAGGAAGTGCAGCCGTTGTGTTGATTTTGCTCTTTGCCCCGTTGATCATCGTGTTTCAAGAAGAAATTAAACTTTGTTACGTTAAGCAGCAAGCCTTGGATGACTCTCAATTGAAAGTGGTTAGTGAAAATCCGCCTTCAGTAGAACTGACTCAGTCCCAGAAACTCGCTTTGAGTGAATCTGAGGAAAATTCATCATCAGTAGAATTGACTAAACCCCAGAAGCTAACTCAGACTGAATATGAGGAAAATTTATCTTCAATAGAACTGACTCAACCCCAGAAGTTAGGTCAGAACGAATATGAGGAAAAACAAACTTCTTGCTTTAGTAATGTGTTCAATCCACCACCAAGAGGGGAGGATTATACGATATTGCAAGCGCTTTTTAGCATAGACATGATCATTCTATTCACCGTGACCACATTTGGTGTGGGAGGGACATTGACAGCTATCGATAACTTAGGTCAAATTGGAAAAGCCTTAGGTTATCCTGAGAAAAGCATAACAACGTTTGTGTCACTAGTAAGCATTTGGAACTACCTCGGACGAGTTGTCTCAGGATTTGTATCTGAAATCTTTCTAAAAAAGTACAAATTCCCGCGCCCTATGATGCTCACATTAGTCCTCTTCCTCTCGTGCTCAGGCCATGTACTCATCGCATTTGGTGTCCCAAATTCCCTCTACATCGCGTCTATACTAATGGGGTTCTGTTTCGGAGCTCAATGGCCTTTGATTTTCGCGATTATATCGGAGTTATTCGGATTGAAATACTACTCAACATTGTACAATTTTGGTGGTGGTGCTAGCCCTGTTGGTGCATATTTGCTCAATGTTAGAGTGACTGGACATTTGTATGATAAAGTGGCTACAAAGCAAATGTTAGCAAAGGGGCTAAAAAGGGAAATTGGTCAAGATTTAACATGCATTGGAGTGGAGTGTTACAAAATGGCCTTTCTTATAATTACTGGGGCTACATTGTTAAGTTGTGCTATTTCTTTAATTTTGGTTATTAGAACAAGGAAATTTTATAAAGGTGATATTTATAAGAAGTTTAGGGAACAAGCAATAGTTATTGATGATCCTAAACAGATAGGTAATCCTTAATTAATTTTATCACTATGTAGATATACTGATAAAAAAATAATTATGAGCAATTATTGACTCATAGGAATTATATGTTGTATCATTTTCAGTAATAGACATATACTACTGATTATTCACATGTTCTTGTTTTTTTGTTTTTTTTTGTTTCTTTTGTCTTTTTCCTGTCAGAGTCAGAGATTGAATTTTAAGTTTATGAGTTCTAAATCTATGATTCTTTTTATTAACCAGATAATAAGGAGTGTCTATCTTTAATTAGTCTTACATGTATGACACAAAACCGTATGGATACAAATACCGAGTTAAAAATCCAAAAAAATCCTGATAAAGAACATTTTTCCAGCAGTGAAATCATTAATTTAAGTAAAATATTCAAAATTTAATATTATGTATAAGAAATGATTTTTTGATCTATTTATACAATATACTTTTTTTTTGATGAAGGGTATTTAGTTGACCATCTTTTAGTCTACATACACCATTATGTTTCACCTTTATTATTTATATATTATACTTCCATTTGTTATTTTTAGTTTAAGTGTTAGGCGGACAACTATTTAGATTATTTTCACTAAAAAATCTTAATAAAAAATGTTTTTAAAAAAAAGCTTTATACAGTATAAATATAAATTAATCAGAATTTCAAAGCCACCACCGAAATACATCATGAAAAATAAAAAAGAGCACATTATTATGGTATAAATAGGTTTTCTTGGGGCACCCACCATGATGTATAAACCTGTCCAAAAGATATGTATGACCACCAAAAAAAAAAGCTAATAATAGAGCAAAAATTGACAAAAAGGACTCTCTTAGAAATTTTAATTTTATCCCTTCAAAAATGTCAGTGTCTGAGAAATGCAAACCAACCAATTCAATGCATGCTTCTATTTGTTTTCAGTAGCTTTCACTTGATTTTAAAAGCAAATGAATCCTATTGATCAAATATAACGTCTTTGACGAAGGGAAGACGGATGAAGACAAGTTAATTGACATGTTTCTAAGTTGATGAGCTTTGTAGACAAGGCGCATAGGATATCTTTTATAAACTCCACATCAAAAATGAGAGAGAAAAATGAAGAATTTTATAAGTCATAAGTCAAGTTTATATAGTATGTATGCTTTTGAAATTCTATGTGGCGTAACTCGAAAGACAATTCGAGTAGGTCTAGAACTCAAAGCGCACAATACATGTCATTCTTGACTTGGACTATGGTCTATGGCTATGATATTAAGCATGCTATAACATTTATCTGTGGTTACAAAAGTTATCTTGATTGTGATCTTAAATATTTCATAACATTTGTCTGGTTATAAAAATTTCTCATTAAAGATTAAAAAGTATAGAAAATTTAGAATTAAAATTGTTTCCAAATTTAAAAATATGGCACTCTCTTTAAAATGAACTAATTCTAATAAAAAGGACAAATACATAAACGCCCCTAAACTTTGGTTTGATAATTTCATTTTGACACATGAATCAAGGCTAGGAATACTTGTATTTTAGAAATATATACCTATTGGACACAAAATGTATAATTCTAAACAATATTCGATGAGTAAATATCACCAAACAATTTCATTCGTTAATCAATTACATCTAAAATTATTACAATCAAGATAAACATAGTCAAAATTTAATGAATATTGTACCAAATATTGTAATAATTTAACCTTGATATTAAATTTTTTTGTTTTTGATATAGTA